>NC_090923.1:166078482-166718839 GCF_040938575.1 Ambystoma mexicanum | reverse complement strand
CTCCACGTGCAGCCCATCTCAACCAAACCATTGCCTTCTCTGGCACACCCCCACAATCTTGCGCATGTGTCTTCCACACACCGCCTCTGGGTCACCTCTTATTCTTCTCCAAATCCACACCTCTATCTCCTCACCATCAAAACTCTGTATCCTATGCATCAATCGAAAGGTGATGTCACCAAACTAAAAACACAGTACAAATGAACAGACAGATGTGCATACATAGAACAATAACCCATTTCTTTCAACCCCACAAATATCCCAAAATAAAACCCCACAATCCCCACAGCTGTCTTCCCACTACAACTGGAGCAAGGTAATCCACAATAAACTCTTATAATCGGACTGTGCACGCTGCGTCACCTCGCGTGTGATACGCCCCTCACCAGGGGAGCTTAACCAGCCAATTATCTTCCACACTCGGGAACAATCTAGCTACCTCCTGCGGGGAAACATTATCCACTCACTGAACTACAGCGCTCAATCATCAGGGAACCTCATCTACTCATTGATCTACAACGTCAATCCATAGGAAAGCCATACCCCCGTACATGTAATCGCCATCCAGACCAACCAGAGCAGCACTCCGTCCGATACGTGGGGAGTCACTACCCCACCCAATAACCTCATAAACACAAAAAGGGACCACTGCCACCGCTCCAGTCCCAACTACAATTCACTTGCTGATCACCACCAATATGGCGAATTCTGCGACAATGTACAATCACCCACCACCCTATTTACAATACCTCCCCCCACAGCTGTCTTAACTTGTGTTTGTTTTAAACTGCACCCGTGGCGTCGCCTCATGGATGAATTGCCTCTCTCCAGGAAACTTAACCAGTCAATAAACTTCCGCAATCTAGGATAGCTCCAGCTAACCAACCACTACGGGAATACACCATCCATGATACAGACTACAGCGCCCAACTCGCAGGTAAACCTCTATTTACATACTTCTGCAGTCCACGCCTGTCAAGTCTATAGTCCTGGTTATTCACCAGAACCCTTTACCTCGAAGACCGAACATTCCCTACACACAAAAGCTCAAGTCCTTATTCAGACAATACAATTTAACATTTCTACCATATACTGTTCAACAATACTTCCTAATACTTAAAACATTTGCCCATTGTTAATCACACCCTCCTCTCAAAGCCCATGTTGCTGGTTGCTTGAACTTGTACTTACATTTCCTATGTTGCACTGGCACTTGCTCTGCTACTGGACTCCCCATCAAGGTGCCTCACCGGACTCCTTCTTCTGCAGGGCTCTCACCTACCCTTAAGTGGGTTATTTCCAAGTAGCCCCCAAGGACTTTCCCGGAGACTGTGTCTTCCGGTGGTCTTCAGGTGCAGGTGAGGGTCCCACAGCTTCTTGGGTTGGCGGCAGGGAGGGCAGTTTAAATCAGGGCTTGTGCAGGCAGTGCCCATTCTTACAATGATCAATGAGCCTCACAGAGGGCACCAACTTGTTGGGGAGTAATTGGACTCCCACCAGAGCTCCTGGGGGTCAGCAGCTATGGGAGACCCCAACACCTCCCGTTTTGCCCAAGGAAATGCAGCAGAGTCCCAAGCAGGCAGCAACATGTTCCAAATTGTGTTTATTTCTGGGCAGCAAAAAAACACACACAGAGCTTTGTGCACAGCGAGAATCCCAGCACCGTCTCCCCGGGGCTGGCTTGCAAGCCAGCTTTGTAACACACTGCAGGCTGACCTCACAGAATTGGACCAGCTCCCAGAAACCTATCTCATCCTGCTATTGGCTGCTAAGTGATAGGTTACCTACGTAGCCCTTATAGGAAGCCTGATAATTGGACATTAGGACTTTTGCGTCAGTCGGTTGGTTTAGCTGCGCCACCCCCATTATATAACTCTAAAATTGCTGCAGTACGAATCTGTTCCCATCAGTTTTAGCTGAAACAGGCTTTTTGCCCCTGGGCCCTCAGCGTTCATTGGCCAGAGCTGAGCCATTCTTGTTACAATTATGTTTCAAATGATGTGTGGGTCTTCTTTCGTTCCCAGGGAAAAACACTGGGCTCTGGATGTTCTGCTGTGGCTTACTCGTATTTGTGAAGAATTAAAATCAGAGTTCACTGTCGTTCAAGGAAAGCAATCTTATCGTACAACCTTGGCTGCTCCTGGGTTTGCAAGGAGCATTGCTGAAGTCAGCATGAATCCCCGCTGTGGCTGGTGTTCAGTGAGACGAATGCACTTGGCTGTGATTTCCCTGAAACATGGCTTTACACTGTGCAATTAGATCAGGTTAGTGCATATGGGTGTCTTTCAGCATATTTGTCACCCATGGGAGCGCTGGGGCCTGGTTCAAATTATAAGTGTGCTCCTTATTCTTCCTGCTGTCCTGTCTGTCGATGTACCTGGGGTGAGGGGCAGGTGTTTGATCTCGATTTTCCCTCTTCACCTGAAAACTAGAGGACAAATGGTGGTGGAGGTGAGCCAGTATGGGTGTAGCTGAAGATGTTTTGGATTTGACAAAAACACAGGCTGCTGTCAGACCCTGAACTCACGACCACTATTGGCTCTGGCCTCCCTATGCTGACAAATTCACAATACCTCAAGAATGATGCTTCTGCAACTGTTCTCTGTGTCAGTCAGTGAAACTGGCCCTATGAATTGTATATCTTGGGATGGGTCAGATAGGATTTCTTCATGTTTAGGAGAAACATACGTCTTTGCAGACTCTCCACCAAGGGTGCGAGGATCCTGGTGAACAGCCTCCCTGGTAATCATAGTCCAAAAGGGAATATGGTAAACTCAGAAACTTAGGATGCTATGGCAAATCTCATGAATCTGTGATCAGATGTTTCTGATCTGCCCTTGAAGCCACAAATCCAGAAGATGTAGGGATGCAAGCCAGTCTCCCTCTGCAACAAGACAGAAGATTCATTGAAGGATCTCCATTTTGAAATTGATAATGGGAACAAAATCATTCACCTCTTTCAAGTCCAGCCCTCCTTCAGCCACCTAAGGTACTAAGAAGATTGTAGAATAGCAGCCCAGAGACCGACAGATGGCATTCTTCCCCAGAAAATTCAAAATCTTCCACTGTTTAAAGACTCTCTTCTGAGAATACATCGGCCACAGGGTGCATCTTGGCATCTAGAGGGCAAGAGATGATTTCTATTTTGTGATCCCTTCTCATAATGTTGAGAACCCAAGGATTTTAGCTAGATAGGGATCACTTCCTCCCACCAGGCTGTCTGGTGGGCAGATGACCCAGTCAAGAAGGAAATGACTTGTGAAAAGTTAAGTCCAGTTGGAAGCTCTTTTTTTTTCTTCTGGAGTGCCGTCTGTCACAGCTTTTGAACCCTGCATCTTGATATAGGTGAAGTTGTGCTCTTAGTTTGGTTGAGCTAGTTTGTTATTTATCTCATAGGGCATCTGCATATTTATCTTCAAATATGCACATTCCCCTCCAGCTGGTTCCCGGAGGGTTGGGCTGCCTGGAAGGGAAGATGGAGAACCATGGACAAATGGGATGTGTCATTTGAACGTTCTTGGGCATGGATATGTCTTCTAGCTGAGACTGATATGTCCAACGTGCGTGCTGCAGAGTGTGGGCCATCAAAGCCAAGACTGAAAGAAATTCAGTTTGATGGTGGATGATGTCTACAAGAGATGTGCCCAAGGAAATTCCGGATGCCCCTTCAGAAAATGTATGTCTGCACTGCCATAGTACAACACAATTACTTTTTGATCATGCCCATTGAAACAATTAGGCCTGTCCCAACTATATATGCCTTTCTTATCAATAAACGCCAGTATTGCCACTGAAAAACACATATCTATGCAGTGTGTTGCCCCACTGCTGCCTGAAGTCCATCTCTGCCTTCCAGAAACGTTACCCTTTTCCATAGTCTTGTCCCACTCCCTACCATCCTAACAGGGGTGTAAAGGGGCCAACATAATACTGCTGTTCTTTTCACAGTCTATGAGAAGCTTGATGAGACTTCGAGCTCCTGCAGTATCTACTGCAATTAGGGTGTGGTTGAGCCTCCCTGTTGAGTGTGCAGGGCCCCTGACTTTGAGCTTAACCAAGGACAGAGGGATCAGATGGGTACTCAATGCATCTTCAGCCAGGGCCTGCACCTGGTCAATGCCCCATTGGAATCAAGAGTAGGATCCATAATACTGCAAGCAACTGCACAGCACAGAGTGTAGAGTGTTTCTCTTATGTGTCACACTTGACCATGAAAGATTTTGCCCACTACAGTGTAAATGCACATTATAAAGGAATGTTACTCTGTAACATGTAACATGGTACCTTACCAGTATCATGGAGCTAAACAAGTGAAGAGATATCTGAGATCATTTCCCAGATCACAGAATCAGATTCTTCCAGCTCCATCATGAATGAGATTTGGAAAATGTAGAACTGTCAGGGGAAAAAGTCAGGACAGGATCAGGAGGAACAGATCCCTCTTCTTCCTTCTCTTCATCCTCTTGCTCCTCCTCCCCAGCTTCTTCAGATGAGGACTCTAACGAAAAGGCCAGCAGCAAGTACCTAGACATAAAAGCCATTGAAAAAGGTCATCATGTTTCTCAGCACATGAACATGGCGGATGAAGACCTTCCAGTCACAATCCTGTATAGGTGAGACTGGATTTGCTAGACTCACATCTCCCCTCTTACTGAATGCGGATAACTTGTCAAGATGATCAATAGTTCCAAGTGTGCAAAAATCGGATTTTTAGTGTTTAAAAGGGGCACACACATTTAAGGGTGACGTGTATTTTTGGGTTTAGAATGCCTTGCACAGTAGAGAATATGTCGAGTAGTGCATGTTTATCATAAATTACTAACAATCTAGATTTAAATCCGAGCAGGAATGAAGGAATGATGAAAATTAGGTTGGTGAGTCATTTTGTAAAATAATCAGCTATTTTGGTGGAGACAGAGTCAGGCAGTTTGTTTCTAAAATGAATTCTGGGCATATAAAATGGTGGATTGTTCTGCAAGTCATGTTGAGATAAATATATAAATCCCTCATGTAAGTTCATGGAGAATCCACTGGGCTAGAATAAGCCAGGAGAAACCTGTTCAGACTTGTTCTGAGTGACAGGCATGGCAGCCAACCCTGGATTGGAGAAGGGGTTGTCTTAAATTGCAGTGTCCAGTAGAAATGTTTTTGTCTTGAGCCTTTAATTACATCATCTTTGAAACAATATATCAGTCGACGAAGTCAGTGGAGAACACACAGTTGCTGTATTTTCTTCTGTGTGCTGTATGCTGTCTGAAGGTTTGCTGTGAAGAATATAAATGACTTTGAAATTCAGACTGAGTGATTTGCTGCTTCACTGTTTGGTCTTTGGTGTTCCAGTCCTGATCCAGAGATGTCACAGCCCTAAGGAGGGCATTGACCCCCCCTGTTCACTTGGCTAACCACAAAGACGCCAGAGTCAAGAACCCAGACAAGAGGTATGTGTGCTGTAAGGGCTGGGAGAAGAATCCTAGTAGGGGTGAAAAGGCAAGCTGCAGAATGCCTGTGCATCATTCCTGGGAGGGGCTCCCAGACCTCACAGCATAACAGGCCACAGGACGCTGCAACACCTATGGATTAGATGTAGGGAGGATACATTCTTTAAGGGGTAACTTAGAGGGTTTTATTGGGGTTTTGTGGTAATTTTTTCTATTTTTAGTGTTTAATGGTGTGAAGGCTATGAGACGAGGAACGTCATAGTGTAAGGTATATGGATGGAGAGAGATCCATATGAGAGCTCAGAAGCCTGCGTTCAGGAATGACAGAAGAAAATATCTTAAAATATAAGTAGATACATAGGTGACGAACAGACAGGTATGTTAAAGAAGATATTTTACACTCCCGATCAGGAGTATTTTTAGGAGCAAGGAGAACCCTCGAGGATCATAAACTGATTTATTTGGACCTGTCAGTATTGTCTATATGTATTGTGTGTTATGTGTTGCGTGTATTTTTTTTAAAGAGAAAAGTGGCACTATTCCATAGAAATTCGCACTTTTCTTGTCAGGAACGAAGAGCATAGAAAGCATGCTTTGTGAGAAAAATGAATTATAGTTTACAAGTGCGCAGACACTTTGAACCTCTGTAGTAGGTAGACGCTGGAAGTCAAAGGGTTAATCTCTTGTATTTATATAGTTAACATCTTTAGAGACTTAGAAAGCTTTGAATGACAAAAAAAGCACTTGTTTTAGTGGAAACAAGGCCAAGATAAGATCTGACAAATGTTGAAACATGATTGGCTGAGGCTTTGAGAAGAGAGGGTTGTAACTCTGTGAATATGTTCCTTTCTTTTTTAGAAGAGCACAGCTAATAAGAATGTAGCACATGAGAATGTTGCAGAATAGAGATATTTTCTTAGAAACTGAAGTGCATAGCTTGGCAACTGGCAAGGATAGACCGTATGCTGTAGGTAAATGACCGCCGCGCTGCTGAAATTAGACACAGTGTTTGCTTAAAGGATTAAGAGATAACACAGTTGACACATTTAGGTGAGGTGTTTTATGTTCACCAAAACAGTTTTCTGAGTACAATGCAACTTAGGCAGTTTGCACAGAATAATGGTAAATGTGGGGTGATAAAAAACAGAAGTTGAGGGAAGCCTTTGTTTTTTACCCGGCAGTAATCGTGCTAGAAATTCCGGCAGTTTACTGCCGGACTTGTATTACCATTCCACTTCCGTGATTGCTGGAATCACTGGGGCATTACAACCCCAGTGACCCGGTAATTCCGGAGGCGGAAATCGGTAAATCCCAATTCCCATGGAGTCCCATAGGACTTCATGGGGATGGGGACCATGGAAACACCGGCTCTGTATATGACAGAGCCGGTGTTTCCATGTCTGCCTGCAGGCGGGTGGTTTTAAACCCGCCAGGTCAGACCTGGCAGAAGTGACACCTCCCGCCTGCAGGACTCTTAATCAGTCGATCTGGAAAGAGCGGTGGTGGCGGTTTTACCACCACTGTTCTTTCCGGACCGGCAGGGTCGTAATGAGACCCATTGTTTTTATGATTTAAGGCTGTCCACGGCTGTATAGCATGTGTGGGCTAGAGAAAGCTTCAATGAGACATTGTTTTAGCAAAAGCTGTTTTGAAGTGTAAAAATGTTGCCTAAGTCCTTTTGATGGAATGGTGATGAATGTTTTTATTGGGCACATGTTAAGAGGTGCCAACTAAATTGTTGATTTTATAATATGGCAAAATGGCCATCTCTTATGGAGAAGAGAACGAGGCATGTATTTTTGTGACTAAATAATTTCTTAGTGCACCATGAAGAGGAAAGAGACAGACTGCCAAATGAAAAATGCATGAGGAGTGTTTAGGTTGCTAGGATGATGATAAGGTTGGGATGTGTTTTATAGAGAGGCAGCATGAAGTGCAATGCATGCACGTTTAAACAGTTGTACCAAATAAATTCAGGACACATTGGAGAGGTGCCAAGCAAGGGAACAATGTTTCCTGTGCTGTATATTATGTGTCTAAAATTTGAAGACATTTAGAGATAAAATTGGAAATAATGTGTCTAGAATCACACAGGTTGGAAAAGTTTTAGCTGATATTAAAAATGCAATTTTGAGTGCAAACTGCAGTACAAATCAGGTCAATATGTTAGTGGATGTCATTGAATTAGGTACAGCAAATATCTATTGGGGAGGAAAAAGATAAATTAATTAACAGGAAATTCTTTGGTTGTTGACAAAATATGATAAATATAAGTTGAAATGACAGTTTTATATTTTAGCATAAGGAAAGTAGTGAGCCTTAAAAGAAATCATGCAGAAGCATCCATGTGAGGAGGCATGCATGCAGATGCATAGAAATGGAAAGCTATTCATGCACTGAGAAAGCATGTGCACAAAGGATTTTGTGGAAGCATAAGCAATCAATTAACTATGGACTTGCATTTAAAAACACACGCACTCGCACAAGCAGATATTCACATGCACACACACACCAGATATTTTGTTCTACAGTTAGAATGATAGCTGACATGGAAAATAGCCAGTCATTTTCAAAGAAATAGAAAAGACAGAGATGGTGTGGTTTTATTTAAAATTACTGAGATTTTTGCAGTATGAAATCAGGAATGAGAAACAGTGGCAGTATTTATTTCACTGCAGTTTATTTTTAGAGGCTATTTGAAGTAGATATGAAGGCTTGAGAAGTAAGTGGGAGTAACAGGGAGATCACCAGAGAAGAATGCAGCAGTTATTGCACATTCTGTGCAGACTCAAGGAAAGCTTGCGAAAGTCAAGCTGGTTCAAAGAAGAAAATATTCAGGCATGCTGTGGGAAGGACGGTGTTGGCTAGTGATGGAGAAAGTCAGGAATGTGGAAAGCAGTAGGTGCTTCATAAGGCAAATATTTAAGTATTAAATGGATTAAGGAAAAAATGGGTGCATGCTAAAAGGCAAGGGAACAGATTTTGGAGGAGAAAATGGCTTGTAGAATAACCAAGGAAGAGGAGGTTTTCAGAATAATCAAGGAAGTTTCCAGAATAGCCAAGGCAATAACCAAGGTACACAGGATCGGCACGTCAGGAGGTTCCCTCCTGTATGTTGAGCATGTGGAGTGACAGGGCATATCGAGCGAACATGTGGGAGCCAAGGGTATGTACAGAATAGGCAATTTTCAAGGGGGCAACAACTTATCCTCCAGTATACAGCCCACAAAGTAGAGACGGGTTCACCCAAGATCACACAGTGCATCAGACACAAGCACTGCAAAGACAGCCAGGCTTTGCAATCAGCAGCCTGCACCCATGAAGATACGACAGAGCACACATTGTACACTACACACATATGAAAGCCAAAAATGTGCAGGATGGACAGATCTAAACACGGGAGGCTTGTTCTGCCCCAAGCATAGACCCTTGGTTGTGGACAGGGTGATTTAAATCGGAGACTAGAAAGGTGAGAGCCTCATTAGTTGATGATAAAGATATGGCAGACCAAGAAGGGGAAACCTTTCAAGGGAAGCAGGGTGTTGGTGCATGTGACCCCGAAGGGAGAGGTTTTCTTAGACAGACAAAGAAGTGACACTGTCAGATTTTGGACCTACCTAAACCTCTGGACGCTAGAGCCTCTGGCCTGGCCAGATCGACCTAAAAAGGCAAGCTTTTAGAAAGAGGGGGGACAGCACGCCTCCTACTACATAGCTCACAAGTCAAGAAAGTGTGTGCCCAGGATCAGACATTATATCAGACATGAGAGCTGAGAAGTACAATGGGCACAACAGCAAGGAAAGGTGCAAAATGGATTTAGTGCAGAGGGCAATTGTAGCACGTCCCATGCAGATTCAGCAAATATGCAAAGCATAAGATGAATATTGACACCCAGGATTGAAGGTGCCAGTATGGAAGAAAGAAATTCTATTGCAGGAATAGGGATCTGCGTGCACCCACAGTAGGACAGCTCACAAGGCAACTTGATATATTCAGAAATATTAGTGACACAAGGCCCCAGAGATGCTGGGATTATAAAATGAGCATAATGCTACACATGGCTATTTGGTCTAGTGGAGAAAAGTGGCGAGAATATTTAATGAATTTATTTACAGACCACGGATACCTATGGATAAAGAGGGGGGACAGGGAACCCCCACACAATTAGAAAAAGCCATAGTATAAGAACAAATGGTAAATGATCAAAGGAATGGACAAAAAGGGTGGACCATGGAGGACAGGAATGGTACTCATGAAAGGATTTAGGTTGATTGACATCACTGATGACAACATATCTAGATAAGGCTTAAACAAAGGAAGAAGTGGTGTTTCTTTGAGAGTATCACATACTGAAAAAGAGAAAAAGGAAAGATCGTATTGCGTGTGGCAATAATGTAGCAGCATTCAGTGTAATTTCAGAAAGGCTTGGAGAGAGAGCCTAATGTTTGGTGTACCATGGGCCCTTATGGCATTGGTCCAGGAAAATGAACTAAGGGAAGATGACAAATAAGTTATTGACCTTAAACAGTATAGGAATAAGGAGCTCAGTTAAAAAAATGGACATCAATTAGGTGAAGTAAATAAATAAAAAATGAAGGAGTGGAAAAATGTATGGAGAAATGACTGGATGAAAGAGTGGATATTAAACTAATAAGGAGCATAAAATAAGTAAAAAATCCAAATATGAAAAATAAATAGCACCAATTAAGGTTGCTGACCATAATGAAAAAATGTAGTGTATTCCAATAAAAAAGCTAATGGAAGTGATGAAGGGCCACAAGAGTATGATGGGCCAAGTGCATTTTGATCATAGTGGAAAAAACATCTAGTAAAACTACACAAAAGAACATATGAGAGTAAGTAAAAACATTATTTGAATGTACATAATGGTGTTGGTTTATATTTTATAGATGAGGATCATGAACCTTTCTTGAACACGGGAGTAATGTCTGCATGGCCTTAATGGGGAGAATGAAATGTTGTACCACGATAAATCTAAAGTAATAGTGAATAGGGAGAGAAGAAAGAGGTAAGTACTGGTTCACACCACAGTGTGTAGACATACTGTTGATCATTATTAGGAGTAAGAAGACCCATGTGAATACAAAATACAGAAAGAAAAAAGGGATTCAGTGTTTAAATTATTTAGCTTTTTCCTGAGATAGGTGCAAATAGGTAGGAGCATAGAATAGCACATAGATACAAGCATGGCCACCTCAGACAACACAGGACACAGAATGAAGAAAAACAGGGGTAGGCTAGATTAGTGTAGCGCATTAATCTACAAGCGACATGCAGCGAAATGTCTATTGTGTCTCAAACGGTAGGAAAACACAGCACTGAAAGGAGATGACTGCGGTCCTATGTGATCAAAAGAAGAATGTTCTCCTGAGCAGTAGAAAAATGTTATGCTGACCAGTAGAAGAACGTTCAGCTGAGCAGTAGAAGAACGTTCTGCTAATCAGACAAAGACCATACAGCTAAGCAGGAAACAGCAGATTACAGGCCTGAGTGTGACTGAATGTTGTAAAGTTGTTCTTTGAACGTGCAGCAACGACATACAAAAAAGGCTAGCCTATAGACAGAGAGCTAAGAATACTAGAAGAAATTATTTTAGTAAATAACTTTTTATAGACAGAAGGGAAGAAGGGGTTATGTTAGGACGGAACCTGACCCCCTTGCCAGTCCCCAAATGACATTTGCCTCTATTTCGGTTTTCTGCAGAAAGCAAGATCCCTACCAGCGTTGACCTCTCCAGCTATGGATGTGCATGGAAGACAGCAAAAGAAGAATACGTCCAGCCTTGTTATATATATATATACATATAAATATATATTCTATTGTGTTTTCTGTTGTTCATTATTTTGTGTTTCCTTGGTCTGAAAGTGTTGACCTTAGGAGAAAATATGTCCTCTAAAAGAACATATCATTTTGTATATTAAGAACCAAAGTATATGATGTAGTTTATTTAGAAGGCAGGAATGTTTGAAAGACACACAAGAGTAAGTTTTTTAAGGGTTGGTTTGTGAAGAAAAGTATTGATGGTATATTTAAAAAAAGTACCTCATAGAGGAAGGTAATGAGGGTGAAAATATGTAAGTACACTGAATATGGGGGAGTGTGGACATTGGGTGTAGTGGTATGGATTAAATAGGTGTCTAATACAGACCAGAGGGGGGAATGTATTGGTGAGACTAGATTTGCTAGACTCACCTCCCCCCTCTAACTAACTGCAGATAACTTGTCAGGATGATCAATAGTTCCAAGTGTGCACAAATCAGATTTGTAGTGTTTAAAAGAGCAAGAAACCACGTTTAAGGGTGACTTGTATTTTTAGGGGTCTGAATGCCTTGCACAGTAGAGAATGTGTCAAGTAGTACATGTTTATCATAACTTACTAAAAATCGAGATTTCAATCTGAGCAGAAACTAAGTTCTGATTAAAATTATATTGGTCAGTCAAAATAATCTGGCATTTTGGGGGAGACAGAGTCTGGCAGTTTGGTTCTAAATTGGATGCTGGGCATATAAAATGGTGGATATTTCTGCAAGTCATGTTGATTTAAATATATAAATCCCTCATAGCAGTTCATGGAGAGTCCACTGGGCTAGAATAAGCTAGGTGAAACCTGTTCAGACTTGTTCTGAGTGAAAGGCAAGGCAACCAACCCTGGACTGGAGAAGGGGTTGTCTTTAATTACAGGGTCCAATAGAAATGTTTTTGTATTGACCATTAGATTACATCATCTTTGAAACAATACATCAGTGGCTCAAGTAAGTGGAGACCATAGAGTTGCTGAATGTTCTGCTGTGTGCTATATGCTGTGTGAAGTTTTGCTGTGAAGAGTAAAAATGACTTTGAAATTCAGACTGAGTATCTTGCTGCTTCCCTGTTTGGTCTTCGGTGTTCCAGTCCTGATTCAGAGATGTCACAGCCCTAAGGAGGGCATTGGATCCCCTGTTCAATGCTACACACACTATCAGGTAAATCTCAAAGATAGTGAAGTAGTGATCGTCAATGATTCTGGACGTTCACAATAACATTGAGAGGTTTATGGGACTGAAAGGTGCCTGGTTGTAGCTCTTTGCTCAGGTTTATGAAATAACTTTACTCCCTAGCAGTTCCCTTCCAACATCACTCAAATTAGGCCCACTGCTATCAAGCCTGACTGGATGTTGATACATGTGACCTCAGGAAACAGTGGTTTGTGATCCAGAGGACATGAAGGTGGTTGCAGTATTAAGAAAACACTATGAAATGGCCCATCAATCACTCCACCCATGCACCTATGCTTGTGCATGGCCACAACATTACTGGGTGATTTTCAAGAGTCATTCCCTTAGATTCAATTGGAAACTGACTGTATAAGTGGGAGGTGGGAGCTGCATGAGGTAGTAATGTGTCATAGCCTTCCACAGGATGAAGAACTGGGCATTGAGAGATGCATAGGGCAGAACATGAAGAGTGAAAGGCATATGAGACTGAACAGTGGCTGGGAGAACCCCATGAGGTGCAATTGAATAGGGATAGCAACATGGGGCAGAGCTTGGATAGGGAGATAAACATAAGGCAGCAGTTGTGAATCAAGCAGCATGAAAATGTGTTTTGAAGAGTCAATGCTGAAACATATAGCTAAGGAATGCCTTGTGATGTTGTTTTTATAATCAATCAGCACTAAAATGTGTTTACTGGTCCCAATGCAAACATATATAGTTGAGAGAGGCCGAATTGTTCTCTATGAGCAGTAATAGCAAGTCTTTGTGTTTTACAGTGGCATTGCTGGCATGATTGAGAAATGGAATCATGATTTTCTTTGGGAATAACTTGAATGAAAATGGGCCCCATTACAAATTCGGCAGTAGCCTGCCACCAGAGTTGTAATTTCTTCCGGCGCCTGACTTCACGGAATCACCGGGGCATTACAGCCCCGGCAGTCCATGAAGTCAGCGCCGGAAAATGTTACTCCCCATTCCCATTGAGTCACACAGGACTCAATGGGAATTGGGAGGACGGAAGCACCGGCAGTGTGTGCAACAGTGCTGGTGCTTCCGTCAAAGTCTGTGACTGGCTGCTGTCCCCGGATGGCATCTGCTCACAGAACTCGGAATGTGCCAGTCCGGTAACAACAGTGCACACTCGTAATGAGGCCCAATGTGTTGCAAAACACTGTTTACTGTTGTTGAGCTGGCAACTCTTGGAATACGTTATATATTGCCCTTCATAACCAATTATACATTCCATGGCTTTCAAACATTTTTCTGATATGTGTGCTGTGAAATTCAACATTTGATACCATTATTTCAAATATGTTCTCTTGTGGGAGAACCCTACGAACCTCCTTGTTTCCAGCTCACTTGCTTTGGGGTAGATTCTTGAAAAACATTAATGTCTTACCCACTGAACAGCCCCCTCTTCAATGAACTTTAGAGGAGGGCCAGGAACTGCTGCCCCTGCCATGCCACACCATGAAGCGGCGACAGTGGCTGCAGCGATGGGAGTACAAGATAAAGGAGACAGCAGCGGGAAAATGAGCTCTAATGACATCACAGCAACACACAATTCACATCTCTGGCTTGCCATTCTAAGTCAATTTACAATACCTTTGTAGCCTCCCTTTGACACTGGAGTGTCAGGACATTCAATCTGATGACATCCCACTTTTGAGAAAGTCAGCTGCTCTGTTTAGAGACCTCACGCTGAGGTTGCAGATGAGGTCCTTTCAAACAAACATGATAACAAGCTCTTTACAGCCAGGGCTCTGCTGAACCAACAAGACAGAGGACATTGCATTCTGAGGCTACTGGGCTGTGCAGGATTCCGCTCCAGTAGCAACACATGAAATCTTTATCATCTTGGAAATAAAATGTGTCAATGTTATTGTGTTATTATCATTTGGGGGAATTATGTTTTATCCCTAGTGGTCTGCATCCTTTTACTCTTCAGCTGTTTTGGACTTCAATTCCCATGATACCTCACCATTGACTATGCCGGTAAGGGTGATGGGAGTTGTAGTCTAAAATATTTGGGAAGTCGAAAGTTGCAGACCACAGCCGGGGTCATTTAAGGTAAATGTTGCAAGCAAGCTTGAGCCCACAGCGTGAGGTTATAGGATGTTCCTTCATTACGAGTATTGGTATTTTAGGTGAGCATTTTGCAACTCATTTTTGGCAATTAGATTTAAACAAACAATATTAATTATTTTATGTAGGGTGTAAAGTTCTGGGATACCCACAGATGACCATGACCTCAGGAGAAGTTCCAGTAACCTCTTTTATTAAGTTCCAGTACATAGTGATAATCATATAAGGTCAAGTATATCTGGGTTCAGGGCAACATACACCTGCATCCTCCCAGGTAGGCTTACATCTCTCAACTGCCTCCAAGAGAACCCCAGTCACACATAAACACTAACATTCCACTGTCAATCATGACACTGACTCAAGTTTCCATTAGGATGCAGGATAAGACCAGATCCCTACATAGGGTATTTGTGGAATGGCAACCTAGATGTGGGAAGCAACAGAGCATGAAATAAAATTCCAAACGCTGGAGGCCGCAAAGTTGTTTGGAAACACCAGGAGCAGGACAAGCCTTGGAATAATGTCATTACGTTACTTAATGACATTTTTAGATCCAACGTGAGCCTTTCTTCCCCTTGATATGGGGTTCTATTTAACTCCAAATGACCTTCTGTTACCTATCACGTTTTAAATCACCAGCCCTGGCTTCAGCTCCCTTATGGTTAAAGCTCAGAATTCAAAACACTAAAATCAATCCTGCTCGATTAAACACATTTTTTTATTGAATTTAGCTGAGAAACTCAACTTTTATCAAATTTAACATCTCATTCACATTTTACAAAATTAGCAATTTTTTTGTGAAAGAAAAATTCCAAATATATGAAACAACAATTAAGCTCATATCCAAAGGAAACATCACACTCAAAAATAAAACAAATAAATCGATCATAGTCAGAATTAAAAGAAAGGGAAAAACAGGTCTAACAAAAGTTGATCAACACCTTCATATACACATAAGCATATTTATATAATAAAATATAATTTAAAATCCAACCATCAGATCTTATTCCCATATAAGTACATATTTACACAACACAATATTGAGCGATCTATGAGTCCTTCAAAAGATGCAGAAATAGATTTTCTCACACAAAGTACACCACGTTATGTGGTGATTATGAAAGCTCGGACCAAATGTCTTTATCTTGTTGTGGTCTTCGCAGCCTATAAGCTTCTAAGCATCAGTGATTCAGTATCCCCATTCAAATTTAGAGCATTAATGAAATTGTAAGTTGCAATACGGATACTAATAATTTTGGTGGATAGGATGGTTGGCCATCTATACTCTGGGGTCATCCAGCCAAAAAATGTCAGATGTTTCCAGAAGAATGTGACTCTTAAATCCATTAGTGCTGGACATTCAATTATTATATGTTTTAATGTCTCCTTAATATTTGAATCCGCACAAAATCTGCAAAAGTTCTCTTCACCGCTAATAAGATGTCTCCTTGCTAACACGTCCCGAGTAGGAACTAGATTAAAACTAAGGCGCAAGATGGAAGAACGTATCTGGGGTGAAGGAGCTCTATACAAATAGCTTTCCAGATCTTTTAATTTTTTATGTGGAAAGGCAGTCGCATCAAAATCTTTATAAGTAAGACACAGATTCCTGGTTATAATCCAGTCCCTCTTAAAGATTTTGTCTTTGGCTTTAATAGGATTCATAATGAGAGTCTCAATACTCACATCTGCATTGGCGAGGATTTTTATAATATATGTTGAACAAGAGTAGACAAAACTATGAGACGATTTTAACATATAGACAGAAAGGGTGGCCAAGATGTTATCTGTTCGTGTGTATGTTAAGCATTTACGAAAAAGTGCACATAGCCGCCACTCATATTCTGCCATCAAAGAAGTGAGACCTAACTCATGTCTCAGCCATGGTCCCAGTACACACTGCGGCAAATGAAGAACCGCCCGCCAAAATTTGGCTTCTAACTTATTTAGAAAAGATGTTTTAAATTATATTTTTGGTCTCCAGACCATAAAGAATTTTCGGCAGCACTTTCTGTCGCCAGTATGTAATGGCGGGGCTGATTGAAAATTTCCCATACTTGTATAGTACCAGTCTTGTTTGTGAAATGGCTGAAACCAATTTATGTTCAAGAGACCTCAACTGTGAATCAGTTTGCACAGATCCATCAACCAAGATCCCCAAATACAAATAATTTGCCACCACTTCCACACTCACATTTTTGATTTTCCAATCCATCTTCACTCTTCTAGACATTTTCGGTGCGTAATACACTATCTGAGTTTTCTTTATGTTTAACACTAGCTCATTTGTATCTAGGTATGAGCTCAATGAAGACAACAGAAGTTGTAGACCTATGGGAGTCTTAGAAATTAACACCAGGTCATCTGCATACCACAATGCCTTAATTGTAATACCATTCCTTTTCGGAGAGTCTGATGGCACTGGGATAAAAGCCTACAACATATCGTGAATAAAAAAGTTAAAGAGGGCCGAGGCAAGGATACAACCCTGTTTCAGCCCTCTTGAGGTACAAATTGCTGCAGATAAGAGACCCATCATTGACAGTCTCACCCTTACTGAGGTCAGTGAATGTAAGCCAAAGATAATATCACACAGATTTACAGGACAGTTTGCAGTATGGTGTTTGTCGAATAACTTCACTCGAGAAACTGAATCAAATGCCGAGTGAAGGTCGACAAAAGCAAAGTAGACAGGTTGCTTTAGGGTTTGAGCCTGCGATTTTAGCGCATTAAGGGTTAACAAATTAACCACTGTTCCCAGCCCTGCTACAAATCCTGTCTGATTCGGAATACGCTGGTTGAAGGCTAAAGACCACTTAACAAAATCTCTCAAAACTAGCCGTGAAAAGATCTTGCCTGGGGCATCAAGTAATGCGATCGGGCGATAACTAGATGGGGCATCTCTATCTCCCTTTTTCAAAATTGGCACAATTAGGGATGATTTCCAAGACATTGGTATGGTCTTGGAAATTATGATCTGTTGGAAGATGTTATTCAGAATAGAGGCCCATCGAGTTGGGTTTTGTTTAAACATGGCATTACTTAGGCCATCCGGACCAACTGTTCTAGACGAGGATGATTTTTTTATAAATTCTTCTATTATTTCCTCAGAACACTCTAAGTGCCAGCCTGTTGCGCTCTGATTCTCATACTTATAACTGTCATACTTTGTGTCTGCCTAAAGACTTGAAAAATGTGCAAGCCATGTGGCTTCTGTCACCCCGCTTAATTGATCCCAAGCTTGTGTCGAATTAGACATTTTATTCAGCAAAGCCCACACTTGACCATAGTCTTTATTTAGTATAGTCTGCATGAAGGTTTCACTATCAGATTGAAAGAGCCTCGCCTTTCTTGCCCCTATCCAATTACGATATCAGCATTTAATTTCTTTTCTTGTTTCCATGCGGTGATTTAACAGCAATTTAAGAGTAGCTTTTAGCTCTCTCCTATACATAATTCTAGTTTGGTGTACAATAGGATCAAAAGTATGTTTATGATTTTGCTGTGGTCTCCTATCAAGATGGATATTCTGCAAGGTGGTCAAAATATCTACGTACGAGCCAGTCTTCATTCCAGAAAGCTGATAAATTGCCTCCTCAAATTCAATAAGGGATTTCTTTGACCATTTGAGGTGAGTTTTTGAGTTGTTGACCTGTACATTTTGAGTGTACCATTGTTGGTGAAGCTTGTTCACATTACGATTCCACTGCCAAACCACAGTTAAAGGTTGGTGATCACTTGCAGATTGTTCACTGACTTCAAAATGAATTACCCTTGAGAACAAGTCTGCAGTCATAAACACATAATCAATGGTATATTTTGATGCACCTGTTTCCCATGTTGGATGGGGACGGGTATCGCCGAAAAATGCTCCATTTGCCATGAAAAGGTTATGATCTGATGTAAACCTAATCCACCGATCTCTAATTGGGGCGCAAGAGATATTTTTTTGGCAAAAGCAGTCAAGATTTAAATCTCCTACCACCACGGTTGCAGTAACACTATGATCTTGAGCAATTTTTTCTAGAACACAAACAAATCTCTGTAAAAGATGTCATCAGAAATACCCATTGGATTACGATGCAGATTTATCAAAGCAAGCTAACACTTACAATCACATATTTTGACCAATTGGATAAAGTTATTAGGGGCAGCCCACTTGGTCATGCTCAAACCTTGACTTGTCTTAACTGCCACCATAAGGCCTGAGGAGGGTCTCCCTTTTGTACCCACCATGGCAGATAGCAAGATGATATCATGGTCATCCCACAAGGGTGGTCTTAGTAACCAAGATTCTTGAATTGCCACTATATCGAATTGGTTCAAAAATTGACTTCAGGTTTCTTGCAAATGGGCATGTCCCCTAGTATTCCAACTTACTAAGGACAAAGTACATGTATTAGCCTCAATTAGTGGTTATGTTCTTGAGGAGTTCAAATCCGCCTTCCACACATTAACAATGAAGTATCACTGATTTGAGCTTTGTGTTGATTTGGCACTTTCGTTTTAGACTTTCATATGAATGAGGGGTTTTATAATACTTTTCATTGTGTCTCTTTTTTTGGTACTTTTTTCGCTTTGTAATTTCATGCTGTACTTTTGAAATATGTGTAATAAACCAGAACACAATTAAAAGAATCAGTCTTGTGCAAGCAGCCAAACAGTCCTTCCCACCGCTGGCAGTCTTTCAGGGTTCTTGCACCCACAGGCCAATCATACATGAGAATCTAGTTGATAGAGCAAAGTCTTTCTTCCACTTCAAGTTGGAGAATCTTCTTGCAATGGTTGCAAACCAGCGTACTTATACTAAGAGCTTGGGTGGGTACACTAATCAAATTCTAGCATGCCTCCCTCCATTCAATGAGGCCGGAAGTCTCCACATCAGAACTCGGGAGTATAGCGCGTCCCTTATTATGGAGGCAAGAAACGGCCAGCATAATGACAAAGTAAGGGCCCGATTCATAAAAGGTGCGCAAAAATCCTGCAAAGTCCCTTATGCCGAAAACGACATTCTGCGTACCAGTGGGCAATGTTTTCTTTGTGAGCTCCGCTTATTCTGGAATTTGAAGGACAAAGTAACCCGATGCGCGAAGAAAATCTAGTTGCCCTTGGAATGCCCGTGACATGCCCTCACGCAAATCAGATCCAGCCACATATACCAACCTTTGTGCAGTCCCCATCCCCGCCACCATGCATGCCATCAACACTGCGGGCTGTCCCTCTGCAATCAAGGAAGCACCCCGATTACACTGCATACGGTCCCCCATATCTCCTAACTGCACCCTGGCAAAATATGTTATATTTCTTGTAAATCTGCGTGCAAACCCACGTAAATGACCGCTTCACCATGCTAATCTGCATATGTGCACCCCTAACTTCCATCGGCACCTCAACTGAATGCTAGTACCCCTAAATCCCTGACTGGATCGTACCTATGAAAGTGTCGTAGTCGGATCTATGAAAGTGTCTTCCAAACAGGTGCTCACCTTCTCCTCCAGACCACATTGACACCCTCGCTCCAGCCTTGGCCGATTTCTGTAATCACTCTTTCACCGTCACTGGTTCTTTCCCCTTTCTCACCAAGCACTCTCTTGTGCACCCCCTCCTTAAAAAGCTGTCTGCAGATCCTACCTGCCCTGCAAACTATCACCCGGTCTCTATCATTCCTTTCTGTGCAAGTTACTGGAAAATATGGCCATTTCCCAGCTTACTCTCCACACCGAATTTGTTGGTTGTCTCCACGACCATCAGTCAGGCTTCAGAGCAGCCTAAGGCATGGAAACTGCTCTACTGAACACCTGAGATGATCTGCTCTCACACTTTGATGCCAGCATTCCTTCTTTCATCATCCTCCTTGACCTTTACTCTGCTTTTGACATGCTCAATTATGCCATCCTGATCAATCAACTCTGTGAAAACCTGGACAGCACGGATCAGACCCTGGAGTGGTTGACCTCCTTCCTTCTTAACTGACCGTTCTCGGTCCATCTTGGGTCTTTTCTCTCCACCACCTCTCTCTCCGCACATGGTGTACCCCGGGCTCCACACTCTCACCCTGGCTCTTCAATGTCTACTTGGCCCCTTTGCCACACCTAATCTCTACCATCTCTTCCAATGTTCAGTGTTATTCAAATGACACTCAGCACTCTGTCCGGCTCTCCTCAGCCTTCTCTCCGCTCATTTCTGACTGTCTATCCACCATTCACGAGTAGTGCGCCTCCAACAATCTCTGATTTAATTCCAGTAAGACTGACATCCTTCTCATTGGGACCCCTGCTCTCGCTTTCCCTCTCTCACTCTGGTCGCCCACCTTGGGCCCTCCTCCTTTGCCTTCCTGTGAGGCAAAGACCCTTGGTCTCATCTTCGACTCCACTCTTTCCTTCTCTCCTCACATTACTGACTTCAGCAAGAAGTCCCACTACCAGATGCACCTCCTCAGAGGTATTCATCCCTTTCTCACTTTCCCCCAGAAACTCACTGTCTCTAGACCCTTGGTTTCCTCTAGGCCGGACTACTGCAACAGCCTCTTTCTCAATCTGCCTTCCTCTACTCTCTGCCCTCTGCAACTAATCCAGTACAGGACTGCAAGATTTACCCTTGGCCTCAAGCCTAGGCACTGTATCTCTCAAGCCATGAAATCTGTACACTGGCTCCCAGTGGCTGCAAGGATGAAGTTCACGACCCTCTGTATCATCCACAAGGCTTTCTGGGGCTGGGCCCTGCATTAGATCCAATGCTCTCTTCCTAAATACCTTCCTTCCCAAGCTCTTTGCTCAGCTACCTCCAACTTTCTAAGGGTCAGACACATCTCCAGACAGAAATGGGGGGGGGGTAGATCTCTATCCTCTGCATATGCCTCCCTCTAGAATGCCCTCCCTGCCCTTCTCAAGCTTGAGACAGATTACATCTGGCCCGATATTGCCTCCCTCTTCTCCTCGCTGGACCCGGAAAGCACGCCTGGTTTTACCAGACATGCGATCCGGGTCCCGCGATGGGAAGCTCGTAATCGGCACTCCCGGAATGAAGGGGACCGTACCCATACCGGCCCCCTTCATTAACGGAGCGCCAGCCTTATAATGAGGCCCAATGTGTTTTGGCCAACTTAATAGCTCACCCTATTCTACTCTTCAGGTGTCATTAGATCCCCTTTCTTTTAACCCACAGACAAGGCTAACTTTATGGAATTCATTAAATACAATTGTATTGTATTACCTGGAATTGAAGGATTCATTTACTCCGCGCCAAGAGAAAGACACCTCCCTCCCCTTTTCCTGAATGTGAGTAACTATTCTTACCATTTATTGCGCTGTTTTGACCTGAATGGTAATAATACTCCTTATATGAAAATCGTTGCCACTTTATGCCGTAACACTACTCAGACCTTATCAATATCATGATACAAGTCACTTGCCGGCCCCAACATATAACGAGTTATTATTGCGCTATATGTACAACCTAGCAAACTAATGATTGGTTAATTGGTGCTCACCAGGTGCCCTTGAGACACTTTGGGCCTCATTACGAGGTTGGAGGTAGTCATGGCGCTATTAGCGCCATGACTACCTCCAATACCGGTACTGTGTCTGGTCCCGTTCAATGGGGATTTACCGGTCTATTCCGACCTTTGTTGGACCGATAAGTCCCCATTGAAAAAGCCATTCCCCATTCCCATTTCAGCCCCCATAGGGTTCAATGGGAAGGGGGAAGGTGCTAATAACAGTACCGCAAATTGCGGTATCGTTATTAGCTCTGAAGTGCCTTAACGGGTCCCTTTCATTACGCCTGGTAAAACCAAGCGTTAAGGAAGGGACCCGCTAAGGGACCTCGTAGTAGGGCGGTAAGGGATTACCGCCCACCTCATAATGAGGCCTTTTGTGTCTTAACCAGTATGATACTGGACAATGGAAAGACCTCATAAATGCACAGTATGATAAACGATGATGATTTAAGCACTCTGGGCCTCATTACACGGTGGGCGGTGGACCAAGGTGCTATTAGCACCTTGGTCCATGCCGGTAAAATACCGGAACCGCCTTGGAGGAAAGGGGAATTACCGCCCTATTCCAAGGTTGGCGGGGCGGTAATTCCCCCTTCCCCCATTGCCCTTCCCCATTCCCATTTTTGCCCCATAGGGCATAATGGCAATGGGGAAGGTGCCAATTCACTGTACCGTAATTAGCACCCTGGTCCCTTTGCGGGTTGGTTTTTAACGCCTGCTAAAAAGCAGGCGTTAAAGTACCAACCCGCAAAGGGACCTCGTAGTAAGGCGGTAAGGGTTAACGGTCACCGGTATCATTACCGGTGGCCGTTAACCCTTACCACCTACCGTGTAATGAGGCCCTCTGTATTGTCTGCATTCACCCTTTTCGCTATGCACTAGTTCCTATCATCTGCTCATATTTTTGTTATACTGAACTCTATAACTATGAAAAACATTCTCAAGGGAACTACTTTCTTCATTCACCCCCTTTTTTTCTCTGTTTTCTTTATTTTCTACAATTGCTTTAAATGTTCCTTAGTTCAATTAGGCTCAAGAAGAAGAGGAAAATACCTTCAAATGTGTCAGCCAAGTATATTGAACTCATGGATGTTTTCCTTTGCATTAATGTCAATATACCTACAATTGAAAATCTTTCTGTTTGATTAAATATTTTTTAATTTCTCAAATTGAGATTATTATTGAACACAACTGAACGTGTTTGCATGTTGAATCTTGTTTGAACCATTGAATGTCTTTTTGACAGTATAACATAGTGTGCAGGGGACGGGAGGGTTCCCAATTTGGATCCTCTTATTCTCCTCATTTTGTGCAATATTGATCTTGTGCCAAGACCATTTTTCTCCCCTGCACCTCAAAATTCTAGAATGTTGATACCCTCATATGAAAAATTAACTTGAAGCTACTAGTGTGCACTGATAAACCTATGTCTTTTCACATGGGCCGTGATTCCATGAATAGGTGAATCTGCATTATCTATAATAGCTAAACCTGTGAAGTATGTGACTAGATGTGAATCCTACAGAACCATAGCGGTACAGAATTATGATGCCGGAATATACTCAAAGGTATTGGCAAACAGCCTGACTTTGGTTCTACCTACCATAATCCAACCAGATCAAATGGGCTTCGTGCCAGTCTGACAAACACAATAATATCCGGAGGCCAATCAATGTGGTCGATTATGCAAACTATGCAAAGAAGTCACTGGCGCTGCTCTCCATAGATACCAAAAAGGCATTCAACCTTGTCGATTGGACATACTTAGATAAAATACTCTCATGTTTTGGGTTTGGCCCTAAATTTCAAAACTTGCAATGGCAAATTATGTTCACCCATCAACGCGCTTAAAGGTTATTAGTGTCATGTCAGGTAGTATCCCACAGGAGAGGGGAAGCCGACAGGGTCGACCCCATTCCCCACTCTTGTTTGTGCTTACCACGGAGCCCCTTGCACAGCATAATCATCACTCCCCTTATATGCAAGGAAATAATTCAAACAATTTCGTACAACACCTTGTTGGGGGGGGGACTTCTAAGGCATGATTTATTTATTTACTGTGCATTTGTAAGGCGCTTATATATCAAGTAAATTGCATCCTCTATAGTGATGCGCACATCCATCAAGGAAATAATGGCCCGTCTTTCCACTTTCCTCAATAGTGGCCCAGAGATATATAGACCATCAGTGAAATCAATACCAGTGCCCATCATCAGAGAGCCCATGATATACTGTCCTGACGGCAAGTTTTAGTTTGCGCTTGAAGAAAAAACGCGATCTGTTCTTAGTCTCTTTGTTATATATTCATTTTCTGCGTCCTGATGTTTTGGACCACATTGTTATCCAATGGCATTATTTCTGCACTGGGATTGTAGCGTTTCTCGCCATGCATTCCTGCGCTAAAGGAATTTTACACTAAAAGAAACCACAGGCTGCAAGTCCGTCTGCCAATATTTATGGCTTTTCAAACATTAAATAGTCCTTAATTTACACGCTCCCCAACCAGCTCAAAGCGCAACCCCACAGTTTCTCGTGGTCCTTCAGCAACCCCTCCTAAATAAACTCACCTTATCGCTCCATACACAACCACAAGCTAAAAGGGACGCCCTGCAGTCACTGGGCCTCATTACGACCCTTGCGGAAAGTGACTGACCGGACCGCCACAGCGTAAATAGCGTTTCCGCCATTGCACGAAGGAGCAAAGTGCGGCCCATTCCGACCCATCGGGCACGAGCACCACGGCATGGCGGAAGTGCAAAGTCCGCGATGGCGGAAATGACCCCAAAACGGCCCACACCGCCGCCGTACGGCGCCCTAGGTGCAATACCGCCACCCATCACAGCGGACACCGCAGTGTGCGCCTACCGGAAAGTACGGTGACCGTAAATATACGGAAACGGAAGCAAAAACATGGACCCGGAACGGGAAACATCCCGCCGTACACCTATAAAACCACAAAAACCACACATGCACTAAAAACACTACCCCGAGACACACCCCAACCCGTCATCCACCCTAGCGAAACCAAGAAAAATGGGAAAAGTAGCGAAGAAAGCGTGCGACCGCAAGCGGCAGGTCCACTTCTCCCGTGAGGAACTCACCGTGCTAACAGAGACCCTCCAGGAGAATGCTGCCGTCGTCTTCTCCACGCAAATGACCAGGACGGCACTTGCGAACAAGAAGGCCATATGGGCTCTGGTGGCACAGCGGGTAAGTGCGGTGGGGACCGCACCCCGCAACCCACAGCAATGCAGAAAGCGATGGGACGACCTGCGGATACGCGTCCGCAGCATACTCTCTGCCAACCGCAACATTGCCACAGCCACCGGGGGAGGTCCTGAATCACCCATCAAGTTGACCCCCTGGGAAGAAATCTGTGCCTCCACCATCGGAATGGAGAGCATAGAGGGAGTCGGAGGGATGGAGAAAGGAGTGCAGACATCCGAAGATTCAGGTAGGTGGGCCAGATAAAACAATGCTAAATCCACAATGTCCAATCATGTGAAGTACCATGTGTCCACATAGTGCAACAGAAACACATGTCCAGGAGAACGCCCACACACATCGCCCTGATAGCGCACTTTAAAACTCACAATAAATACATAAATAATTAAAAACACCTAAAACAACCACTACACGTGCAGCAGGCACACCCTAACTGCAGGCTGCCAAACAACTGCACCCTCACTCCACACACAAATGAAAGCACCTCCAAGGCCCCGACCCAAATCACACTCAGGTACCACCCCAATGCATGTGATACAATGCCATTCCAATACCCTCAGACCCATTAATAACCCTCGCCCTCCTTTACTCCACCACAGGGTCCGATCCAAACGACGAGCATCAGGACACCCCTACCAGCACACCTGCAAAGAGGGCCAAGACCAACGGCCAAAGACCCTCCACCTCAGCTGCACGCATCAAGACACAGCAGCAGCACAAATCAGGTGGCAGCACAGAGGAGGGTACATCAACAGGCACCCCAGCAGCCAGCATGCCCACAACACCACCACCACAGGTCCCCCCAACGGATGCCACAGAACGCACTGCCTCTTTTGGCAGCAGCACCATAGGTGACACCCCATTGATGGCAGCATGCTCCGACACAGAAGACGGGGATGTCGAAGTCAGATCCATCCATGACCTGTCCCAATCCCCCTGTCTGTCCCATCCCGTACAACATGAGGATACCACGCAGGGGCACCCACAAGACGACGACTGGCCATCCCCCACAAGGCCTGTGGCAGGGCAACATGAGGACAACAGCCCCTCTGTGACACCCCCGCAAATGGCCATGGCCCAGCAGAGGCAACAGTCCCTCGACCAGTTAATCGTGCAACAGCAGCAACTGGCCACGCTCCTCAAGGACCATGCCGATGAATGTGGGGGCACTAAGGCAGACATAGAAACATCAACTGAGACACTTAGGGCAGAAATTGAGAGAAGTACAGAGACACTAAGGGCACAAATGGAGAGTAGCACCGAGAGCCTGAGAGTCCAAATGGAGAGAAGCACCGAGAGCCTGAGGGGGGAACTGCATGCGACGTCCAAAGACGTATGTGCCGAACTTGCCGCAGTGCGCCGTGTGCTCACTGAGCTCTCACAAACCCTTAGGGACATGCATGGACGTGAGCAGGCAGAGACATCATCCGTTGCAAGTTCCGTCCAGGGCAGCCCCCAAGGTAGATCTGGGAGGAACCTGCGCTCCACAGGCAGGGGTGCCCCTGATACCCGCAGAGGGGGCTTGCAATAGCGACAGCCCACTGACAATGAGCATCTTTGGACACTGGTGTTCGGGGGGGAGGTAGGAGGGTGGAGGGGGTGTGTTGGGCTCACTTGGGTGGCGGGTCGATAGGGTGTTCAACATGATATCACATATGCCATAAACAGTGCACGATCAACCAATGAGATGTGTGGACAATGATCTTTGTGTACTAGGCCATCATAGGCGTACAGTCCATATTGTGCATGTACCAGACACACACAGTGCCACGAGTCCCGTGTCCATGTATCAGCCACCAGGCGTGAGTGCTAGAAGCATGCATCAATGAGATGCTGACGAATGTCACGGCCCTCCGGTGCCTCGCAGACTCCATGAGGTGCTGCCACATCCCCACCCTCATCATGACCATCATCAGGTGCTAGCAGTTCTGCGTCAGGGGGCATGGGCACATTTCTACGTACACACATGTTGTGGAGCACGACACATGCCATGACCATCTTTGCAACCTTCTCATGGCGGTACAGGAGTGCCCCGCCAGACCTGCTGAGGCAGCGGAAACGAGTCTTCAGTAGGCCGAATGCCTGTTCAATGACTACACGGGTACGTGAGTGGGCATGGTTGTAGTCCTCCTCATGCTGGTCCCGTGGGTTCCGGACTGGTGTGAGGAGCCATCTCTTCAGTGGATACCCAGCATCACCTGTATGTGGACGATAAACGTATGATGTGGAATGCCATTGCTACGTACGCACACCCCCCCCCCCTTCCTGCCAGGTCATTGCCGCATCACATACCCCACATCATCATGCATGAAATGAGACTCACCGAGTAGCCAGGATCTGTTCCCTGCGTGTCGCTCCATGTAGCGTGGTATAGTGGAGTTCCTCAAGACCATAGAATCATGGGTTGATCCAGGGAATCTGGCACAACAATGTGTAATGATCCTGTTGGAGTCACACACCATTTGTACATTCAGGGAATGGAATTGTTTTCGGTTGCGGTACTGGGCCTCCATGGCATGTGGGACGACCAATTCCACATGGGTGCAGTCGATGGCACCAATGCAACCCGGTATGCCGGCAAGTGCATGGAATCCCACTTTTGTGTTGGTAATTTCCTGCTCCGAGCGTGGTAGAGAGATGTAGTCGTCTGCGTGCTGCAGGAGGGCATCGAGCACTTGCAATAGTGTCCGTGAGAACAGTGGCTGAGAAATGCCATGCAACTGTCCGACTGTGTGCTGGTAGGTGCCTGTGGCCAGGAAGTGTAGTACAGACACCACCTTCAGTAGGGGTGGGATGGCGGTTGGGCTATCTATCATGCTGACAAGGTCAGCCTGTGTCATGTCCACAATGGCGGCTATGGTGTCCCGGTCCAAACGGTAGAGGGTGTGGATCTGCTCATCAGTGAGGTTGAACGGATGTGCTCGGAGACGTGGGATTGCGGGCTGCCTGCGTGGTGGTAGTGGCTGTGCTGGCGGCCCTTGCTGGCCCTGCCTTGGCCTCCTCCTCCTCCTGCGTCTCCTCCGTGCGGCCGGTTGTAGTTGGTGTTTGTCTTCTTCTTGGAGTTGGAGTACTTGCAGTGCTATCAGGTCCCCCAGGGCCAACATCGCGAGTCCTGCCGGTAGCATTTCGGTGTGGTTGTGGGAGGAGACCGGGTGTGCAATTCATGTGTTTACAGGCTGTATGGCCTCCACCTGTGGTGATTCATTCCACCTGTGCAAGCAGCTCTCCCCTTTGGGCGAGCACGTCCCGCACACAACGCTGCAAATCGAGGAATGGCATCTTGCAAATGCAATCATGTATTTGTACCCGATGGCCGTGTAACATTTGCTGATATGTACAATCGGCTATGGTCCCATTGTTTCACATACAATCTTTGCAGCCGCGAACAGACTTGTGATGGGTCAGTGGAACGTAGTACTCGAGTAACGGTGGGCCCTCATGCATCACTGTACCGAGTTGCAACGACGGGCGGGGCGTCCCATTAGTGGGTGAAGGCAGTTGCCATTTTCACACACAGCCGCACTAGATGGATTAATTTGTGATTTCAAACGGCCACAGATGCCTTTACGACGTGATGTTGCAAATGAGGAATTCGAAGGGCGGCGCTTTCGGTTTTCAGCTAGCGGCGAGGAGATGCCCACAGGTCTGACTGCAAATATAACGTTCTATTGTTCAATGTCCTTGAGACAGGGGCCATGGCGAGGAAGCAATGATTGATATGAATAGTTTGGGATGCGCAATAGCGACGTGGGCGATGAGGCCGGACGTTCCCAAATACATGTTACTTCACAACACTTGAATTACGGGCTGGGGCACTGTGGATTTTGCAGGCTGCATGACGCACAGACTCAATGGAAATTTCTAATGTTATGTGAGTAAATATTCAGGCGTTTTTATACCTGGATGAGGGAATGATGAATGGATGCATGGGCAGGTGATTTGATACAGGGTTTGCCATGTACAGGGCTTGTTGGAATCTATCCGCCTCCCCTGCGCTATGTGATGCAGGGCTGCCATAGTGGGACCATCGTCTATCTGGCCTTGTTGAGCCCTCCCTGTCTCGACGCGCCTTCAGACACTTGTGTCCATGCACGTTAACATTCCCATCTGATGGAATCTGTTTTGACTGACGCATGCACAGGTACACTCGTTTGTGATGGTGTTTACACCTCGATATAGATGGTTATGAGTCGCAAGTGGTTTTGGGTTGGTGATGATCCTTTGGAGTGGGCTAGCATGCATATGGCTGTGGATTTAGTGTGATCATTGAAGTGAGTTGTTCGAATGTAGTTCTGATGGCCATTCTGTTCTTTTTCTTTTCTTTTAGTTGACAGGTATCTCCTCCCCTTTTGCCACTGCCATCTGTATGCCACTCCTGCAGATGGCTTTTACTCCCGACACCTGCTGCTTCGTGTTAATCAGTGGAGCAGCATTACGATCTTATGGGACGATCGCCAATGGGCCACATGCCCTTACGCAGTACTAGTGGCTCGGAGCAACATTTCGGCCTTTCAGCTGGACTAGTGCCTCCCCATTGGGACGGCCCTGCGGTTCTGTGCGCTTCCATGTTGCCTTTTCGTACGTGAATGTGGCTCTGTGTACCATGATGGAACAGGGCGTCTCACAAGTAGTAGCTGGTCATTCCTTGCGGATGCAGCCCACAATGGTGATATGTGTTTTGGAGTTCATGGACTAATGGCTGTATGGGCTTGGTGATTTTGTTGTGCATTACATTTCTATTCTGATATGGGCCGTGTAGCATTCTTCTTTGCGAGTGATGTGGCATATTCCTATTTGGGGAGCGATGTATTGTGAGGAGATCTGCATTGGGTTCCAGCTTCGGAGTTTAGTTGCGTGGTACTGTGCTGGGCGCGTTTGCCTACGGAGCCCAGTGAGGTCAGGGATGGGGGCTGCCAATAAGACTGTTTGAATGTTGTCATGCTCAGGGGCGGGGGATTGGGTTTTGTGTAACAGTTGCCGGTCAGCCAGGTGGACTGGTGGAATGTTGTGCTTTTCGGAATATTGCTGGTCACAGGTGCCTGTGTTTGCGTGCGTTTCGGGGGGGGGACTGTGGTCATGTCCATTGGAATGGCTTCTGTATTCGTGCCATCTGTGCCCTGCAGCTCCCATTGGCCCCTCTTGTGAATCTTTTGTTCGTTGGCATGCATGGGTGACTTGTACATTTCACTGGTTGCATTGTGACTTCATTGCACCTACGGGGAGTTGTACTTTGTGGGCAGGGAGCGGTGTACAGGCACTCAGTGGGGCCGTTTACGGTTGGTTCGCGATGCCGTACTTCTCACCATGGCGGAATGGTACTTTCCGCCATGCTTGATGGCGTTAGGTACATGTCCGCTAGGGTCGGAATTCGCGTACCCTTGCGCCATGGTGGTATTTACGGTTTGGCATGGCGCGCGCGCGCGTACTTGGTGCAGTTAGCGTTGGCGTTCACTACGGTGTCGCTAATGGATTCGTACTTTGCGGTGACGGGTCTTAGTCGCACCGAGCGCTATTCGATGGCGGTATTGCATTTCCGCCATCGTTTTCCGATTTCCGCCAGGGTCGTAATGAGGCCCACTGACAGGGAACATGTAGCAAAATACACTAATTGCACACGGACTTGTGGAGTCAACAATCATCAACCATGCGCTCTACACGGTAATGGCACACTTGAACCGACTTCTTTAAAATGTGTTGCCACTAATAGCAACTTAGTATCAACTTACTTCATCAAGAGTTGTTTTAGACGTTAGAGGTGCACATGCGTTGTCTTTGTTTAATGAAGTGGTGAACACGGAGACCTACTGCCAAGGTCAGGTATGCTGCTCGGCATAGAGGTGCCGCCATATAGCTTACTCTACTCACGGGTAACTCCAAATGTCTGTGCGTGTCAGGGCACTTTGCAAGCACTTCACGAGACCCACAATATTTGAGTAGGTGGAGGCTGAATCTCTGCAGTTCACAAGAAACACCAACTCTACGAGCAAAAGACAGCACTAAGACCAAACAGTCCTTCCTGCAGACTGCCAATGCACTTTCTGGACACTTCAGAATTAATTCAGGTCACTTGCAACATAAATTGCCACTTTACGCTGATCACCGCCTCATCTATATGCATAATTCTGCCAAAACCTTGCCTCATATAGTGGCCCAATTAGTCATTTTTTCAGATCTAAGGGTTTAAAATTACCTATGCACTGTCCCATATCTTAAATGTTTCAGAATCCACCAAGACCGTAGAAATGTTAAAGGATAGATTCAAATTCCTGTGGAAAGAAGGCAAGTTGAAATATTTAGGAATCTAATGATCAAAATCACATAACTTGCTCTACCAGTAGGTAACAGGATTCACCTCAATGGGCAAAACTAGAAATCTCCTGGGTGGTTAGAATTGCGGCGCTAAGAAAAACCCTCCTTCCCAGGTTATTGTACGCAGTCCAAGCCCTTCCTATTATTATTCCTAAGAAAATAAATGCGTCACCCAAAATTCCTAGGAAAACGATGCCCACATCCATAAAACAGGGTGGGATGGGGTTCTGGACTTAAAGGGTTATCTCTTTGCAGCTCAACTAGCTCTGAGCCTTGAATCGGGAACATCCCTAAATGCCAGAAAATGGGTGGAATCAGAGCAAAGTGTGCTGGCGAGCAAGTTAAACTAATGTCATTGGATCCACTATTAAGACAGAACAGGGTTGACCAATGCCTTTACAGCCACAAGGTCAACACTGTATTACTGGGTTTGAGCTATTAGGACAAGCCACACCTCCTCGTTCCCATACCCTCTCACTCGAAACTGGGACAACCCAGACTTACCTCAGGTTTCTTATCCTTGGCCTCAAGCCCAGGAGCCGCATCTCTCTGGCCCTGAAATTCCTCCACTGGCTGCAGGGATCAAGTTCAAGACCCTCTGCATTGTTGGTAAGGCTTTCTGGGCCGGGCTCTTGCTATCTGCAACTCTCTCTTCCTAAATACCTTCCTACAAGAGCCTTTTGCTCATGTGCTTCAAATTCTCTGCGGGTGAGTCGCTTCTCTGAGCAGAGATTGCGTGGTAGGTCTCTCTCCTCTGCAGGTACCTCCCTCTGGAAAAGCCTCCCTGCCTCTCTCCACCTTGAGCCAGATCCTGTTAAGTTCCTGAAACTCCTCAAGACCTTCCTTTGCTCCTCTTCCTTCTCTCTTCCTCTCCCCTGCTAACCTTTCCCTACCTACTGCACCATTATGCTTACTGGCTGCTTGGTGTTCCTTTGAGTCTTACTGGACACCAGGCCCCCTCCTGTCCAGTTCCCCTGCACTTGCCTGCTGGCTTTCCTGCACTGCCGCCTAGACTACTGTGCACTACTCGGGTGTGATTCCCATTGGAGTCCCAGCCTTCTTTGCACTTAACTCAGGGCCCTGCTCCTCCGGGTGCACTTCTTCCTGTACCCTCTCCCATGCACTTCTTGTCTGTGACCTTGCACGATCTAAATGGAGTAAGATCATTTGTCTTGTTATCCCAAGTTCCCCCTCCCTGCCTTGTTGCGCCTTGAAACACTTGTTTATCGGCGCATTCTAAATAACTTATCAATCAATCAATTCTCCATGAAAAGAAATTCTCTCCCACATGTGGAGCTGCCACTAGACCCACTGGTTTTCCTCCTGGGGACTTAGATCCAAGAAGGTCAGTATAAGATGTTGGCTAATAGCTTAAAACTCGTAAAACATTTCTTGGTGGCAGCCTGGCTGATTGTAACTCGAAATTGGAAAATGCAGGGGGCACCAGAGGCTCGAGAATGGTGGGCGGAAATCTGGCATACGGCGCCAATGGACATAATAACAGACATAAATCATCTTTAAATACAGTGACATACAAGAATAGAACGCACCCCTAATAGAGTGTCTCAAAGAGCTCTACCACTGGATTAACATCAACGAACTCAAGATTAACCCAGACAAAACTGAAATCATGATTACACCTGAAGGCATAGGACACACCAAGAGGATACAGTGTCTAATAGAAGTGGGAAGCCCACTGACACCATCTGCTGCAGTAAAAAAACCTTGTAATCATCATGACCAACAAATTAACATTGGAACCCCAAGTAAACACAATAATCCAGAAGTGCTTCTTGCACCTACAAATTGTACAAATAATTCTACCTTTCCTTTCATTCACGCACAAAACACTAGCCATCAAATCCCTCATAATGTCCAGGATAGATTACGCTAACAGCATATACCGTGGAATGCCAGACTACCTACTAAAGAAACTGCAACAAATACAAAATGCAGCAGCCAGACTTCTCCATAAACTCAACAGAAGAGATCACATCACACCGGCTCTTAGGATGGTACACTGACTCCCGGTTAACAAAAGAATCACTTTCTAAGCAATGTGCATAACGCACAGAGCGAAACACGGCCAACGAGTGCAATTTATTCAAAAGAAACTCTCCAAACCCACCAGAACCCTAAGATCCTGCAATGACATCCACCTATGACCAAAACAATACACAAAGAAAAAACTGGGTGGATCAGCATTCTCATGCCTAGCCGGAAAGCTATGGAACTCCCTTCCCAACAACATAGAGGACCATACAAATTTCAGAAAACTTCTTAAAACCTGGCTCTTCAAATCCAAAAACAATGAAACCGACTGAACAGTTCCCGCACACCTCGTAACAGACCAAGTACTGGAAAAAGAGAAGCAGCCCAAAATAACAAAGGAATGAGGGATACAACTTGAAAAAGAGACCTAAACGGAGACGCCCCAACTAGCCCACAAAGAGGAACTGCTAAAGAACAGGAGAAGCTGGGAGGTCTGTTATGAATAGACCAGGGAAGGAAGCTTAGGGGAATCCGGGGGAGGGAGATTTCAGGAACTGGAGACTCCCAGCATAGGCACACCCCACTAAGAACCACCAAATGAACAGGAGTAATGCACCTGACCCTCCCCAATAGATAATAGACAATGCCTGAAGGATATCGAGGAAGACAATTAAATATTTCCTGCGGATCCCGCTTAGGCCAGTGAACACACCACCCAGCCAGAAAGAGGGCCATTACTATGAAATAAGACAGCCTAATGAGCCCCAAAGACACTTAGGAATCACAACCGACGAGACAAAACCCAGAAAACATAACTAGGGAGGAGACAAAGATTACACATGCCACAGGTGATGTAGCCAAATGAATCTCATAGGCAGGAAATCTGACGCATTTAGATGTATTTCAAGGGTGGGAACCGCGATGCACTGGGAATGATAGCAGGGATTGGGAATCTTGCGCAATTATGCAGATTTCAGAAGTAGGAAATGTAATACACTGACATGGAGCTCAAGACAGGGGGAAGTGAGACGCACTCAAATGGATTCCCGGTGTGGAAGGTGTGACACACCTGGATGGACCTCAGGGTTAGGAGGTGAACTTGAGGGTGTGAAATGCGACACATTTGGATGGAGTGTCAAGGGAGCAGAGGGTGTGCGAAAAAATTGTATTGATAGCCAGGGTGTTGGGAGTGGTCCACTGGGGTGAACTCCTGGGGAGAGGGAGTGGCACACCAGGATGGATGCCGGGGGTGAAATATGTATAGACCTTGGGTAGACTATGGGGTTGGGAGTTGTGGATCACTAAAATGGAATTCAAGGTCCTTAATCAACAATCGGTACTAACAACCTCACTCTTCTGCACACACCTCGCAAACTCTGAACTTGATACAATCAGACCTCTACAGCACCACAACCCACACCTACTTCACAACACCACAACAACAAAACAAGCCACTCATAACCTCACACAATAGCCCATGACGGCCAACCCCGGAAAATAGTACCTATCCTCACTGAACAGTGTCTCCGAACTGAAGTTGTCAACAGCACATCACAGCTTTCTTGCTCTTTTTTTGCTCAATCCTACTAACCACACACACTCCAGTCTTGCATTATAGATCAGCATGAGCGCCTGGAGACTACGCACGTGACATTAACATTAACATAGTGGGGAACAAGATGCCTATGTTTCGGGACACCTGAAGTCCCTTTATCCAATTTGTTCAGACAAATGATTTCCCAGAAATTCATCACAGACCTGCCGATCTGAGGTCCTTTACGTTGATCTAAAGGAAATCTTAGAGCCTATAATACACTTGTTTGGGTTTTTGTTATGTTACTTAGTATGTACTCTTTTTAGTTCTACCTGATTTTTCTTTTGAAAGTTTATCAAGTTTGAGAACTGCATTGAAGAGGGGTGGGGAAAGTTGATGCAGTTCTAATAGGACGAAAGTGAGCAAATTGATGTGACTTCCGCAAAGGCCTACTTTTTCTGACTCATGCTGTTTTGTGTCAAATTTCAAAACGTAATAAAATCTTACGTGAAAAAAAAATGTGCACATATAGATACAATATCCTGGAGGAAACACAAAAGACAGATGGAATCTCTCACACAGACAAACTCAGTGGAGGCTGTCTAAGAGGTATTACCCAGATTGACCTTTTACAATTGATCTTTTGTCCTAATTGACCTAATTATAGTGGTCCCTATTGGGTTGGTTTTGTATTATAAATAATATAAGGGATTGGGTGGGAGGGGGTTTGGATTGGATGGGGAGTTGCGGGGGATTCCCCCACATATATGTCCTAATTAACCTTTTAAATTAGGTAAATTCCCCCAAGGTCAATTCTCCAGAGGTCATTTGTGAAAAGGTCAATTAGAATACATCCATCTAAGAAGTGGAGCACTCTGCACCTCAGTCTTCCCCTCATACCATCCACAAAAGGAGGCGGAGATAGATCCTCTTGCCCATTACCACCATGTAACCATGTACCATCCCTGTTAAACACCTCAATTACGCCTTTTCGGGGAGAAAGTACTTAATAAGGCAATCCTCAAAAACCAACGCCAATGGTATCACTTGTCTTCCCTTTGGTAAAAAGGGTGAAAAGGGTGAAAGCAAGTCATATTCATAAAAGTAGCAGAAAAACCTGGTTGCATGTGGCAGCACCACCAGGCATGAGATGTTAACCCCATTGTGCCGCGTTGCCCTACTTCACCCTACTTCACAGGGTGAAACTATACACAGCCCTTTGTGGCAGGGATGTATGCATGGGTGTTTGGAGCCCCTTCTACCAAACAAGACCCCCTAGCTTAGAGGCCATTGGGGACACAGCAAACCTGTTTTATTAGTCATGCCCTTCACCCACTCCACTTGCTGCTGTTCCATGCTCTGGCTTCTTTGACAGTGCTTCAAAATGCTCCTGAAAGATAAATCACGCTTCCAAAAGCTGTCTGGAGCATTCATTGAAACAAAAAACATTTTGTACAGTACAATCCACTAATTATGGGCCAAGATCTGCCTGTGTTTTTTTCGCCATTCCCTCAGGAAGCAGCAAATAGTCCCGCTTTCAATAGAATCATTTCACATAGTTTTCAGCAAAATTCGTCATGTTCCCTTTAAAAATTGACAACCTCTTTACCAAGTGAGGTAGACATCAAAAAAGGACTGTGGCCCACTGCATCCTTCATTAACATAGAGCACAAAGCCCCGCGTGCGTACCTTGAAGTTCGCGGCCCCTGCACCAGCTCTGCTTTGAGATCTTTTCAGGTAACTACTTCGTCCTCTCACTGAAAAAGGATTGTATTCAATGTGTATGTAAGAATGTGCGCCGTTTAAAAGAAGGGCCCATAAGAATTCAACATTCACATCCTCACAGCATTTTCCCAGATGAATCACAGACGCATCTAATTAGAAATATGCAAATCAGCCTCCATACTGAGCATAGTGTAAGGAATGCAGTTACATATCTGAGTGCTGTTTCCAGAGAAAATGAAGAGACGGGTTAACTCTATGCCCCCCACTCCCACTCCTTTTTTACTTTTTTTGCTCACTGCCAGTAGTAGCCGCTTTAGTTCTCTTTTCCAATACAATCTTATATTTACCTCTTGCAGTTTTTTATAGACAAATTTCTCCTCAAAATGATATGCCCAGGGAAACAGAAATAACCTGGTGCTGTGGCTTAGCAAATGACGTGTGTTCAACTTTTCCCTCAGGTAGGTTTCTGCTGGCATTGGGGCTTAAGCGACCATCCCACAGCGCGGACCAAGGGATCGAACCATGTCGTCTTGTTTTCAATGCTAGCACGTTGCCCCTGAGCTATCCTCCCGAGACAGTAAACGCTACTTTAACACTGTGAACATCCTTGTATATTCTCTTTTCCACAGGTCCCTCTTACATGGAAGGGTTTATGAGAGATTTTAATAAACTAAAAAAATGCTAAGAGCAACCCCAGAACAGTTACCTCACATTGCACATTTGACAAAATTAGATATATAAAAGAAATATATTTTCCTGATGAATGATAGACCGTTTTCTTTCTGATGTTTTAGGAGGCCCTACTTGGCCCCAATGACATGATAGGTTATTTATAACAGAGACGGATCCGGGTATCGAGCCTGTGGTACTCCCTGTCGTCTTGCTTCCAAAGGGAGCACGTTGCCACTGAGCTATCCTCCCGAGACAATAACTGGATACATCCCACAGAAGAAGGTTTGCATCGCTAGGACTGAAACATGTTGGGGTGGCAGCCACACTGCAGGAAATTAATGGAATAATCCATACATGTGGAGAGCAATGGGACTGTTTAATGTATTAGGTCTTTTGTACAAATAATAAATTGTTTATGTTCCACTGTCGTCATATCATCAATGTAAAAAGTGAAACCTATGTGTAGAGAGAGAGACCCTTTTTTTAGGGAGATGTCTGGAATGAGATCAAAAGTGGGGAGACGTTCACGAGCGAGAAATGGCGTTATGGGTTAGGGTACCATTTCTTTTCATCTATCTCCGGGGTAAACAGCATCCCCTTCAGGGCAGAGTTGTCCCTTCAGGTCATGATGTATGTCTTCCAAGTAACTGGAGTGTTACAATGAAGTGTGACTGTAGCCTTTTACTGGATACACTTTGAAGAGAAATCAGCAAAAGAAGGGAATTAAAACTGGTTGGCATGTCAGTATTCCCTGCGTTCATGTTTATATCTGGTATAGGAGTAACATCACTGAACCAAAAGAAAGAACACTGTCCATCAAAGGTAGACATGACTGCAATTGTCCAATAAAGGAATCAGTTCTGGAAAGTGAAGTTAGGCGACAGCAGCGAATGCCATGAATAGGAAAATCATTCAAGCAACGACCTGTATTTGCTGTGAAAAAGCACAAAAATAATAATGTTTTGAAAACTGTGCTAAATACATTCAGCATCAGGCTCCAGTGGCAATGCAGTGCCCTCGGCTTTATAGGTCGGGGTGCAATAGTGACTGCATGAAAGAAATAGCAAGCAGTTTACAAATTGGCCCAAATAATCTACCAATTTCTAAACTTGAAGTGCCAATTTGGGTAAACGTCTTTAAAACTCTTTTATCTCGATTTGAACACAGAACGTTTCAACGTTGTCATTATGACTCTACCTAACATGCATTTGATATGGAACAAGGTATTGGTTAAACGGCTACGTAATCAAACCTCTATTGAAGATGCATGTAAAGCCTATACACATCTAATAAAAACTATAGTTAACTTAGACAAAATAAAAGTAGACATCACATGTTTTACAACAAAAAGTGCGATAAGTTCTTGCAGTTAAAGTACAGTAAAACAGCTGTTACTATAAGATGGTGGCCTTGGAAAGAGTGGGTTATTGTTAACTGTAGTAAGTAGCATATGCGGTCTTGGGAAAACAGTGAATTGAGAGCTGTTGTGTCCACTAATAAGGGGGAAATCAATCCGACCTTGGAGATGTGGGATTCCTTACTGTGCAACCTTGTGATCTTTGCCAAATAGGATATTTTGATGTGTTGTGTTTGATCCTTGAAGAAGAATTTAAAACAGTGGAACCTTGGGATATTGAGCAAACAGTGTATTCTGAGATAGCCTAGAGAGAAAAGAAAAGCAATCAGCACTGAAACAAGCAGAGATACATTACAGTGCACATTTGTGATCTGGGGCGCCATGGTATAGTTTGAGCGTTTGTGTTTCAACCGCAGGGTGTAAAGCAGTCATCACTGGATACAGGAGGGATTCATTACAGTGTAGCCTCGTGATCTTGGGTAAACATTTTCACATATTGTGCCTTCCACTGGAAGAAAAGTAAAACACAGATCCTTGTGATGTGCACAGATTCAATGCAATTCAGCATTGTGACTTTAGCCAAAAAGTATAGTCTAGGCTCCTGGGTTACAGCCATAATGATGAAAGCAATACGAACTGAAGTCGATGTTAGGGTTGTAGGAATTAAAGCAATGTGCTCCTGCACAAATAATATATTAAGAGCTCATATTGTTGAAGCATAGAGTAGAAGGAGTCAGAATTGAAGGTTGGGCAACTCAAGACAATGCAGTATTGTAATATTGGGGACGCCATATTTTCTGTGTGCTCATCCATCGAGAGGTAGTTAAAGCCATACATTCTGATAGTCAGAGTGTCTCAATGCAGTGCAGTTTTGTGATCTTGGGAAACAGTATATTTAAGCATTAGGCCCCGAGCGGGGGGGGGGGGGCATTACCACTTCACGTAATGCACCGGGGCTCATAGTTACAGGCCTGAGCAAAGCAAGGGCCTTAACGAAGGCCCCCGGGCCCCTGCGAGGGGCCTATTGCTATTACTAACTCAGCCCATAAGACCAGGGTACTAAGAGAATTTTATTTCTGTTCCGAAATGCTCCAGTGTTTCGTAACAAAATAAAAATGTCAAAAAAATGCCCGCCAGGGAAGGGAAAACAAATTCTGTTTTCCCTTTCCATGGTGGCCATTGAAAATGAATGGAAAAAGGTAAGCAAACAAAATGGCCTTCTCCCTTTCCATGGTGGCCATTCATAAAATAGAGAAAATGGCCATGGAAAGGAGGGAAGGGACTACGTGTAGTCCCTCTTCCTTTCTGTGACGGCATGTCACAGATCGGGAGTGGACACGCTGGGGACAGAAGTGTTCCCAGCGGGTCCACTCCCGAAATGGACCAAAAAGAAGGTAAGTGGGGTTGGGAGGGCGGAGAGGGGATTCTTTGGATTGGGGGGGCAGGTGGAGGGAATAACACTTACCTCAATCCCCGGCGTGGGAAGATGGCGGCCTCCAGCGGTGTGGTGAGTCGGAGCAGGGATTACCCCGTTCTGAGCCTCCTCCTTGGCTGAGTGGCTACCACACACACCGGGGAGAGGGATTCTCGGTCGTGTAACGCCCCGGAGGGGGGCCAATGAGATTGCATGTTACAATTGAATTGTCCCTTGCCAGGTCTCAATATTCCAAAGAGGCCATCCTGCAAATGGTGCTGAGCTTCTCCTACCACGACTGGGCTCCAAGGGCGTTATATATCGCTATACTAGTAACCCTGCTGATTTGCAAATTGCTTAAGCCGAATTTGAATGTTCGGGAATAAACACAAGCATTGGGGAACATGTCCTTAACAAACATACAGAAGCATTGCTGGGGGGGGGGTGCTGAAGGGGCTATAGCCCAGGGTCTTTCAGCTATAGCCTCAGATAGAAGCTCAGGAGCTACAACCAAAAGGCTAGTTAGCCCTGAGTCACGACAGTCCCGACATTAGTGCCGTAGCCCCGGATCGTTTCCAGACCTAGCAACACCCCTGCAGCCATATCTGATTCATCTAGATGATTAACATGCTTCTATAACATATTTCAGTCAATATCACTTTTTAAATAAAATTAAATACATATGCTAACGTTAATAAATAGAGCAAAACAGTCATTAAGATGCACCTCAAAAAACGGTCTTTTTGTCACCTTTTCAGAACGTTTCTATGGGTAAATCCTCTGGCTCACCTTGTACACCGAGGCCCAGCACACAATACTTGTCCCCTTTCCTTCTCCTCACCCCTACCACAGCAAAACCAGTTGCGTACCACTAATATAGATGATAAATCGAATTTATAAGCTATTGCTAACCACTGTTACTGCCTCGTTCTAAAGGCAAAGCATATTCTTAATTACATGAGCAGGAGATGCTCTCAGTCAGCAAGTATCCTTTCTCTTTTCCTGCAGATAATTATCATCAAATGATGCGTGTGAAGAGTTAACCGCTATCACAATTTTATCAAATTGACCCTATCACGCCGGGGCGGATGGTAGTGGTCGCCGGGATGCGTACGCAAATATGTAAAGCGGTGTTTTAATCAAGAAAAACGTAGTCAAGAAACAAAGCAAAGACACTCCTTATTTCCAATCGGACACCATAACAATAATGGTATCTAGCTGGATATGGATGAAAACCAAACAAAGCAACTCAATATTTATCTTGAGGGGTTCAAAATGTGTCAATTGAATAACGACTGAGCCATGCTAAGCTTTCACACTTAAAAACGCTACAAAAGGTTTAGTTAAACTTGATTTTATTGCTAATAGCTATAATACCATTTGAGTAAAAAAACGAAATAACTTTTTACGCCGACAATCATTTTGCTACAATCAAATTTCTTGTTGTATGAAGGCCACGAGGAAGCACAATTTTTATAGCATGACAGGGACCTAGAAACTGAGAAACATGTATCGGACAGTTCCTTCTTTTGATTATGGCTAATCTGATCATTCACTTTTATTACTATTGAATAGAGCTATTATCGAAACTTACAGTGCTATTTAAGAAACTGAGCAGCCAGCGGTCAATGTGGTGCAGAATTATGGGTAATGTGTCCTGCCCAAGGTTAGCGGTGTAAGGCAGAATCCTGTGCAGTGCTCTTGGGGACCACTACACACAATTAAGACTACAAGTGGTAATACGAGTTCACCTTTGGTACAAGCCTGTACTACTATGTTAAAGTGGTAGCAGTAGCGAAGCAACCATGTTTATCTCAAGAGTATATGAGCAGTAGCAGAGATTACACAAAGGGACCACAATTACTGTGACTTAAGCAAACACTGACTCAAGGTTTCAGGTATAAAAATATAAGTACATTTATTTTTAAACCATCTGTAAAACACAACACTTCTATAAATTGAAAACCACACGTAAAATACACTACAAACAACCAATTATCTTGGCACAGAATAACTCAAGGTAAGTACCTTATGTTTTGGCGGACCGGTGTTGTGAAACAAAAGACGTTACCGGGAATACATATGCAATCACTTTTTGACAGCTCGGTCATATTAAAGAAACGTTTATCAGCGGTAAGAAATGTTACCGGGGCAAAAACACACTTAGCACCTGGGCTAACCAGAGAGAGTTGGGGTAAAAAATTATAGGCAATACTTTTGTCAAGGCAGACAGAATCAGAGAACACTCGCTGACAGAAATACAAAAGTCAATAGGCCGGAGCCAGTGTCAAGTGGAACCGGGTTCCTGTTGTCGAGGATCATACAGTCAGACAGTTCAAGATTCAACGTTGCTGGGAGTACTTGGCTATTGTCAACAGAGGAAGCAAAGTTATAAGAGGGAAGAAAGACAAGGGCAAGCCTTGCAGGAGGAGAAAAGGGATTCACCCTAGTTCCTCGAAGCAGAACACAGTACCTTATTCAAGGAAGAAGCTGGTGTCACGGCAGTTGTTCCTGGTAGTTTCCTGCAGACCCACGGTTCCTGGTGCTTCGGTCATGGGGACCAGAAGGAGGACGTCTGGAGGGGTCTGCACCACTCAGGGATGAAGCCAGCAGCAGCAACAGTGAATAAAAGGTGCGCTCCTTTAAAAACAGGAGAGGCTCTTCAGATGACTATCCGGACCACTACAGCAGTGTGCAGCGATTTCGACCATGAAGAGGATCCTCTGGCTGTGGAAGATGAGCTGGTTGACCCCACCAGCCTCAAGGGAGGAAGACTCCGGACTGGATCTTCTCTGGTCGTCGAAGGGTAGATAGCTCAAGACTTTAGCAGGGCTTCACCGGTACGGGGTAGTAGTTGCAGCTGTCTTCTCTGCTTCTCTTTGGTTCCTTGAAGTTCCAGTTGCGACTCTGACTTCCAGCCCAAGAGTCCTGCCTTTTATGCGAAAATCCCCCATTCACACAGCCTGGCTGTCAATCACGCAGCAGGGGAGTTGTCCAGCCTGGAAAACCACCTCAGCCTATTCTAGCAAAGTGCGACTTGGGTTTCCTAGGATACCCTGTGCAGGGGGTGACTACACCCCTCCCTCACATTCAGCCCACCTAGACACCCAGGCGCCCAGTAGAGGGCTTATTGGCAGAAGCCCGCCAAAAGAGGGTGAACAAAGAAGGCAAACCTGGTTTGCCACGCAAAGTAAAACACAAGAAAGACTTTAACAAAAAGAAAAGGTGAATAAACCCAACCGGAGCCAAAAGAAAGAGTATTTGGTCAAGCGGGATTATGTTCAAGGCTAATATAATAGCCTAAAACATTACCACGTTTATACAGTATAATCGCAGTAGAAAAGTTTGGGTAGATACCACTGCCACCAGCCAAGTCTAAATGTTAAAAGAGCAAACCAATGCTCCAGGAGGGACAGATAAAAAGGGCTAAGGATTAACCCTTTCCAATACTCCATGTAAGATGGGGTGTACAGGATCTGTGTTTTTTTTTTTACTATGTAAAGTTAATGGCAACTTTACCCTTTTCTGGGGGACAGGAGTCAGCCCCAGAAATGGAGTTGGTGGGAAGTCTCAAAGACAACCCTGTGTCACTGCATGAAGGTGCTGTGTAACACATGAAAGAGTAGGGCTACTGAAGTGGTGTGCTCCAGAGTCCACAATCACAAAAACAGAGGAGATACACATGGCAAAACTCAGGTAAGAGTGGGGGAAAAGCTCACACTCTTACCAAGTGGAAAAAAGTAAACTCCAGAAATCCAGCAAAGCTGCTGAGGGACTCACTAGGTAAGGGAAATTAGCCATTGAATGAGAATTCTCCCTAGCACTGCCCCCCAGGCCCCAGACTAAGGGACAGGAGAATTTAATCCACTCCTGGATGGTTCTCATACCTCTAGTTGGTTATGAACATCCTAGAGAGACCATCAGCATTTTGGTGGTGACTTCCTGCTCTGTGCTCAATGGAAAAATCAAAGCCTTGTAGGCAGATTGACCATCTGAATAGTTTGGGGTTTTCCGCTTTCAATTGCATCAGCCATCTCAGGGTTGGTGGTCAGTCTAAGTGATGACAGTAGATCCATACAAGTATGGTCTAAACCTCTTCAGTGACCACACAATAGCAAAACATTAATGTTCTATTGTTGCCCACCTTGTCTCAGGATCCTTTAACTTCCTGCTGATGAAACAAATAGGGTGTTCCCTACCTTTCTCATCTAGTTGACAAAGGACTGCACCTATGCCTACGTGGGAAGCATCAGTTTGTACAATGAAGGGTTGGTGGTAGTCAGGAGCTCTGAGGACTGGAGTTTGACAAAAGGCTTTCTTCAGACCTTCAAAGGCTTAATTGCACTCCGCATTCCATGTGACCTTTTTAGGAAATTTGGGAGAGGAGATGACATTCAAGGGAGAAGCTATGGTCCCATAGCTCTCTACGAAGTTCCTGTAATATCCAGTGAGACCTAAGAAGGCTCTCACTTGGGTTTGAGTAGTAGGGGTGGCCCAGTTTTGTACAGCTTGTACTTTGCTAGGCAATGGCCTTATTTCACCTCCTCCTACCTCATGTCCAAGGTAGACCACTGTACTCTGACCAATTTGACATTTGCTTGCCTTTATGGTCAGAAGGGCCTGTTCCAGAGCCTGCACTCTCCAACCCCTCCTTAAATCAGGGCCAATGGATCTCTGACTGGATGGCCAGAGAGAAGTTTGAAGGGACTGTAACCTACTCCCCCCTGAGAGACTTCTCTATATGCAAAGAGACGGCATGGCAGTAGAAGGTCCCACTTTCTTTTCAGGGGTTCTTCTAAAGCACCTATCATGTTCTTCATAGTCCTGTTAAACCTCTCCACCAGCCCATTGGTATGAGGATGGTAGGCAGCTGAGAACTTGTAGGTGACTCCACAGGTTTTCCGCATGGCTTGCATGTAGTGGGACATAAAATGTGATCCCCTGTCAGATATAACCTCCTTAGGAAAACCTACTCTGGTAAAAATACCAAGTAGGGCCTTAGCCACAGCCTGAGCTGTAACAGTCCTCATAGGTATTGCTACAGGATACCTAGTGGCATTATCCACTGCAACCAGGATAAACCTCTTGCCTGAAGATGTGGCAGGATCAAGGGGACCAACAATGTCAATCCCTACCCTCTCAAAAGGAACTCCCACCACTGGGTGAGGCACCAAGGGTGCCACATTCTTGGCTCCACTCTTGCCAGAGGTTTGGCAAGTGTGGCAGCTCCTGCAGAATTTGTCTACTTCTGAACCCATCTTAGGCCTGTAGAAGTAAAGGGAGAGCCTTTACTTGGTCTTGTTAAAACTTAAGTGACTGGCCAAAGGTATCTCGTGGTCTAACTGCAGGTACTGGAGTCGGTTTACTAGAGCTACTACAAGCCTTTTGCAGTCTCCAGGTGTTGACTCAGTCGGTTCACTGTAGAAGAGGCCATCTTCCCAGTGCAACCTATACTTTCCAGGCTGTTTCCCATCAAGCTGAGAAGCTGCCTGTAGGCGAAGACCTTCAAGAGTAGGACACTGCTCTTGTCCTCTGCTGAAGTCTTCCCTGTTGGGTCCACCTTCTGCCAGTAAAGACTGCAGTTCAGGATGTTCAACAGGGTCAAGATCTCCAACGAGGGAAAGATCTTCTTCTAGATCTGATTCCTCAGTATCTAGTTGAAGCATACAGGGTTGAACCTCACACTCAGCCTCAGCCGGTGGAGGAGTCACAGCTGTGACTTTGGACAGTGTTAGGGATGTCCTTCTGGGCACAGGAGTGCATTCTGGTTTCTTGCTGGTAGACTTAGGTTTCCCCTTTGTCTTGTCTTGTCCTGCAATAGCAATAAGTCCTGTGGACTTGGGGTGATAGTTTCCTCTATCATGTCCCCAGGAGAGCCCCTCAAGGTTCTCTCCCTAGCAGACCTTGTGAGCTCCTGCTTCCTTTTGCTGGGAGGCCTGGGGGTACTAGACACAACTCCAAGAGTGTTAAGGTCATTACCCAGCAGGACCCTCCCAGGTACGTTATTTTGCACACTTACAGGTATTCTGACAGTCATGTCATTACACTGAGTGAGAGCTGGTAACTGGGGAACCATTTGCACAGGGCCTCCAGCTAACTTGGTTAGGTGTTTGAGTGCCTTAGCAACATCCTCCACCATGAAAAAACATTAATCAACCACAGTTATGCTGGCTCCAGTGTCTCTGATGGCAGGGGTTTCCTGACCATTCACAAGAACAATATCTTTGTAATACTCTTTAGTATTATCTGGGATTGAGTTATAGACATCTAAGTTCTGTTGTTCTCAAAGACCGAAGGACACTAAAGAAACACTAGCTATGACTCTCATGGGCTCATCAGCTAGTAACTGAAAGTTCCCACTGGCTATAGGTACTTCATCCATATGGGAGAAGGCTAAGGAGACAGTGTGGACCCCTGAAGGTTTACCCTTACATCTGGGATCCTCTTTCACATGGTCAGTTGACACACAAGCAAAGCATTTTCCAAATGCTTTCTGGAAAGGGGGGGTTGTTCTGACCTCCATCTGGTTTGGGACCAGATGGTACACAAGCCTGATTCGGTTTTCCTGGTGGCTTACCCTGGTTATGTTTGTGGCCCTCTTTTGGATTGGAATTCTCTTTGTTGTCTTTATTTGACTGCTTTCCCTCTTCCTTTTTTTGAGTTACCCCAGAATCCTTGTGAGTAGCCCTGTTGGCAACCCACAAGTAAGCAGCCTTAGCTAACTTCTTAGGATCTGTCTCCTTTTAATCAGCCAAGTGTTGTCTAAGCTCAGGAGAGCAGGCATCAAAAATAGACTCCAACATTACAAGATTCCTCAAACCTTCATAAGTGTTCACTTTGTAACCCTTAACCCAACCATCTACGTTTTTCAAACATTCACACACTCAGGTAGCCCAGGGGGTACCATCATGCTTTTCGAGGGTTCGAAACCTCTTAAGATACTGGGAAGGGTTCTTCCCAATTCTAGCTATTAATGCTAGCTTCACACACTCATAATCCTGTTTATCCTCCTCCCCCAATCCATTAGAACATCACTTGCAACAGGGGGAAGCATAGAGAAAAGCCAAGGAATCAGCGGATTCCCTGAGATACCTTGAATCCCAATGATTGTACTCAAACATTTCTAACCAATCCAAAACATCAAGTTTGGTCTCATACATACCAATCATTTCCTTTGGCATACAGGGTCTCTTAGGGCTAGAAGACCTAGAAGACTCTGGGAGAGAAGCATTTTCTAAGGACAATTTCTTCATTTCCAGTTCATGGTTCAGCTCCATTTCTCTGAGTGTTTCCTTTTGATGTTTCATGGCAGTTTGTGCATCAATACATTTCACTTCCAATTCAAGTCTCATTTTCTCACGTGCAATAAACTCAGGAGTAAGTGTAGGACCTGTGGGGATCCCTGTGGGCAGAGGTTGTGCTTTCTGAGCAGGTAAGGGAGTTGTAGGGTTTCCTAACAAGGACTCATCTACTTTTTCTAACTCAACAGTCTCAGAATCAGAAACATCAGTATCCACATTTGCTGGAGGGGTAGGCCCTTCTGACCCACCCTCCAGACTTTGTTTTCCCATTAACTTGGCAACCAGTTCAGACTTTTTTCCTTTACCAGAGGGATTATTTTATCTACACATGGTTCTCAGAACCATAGCAGAATAGTTTAAGAGACCCTCTTCGCTGTAGTTTTCCATATTTTACATGATTTCTTTAGTTAACAGAATTAGTGGTGTTTAGCCTTGTGGTTAGTTGAACCCAAGCAATAGCAGCACTCTAAGTATAATCACTCTACTTCCAAATCCTCACCACTGTACACCAGTGTTAGGCAGAATCCTGTGCAGTGCCCTTAGGGACCACTGCACACAATTAAGACTACAAGTGGTAATACAAGTTCACCTTTGGTACAAGCCTGTACTACTATGTTAAAGTGGTAGCAGTAGCGGAGCAACCAGGTTTATCTCAAGAGTATATTAGCAGAAGCAGAGATTACACAAAGGGACCACAATTACTGTGACTTAAGCAAACACTGACTCAAGGTTTCAGGTAAAAAAATATAAGTACATTTATTTTTAAACCATCTGTAAAACACAACACTTCTATAAATTCAAAACCACACGTAAAATACACTACAAACAACCAATTATCTTGGCACAGAATAACTCAAGGTAAGTACCTTATGTTTTGGGGGACCGGTGTTGTGAAACAAAAGACGTTACCGGGAATACATATGCGATCACTTTTTGAGAGCTCGGTCGTATTAAAGAAACGTGTATCAGCGGTAAGAAATGTTACCGGGGCAAAAAAACACTTAGCACCTGGGCTAACCGAGAGAGTTGGGGAAAACAATTATAGGCAATACTTTGTCAAGGCAGACAGAATCAGAGAACACTCGCTGAAAGAAATACAAAAGTCAATAGGCCGGAGCCAGTGTCAAGTGGAACCGGGTTCCTGTTGTCGAGGATCATACAGTCAGACAGTTTAAGGTTCAACGTTGCCATGAGTACTTGGCTATTGTCAACAGAGGAAGCAAAAGTTATAAGAGGGAAGGAAGACAAGGGCAAGCCGTGGAGGAGGAGAAAGGGGATTCACCCTAGTTCCTCGAAGCAGAACACAGTACCTTATTCAAGGAAGAAGCTGGTGTCACAGCAGTTTTTCCTGGTAGTTTCCTGCAGACCCACGGTTCCTAGTGCTTCGGTCGTGGGTGACGAGAAGGAGGACATCTGGAGGGGTCTGCACCACTCACGGATGAAGCCAGCAGCAGTGATGGTGAATAAAAGGTGTGCTCCTTTAAGAACAGGAGAGGCTCCTCGGATGGCTATCCGGACCACTACAGCAGTGTGGAGTGATTTCGACCACGAAGCGGATCCTCTGGCTGTGGAAGACAAGCTGGTTGACCCCACCAGCCTCAAGGGAAGAAGACTCCGGACTGGATCTTCTCTGGTCATTGAAGGGTAGATAGCTCAGGACTGCAGCAGGGCTTCACCGGGATGGGGTAGTTGCAGCAGCCGTCTTCTCCACTTCTCTTTGGTTCCTTGTAGTTCCAGTGGCGACTCTGACTTCCAGCCCAAGAGTCCTGCCTTTTATGCGAAAATCCCCCATTCACACAGCCTGGCTGTCAATCACGCAGCAGGGGGGTTGTCCAGCCCGGACAACCACCTCAGCCAATCCTGGCAAAGTGCGACTTGGGTTTCCTAGTATACCCTGTGCAGGGGGTGGCTACACCCCTCCCTCACATTTAGCCCCCCCTAGACACCCAGGTGCCCAGAGGAGGGCTTCTGGGCAGTAGCCCGCCAAAAGACGGTGAACAAAGAAGGCAAACCTTGCTGCACAAAGTAAAACACAGGAAGGACTTTAACAAAAAGAAATGCCGAATAAGCCTGACCGGAGCCAAAAGAAAGAGTATTTGGTCAAGCGGGTTTATGTTCGAGGCTAATATAATAGCCTAAAACAATACCACATTTATATAGTATAATCACAGTAGAAAAGTTAGGGTAGATACCACTGCCACCAGCCAAGTCGAAATGTTAAAAGAGCAAAACAATGCTCCAGGAGGGACAGATAAAAAGGGCTAAAGATTAACCCTTTCCAATACTCCATGTAAAATGGGGTGTACTGGATCTGTGTTTTTTTTACTATGTAAAGTTAATGGCAACTTTACCCTTTTCTGGGGGACAGGAGTCAGCTCCAGAAATGGAGTCTGTGGGAAGTGTCAAAGACAACCCTTTGTCACTGCACTGAAAGTGCTGTGTAACACACAAAAGAGTGGGGCTACTGCAGTGGTGTGCTCCAGAGTCCACAATCACATAAACAGAGGAGATACACATGGCAAACACAGGTGAGAGTGGGGGAAAAGCTCACACTCTTACCAAGTGGAAAAAAAGTAAACTCCAGAAATCCAGCAAAGCTGCTGGGGGACTCACTAGGTAAGGGAAATTAGCCATTGAATGAGAATTCTCCCTAACAGGCGGCAGCTACTATTTTTTTTCTTTCAGATCATTATTGTACTTGGGGGCCAACACGGCAATGCTACCTCTTAAAATGGAATTGCAAAGCTCAACGTTAAATGATACTGCCAGGCCAAAGCCTCATAAGTATTGGGGGAGGCTGTGGCTGAACTCTAGGGTGGGGGATATGAGAACACGTGTTGGAAGTGAGGGTTATGTTTCAGGCTGATGGACACCCCTGGTTTAGACATCTAATCATTTGATTTTAGAGATTTCAAACTTGTTGGAGCTCCCCCAAATATTATTATTATTATTATTATTATTATTATTATTATTATTATTAAAATGGTATTTATTGAGAGCGACCTAGCTTCAAGAAGCAACGGAGCGCTTTACAAAGTTATACAACAGTATAGATGCATAACGGAGCACTTTTCAAAGGTAACAAAAGAACAGATATACAGTGGGGATAGGATACCGAGGGGCCCAGTGGAGGGGTACATCTGTACAGGATGGCAAGGAGCAGAGGGTAGATGGCGTCTAGCGAGTCAGGTGGCATGGGGGCAATGTGATGGCCTTCGTGTTGAGGAGGAGAGAGTCCTTGAAGAGGTGGCTGTTAATAATAATAATAATTTAGCATTTATATAGCACTACGAACCCTCAGGCATCTGAGCGCTGCTTATTATTACCCACGGTGTGGTGCTCATTTATTGACCTTGGAAGGATGAAAGGCTGTGTTTGGCCCTGCCAGGATTCAAACCTGCGTCAGCAGGCTCAGCACAGATGCGAAAGCGAGCGCTCTACTCGCTGTGCTATCGGACCATAGATCTTTGCTAAATTGTCAGAGCGTGGGGGCAAGTCTGATGTTGACAGGGTTCCATAGTCTTAGGGCGTAGACAGAAAAGGCCAAAGGGGATCTGGGGATACTTTCGTAAGGGCCAATTGGCTCCGCTTCTTTGGGCAGCGCATCAGGAAGAGACCGCTGATGCCCATGCGTAGGGTCTACCTGGAGAGAAAGCCCAGCCCGGGGAGAGAGGAATGTTAGAGGACGGGCATTCAGTCCAGGCTAGGAAATTATATTTTAGGGTTTACTTTAGGAACCATAGAACTGGCAACAGCGACTTCGAGATGGAAAAGGGCTAACCAGACTTCCACTGCCTAGGTTTGTGATATTCTCACTGTGGAGACAATTGTACACATGATTCTATTTTTTACAATTTACCCAGGTCTCGTATGACCCCCTTAGAGCGAACCTGTTCAGTAAAAATGAGCGCGTGTATTGGAAGGGTGCACGCAAGACAATTTTCTCTAACTAACCCAGGATTCGGTTGTGTACCACAAAAACGAAGTGTGTTTTGTGTTTCATTTTTAAGCCCCCTATGAACACTCAGAACTTTAAGGTGTGCTTTATTGATATTGAAGTATTGCTAATGACAGGTACAATTTATTCTGGATATTCATTTCTACAATAATTGATTACATCTGGTATTTGAATTGTGAGAAAATTATAGTGCGTCAAAATGAATATTTTGATAAATCATAGTACCCTTCCAGGTGGAGAGCATAGAGCAGTAACTGCTGCTGACTAGAGCAAACTTCAATCTTTGTAGAACCAAAAGGAAACTGGTAGTGTTGATTCTACAATGCTCCTGCATTTTTAGTTTTGGCTATAAGGTGGCACTTTAGCCCCACCTATAGCCAAAACAATTTAATTGGAGTACAGCTAGGGGGAGATGGCATGTGAGGAGAGTGATACAATGCTTGAAGGTGTTGTTCAGTTATTTACTCACCGATTGACTGACCCTGGCCATGCTAATCCCTATGACCATTCCCACTCACATCTTGCCCTGCCCCATCCAAAACAAACCCTTCTAGGATCCCTTTCAGCGGCTTTAATTTGTGCTGTAAATGCACTATTGGTGTAATAAAAATGTCTTAATGAGGCCTGCCTTCAGCCACTTGATACATAACATACACATACTTCACTGAGGTTCTCTTGACTACATGGATTGGCAAAGCCATCAGTTTTGGCTTGTGCCTAGGTATTAGATAAGCATTTTACAGGCACTTCTATCATATGACCCGGTACATGCATCATTTTCCAGTTGCTACCAGTAATGACCAGTTAGAACCATTACAGCAATGCTTGGCAAATACCTTTCCCATGTCTACACAAAAGCCCAAACTATTGTTATTGTCAATATTTGTTCTTTATAGCTTACTGTATGAACTAGCAGAACAGCAGCATCTTTGTTTACCTGACAAAGGTGAAGGGTGACTTTGTAGGAATTACTTTCAATGGAATCGTGTGATATGTTCATTATTGTACAAACTTACACAGAAAGCTAAACCAATACTCCACTTCTAGAGAAATGTGGTATGGTATGGTACGGTACGGTTCTGTGATAGGGCAGGTTCCTTAATATAAACAGAATTGAGAGGAAAATAGGCCTTATGTCAAGATATTCCATGAAAAGTTGCATTGAAGCAACAATGTATCAGGAAACAGCTTTCTTAGAGGACCAATATTATTTACATGGTATCAAATAATGTGTCCATACACTCCGCTCATTTCGTCTCTATGTATTTTTTTTTTCATAAAAAACTCTAATCATTACAAGAAGCATTACCTTAGGTGTATGTGTGCAGGGAATGCATATGTTCCAGTAGCATCATTGGCCCTCAGCAGGGTTAGAGGGGTGAGTGGACTCGCATGGGGTTGTATCTTACGGGATGTGAAGAAGGTGCTCCTTTACGAGGACGGTCTTGATCTGTTTTCTGAATGGCACGATGGTGGCCAGAGTCCGACGTTGATGAGTATGGAGATCCAGAGTGTGGAGCCTTAGTACGAGAATATGGATATATTTCTGTATGTCGCTTGTGAAAGAGCAACGTTGTGGAAGGCTACCTGGTAAAGGACACTCGCCCACTTCCCCGCAACGTCACTCTTTCACTTCCCCCTTTCCCTTTGTCCATTTCATGAGGGGATTATAACACCAGGAGAATGATGGGACTTGTCTGGACTTTAAGGAGAAGATTTTCACGGGCTCTTTGCTCTCTATTGATCATCATACACTTTATTTTATTTATTGTATTTATTGGGTATTTATAATGCACCTATACACAATGTGTTTCAAAAGGCAACAAGACAAGAGGGATGGGGAAACAGGGAGGACAAAACAAAAATGATCTTACTAGGCCTTGTGACTTTAGAGGAAATGATCTAAAGAGCATGATGTTGGGTCCTCTGCTGCGGTGGGATAATCTGGTCCCAGGTAATGCATATGGTTATATGGAAAGGAGAATGACCAGAGTTGGCAATATAAATCTCCAAGTGCCCATGGGAAATTCATATGGTGCACTCTTCTGGATCATCGCTGCTCGAAATATTGATCTTGAGTGATACAGCTCTTTGAGGCGTGAACTGGTGTTTTTATCGACAATTTGTCACTCGAACCACACATAAAACCTAAGCTACATTCACACAAGTCGTTTATGGTTGGAATCACACCCCTCATAAAGCAACCTATTGAACTGCTATACATCTGGTCTTGGTACCCACATCCCGCAATGCTGCGATATGTGGCTTACTGCAATGCAAGGGTACCTTCTGAGATAGTAGCACTCCAATGTCTCCTTGATGGTGGCTAAGCCAGCTACCGTCACTGTGGGGCCACTGGCGGGGTTAGGGAAAAGCTTTCTCTTGTCCCTATGAGTGACCTACACCTCCCCACACATAATATCTCAAGGGGATTGGTACCTCTCAGCATCCCCCTATAATGTTTGTGAAATTACACCAATGAGCAAGGCAGCCCATTTGGAGTGAAATATCCCTATTTCTTTTTTTGTATGTCTTATTTTTTTATATTGCGTTGGTTTATTAACAAACCTTTAACAAAAGTTAATTAAAAAGAGACAAAACATTTATCAACTACATGAAAATACATAATATAAAATACATTCTCAATCATTCAGAATGTATGTTAAAACAGCATAAAATCAAAGAGAAATGTCATAGAATATACACAGACAATAAAGTTCCATAGTAAGAATAATATACAAGCAAAGATAGCCTCATATTGCCCAGTAAAAGAAGCAGCAATGGTGAGTACTGACATCATTTCCTATAATTTGTCAAAAAATCGTAATAAAGCTAATATTAAACATCTATGAGCACCTGTCATCATCCTATTCCATAAAGCTTGGGAGGAGACTAATGGCCACTCATGAATGCATTTATGTAAAGCATGTGTCTTGACGTCCTTAACGTAGGGCATGTGATCGACAACTGTTTTGAATTATTTTGATAGCTAGCTGAGTTACAAAGCCTGCAATTACGTTGAGATCTGGTTTGGTCAACTCGGGTGCCCAAGACTTTAAGTGTTGCGACCATATTAAAGCAGAAGTGCCTATATCGAAGTATTTGGTACAGGGTAGGGAATGTATTTGTATTTTGTATTTGTATTTTGGAATTTGTAATGCGCTCAGAGCGGACCAAACCGTATAGCGGTGCAGGTGAAAACAGGATTCGTACAGAACACAGCTAAGCCCATATAAAGGACCAGCGGTAGATATAAGAAATCGCTTTCTAAACATAAAGGTTTTCAGCAGTGCTGTACAGAACTGATAGAGTGGTCTAAGGGTCCTCAGTTCTAGTGGTAAGGAGTTCCACAATTTTGGACCAAAAACAGAAAATCTTCTGTGATCCTGTGATTTATAGACTGAGTGGGGTGTAGATAGAAGGTGACAATCACTGGAGCGCAGCTGTCTTGCAGGCTGGTATGAATGAATCAAGTCCCTCAAATATAGAGGGGCAATACCGTTGACACATTTAAAGATACGGCAGACTACTTTTAACCTTATACGATCTTCTATCGACAGCCAATGCAAGTCATGGCGAAATGTTGACCCAACTTAAAAATGTAATAACATATTTTGGATAACCATGTCTATGCCAATGAAGATTAGCATACACTTTAAAAAGTGCCATGTTTGAAAGTTGATTGTACGTAATCTCTATTGAGTAGCTTGGCTTTATCAAATATCAGATTGGTAGCAAGGGTGTCCTTTTCAGATCCCAAATCATCAAGTGAACAGAAAATTGTTCAAGGCTGGAATTGTCCTTTCTTGTAGACTAATATTAAGATCCTCAAATAACAAATTTGCAAGGGGAGCTAGAATTTTTGCTAAAAAACTCAATTTCTCCCTCTGTACTAGAGTGCCCATGGATGTAAGTCATTCCATCATTAGCCCTGTTTCTTGTTTAAGTTTTACCCTGGAACTCCAGGTGTTTCAAAAAGTCCTGGTCGAAGGTTGTGTACTATATATTGTTGAGATGGAAGCTCATGCGTTAAGCCCTCAACTCTGACATACGGCCAGCAAGAAATCACAAGTTTGTTAAGGATTCTATTCGGGCATCACACCCCAGCCCAGGACTCTTGCCACTGGCCTAGGATGCAGCGCACAATTAAAACGCTTTTACTTGATTTCTTAAGAATTCAGATTGAGATGGCACCCAACCCGTCTCACACCACTGTTACAAATACCCTGGGTCACAATGGACCATGAACCAGGCCGGTTGGTTGGTTGGTAACACAATATTTATTTACTTTAAATTCAAACAAAATCACAAAATGTAATATTGGGCAGCAATCACCAATGGGGTGATAATTACAAGGTAAATTGATGAAATACACTTAGTGTTACTTTCTAATATAACATACACAAAGCACAAATGAATGAGAGCAATATTACTTTTCGGGTAGATAGCACCCCAGTTAAGATTTCCCCCTGCAATACTTCATCAAACCCCTATTAACCGAATTGTGTGTGGGTTTCAAGGAGTAGCAAGGAGTCAGGTATCCTAGGCAGCAAACAGAATTAAAATCCGACCTTCCCCCACGAAATTAGAGGCAGATAAAAACCCTTTGCAATTGAACAAAATAGCACTCGGAATAAGTAAAGATTTGATTTACATGTGTGGTTGAATGAGTGAGGTAAATATGAATTATAGCAGTATCAGGGACGTAAGAACACTAGCAAACTACAAGCAATGTCCTAACAATGGGAATACAATTCAGAAAATCAACTTCAAAGTGAAAAACACAGTGCAGTCAAATCACACGAGTAGAAATTGCATTTTCTTATTTTCACAGGTTTAAATGTCAAAACAACTTTAAAAACGGGTGAAACAGACAAAATAGGAATGTGTTTTTTATGCTGAGTGACAGATGCATATCTCAGGGATAACATGTAGTGAAAGGGTAACTCTAAATTAATGACAGGATGAGATTCTCAGTGGGAAAGGAAATTCGGTTGACAGAGAAATTTGGTTTAGTTCACTTAAACTAGATTTTAGTGGCTAGAAAAGAGAAACGCCACCCATGAATAAGAAGATTAATCTGCAGTTGTAACCCCTTCATGCTGTGTGCATCCTTCAGGGAGAATTAATGTATGTACTCAAAATAGTACTAAGACTTAAACAAGGACAGAAATTAGTTCAAGAAATGGTGCTAAAACTTGGGGATCAATGACAGGATGCACAGAAGATTCTGACAGTTTTAAGGATTCCTGCTGAGGCAGTTATGGGATTTATATGAGATTGGACCTAATACAATGTAACTGAGCAAGGGATGCAGTTTGTGGTTGTTGGGGAAGGGACATACTCACAACAAGCACTTCAATGGGGTGTTTTGGACAGGGGACCGAGTTTCTGGACAGCGAGGCAATATCTAGTCACTGGTCACAGCAGCGTGCTCTCCTAGAAGAAAACAGCTGGGCAAGGCCTGGTCATGGAACAGCGGCACCTTAGCTGGATAAAGCGGGCAGCAGTGTAAGCAGTTAGTACTGGATAATCCCAATGAGGATTCGGCCACCGTTTCCCTTTCTCCTTGAGTTATTGGGATTTTTATTGGGGTTTTTCTGGATCAATGGTCATGCCTGGATAGAGTCAGCTATGCTCTGGCCTGGCAGTGGAATCTGGAATCTTGCAGGATGAATATGGAATATCTGTATATGTAGGAGCTGGAAAATTCAGAAGAGAGTGTCCTTTGTCTCTGTAAGCTTCCACCTTATATAAGGAGGATGGCATCACAGGATTATACTATGGGGGCAGGCTTTGGCTGGACATGCCTCTAACGAATGGATTGTTCAGGTGTGGCAGTCACCGCCTTCCTGTCAGCCGGTTGGACTTCAGGGACATGACATCAGTTTTTATGGTGTATGCTTACAACACCCATGGCCCTCCCACAGTCAATTTTGCCAACATCAGTTAATGACATAAATTGCACATTTTTACAGTTATAGCACTTTTGAAAATCACATAGGCAGATTCCATATTTTACACTGAACATCTCATTCCAATTCACACATTTGTACGACATTGTTTTGCTGTTCTAATAATCTTTCGCCATTTCTAGTGGGAACCTCTTCACCTAAAATTCTACAATTTTAGATATATGTACCTATTATCACAAAGCATGTTTGCATTAAATTTATACCATATATACTTTTCCCTTGATTTACATTTTTCTGCTGTTTACGTCCTCCACATGCTAGGGAAAGCTATAATGTCCTGTTTTAATGCCACCAACATTAAATTTACACTGTTACACTGTCGTATTGCTGTGTTTCCTGGTTGCAGAAATAAAAGTCTTAAAGTTTATTAATTCAGAACAGTCTTTTGTCCCAAATGGCCAGCATTGTCATCCAAATAAGGCCATACTTCCCAATGTTGCTCTGGAGTTACCTTTGAAGCTCCCCAGTTTGAGTGGAGGGGAGTTGCTGCCAAAAAGTCACACATATGTGTCCCAGAAATTAATTGTACCAGGCTGGAGCACTACCACAGAGTCTGACAAGGGTGCGAGATCCACCACCCTTAACTATTAATATGCCCGTGGGCTGGCCTACTTGACTAAACATTATTTATAGCCCTAGTCAATTTCTCATACACAGAAATTTGTTCGGGGCAGGGGTCCACTGAAACTGACATAAGCACAGAGAGATAGGGCTTCTTGTGAAGAGTAAGTCTGTGATATTTTGTTGCAAAAAGTCAAGCATTTTTCCATACGGCTTGGAGTGAAGATCTTTGTTATTTCACAGATCTTGCCTGACACAGCCTGTCATTCAGTGAGAAATGCCTCCATTTGTTGAAGCAAAACCTGAATATAGATGGACATAGCTGCGTCTCACTGGAACAGAACTGCGTACTGTTGAAACGGTAAAAAAGAACATCAAGGCACAGTCATTTTAGAGGCAAAATATTTCCTTTTTCAATGGGAAATTTTGAGATAGCAGCATAGCAGCACTGCTTTTCAATTATTTTCTTTGGTGCACATAAGGAAAACACTGGCAGCCTTTCTCATGGTGTTCCATGTTCCATCTTGCCCCATATGTACCTGGCAAAGACAGCACAGCCATTATTTCAGTGACTGCAAAATGCAGCTTGGTGCAATGCAATGGTGCTCAACAGAGCCAGTGCAGCCATTCTGCTGATACTGCTGAAAAACACAGATTGGTGATGTAGGGGAGTTATGCTGGGCGGCTAAATGTACCCCACAGGTTGAAATCCCAGAAGGGTCATCTCAGCTCTTCATCTTTCCGGGGTTAGGAAACTGAGTGCCATTAAATTGGATAATATTGACAGCAATCATTGCAGTGGGGGGAATCCTACAAAAAGCAATTCTATAAACATGTGACATCATTATTATTATTTAAGAGGAAAGTAGAAGGGTGTGGTGGGGACTAGAATGGGGCAGAAGTAAAATAAAAGCCCAGGCTGTGGGGGGTGGAGGGCAGAGTGCAAAGGAAGAGGGAAAGGGTAGCATGCTCAGTATCAGGGAAAGGAAGAGAGAAGGCGAAAGAAAATGGGGGTAAAATGTTACCATTAAGAAGAAGCAAAGAAAGAGCTAATGAGAGAGAGGAGAGTGTGGAAAGGAATACCGAAAAGGATAATGAATAGGGGACTGAAAAAATGTATGAGTCAGGAGACAGCTGGTATTTCTCTTCTGCAGCTTTATCCTAAGCTTGATGTTCTCTGCTTTTCGCAGAAGTTTTCAATTGAATACAGCCACTTCCATGGCTCACTCTTTTCCTCTGCTGTGTTGTTTTTTCTCACTATTACTTGCCATATTTCCTATTTTAGGCAGCTAAGTGTTTAGCGTGTCTGAGTAGCTGTAGAAGTGCAAGTAGTTGAAAAGTGGTGTGCCCTTTGTAAATTGACTAGCGACCTTATAGATGCTGTGGATTTATTAAAATTCAGCAACCTGGTGGTATGTTAGGCGTCCTCCCAGCCAATGAGAATGTTCCAAATGGAGGCTTTACCTCATAGTACAGCCTGCGTTCTGAACCTCCTCCGAAGGGGGAGACAGCCACCTTCAGAGACATCATTTGGGGGTTGGCAGGGGTAGCAGCTTCTACCCCTGGCTCCCCCTCTGCTATCCCAAGACCTATCCTTGCGACCCCAGGGCCACTGTACAAAGAGGCAGTGCGAAGAGCAGATATCTGTGTTGCACCTGAAAAAGGTGGTTGTAAATCCAGCTAAATGTGCCACCACGTTTTTCACCTACAATCTAGATCTCCTTAGCTGGAAAAATAACAGGGATTCAGGAAAAACCATGAGGCCGCCATTTCTATCAGGTTGGCAGTTCATTAGTGAAGAATGCCTGAATGGTTGGTTTCAGAGGCGGGGCTGTCTTTGCAGCTCATGACCAGTACTGTTGCAAAAGGAAAGGTATGGCAGCTAGGTCTAGATAGCTGGGAATGGGTAAGAGCAGTCTGCAGTACTCAGTGACAGCACAGCATGAACGCACATTTCATCAGTGTTTCTTGTTGTCTACTTTGCACATCCAGAGAGCCATTGGGCCTGTGATGAGAGGGGTGTGCCCCAGTGGCTTCTGTCACCAGTCCTGCCTTGTCACTCTGTGAACTGGCCCAGATCTGCCAGACCGGCATCACAGACACACTGTAGATAGATGCAAGGTGAGCTAATTAATTTACATGAAGTTTCCCTCTGCCTTTGACGTAAACCATCAGTTGCTTCCTCAAGCCAAGAAGAAATATATATTTAGAAGGATAGCTCAGGAGCAACACACTTGCTTTGGGAACAAGATGATACAGTGCAACATGGATTCAGTTCCTGTACCAGTGCTTAGAAGCTGGAGAAGGCTGACATTAAGCAAGATATAAAGGACCAAAGAAAATAAAAAAATGTGCCTTTTCTATAGGTGATGTCATGGAGCTGCTGCTGCTGTTTACATTTTGAAATTAAAAAACCTGCAATTACTGTGACCTGCACACATCCTTCCCCTCTGTCTCCCATCCAACAAAACAACTGTGGGTTACTTACCAAATAAGAAAAACAGAACGGTGATGGCTGGAAGGTTGTAAATCATTCATAACCACTGGCAGAGCACTGGGCAACCCTCCAGAGAAGGGGAAAGACAATATGCAAATCATGCTTCGCCCCACCCCGAAAGGGACTGTTCCGCCTGAACTGCTAGGTCACATCCCTTCTGTACTAGACCACAATCATTCCCAGGCATATTTCAGCCTCATTGCGCATCATGAGTGAGGAGCAGCCTAGATCTCTAGGCCCAGCAAACTTTTCTATGAGTGAGGATGTGGAGCTGCTGCTTACATTTTAAAATAGAAAACCCTGCAATTACTGTGACCTGCTACAAATCCTCCAACACTTTCACTCGGTCTCCCATCTAACAAAAAGAAATGTGGGTTACTTACCAAATAAGTAAAACAGAAAGGTCATGGCTAGAAGATTTTAAATTATTCATACCCACTGGCACAGCTCTGGGCAACACTCCAGACCATCTTTTTTCTGGTTGGACTTCTGTTGGTCAGTTGCTGTTTCCAGTGTGTGCCCGACACTTGACAGGCACTGGATGTCTGTGCTTTGAGGCTTAAGCTTCTTCGAGATGCGCTGTTTACAGTTTAGCCCAAGTGATGCACAATAGTCCAGGTTCTTGTGTTGGACGTCTGCTTACAGTCACAGTAATTTGGTAATATGGGGCTTTATACACTGATATTAATGCTACATATAGTGATCCATTATTGTATGAAATGTATATCATATTACAGTGATATCATAACCATATTTCTCTTAGTTTACTGAGGAACAAAGCTATGTGATGTCACTTCCTGTTTTGTCAAGGGTTGAAAGGTTGTGTGCCATCACTTCCCGCAATGACACTTGGGGTGGGGACAAATGACATCACTTCCTGTGATGGCATCAGAGGCCAAAAGTCATGTGATGTCACTTTTGCTACCCCTGGCATTCTGGTGGAATGACGTCCCTGGCCATCTATCCTGCTGCCAGCCATCAGGTAAATGCTTCTCCTTCGCCCCACCTCTCTCCCCATATTTCCCCGTCCCTCACACAATCCCCCCAGATCCTCACCCCTTCCCTTCTTACCTGTAGCTTCCATGTCCCACGGTGCCGCCAAGAACACAGTGTTCCCAGAGCTACATGTAGTTCCCTTCTCCCTTGTCCATGGTGGCTATGTTTTATTGTAGTTTTATTTAAGTTGACAAATGGCAACCACTCCATTTCTCCACTTATAAAAAACTATTAGCATCCTAGAAAAGGATTCCGGGATGCTAGTAACAATAATTCCTTCTGGGCGCGGACATTAATGGGTCTGGTACTGCACCATGCTAATGTTAAAACCATCGCTTCATGCTGGCCTGTAAGGCAGTGCTGAGAATTTGTCAGTAGTCAAAATAAATCTACTAAAATTGAAATCTTCAAACACATTTGAAATAAAATCAAAATAGTTCAATGCTGGTTCCAATTCCTACAAGGTAGCTCATTGGTTTAAAGGGCCTGCTAAATATTACCAGGCAGGTCAGAATTCCCCATCCAAGTAAGCTCAAAGGGTGCTCACTGTAGTGATCTTTGGGTGCCACGCAGTGCGCAGAAGACTCCACCAAGTTAATGGTCAGCGGTCGGCGGTCGCGCTCTCACTCTGCCAGCCCACCCACCAAAAGTACACACTCCAATTTCCTTCTCATCATTTATTTTTTTAATAAACACCCTCTATCAGGAAAGGGAAAACACATTTTAACAAAGTAAATGGTTGCCTTTTACCAGCAGTCTGCACCAAGTAGTACGGTATAGAGGGTCATTTGGGCGTTGGTGATAAAAATGACAGTATTTTCCAAATACAGCTGTTTGACCGCCTATTCAATTTAGAGGTTGACAAGGCATTCCCTCGGGCAGGATTCCCAGGAAATAACGCTCTAGGTATTACGAGTTGCATTTTAAAAATGACAATCTGCAAATGCGTTCCTCCATCCCAGATCTGAAGGTAAACATTGCAAATTGGCTTTAATGGTTTTTCTAATGTATTACACTGTAAAAAGTGTTTGCATTTAGCCATTCCTGAATGGGTTAAAGATCAACCCCTCAAAGACCAAAATTGTGCAGTTGGCTAGAGGGAGGAAAGGTGGGAAACTGGTGTGGTCTTTGAGAGATACTAGGGCTGGGTGTTCAGATTACATGCTTTGTTTGGGATTTCATATATTTTCCCAGCCATCCCGTTGGAAAATATGGGAAGGATTAAAACGTAAAGATGTAGCTAAGCCTATACAACTTGCAAAGCTGGACAGCAGGCACTGCAGATTTTGAATAAAACGGGCCATACCATTCTATCAGGGTAAGATCATCCCTAAACTTGTGTATGGTGAAGAATGCTGTGCGTCAATTATGGAATGCCTCCACGCTATTGAGGCAGCGGTGTGGAAGCGATGCATTAAAGTTCCTAACATGATCCCAATGGCGGTTATCTGCTATGAGTTGGGTTTAATCTCAATTATTATTGGGAAAAAACTCTCTCTGTTTCTCAAATGAATAAAACCAGAGGTACATGTTTGGTATGAAGTTCTGGGGGCTCAAATATGATTGAATATTTCCTTGTGCAAGCATGGAGATGCTTTGATACAACTGTGATAAGAATCCGAGGGGCCTTGCATTGAATAGAGCTACTTTGCTAGAGAATCTGGACAAAATAAAAAATGCTCTTTTTGACAAAGACTGGCTTGAGACTGTAGAGCAATTTCACGAATATCCTTCTTTGAAACATCTGTCAAAGGAACATAAGAAAAGAAGGATTATTTTGCATACCTAATTTCAGTTTTCTAACAAATATTTCCGTAATCTGCTCCTTAAAGGAGAGTTCCGGGACTTTTTTTTTATTGTCCCTACGGTTCGGCCATGTGTTTTTAAGCATAACTCGGTAGATCGTGGAAAACTTTCCTATGGACCTTACCCGACTTTTCGTCCATTAACGCACTCGAAATCAGCCGCCATTTTATGATAATCCTATCACTTGCCGCATCGCCCTGGCTCACCTGCTTTTGCGGCACTAAATCAAATCCCCCGCCCCCGAGGCTGACATCAGCAGACGCGTACCGCCCATTTCCCAACGCCAAAGCACGTTTCGTGTCAACAATCGCTGCGCCTCAGCTAATGAAGTGTCGCCATGGAAACGGCAGGACGCCTCTTTCCTCAATAAGTATAAACACACCGTTTCACAACACACAGCAGCAGATTTTCGATTCCATTACTCTCGCTGTGTTACTTTGAGTATTCTGTGACCGTTTCTGTGCTCTGGTCAGCTACCTTCGTTGATTGTAGCCCGTGTGAACAGATACCAGTACCACCGCTATAAATTATTTTACTTTCTTTACCACACAATGGCTACAATAATGCCGTATATGTACGAGCCCGAGTACACCGAGGAAGAACTACTGGAAAGGCAAGCACGCGAAAACGATGGGGATTCGGACGGCAGTTGGGAGGACCAGTCAACGGATGAAGAGCCTGGACCATGTCGCATGGACGGCGTCTCCACCTGGTGCACGTGCAATCGGTGCGAGCTAATGCCAACTGAGGAGGAGAACTGCTGCTGCCGTGAAAATTCCGGGTGCTTGGCCTACATTTCGGAAGGCGAGCCAAGTCCGCAATGCATCACCGAGCTGCCAGAGTTCAGGGAAGCCTGCCTCTCACGGACCGTGTTGAGGATGATGATGGTGCTTATGCACGAACTTTGCGGCACTGTTCGTCCGCGTAATCCGAGTAACGAGTAAGTATACTCTGGTTGTGATGTCAGTGATGCCACTACTATTTCATGGTCGTCTCCCACATATAAAACTACATCTACATATCATTCGAATGCATGTAAATTGGTTCCATGTTGTGCATTTTCTAGATAGAATTTTTTTCAAAGCAGAATGACATTTTTTACCTGAATCGACAGTGATAAGAAAGTTGTCATTTTAATACAGTTTGCATCTTTCATTTTCACAGGTGGTACAGGCTGGTGGCCTATCGTTGCTTCACTTGGTGGCTTCACGGGAGGCTCGGACACCGCGTTCGGAGAGTAATACCTGCCTGTGCGGTACTTGCCATTAGACAACATTTCCCCAGCGACAGTGGACAATACCGCGGCTTTTCCCGGGATGTGCTGCAACCGCAACTTTACAATGTGTAATGTTTATTATTTATGTTCAATTGAAATTAAGATCTAAAATAAAACCCAACATATATTTTAACAATGGTTGTTTTGATTTTTTAAATGAATCTAGTGTGTCTCCATTGAATAGTCTTCCTGTGCCTTGTCTTGTCACACCACATGTCTCCGGCCAGCATCCTCCCTCACGCTGGCCGCCCACCTTCAATCCACATAACCGTTGAACCCATATGCAGCAGACATACATATGTTATTTTGCGGGTTGGCATCAAGCCTCCCGGCCTTGCCTCCTCCCCCAAAAATACTTACCACACCACTTTGTTCAGGGTCTCCAGGGTGAACTGCACCCATATATTCTCCTGGGAGGCTGAGGTATTTATAAACTCACCCCCCTGCCTTCCATGTACTAGATCCTGCAGCCTGCCTCTTACATGCAGTTAGATGGCCTCTCCTTGGTGAGGCCCTACGGCAAACGAGTCTTGTCTGCACGACCACCGCCCCAATCCACCCCCCGCCCTATCAAAGGCAGTTTGCACCGGGGTACTTGCGCTGGCAAGTGGAGCTGTCAGGGAGCGATAAAGGCCAAGAGGTGCCAAAGACCATGTACACTTCAAAGTGGTCTATAGAGCATGGGTTGTTGTTCCCATGTCTACCGCCAGACCCCGTGTCTCCTGCCAAGCATCTCCCCTCACGCTGGACGGCCCCCTGCAATCCACATAAGTGTGTCTCCATTCACGAGTCTTCCTGTGTCTTGTCTGCACGACCACCGCCCCAATCCACCCCCCGCCCTATCAAAGGCAGTTCGCACCGGGGTACTTGCGCTGGCAAGTGGAGCTGTCAGGGAGCGATAAAGGCCAAGAGGTGCCAAAGACCATGTACACTTCAAAGTGGTCTATAGAGCATGGGTTGTTGTTCCCATGTCTACCGCCAGACCCCGTGTCTCCTGCCAAGCATCTCCCCTCACGCTGGACGGCCCCCTGCAATCCACATAAGTGTGTCTCCATTCACGAGTCTTCCTGTGTCTTGTCTGCACGACCACCGCCCCAATCCACACCCCGCCCTATCAAAGGCAGTTCGCACCGGGGTACTTGCGCTGGCAAGTGGAGCTGTCAGGGAGCGATAAAGGCCAAGAGGTGCCAAAGACCATGTACACTTCAAAGTGGTCTATAGAGCATGGGTTGTTGTTCCCATGTCTACCGCCAGACCCCGTGTCTCCTACCAAGCATCCCCCCTCACGCTGGACGTGATTCATACACGTCATTCATTCACAAACACACCCCTGTTTCGAATTCTTTATAACCCACTTCATATTTATAATGAGAACTTCTTTGCACTTTGCTAGTCAACCCGTGAAGGTGCTGGTTATCTGCTCTTCGTCTCTGTGAACTTCCGTGACCACTTCGAGGAAACTCGTCAGTTTGCAACCTGTGAACTGCTCCCTGTTCTTCGACAAGAAACTACTCTGATCCCTGCATCTAACTGTTTGCTCGTCAAGGTAAGGCCATGTACCATACTCATTTTGCGTCCAATTTCTTTTCGTTCAAGACAGTACATGCAAGGAACTAGTCACATGTTCTGAGTTTAGTCAAATTATTTTTGTATTTTTTTAAAGTTATTCAAATACTTATCCGCATGTGAATAACGTGTATAGTTCCAAGAACCAAAACATACCTTGCATTGAACCTTTTATGTATTTAATTTTTTAACACATTGGTATTCATAGAGAATTGTTGATCTTTACTTTTCAGAACTTTCCACAATGCCTGCCTGTTCCATTGGCGGTTGTCCTTCGAAGACCCATAATAAATCTGAAGGTACTATAATGCATGTTTTCCCTAAGACAATAGATCAGATAAGAGAATGGGTCCGATATTGCGGATATCCACCCTCTGAGCTTGAAAGTAGAGTCCTAGAAGTCTTTGCGGACAAGAGGGGTGATCGATACCGCATCTGCAGCAGGCACTTTACCTCTGACATGTACTCCACATCATTGCTAATAAAGAAGAACACACCGCGAGCGAGGCGAAAATTGCTCTCAACCGCTATTCCCACTCTATTCGTCCACATCCCTCCACTGGTGAGTCAAGTTTACGTATTTATCTCTCGGCCTTGCGGTAGTGTGTAGCATTAGCTAACAATAATTTCCCCATTTATGTATCCACTCAATATGAAGGCGGAAGATTCTCCATCCGTGTCGTTATTGCAGTCATCAGCCACTTCAAGCGCCTATCGGGTAATCTTACTTGGCTATTCTGCCACTGACTTGTTTTAGGCATGTAAATCAATAGTTTTAATTTATCGTGTAATTATTTTACCTAATGGTACACCCTTGTACTCGTCCTCTAGTCTTTGTTTTCAGTTATAATTATTGTTATCCAAAATAATTCAAGTACTGTCTTTCAGGGAGATGCTGAGGAGTCCAACGTATTGACGACTACCGTTGATGTCACTCAGATGCTCGAGGTACGTTTCAGGACAGTTCCATCGATGGAGATCATCAGATCTTGCATTCTTGTAGCGTGATTGTTACACACAATGTTTCTTTCGTTTTTAGCCATTGATATGTCCTTCTGTCGTCGCCCTCCTATGTGTCTTCTTTTTTCAATATTGTGTTCATTACTAATGAAAGTCCTATGTTTCAGGGAGTCGATGGAGCATTAGTCCAAGAAGAAGGGGGAGCGTGCAGTTACGGGTCGGCGCAACAGCTTGCAGAAGTGTGCACCGCAGTTACATCGTCCCTTGATGTTCTTATGCATTTCGAGGTATGGATACTGACAGTTCGATGAAGCGAAATCATATGACGTGATTACATCCGCTATACTTCCTTCTTTATTAACGCAAGTACTATGTTTCAGGGAGATGACGGAGCTTCTTCTACAAGAACATCACCCCTAGTAGTTGATGCAGATTTCTGGGTGGTGACACTTCCAACGATCGAGCAAATCGAATCATATTTACATATCCATTATTTATTTTAGACAACTGATCATTTGTGCAGGTCTATTTAGATGAGCCGTTCACGCCTGCACAAACTTTCTGTTCTTTTTATGAAAATAGAAAACCATACTAATGCAATTACTGTGTTTCAGGGAGTCACTGAAGCATCATCTTCAATAATATCATCAATGGAAGTCTATGAGGAGCCCGAGGTATGGATCTTGACAGTTCCATCTAACTAGATCAACAATGCGTGAATAATTGTCGTTTGAATGTTCTACACAAAGCGTTCATTCGTGTTTTGCTATTGAGAAGTACGTGGGTATTGGTCCCCAAGTACATTTTGTGTTTTCGATATTATTATACATACTAATGAAAGTTCTATGTTTCAGGGAGTCCATGGAGCGTCAGTGCGTGATGGATGTGCTTATCAGGAAAACATAGTCGTTGCAGCGCAAGAGGAAGTGGAGACATGCACACACGAGTCGGAGCAACAGCGTCCTGATGTTGAAGTTCGAGGCAAGAAAGTTTCGAAGAAAAGAAAGCAAAAGAAGGTTAGTGTCCTGGTCACTATATTATGTTGTTTTTCACTGTTAATAGTTCAATACTGTAAGTTGTGTTTAAACTGAACAACCCTTTTCCAATCTGTCCTCTAGTTGCGAGTGGGTGTACGAACTAGATCTACACAGACAGTGAAGCGAACGAGAGATGTTGCTTGTCAAACCTTTTGGCAGGGACTTGAGACTGGAGAAGCATCGTGCCAATGGGAAGAATATGAAGTGATTGACAACGGAGCTATACCACCACCAGCCATTGATAGTGAATGTCCTCCTGGTAGTTCGGATGCAGTCGGAGATCAATTCACAGAATCCACACCCGCAAAAACTAAGACGGCGAGAAAGTTGAAGAAATTGTTTTATTCACCCATCGCCGGAGAAGGAACAGATGTTGCAATGGAAGAGAATGAAGTAGAGGACAATGAAACACCATCAATATCACTGAACATAGCGGAAGACGATATCAGAGATTCTACCTTTCATGTGAGTGACATGTCCTCAACGTTACAGGCCGAACCAGCTGGGATGCAGAGTGACAGTATAAGGAAAGAGGCCAAATTCATTGTATTCGATAGTTGTTTGATTGATATTATTATTCGGATTAAATGTGGGCATTTGGTAGGTGGGGAAGTATGTGGGGAGCCGTTGATTAATGTGACTCGTGCAATTCGAGGCACTAACCTTAAAATACATGCCACCTGTACAAAATATCATCCTTTCACATGGTCTGCACAACCTATGCTGGGACAACTGCCAGCAGGCAATCTACTTTGTGCAGCGGCTGCACTTTTTAGTGGTTCAAGTTTTAAAAAATTAGAGTCTTTCTTTCAGTTTGTGGGAATCCGTTTCATTGCGAAAACTCAGTTCTACAAATACCAAACCGATTATCTATTTCCAGCCATTAGCGAAGCTTGGAGAATGGAAAAAATGTCTATTGATAGTACATTCGCGGGCAAACGGTTCAGGCTAGCCGGTGATGGACAGTGCGACAGCCCAGGATTTTCAGCCAAGTACTGCACCTACCACTTTCAGGACATGGAAAGTAAGAAAATTGTGAGTTCGGTGGTCGTGCAGGTGTCACAAAGTACATCCTCAGTGGCCATGGAGAAAGTTGGCTTTGTAGCATCATTGCAAGAACTACAATCGCGGGGAATGGTGATCGACCTGATAGCCACGGACAGACACGTTTCAATTGCCAAGACAATGAGAGAACAGTACAAAAATATAAATCACCAATTTGACGTTTGGCATCTTGCAAAATCAATCAATAAAAAATTGTCGGCTGCAGGTAAAAAAAAAGAATTGCAAGGTATTTCACAGTGGTCCAAGTCAATCAGCAACCATCTTTGGTGGAGCTCAAAAACATGTGGAGGGTCGTTGGAAATTCTACTGGAAAAATGGCGGTCAGTAATGCCACACTGTACGAACGTTCACCGATGGAACACGAACCAACATTTCCACAATTGTGAACATGGCCATTTGTCCACAGAGGAGGCACGGAAGAAGAAGTGGTTGATTCCTTCATCACCCACTCACAAAGCCATTGAAAAGATTGTATTCGACAAAACTCTATCAAGAGATTTGAGAGGACTGACGGAATTCTGTCACACAGGAGATTTGGAGGTGTTCCACAATATGTGCCTAAAGTACAGGCCAAAACGATTGCATTTTGGCATGGAGGGCATGATAAATCGGACTCTTTTAGCGGTCTTGGCACATAACCATAATGTTGGCCGTCAACAAAGTAGGACGACCGGAACTTTAGGGACGCTTCGCTACAATAAGGCCTTCACTAAAAGAAGTAAACAATGGGTGATCAAACCAGTGTTTGAGGATATGCAATATGAGTTTATTGAGAAACTTATTGTTGACGTCCTAGATAGGCACATAAATGGAGTTGTGAACGAACCTGTGCAGGGGACAACTGCATTGCCACCCAACATTGCATCTGTTCCATGTCCACCTAAAGAAGAACTCATTGAGAAATACACATCACGGTTTAAATGATTGTAATTTGATTGTCTGTTCTCTCAAGTCTCCTCATGTCGCAGGCCCATTGAATATGTGTATCTAGCCAACCTTGTTCATTTGCGCATTAAATTAAACCAAACAGTAATATAAATCATTTTTCAATAAATATAGAATCTCTCCGTATTTATGGTTCTGTGTGGCTGCAAAGCACGCAGACAAAATGCAAAGATGGAGTGTAAATTTCAAGTCCTGTGAGAATGCCTTACACTGAATGTAGCTAACTTGGAATGTGTGCTCGTTCGAAGTGAAGGTCAACTGCTTTGATTTTTTCTCGGGTGCCAGAATGGCCCACGACTCAGAATAAGGTTCTATTGTATTTTGACCTTGACAGGCCTGGACCACGTAAGAAACGATAATGAATATAATTTCAGAAACGAAAGCCATTTCATGTTCGTTCATTAGAAGAAATAACGTCGGCATAGAAGGAGTGGTATTTCGGGGCTGCCCTACGCACAGACGCAATGGAAAATGCAAATATAATGTAAGTAACTCTTTAGATGAGTTTATACTGCAATTTAATTACTATACAGTTGCTTTAAAGACGGGTTAAGTTGTACTTGTTCGTTCTATGTGGCGTGTTGTTTTGTACCGCGCACTATCTTGGGGAGAACCGTCTACTTGGCCCCCTTCCCGCCCCTACCTGCAAGGCTAAAAACCTCGGGGTCATCTTCGACTCCACACTCTCCTTCTCTCCTCATATATCTGACGTTTCTAAGAAGTCACACTACCAGCTGCACCTCCTCAGAGGTATTCTTCCCTTCCTCTCCTTCCCCCAGAAGCTCACTGTCTCCCGAGCCCTGGTTCTCTCTAGGCTGGACTACTGTAACAGCCTCTATCTTAATCTGCCTGCCTCCACTCTCCGCCCTCTGCAACTTATCCAGAACAGAACTGCGAGACTTGTCCTTGGCCTCAAGCGGGCCCTTTTTATTTATTATTTATTATTTATTATTTTATTACGCTACTTACCTTGTACTGCACTTCCCCCCCCACCTCCTCTCCTTGCACTTTCTCCTTTTCCCCTTACCTCTGCACTTGCGCGATCTGAATGACACCTGGCCTAGTAGGATCGTTTGTCTGTCTTCCCCTTGTTCCCCTCCCTCCTTGCCTCGTCGCGCCTTGAAACACTTGTGTATAGGCGCGTTACAAATACCATATCATATCATATCATATCATACTTTTACGGAAGCACCTCAAAACCTTTGCTTCTGCTTTCTCTCTCCCTCTCCCCTGCTACAACTGGTCCACTGTCTGCGATCTCGGTCCTGGGCCCTTCCACTCTCCACCTGCACTCCCTGTCAACCCCTGCACTGGGGGACTGTCTCAGTATCCTACAGCCCCCCTTGACGTTTAAAACCCAGTTGCACTGTCCTAGCTATGAAATAATTTCCAGACCTAATATATAAAATGAATAATTTTAATAAAGATCTGATGGTGAGACTAATTTCCTTTTTTTATGTTTTTCAAATAGATACATCGTCCATTATTGTCTGTGTCACGAGTACCAGACACCGGCGGATGGCTTCTATAATCGCCAGTTGCTTCTCCGCGTGAACAACGTTAGCACCCTGACCATTTTGTGGGACGATCGCCAAGTACAAGTATGCCCTTACGCGGTACTAACGGCTAGATGCAACATACAGACCGTTGTGGTGCCCTAGTGCCTCGTTGTTGGAATAGCCATGCGATTATCAGTGCGACCGAAGAGCTTATTTTATCGTAAACCAACACCATGTCTACTGCACACGAACATCGCTTGCCTCAAGACGAAATATTTTGGATCGAGAGCAAATAAAAATTCATTTATCTAAGACCCTGTGTACAGCAAAGGAACATCGTGTGCCTCGAAACGAACTTTTCGGAACGTGAACAAATAAAAATGCAAATCGCTGAATATTCTCAAAACATTTGATGTCAAATAAATGTACTTTGCCAAATGTACAATCTTGCCGTTTGCTTTTAAACCACTGTTTCATATTCCGAATTGTGGCGCTGTATTGTGAGATGATCTAAGACCCTGTGTACAGCAAAGGAACATCGTGTGCCTCGGAACGAACTTTTTGGAACATGTGCAAATAAAAATGCTAATCGCTGAATATTCTCAAAACATTTGATGTCAAATAAATGTACTTTACCAAATTTACAATCTTGCGGTTTAATTTAAAAGTACAGTTTCATATTCCCAATTGTGGCGCGCTGTGTTGTTTGAGCTCATCTGTGTTGATTTCCTGGTTCTGTGTGGAGTCGCGTAGAAGACGCCCGGGCGCGTTTGCCTACGCAGCACAGTCACGTCACGGATAGAGGCGGGGAATATGAATGTTTTGATCAAGTCTGTTTCAGGGGCGGGGGATTTGATTTAGTGCCGCAAAAGCAGGTGAGCCAGGGCGATGCGGCAAGTGATAGGATTATCATAAAATGGCGGCTGATTTCGAGTGCGTTAATGGACGAAAAGTCGGGTAAGGTCCATAGGAAAGTTTTCCACGATCTACCGAGTTATGCTTAAAAACACATGGCCGAACCGTAGGGACAATAAAAAAAAAGTCCCGGAACTCTCCTTTAAACTAAGATGGAACTTGTTATGCAAGGAAGTGTTTTTGAGGAGATGGGCAATACAATTGGATGATTCTGCCGGCAGGTTTTGTGGCCTACCTGGAAAAGTGGAAATGTGCAAACATCTTTTATTGGGATGCTCGGTTTTAAGTGCACAATGGACGACCTATATGGGGAAGTTGTGTAGCTCTTTTAGTATGTTCCATGTCGATTCCTTGTGGCAACGATGTGTTTCTGTCTATAATACTTCAGATGGTTTGGAAATGGCATCTCTTTCTGAAGTTTTTAACTCTAGATAAACTTCATGCTCCGCTGCCATAAATTAGTATGGTAGCAGGGAGTGGTTTTACATATGTGGAACGAATTGTCTTGCTATGAAAATGTAATCCCTTTTAACTACTTTGGGATGTACTTAACAAATGTATGTTTTAAGATTGTGTGATGAATTTTTATAAATTGCTGTATTAGTAATATTAAGGTTTGAATAAACCGAAACAATAAAAAAAAAGAATTTAGCCTTTAGGCTTAACCTCTGTAATGCATAAAATTGTATTTGAAAACGTAGTTTCAACCATTACCTTACATTATCCATGCCTACTTTTGACATGTCCATACCACTACACCTCCAAACAACTACATCCCTATGCCTCCACATCAACACCACTACACTCCCAACCACCACTGCACAACACCACTCCACACCACAACACTACACCAATCCAAACCACACCACTACACATCACTCCACTCTGCACTACCTCTCCACGCCATCTCTCCACATCACCTCTCTCACCACCACTCCACGCCTCCAAACCACCAATACATGCCTCTACACAACCACTCCACATAATTGTACACATTCCACACTACCACACATCTATGCCACCCAATGCCACAACTACACTCCATGCCACCACAAATCCACACTACCACACCACAAGCTCATGCCACCACACCACCATTCTACATCACTACCACACGCCTCCATCTCCACACCCCCAACAAGCACACCACCACTCCACACCCCCACTCCACCACTCCACACCACCACATCCCACGGATCCAATACATATTCACACTACCACTCTATACTGCTACTCCCTCCCAAACATCACTCTACACCAGCACACCACTACTCGATACCACCACTGCACACCACCACATCACTTCACACCACCACACCTCATTGCCACTACACTACCACCACACACCCAAACCACTATACCACAGCACAAATACAACCCTATGTCTCCACACCAATAATCAACACACTCCAGCTACCACACCACCACTCCACAAAATCACTCCATACCACTACACCATTCTAAGCCAAGCCACCACACGACTACACATCACAACACTCCTCATTGCACCACCAGTCTACACCACCTTTCCACCGACCACTCCACGCCACCACTTCACACCACCACTCGACTCACCCACACCTCCACATCATGACACAACCACTCAAGACCACCACACCACCACTTAACACCACTACCACATCATTTCACACTACCACACATCTATGGCACGCAATGCCAACACTTCAAACAATGTTGCCACAAATTGACACTATCACGCCACCACTTCTTGCCACCACACTAACATTCTACATCACCACCAAATCCCTACACCTCCGCACAACAACTATCACACTACTATTCCTCACTACCACTTCATTGCTCCACACTACCACACCACCAACCCCTACATCTCCACACAACCACTCCATACTGCACACCTCCTGCCACCACACTCCCCACCACCACTCAACACCACGATTGTACACCACCCACCACTCACCACCACTCTAAATAACCACCACTCTGCACCACCGTACCAACCCTTCACTCCACACCAACACATTACCCCACACCAACACACTTCACCACCACACCGTCAAACCCATACACCTCCATGCATATATTTCCCCACACTAACAACCACCACATGCCCAACCACCACACAACCACTCCACAAAAGTGGTCCCGGGTGGATAGCTCAGCGACAACGTGCTCACCTTGCAAACAAGACGACGCGAAGCAACACAGGTTCTATCCCCGGGTCCGCGCTTAGAATCCTCTGAGTATTAAGCGTGTTATAAATACACAACTAAGACATATTCCTGTATCTGCGCCTCAATGCCCCCAGGCTGTGTGAGTGCTTTAAAAATGCAAATAAAAAAACACACAAAAAAACCCACTCAGCACAACTACACCACTCCAGACACTACACAACACCACAACACTCCAAACTGCACCACACTTTGCACCACCACTCTCCACCACCCCACACTACACCTTCACACCACTACACCACCACCTCAAACCACACTACCATTCCACATATTCCACACATTTCACACTAGCACACTCTATGCCACTCCATGCCACCACAAATTCACACTACCACACCACCACTTAATGCTATCACACCACCATTCTACATTGCACCACACCCCTCCACACCCACAACCAAAACACCACTACTCCACACCACCATGTCACCACTATACACCATTAGCACACCACTCCACCCACCTACCTCTCCACCACTTCACTCCACTACTCCATACCACTACTTCTGACCTCCACTTCACATCACCACCACATCTATTGCCATACCACCATACCAAGCACCACATCACCCCACAACTCTACCCCACCCACCACTCCACCCCATGAAACCACACCACCCCACAACACCACACCTCTTAATCCCTGCCCCATCTCTAACCCTCACTCTAATAGACCTTAACCTAACCACCATCCCCTTTCTACACCCATCACACCTACTCTACACCACCTACATTCTATCTCTGCCCCCACTCTTCCTCACCCCTGTCCATCCCAACCCTGTTAACCCCTGAAGCACACCACTTTACCCACACCCACCGTTCCTCACTCCTTTCTATACCACACCCACACTTCCTCAGATCTCTCTACCCCACCCACCCTTCCTCACCCCGCTGTCCCCACACCCACCATTCCTAACCCCTCTCTCAATCATGCACCCCTTGTCACCACTCTCTTTTGTTTTTTTTATTTAGCAGTTTTAACGAAAATTACAATTGATCAATTTGTTTTTTTTTACAAAAGAAAAGGTAAAATAGAAGTCAAGGATGAGTTACATTTCTGACATCACTAATTAAGTCGACTTTTTGTGAGATAATAAAGTCTTTCCGTCAAGGTGGGAGTTCCTTTCTGGCTTTGATTTCCCGGAAGATCACTGACACAAACTCTGGCAAGCCATATGTAAGAGAATGTTTAGAGCCTTCCATCAACTGGAGCCAAATCTCCTTGTCTGTTAGTGTTCTGTTATCAACAAAGAAGTTCTTTATTAGATTGGATCGAATATCGTCGGGTCCCGGGCAGTTCATGACCAGATGGTACAAGGTTTCTGACGCATGGCTACATAATCTGCAGTTATAGTCTCTAAGTAGTTTGACTTTCCTTGCCTCGAGTGCTTCTTTGTAGGTAGTAGATTGAAAAATACTCTTAGAAACTGTTGTTGAGAAAGATCCGATGGGAATCGGCTCAGGTATGGTAGAATTGTTCCTCGCCTTTTCACCTCTGAGCACCGCTTCCCATACAATTTCAATCCTGTGACTGACACCAGAATATCACCACTCTCTAGCACCACCCTGTCCTCATCCTTCTATGCTCCCACCCACCTTTCATCACCCCCCTCTAACCTCACCACACTGAACCCCGATCATCTACACACTCCACAATGCCTTACTCCTTTCTATCCATCCACCCTACCTCATTCTATACCATGCCCCTCTCTAATCCATCTAACCCCACCTCACCCCAGGCTACATTTGACCCACTCAGCACGTTGCTCAAACACCTCACGCGACCCCACACCAGCCTATCTTCAACTTCCCTACCGTACCCACCCAAACACCATGCTCACCTCTGCCTAACACCTCAGCTCGCCTCTTCTCCCATCTACCCTAACTCAACCTTATAATCACCATGCTTACCTTAAATCTCCAAACATGTCTACAAGTTTGTGTTTCCTGACATGTAACATTACTAATATACATGGTAAACAATTCAGTATGCTACTGTGAAGTCTTTCTACTAAGTTTAATATTAATGTTTTTTGTCCAGTAGACATGTTTGGAATTACTGGGCAGGCAGAGCCCAAGGCCCTGATTCATTGAATTATTTGCGTGTAAAACAGGAATTTGCGTGCCATTCTGCCTGCAAATCCATGTTTGACGAATGGGGCTTTGCAGGCAGAATGGTACGCTAATCCTCATTTTACACACAAATAATTCCATGAATCAGGGCCCAAGTATTTACTGCATTCTTAGCTACGAATGTAAAATTGAATAAACTAAAATTCAATAAATTATTGAAAAAGGCAAAATGATTATCTTTTCCAATCCTTGTTTGTAAAAGAAGATAGTCGTTCTACCTGCATTGCAATTCACACACAAGCAAGCATGCCTATTCACATATCTTTGCACATACAGTAGAAAAATCCCCTCCCCATCACATACACACCCACACATGTATCAACACAAATACAAAAAGACAAACACTAATGGCCCGATTCATGGAAATTATTGCAGAAATCATGTAGGGGCCGCACGCAGAGAAGGACACTGCGCGAGTCTACGTGCAGATGAAAAATGCACGCCATGCGCACCATGGATTTTACTGTGCAAATTAACCGCAATCGCAATTCGTGCTCGGAACGCTCCTGACCCGCCCACATGCAAAGCATAAACAGCCAGAACAGCTACCTTCGTATGAAAATTCGTAGTTGAAATGTCAAAAAATCTGCTTGCGAACCCCCATAAACCATCCCAGAACCCTGCTACACTGAATACGCATCCCACTAAGTTGGATAGGAACCCGGGTTGTGTACATGCACCCCAAAAATCCGACATGCAAACCAGCATCTGCGCTGCCGCTCCTATGCACAATTGTTCTTACGCCTGCCTTCGGGTGGTGGATAGTATGAAGGCCTTAAGTGGACATTTCCCAGCCGAGAGGTTGCGCGATCGAATTCATGAATATGTCTCGTACTGTGCAATAGTGGGCGTGTGAGGGACTGCCTACAGGCTGTCCCTCGGAATGCAAACTTTTTCGCAAGTTCTTCCCAATTTCTGGTGTTTCCGCCCCCTTCCCAGCCCTATGTGCAAGCCACACCCACGCTTTGCGTGGAGTCTCGCGCAAGGCGCTCAAGGGCTCAAAGAGATGTGCTGTGTCTGCGCGAACTCAACACAAGTCCAGGAAAAGTAGCGCGCATTTGATTCCATGAATCGACAAAAGCGGATTTGCGCACAGTTTGGCACGCAAGTACCCTTTTTTCCGCCCAAATAATTTCCATGAATCGGGTCCTAATTACACAGACACAAAAGCAAACCTTTTACCGCATAGACCGACGTGCATACTTGTGTTCTTGTAATTTCTTTTAATTAGCACTTTGCAGCATCTGTTACTTATTCCCGTCATTGTTTTCCACGATTTGGTGCTTATTGTAGCACCTGAGAGAAGGTTCATGGGGTGATAGGCGAACTTGACGCAGTCAGGGTAGTGATCCCATGACACACGGCTTCTCCTTTTCCCAAGGCACGCGCTCTGCCCTTGAGGTATCCTCCCCAATGTGTACAAGCACAGAGGCAAGCCGATATGCACATATAGAAAATTACAACCAAACTCTAGATCCCCGGGCATACCCAGGGACACAGACAGTACGTATACACAGAGACATATAGGCCAAAAGACGCATGCCTGTGCTAAAACACACGAACACGCGCGTGCACACACCCGTGTACGCACATACACAGACACACCCACGTGCTTGATAGCTTCATTGTTGACTGTGGCGCCGGAAGATGCGCAGTCCAATACCGGCGACCCTACCCAACCAAGCCGTGTGATCTGGGGCATATAATGTTATCTGTGCCTTACTTGCCACATACATCAATACCCGGGGCACTTACAAACAGTATAAACCCAGGTGAAGTCTTTTGCAGAAACTGAACGCATAGGCACAAAGCCAATATGCACACTTGCAAACGCGAGTAAATACACATACATAGCCAGGCAGCGACACATATCCACACATTTTCTCATATATGCACGCATTCTTCCCAAAATCAATGCACAAATGTGCTAACAGTCGCGCTTTTAAGCAACTGTCCACATGTCCAAGACAAACACACAAAGGGGCACACAACCACCCACGTACTTTAATTAGAATGCTTCCCACTGATGCGCACTTCAACACATCAGCCACCGCTCCCCAAGTGCGTGAAGGCAGCAGCCCCAGGAAACAAACCCGGCAGAACTTGGAAGTGCGTTATAAACTCATATCTCTGACATCAGTGGACCCAAAAAAACACGCGGAAAAGTCGAAAGCAACGCATCACTCGCATCACCTCCCAAGCATCTGCATAATCGATGCAGAGGCAATATAAGTGAGGAGGCAGCACACAGCGGAGAGGAGGCGTGCTGCTGGGTGTGCTCTGTGCCGTGCATAGACTGGAGGCAGGCAGAGCGTCTTCAGAGCTGAAGTGCCCTGGAAGACGCACCACAGCAGCTCCTCAGCGCCAGCAAGACACACGTGCAGCCGAGAGATCCGCGGACTCCCGCAACGAGCAGCAGGTATGGCGCTTTCATTTGAGCAACGTGCTGCGAACTCTTGCCTTTTAAGCGTAATGACTACTCTTAGTTAAATGCACTGCTCTCAGATTTCGGGGCGCTGACTTAAGAACGAAAAAGAAAGTTTCGAAGTGTTTGCGTCGACCGATTTCGGGGTAAAAAACCGTACAGTATTTCTACTAATATATAAGCAACCCCAGATCATCTGTGCATCAGGCGGTCTAGCGGCGTGAAGTAACAACTCCGAGAGTTGAATGTGGCGCTGTAGCTGACTCTGCAGCCATCCAGGCATCCACCAGTGGTTCTCCAGCAATCAAAGTGTGAAGGGAGTCTTCATCCAACGAGGCTCCTGCCCTGAATGGGTCTCCATGTAGCCAACATAGCTCCTGGCAGGGACTCTCTGCAGCCATAGCGCGTTAGATGGGGCTCTGCAGCCAGTGGGCTTTTGATATGGACTCTACACAGCCAACTACACTCTCAATAAGGGCTCCCTACAGCTAACATGACTTGATAGGGGCTCTCTGCTGCAACTGAGGCACTCGATAGGGGCTCTCTGCAGCAACTGAGGTACTTGATAGGGGCTCTCTGCAGCAACTGAGCCACTTGATAGGGGCTCTCTGCAGCTAACACGACTTGATAGGGGCTCTGCAGCAACTGAGGCACTTGATAGGGGTTCTCTGCAGCAACTGAGGTACTTGATAGGGGCTCTCTGCAGCAACTGAGGCACTTGATAGGGGCTCTCTGCAGCTAACACGGCTTGATAGGGGCTCTCTGCAGCAACTGAGGCACTTGATAGGGGTTCTCTGCAGCAACTGAGGTACTTTATAGGGGCTCTCTGCAGCAACTGAGGCACTTGATAGGGGCTCTCTGCAGCTAACACGACTTGATAGGGGCTATCTGAAGCAACTGAGGCTCTTGAGAGGGACTTTCTGCAGCAACTGAGGCTCTTGAGAGGGACTTTCTGCAGTAACTGAGGCTCTTGAGAGGGACTTTCTGCAGCAACTGAGGCTCTTGAGAGGGGCTCTCTGCAGCCACCCAAGCTCTCGATTGAGACTCACTGGAGCCAACGAGGCTCTTGATAGGGGCTCTCTGCAGCAACTGAGGCTCTTGCGAGGGACTTTCTGCAGTAACTGAGGCTCTTGAGAGGGACTTTCTGCAGTAACTGAGGCTCTTGAGAGGGACTTTCTGCAGCAACTGAGGCTCTTGAGAGGGGCTCTCTGCAGCCACCCAAGCTCTCGATTGTGACTCACTGGAGCCAATGAGGCTCTTGATAGGGGCTCTCTATAGCAACTGAGGCTCTTCAGAGAGACTCTCTCAACCAACTGAGAATCTTGAGGGGAGCTCTCTGCAGCAACTGAAGCTCTTGAGAGGGACTCTCTCAAGCAACTCAGGTTCTTGAGAAGGGCTCTCTGAACCAACTGAGGCTCTTGAGAGGGACTCTCTCAAGCAACTGTGGCTCTTGAGAGGGACTTTCTGCAACAAATGAGGCTTTTGAGAGGGGCTCTCTGCAGCCACCCAAGCTCTCGATTGAGACTCACTGGAGACAATGGGGTTCTTGATAAGGGCTCTCTGCAGCAACTGAGGCTCCTGAGAGGGACTCTCTCAAGCAACCGAGGCTCTTGAGAGGGGCTCTTTGAAGCAACGGGGCCTCTTGAGAGGGTCTCTCTGCAGCCACCCAGGCACTCGATTGAGACTCACTGGAGCCAATGAGGCTCTTGATAGGGGCTCTCTGTAGAAACCGAGGCTCTTGAGAGGGACTCTGAAGCAACTGAGGCTCTTGAGATGGTCTCTCTGAAGCAACTGAGGCTCTTGAGAGGGACTTTCTGCAGCAACTGAGGCCCTTAAGAGGGCGTCTCTACAGCCATCCAGGCTCTCTAGTGAGACTCTCTGCACCCACTGAGGCTCTTGAGAGGGACTCTCCCAAGCAACTGAGGCTCCCGATTGAGACTCACTGGAGCAAATGAGGCTCTTGATGGGGACACTCTGCAGCAACTGAGGCTCTTGAGAGGGACTCTCTGCAGTCACCCAGGCTCCCGATTGAGATTCACTGGAGCCAATGAGGCTCTTGATAGGGGCTCTCTGCAGCAACTGAGGCTCTTGAGAGGGTCTCTCTGCAGCCATCCAGGCTCTCGATTGAGGCTCACTGGAGGCAATGAGGCTTTTGAAAGGGGCTATCTGCAGCCACTGAGGCTCTTGAGAGGGACTTTCTGCAGCAACTGAGGCTCTTGAGAGGGGTTCCCTGCAGCCACCCGGGCTCTTGTTTGAGGCTCAATGGAGCCAATAAGGCTGTGATAAGGGCTCTCTGCAGCAACTGAGGCTCTTGAGAGGGGCTCCCTGCAGCCACTACACAGGCTCTCGATTCAGGCTTACTGGAGCCAATGAGGCTCTTGAGAGGGGTTCTCTACAGGAATTGAGGCTCTTAAGAGAGGCTCTCTGCAGCCACCCAGGCTCTCGATTGAGGCTCACTGGTGCAAATGAGGCTCTTGATAGGGCTCTCGTCAGCAACTGAAGCTCTTGAGAGGGACTTTCTGCAGCAACTGAGGCTCTTGAGGGGGGCTCTCTGCAGCCCCCCAGGCTCCCGACTGAGACTCACTGGAGCAAATGAGGCTCTGATGGGGACTCTCTGCAGCAACTGAGGCTCTTGAGGGGGGCTCTCTGCAGCCACCCAGACTCCCGATTGAGACTCACTGGGGCCAATGAGGCTCTTTATAGGGACTCTCTGCAGCAACTGAGGCACTTGAGAGGGACTCTCTGAAGCAACTGAGGCTCTTGAGTGGGACTTTCTGCAGCAACTGGGGCTCTTGAGAGGGTCTCTCTGCAGCCACCCAGGCTCCCGATTGAGAATCACAGGGGCCAATGAGGCTCTTGATAGGGGCTCTTTGCAGCAACTGGGGCTCTTGAGAGGGGCTCTCTGCAGCCACCCAGGCTCTCTATTGAGGCTCACTGGAGGCAATGAGGCTTTTGATAGGGGCTATCTGCAGCCACTGAGGCTCTTGAGGGGGACTCTCTGAAGCAGCTGAGGCTCTTGAGAGGGACTTTCTGCACCGAGGCTCTTGAGAGGGGTTCCCTGCAGCCACACTGGCTCTCGTTTGAGGCTCAATGGAGCCAATGAGGCTCTGATAGGGACTCTTTGCAACTACTGAGGCTCTTGAGAGGGTCTCTCTGCAGCCACCCATGCTCTCGATTGAGACTCACTAGAGCCAATGAGGCACTTTTTAGGGGCTCTATGCAGCAACTGAGGCCCTTGAGAGAGGCTCTGCAGCAACTGAGGCTCTTGAGAGGGGCTCCCTGCAGCCACTACGCAGGCTCTCGATTGAGGCTTACTGGAGCCAATGAGGCTCTTGATAGGGGCTCTCTGCAGGATTTGAGGCTCTTGAGAGGGGCTCTCTGCAGCCACCCAGGCTCTCGATTGAGGCTCACTGGTGCCAATGAGGCTCTTGATAGGGCTCTCTGCAGCAACTGGGGCTCTTGGGAGGGGCTCGCTACAGCCACCAAGGCTCTCGATTGAGGATCACTGGTGCCAATGAGGCTCTTGATAGGGCTCTCGTCAGCAACTGGAGCTCTTGGGAGGGACTTTCTGCAGCAACTGAGGCTCTTGAGGGGGGCTCTTTGCAGCCCCCCAGGCTCCCGATTGAGACTCACTGGAGCAAATGAGCCTCTGATGGGGACTCTCTGCAGCAACTGAGGCTCTTGAGGGGGGCTCTCTGCAGCCACCCAGACTCCAGATTGAGACTCACTGGAGCAATTGAGGCTCTTTATAGGGACTCTCTGCAGCAACTGAAGCTCTCGAGAGGGACTTTCTGCAGCAACTGAGGCTCTTGAGGGGGGCTCTTTGCAGCCCCCCAGGCTCCCGATTGAGACTCACTGGAGCAAATGAGGCTCTGATGGGGACTCTCTGCAGCAACTGAGGCTCTTGAGGGGGGCTCTCTGCAGCCACCCAGACTCCAGATTGAGACTCACTGGAGCAATTGAGGCTCTTTATAGGGACTCTCTGCAGCAACTGAGGCACTTGAGAGGGACTCTCTGAAGCAACTGAGGCTCTTGAGTGGGACTTTCTGCAGCAACTGGGGCTCTTGAGAGGGTCTCTCTGCAGCCACCCAGGCTCCCGATTGAGAATCACAGGGGCCAATGAGGCTCTTGATAGGGGCTCTTTGCAGCAACTGGGGCTCTTGAGCAGGGCTCTCTGCAGCCACCCAGGCTCTCTATTGAGGCTCACTGGAGGCAATGAGGCTTTTGATAGGGGCTATCTGCAGCCACTGGGCTCTTGAGGGGACTCTCTAAAGCAACTGAGGCTCTTGAGAGGGACTTTCTGCACCGAGGCTCTTGAGAGGGGTTCCCTGCAGCCACACTGGCTCTCGTTTGAGGCTCAATGGAGCCAATAAGGCTCTGATAGGGACTCTCTGCAGCAACTGAGGCTCTTGAGAGGGGCTCCCTACAGCCACTACGCAGGCTCTCGATTGAGGCTTACTGGAGCCAATGAGGCTCTTGATAGGGGCTCTCTGCAGGATTTGAGGCTCTTGGGAGGGGCTCGCTACAGCCACCCAGGCTCTCGATTGAGGCTCACTGGTGCCAATGAGGCTCTTGATAGGGCTCTCGTCAGCAACTGGAGCTCTTGGGAGGGACTTTCTGCAGCAACTGAGGCTCTTGAGGGGGGCTCTTTGCAGCCCCCCAGGCTCCCGATTGAGACTCACTAGAGCAAATGAGGCTCTGATGGGGACTCTGCAGCAACTGAGGCTCTTGAGGGGGGCTCTCTGCAGCCACCCAGACTCCAGATTGAGACTCACTGGAGCAATTGAGGCTCTTTATAGGGACTCTCTGCAGCAACTGAGGCTCTTGGGAGGGACTCTCTGAAGCAACTGGGGCTCTTGAGGGGGACTTTCTGCAGTAACTGGGGCTCTTGAGAGGGTCTCTCTGCAGCCACCCAGGCTCCCGATTGAGAATCACTGGAGCCAATGAGGCCCTTGAGAGCGGCTCTCTGCAGCAACTGAGGCTTTTGAGAGGGGCTCCCTGCAGCCACTACGCAGGCGCTCGATTGAGGCTTACTGGAGCCAATGAGGCTCTTGGGAGGGGCTCTCTGCAGGAATTGAGGCTCTTCAGAGGGGCTCTCTGCAGCCACCCAGGCTCTCGATTGAGGCTCACTGGTGCCAATGAGGCTCTTGATAGGGCTCTCTGCAGCAACTGGGGCTCTTGGGAGTGGTTCTCTGCAGCAACTGGGGCTTTTGGGGTGGGCTCTCTGCAGCCACCCAGGCTCTCGATTGAGGCTCTCTGCAGCCTCCCAGGCTCTCGATTGAGGCTCACTGGAGCCAATGAGGCTCTTGATATGGCTCTCTGCAGCAACTGGGGATCTTGGGAAGGGCTCTCTGTAGCCAACCAGGCTCTCGATTGAGGCTCACTGGAGCCAATGAGGCTCTTGATGGGATTCTCTGCAGCAACTGGGGCTCTTGGGAGGGGCTCTCTGCAGCCACCCAGGCTCTCGGTGGAGGTTCACTGGAGGCAATTAAGCTCTTGATAGGGGCTCTCTCCAGCAACTGAGGCTCTAGAGAGGGACTCCCTGAAGCAAATGAGGCTCTTGAGATGGACTTTCTGCAGCAACTGGGGCTCTTGGGAGGGGCTCTCTGCAGCCACCCAGGCTCTCGATTGAGGCTCTCTGCAGCCTCCCAGGCTCTCGATTGAGGCTCACTGGAGCCAATGAGGCTCTTGTTAGGGCTCTCTGCATCAACTGGGGTTCTTGAGTTCTTGGGAAGGGCTCTCTGCAGCCACCCAGAGTCTCGATTGAGGCTCACTGGAGCCAATGAGGCTGTTGATATGGCTCTCTGCAGCAACCGGGGCTCTTAGGAGGGGATCTCTGCAGCCACCTGGGCTCTCGACTGAGGCTCACTGGAGCCAATGAGGCTCTTGATAGGGGCTCTCTGCAGCAACTGAGGCTCTTGGGGGGGGGGGTCTCTGCAGTCTGCAAGGCTCTTGGAAGAGAGTATGAATCTATGGATTGGGGCTATTTGCTGGCACTGAAGCTTTGAGACAGGCTCCCTGCAGGCAACACGGCTTTAGATGGAGGCTCACTGGAGCCATTGGGGCTCTTTATAGGGCCTATTTATAGCAAACTAGGCTCTTGATGGGACATCAGTACTGGCACTGAGACTCATGATCAGAGCTCTCTAGCCAACACGTCTTTTAATAAGGACTGCAGGCGCTGAGGCTCTTGATGGGGGCTCTCTGAAGCCAAGGTGGCTCATAGGGTTTCTCTTCAGCACAGTGGGTTTCTTTGGGGTCGCTGAGGCTCAGGATAGGGTCTCCCTGAAGCCAGCAAGGCAATTAATAGGGACTCTCTGCAGGCACTGAGGCTCATGATAGGGACTCTCTGTAGGCACTGAGGCTCATGATAGGGTCTCTCTGCAGGCACTGATGCTCTTGATGGGGCCTCTCTGAAGCCCAGGTGGCTCATGGGGTTTCTCCGCAGCTCAGGGGGCTCTTGACGGGATTTCTTTGGGGGCAGTTAGGCCGTTGATAGGAGCTCCCTGAAGCCAACAAGGCTCTTGATAGGTTCTCCATGCAGGCACTGAGGTTCATGATAGGGGCTCTCTGAAGGCTACATATCAAGAGATGGGGCATCCTTACTGGCACTGAGACTCATGATAAGAGCTCTCTGCAGCCAACAAGTCAGTCTCTTAATAAGGACTCTCTGCAGGCACTGAGGCTCATGATAGGGACTCTCTGCAGGCGCTGAGGCTCTTGATGGGGCCTCTCTGATGCCAAGGTGGCTCATAGGGTTTCTCCGCAGCTCAGGGGGCTCTTGATGGGGTTTCTTTGGGGGCAGTTAGGCCGTTGATAGGAGCTCCCTGAAGCCAACAAGTCTCTTCATAAGGACTCTCTGCAGGCACTGAGATTCATGATAGGGGCTCTCTGCAGGCACTGAGGCTCATGATAGGGATTCTCTGCAGGCACTGAGGCTCATGATAGGGTCTCCCTGAAGCCAGCAAGGCAATTAATAGCGACTTTCTGCAGGCACTAAGGCTCATGATAGGGACTCTCTGCAGGCACTGAGGCTCATGATAGCGACTCTCTGCAGGCACTGAGGCTCATGATAGGGTCTCCCTGAAGCCAGCAAGGCAATTAATATGGACTCTCTGCAGGCACTGAGATTCATGATAGGGGCTCTCTGCAGGCACTGAGGCTCATGATAGGGACTCTCTGCAGGCACCGAGGCTCATGATAGGGTTTCCCTGAAGCCAGCAAGGCAATTAATAGGGACTCTCTGCAGGCACTGATGCTCATGATAGGGACTCTCTGCAGGCACTGAGGCTCTTGATGGGGCCTCTCTGAAGCCAAGGTGGCTCATAGGGTTTCTCCACAGGTCAGGGGGCTCTTGATGGGGTTTTTTGGGGTCAGTCTGATTATAGGAGCTCCCTGAATCCAACAAGTCTCTTCATAAGGACTCTCTGCAGGCACTGAGGTTCATGATAGGGGCTCTCTGAAGCCAACAAGGCTCTTCATATGGGTTCTCTACAGCCATTAACCTTTTAAGAGGGATTCTCTGTAGGTAACAAGACTCTTGATAGGGGCTCTCTGAAGCCATTAATCTGTTAGCGGGGTCTCTCTGCTGCTATTGAGGCTCTTGATAGGGGCTCTCTACAGCAATTACACTTTTAGGAGGGTTTCTCTGCTGCTATTGAAGCTCTTGATAGGGGCTCTCTACAGCCATTACACTTTTAGGAGAATTTCTCTGCAGCTATTGAGGCAATTGACGTGGACCCTCTACAGCCATTAACCTTTTAGGAGGGGTTTTCTGTAGCTAACATGACTCTTGATAGAGGCTCTCTGCTGCCAATAAGCTTTTAGAAGGGGCCCCCTGTGGCTATTGAGCCTCTAGATAGGGTATTTCTGCATCCCTAAAGCTTCTTAATATAACTCTGTGTAGCCACCAAGGCCTTTGATATATGCTCCCTGCAGGCATCGAATACTTCAATAGGGGCTACATAGAGACAATAAGGCTCTTAATTGATGCTCTTGGCAGAGAGTCTTTCCCACCATCGAATCTCTTGGCAGGACCAATCTGCTTGTATGAAGGCACTGAATAGGAGCCCACTACAGCCAATAAGGCTCTTGACAGAGGCTCCCTCTGCACCCATTAAGGATTTTGGCAGAGGCTTTTTGCAACTATCATGGCTTTTGGCAGAAGCTCTCTGAAACCGTATAGACCGATTGCAGAGACTCTGAAGCTGTCAAAGCTTTCTCATCATAGGTGCTCTCTAACCATCAAGGCCTGTTACAACTACTCTCTGCAGTCACTAATTATCGTGATAGGGAGCTCTCTGCAACCCTTAAGGGGCTTGATAGCACATTTCTGCAGCCATGAATGTGTTGTTAAATGTTCTCTCACGTAATTAAGGTTTTCGGTAGGGGATCCCTGCACCCAGAATGGCTTTCGACGGGGACTCTGCAGTAAACAATGGTTTTGGCATGTGCTGTCTGTACCAGTAATTGCTTTTTGCAGGAGATCTCTTCTGGCACAAAAATCCTTTGGGATAGGATTCGAGTCATCTAAGTGTTCTGGGCAAGGGTTCTGTGCAACTCCCAAAGCATTTGGCAGACTCTCTCAGCCATCAATACTTTGCTGGGACTTTTCTGCAGGTCTCAAAGCTTTTGGCAGACTCTCTCAGCCATCAATACTTTGTTGGGACTTTTCTGCAGGTCTCAAAGCTTTGGCAGACTCTCACAGCCATCAATACTTTGTTGGGACTTTTCTGCAGGTCTCAAAGCTTTGGCAGACTCTCACAGCCATCAATACTTTGTTGGGACTTTTCTGCAGGTCTCAAAGCTTTGGCAGACTCTCTAAAGCCATTAATACTTTGGCAGGAATGTTGTGCAGCTCTCAAGGCTTCAGGCAGGACAGCTCCAGCCATCAACACTTTGGCGGGGATGCTCTTCTGCTCTCAAAGCTTTTAACAGGCTCCCTCCAGCCATCAACACTTTGGCAGGATTATCTGCAACTCCCAAAGCTTTTGGCAGTTCAGCTCCATCCATCAATACTTAGGAGGAAATTCCCTGCAGCACACAGAGCTTTTTCCAAGCTCTCTCCAGCATTCAATACTTTGGTGTGAGTTTTCTGCAGCTCTCAAAGATTTTGGCAGGATAGCACTAGCTATCAGTACATTGGCGGGGATGCTCTGCAACTCTCAAAGCTTTTGGCAGGACACCTCCAGCCATCAGTGTTTTGGCAGCGATGCTCTGCAACTCTCAAAGCTTTGGCGGGACACCTCCAGCCTTCATTGCCTTGGCGGGGATGCTCTGCAACTCTCACAGCTTTTGGCGGGACACCTCCAGCCATCAGTGTTTTGGAGGGGATACTATGCAACTCCCAAAAATTTTGGCGGGACTGCTCCAGCCATCACTCGTGACCGAGAGCGATACAAATAAAATATCATATCACATCAGTGCTTTGGCGGGGATGCTCTGCAACTCTCAAAGCTTTCAGCGGAACTGCTCCAACCATCAGTGCTTTGGCAGGGATACTCTGCAACTCTCAAAGCTTTTTGCGGAACTGCTTCAGCCATCAGTACTTTAGAGAGGATGCTGTGCAACTCTCAAAGCTTTTGGCAGGACTGCTCCAGCCATCAGTGATTTGGTGGGGATGCTCTGCTACTCTCAAAGCTTTTGGTGGGACACCTCCAGCCATTAATACTTTGACGGTGATGCTCTGCAACTCTCAAAGTTTTTGGTGGGACACAACCAGCCATCAGTGCTTTGGTGGGGATGCTCTGCAACTCTCAAAGCTGTTGGCAGGACTGCTTCAGCCATCAGTGCTTTGGCGGGATGCTCTGCAACTCTCAAAGCTTGTGGCGGGACTGCTCCAGCCATCAGTGCTTTGGCGGGGATGCTCTGCAACTCTCAAAGCTTTTGGCGGGACTGCTCCAGCCATCAGTGCTTTGGCGGGGATGCTCTGCAACTCTCAAAGATTTTGGCGGGACTGCTGCAGCCATCTGTGCTTTGGCGGGGATGCTCTGCAACTCTCAAAGCTGTTGGCAGGACTGCTTCAGCCATCAGTGCTTTGGCAGGGATGCTCTGCAACTCTCAAGCTTGTGGTGGGACTGCTCCAGCCCCCAGTGCTTTGGCGGGCATGCTCTGCAACTCTCAAAGCTTTTGGCGGGACTGCTCCAGCCATCAGTGCTCTGGAAGGGATGCTCTGCAACTCTCAAGCTTGTGGGGGGACTGCTCCAGCCATCAGCGCTTTGGCGGGGATGCTCTGCAACTCTCAAAGCTTTTGGCGGGACTGCTCCAGCCATCAGTGCTTTGGCGTGGATGCTCTGCAACTCTCAAAGCTTTTGGCGGGACTGCTCCAGCCATCAGTGCTTTGGAGGGGATGCTCTGCAACTCTCAAAGCTTTTTGTGGGACTGCTCCAGCCATCAGTGCTTTGGAGAGGATGCTCTGCAACTCCCAAAGCTTTTTGCGGGAATGCTCTAGCCATCAGTGCTTTGGCGGGGATGCTCTGCAACTCCCAAAGCTTTTTGCGGGAATGCTCCAGCCATCAGTGTTTTGGGGGGGGATACTATGCATCTCTCAAAGCTTGTGGCGGGACTGTTCCAGCCATCAGTGTTTTGGCAGGGGTGCTATGCAACTCCCAAAACTTTTGGCGGGACTGCTCCAGCCATCACTCGTGTACGAGAGCGATACAAATAAAATATCATATCATATCAGTGCTTTGGCGGGGATGCTCTGCAACTCTCAAAGCTTTTTGCGGGACTGCTCCAGCCATCAGTGCTTTGGAGGGGATGCTCTGCAACTCCCAAAGCTTTTTGCGGGACTGCTCCAGCCATCACTCGTGTACGAGCGCGATACAAATAAAATATCATATGAGATCATATCAGTGCTTTGGCGGGGATGCTCTGCAACTCTCAAAGCTTTTGACGGGAATGCTCCAGCCATCAGTGTTTTGGAGGGGATACTATGCAACTCCCAAAAATTTTGGCGGGACTGCTCCAGCCATCACTCGTGACCGAGAGCGATACAAATAAAATATCATATCACATCAGTGCTTTGGCGGGGATGCTCTGCAACTCTCAAAGCTTTCAGCGGAACTGCTCCAACCATCAGTGCTTTGGCAGGGATACTCTGCAACTCTCAAAGCTTTTTGCGGAACTGCTTCAGCCATCAGTACTTTAGAGAGGATGCTGTGCAACTCTCAAAGCTTTTGGCAGGACTGCTCCAGCCATCAGTGCTTTGGTGTGGATGCTCTGCTACTCTCAAAGCTTTCAGCGGAACTGCTCCAACCATCAGTGCTTTGGCAGGGATACTCTGCAACTCTCAAAGCTTTTTGCGGAACTGCTTCAGCCATCAGTACTTTAGAGAGGATGCTGTGCAACTCTCAAAGCTTTTGGCAGGACTGCTCCAGCCATCAGTGCTTTGGTGTGGATGCTCTGCTACTCTCAAAGCTTTTTGCGGGAATGCTCCAGCCATCAGTGTTTGGGGGGGGATACTATGCAACTCTCAAAGCTTGTGGCGGGACTGTTCCAGCCATCAGTGTTTTGGAGGGGATACTATGCAACTCCCAAAACTTTTGGCGGGACTGCTCCAGCCATCACTCGTGTACGAGAGCGATACAAATAAAATATCATATCATATCAGTGCTTTGGAGGGGATGCTCTGCAACTCTCAAAGCTTTTTGCGGGACTGCTCCAGCCATCAGTGCTTTGGAGGGGATGCTCTGCAACTCCCAACGCTTTTTGCGGGACTGCTCCAGCCATCACTCGTGTACGAGCGCGATACAAATAAATTATCATATGAGATCATATCAGTGCTTTGGCGGGGATGCTCTGCAACTCTCAAAGCTTTTTGCGGGACTGCTCCAGCCATCAGTGCTTTGGAGGGGATGCTCTGCAACTCCCAAAGCTTTTTGCGGTACTGCTCCAGCCATCACTCGTGAACGAGCGCGATACAAATAAAATATCATATGAGATCATATCAGTGCTTTGGCGGGGATGCTCTGCAACTCTCAAAGCTTTTTGCGGGACTGCTCCAGCCATCAGTGCTTTGGAGGGGATGCTCTGCAACTCCCAAAGCTTTTTGCGGTACTGCTCCAGCCATCACTCGTGAACGAGCGCGATACAAATAAAATATCATATGAGATCATATCAGTGCTTTGGTGGGGATGCTCTGCAACTCTCAAAGCTGTTGGCAGGACTGCTTCAGCCATCAGTGCTTTGGCGGGGATGCTCTGCAACTCTCAAAGCTTGTGGCGGGACTGCTCCAGCCATCAGTGCTTTGGCGGGGATGCTCTGCAACTCTCAAAGCTTTTGACGGGACACCTCCAGCCTTCAGTGCTTTGGTGTGGATGCTCTGCTACTCTCAAAGCTTTTGGGGCGGGGGCGAGAGAGATAGAAAGTGTGTGAAATAGAGAGAGATAGAGAGACATAGTGACAGAGAGAGGGGAGGGAGGGAGAAAGAGAGTGAGTGAGAAAGGAACACCAAGAGAGAAAGAGCGAGAGTGAGGAAGAGAGAGAGAAAATGTGTGGGTGTGTGAAAGACAGAGACACACACATACAAAGAGATAGAGGGGCAAGAACGAGTGAGAAAGAGAGTGAGCGAGAAAGGAAAACTAAGAGAGAAGAGCGAGAAAGAGTGAGGAAGAGAGTCACAAAATGTGTGTGTGTTAGAGAGAGAGAAAGAGAGAGAGAGAGATTCTAACATAAAGAGAGAGGAAAGGAGAAAAGGACATGTCGACACTGAAAACGAGACGAGAGTGGGTGAAAGAGGGACCGAAAGAGAGAAGAGCCAAAGAGGGTGAAAGATAGAGAGAAGGGAAGAGAGGGGTGGGGGTATGAGAGAGATAGAGACGGCGGGAGTGGGGGCGTGAAAAGGTGACAGAACGAGAGCGAAATAGAGAGGGAAAGATCGAGAGGGAGTGAGAAGAGGGAAACATTTGAAAGCGTGAGTGGGATGAGTGAAAGAGAGATGGAGAGCAAAAGGGAGGGAGAGAAAGGAAGAAAGAAAGAAAGAAAGAAAGAAAGAAAGAAAGAAAGAAAGAAAGAAAGAAAGAAAGAAAGAAAGAAAGAAAGAAAGAAAGAAAGAAAGAAAGAAAGAAAGAAAGAAAGAAAGAAAGAGAAAGAAAGGAACGAACGGGGTAGGGCGAGAGGGGAGCGAAAGAGGGCAATAAAGAGCGAAAGAGAGGGAGAGAGGTGAAGATGTTTAGAGAAGAGGGATGGGATGGAGAAAGACAGGGCAACAGAGAGAGGGGCAGAAGCCCGCCAGTGTGGGCGCGCTTGTCAGGGAGGGGGCGGGGGCGGAGGGGAGTGGGTTGTGAGTGAGGGAGACTGAGGCATAGGAAGTTAAATAAATGATGTTACCCATTCAATTGTTGTGATTATAAAACCCCAGACGTCCTGGTTTCAAAGGCAGCACCTTATGCACTTATCGTTTTCCAGCTGTTTAGGGTATCTGTATACATTGCAAGTGCCTGGTTATTGGGCTGGGCGTGTTCCATATAGCTCCTGTTTCTCACCAGGTGTTACTTTCCAAAGAGTGAGCAGGAATGGTGTGGCAGAGTTCCGAATCATTTCGCAGCAGCTAAACCAAAGCTTTCTTATCTCACTCTCAGTGTGAAGCACTGAAACAAGCCACATGCTTCCATAAACGTCAACGGGACCATTTCACTTTCCTGGAAACGGTTAATCTCTCTGTCTTTACTCGGGCCTCCCTCCCTCCGTAGAAAGTTAACAAATTAAGCGGTGCGAAATCATTGGGAAATGTTCGGATTTGTGCTGTTGCTTTTAAAGGCCCCCTCCCATCAGTGGCCAAAATAACGAGCTGAAAAGAAAGAGGGCCAAAATAATGAGTGCACATTGTGAGGATAGAAAATGAGGCTTCCCAAATAAATTAAGTCTGACAAAAAAGGAATTGCCGTAGAGAGTGTGTGGAGGGAGAAGAGCTGGGTGAAGAGAAAGTCGAAGATTTATAGGGCAATGCACGGTCTTCCCTGTTGATGATTCACCCACTGCGGAGTAGGGGTGGGGGGGAGAAGGGGGCGACACGTGCAAACGTCAAAGTTCACATATGTTTACATAGACTCCCATTCAATTGAAGATGCTAAACCCTCCCAGAACTTCAACAGGCGTCTGCTACTGAACCTACCCACCTTCCGCGTGTCCGGAAATAGAATCTGAGTGTTTATTTTACCGAATAGGAGAATCTTTGGGGAGAGGAACTGAACACAGTTTTCGAAGTACAGGTATTGCATGACTAAACCAGTGGAGGTCTGTGCTGACCACAGTTTAGGTGTCAGAGGAAATACCTCACAATATGTTCGCCATGAATTCCTGAACTACCGTGGTTGTATTTGGGAACATGACAGCCTGTGAAGCCCTTACTTACATATTACAAAATAAGGAGACAACGGATATCATTTTTTTTCTTCCAAACAGCGCCTCATGCGGTTTTCCTTTCACTTCGAAGCGCTATAAGGATTTGTGTCATTATTTCATGATGTAATAGCAGGGGAACTCAATTTATCGACCTTGGAAGGATTAAACGTTTAGGGCCCGATTAATGGAATGTGTTGCACGGTTCAAAGTAGCTTTGCATTGCTGAAAAGAAACTTGGCACTGTCGACAAACCCTGTTTCGTGGAACTGCAAAGTGTATTTTTGCAGTACAAAATCCGTACAAAGTTCATTTTGCACTGCAAAAAAAATGAATTTGCACTGACTTTGCACTGAAAAAAATACACTTTGCACAGTTCCATGAATCAGGGTGCGTGTTGGAAGTGCAAAGTCACTTTTTAGCAGTGCAAAGCCACTTTGAACCGTGCAGAAAATTCCTTTCATGGGGCCCTTAGTCGGGGCTGCTGGGGTGTGAGCAGGTGACCTGCAGACTGCTATACAATGCAAATGTTTGCTGCGAGCGACTATCTGTTTGAGCTATCCAGCAGCAAAAGTGAAAATATATCACAAACAGTATTCCGGGTCTGCTGGTTTAGGAATATGTCCGTGGGTGCAAAGCGGGACGTGCTTTTTAAACACACTGCTGAGCATGACAGCTATTAACTTAAGCTTTGCTTCTCGCTATTTCTCCGCAAAGAAAGTCACATAGCTGCACAAGATAACTCGTGGTGGGTCCTTCTCATAATCCCGGCGCAATTTGATACACAGGGAAACGTTTTGTAGTTCACATAAAACACCTGTGTCATGATAAAGTCCAGTTTTGTGTGTAGCGCATAATATTAGCGTTCATCCTGCCACAGCACTCCAAACTCCTGCAGATTAGGGGAAACAGTGAGATGCCCAAGGTCACACAATGTTGGCAATTGGTGATGCAGGGATTCAAAGTTTTACTACCAACAGTTTAGTCATTGGACCACACGATACCAATGACGAGGCTTTGGTTCCTTGACAGACTCAGTCCACACGCAGTTAAGGTTTACACTGCAAAAGAGGAGGCAATGGCGCCCTTAAACGATGTGCATTGTGTTCACACATGTTTGCTTCATAAAGGGCAGATGCTGGCATGTTTCCTCCCGGCCATAGGCTGTCACGATAAAATATATCTAAATAGAAATAAAATGCGAATATCTTGGTGTGGCCCCACCGATCCCGAAGCACACGAAGGCACAGCCTCTCAACCACGTTGTCTTAAGTTAGTAAATCTTGATGGTCAAAAACATAAAAGCATAGAGAATTGTGAAAACACACAAAAAATAGAAACACAAAATGCCATCATCTATACCACCATTCAGGATCGGATGACCCTGAACTCCCTTGCACTCAATCCTGAAAAGACTGAACTCTTGATCTTAGCATCAGGCCAAAGATTAAAAAACCATGTCCCCTGACTACAACAGCTTTTCTATATCAGGAAATCAAATTCAAGTGCCCAGGAAGGTGAAAACACTGGGTGTGGTGCTGGATGCAGAGCTTTCCATGAAACCCCATGTTGCCTCTGTCCCAGCCTCCTGTGGGTATGTCTCGACATTATTGAACCACATTCGTGGATACATTTCACTAAAAACAGATCCCTTCTAGCTACGGCCCTAATAAACTCACGCCTCGATTACTGTAACAGCTTGTTGGTGGGGACATCAATGGCGAATCTTCAGGCCTTGCAAGTTGCTCAGAGCGGGGCAGTCTTAGCCAGCCATGGCCTTACTCGGAGGGAACATGTCACAAGCGCCAGACGACGTCTTCATTGGCTTCCAGTCAAACAACGCGTCATGCACAAGCTACTCTCCCGACTTACAAGTGCTGTCACAATGAAGCCCCTCAATGCCCTATGCAAGCAAGTTTATTGAATATACATTTAGCAAAAGCTTTGTATACCATTTGAACACACATTTAAAACATAGATGATACAACTACATAGATAAAAACGTCTCAATTTCATCTCATTAACAACATTTAAATCATTTTACTCTAGTGCAATTATGATAAACATTTAAAAATCTCAACGAGATGCATATAAAATCTGACAATAAAATAAATAAGGTTAGCATCATCACCCTGTAAAAATTTCAACCATAAGCAAGGAATATCTATTTCCGTCGTAGTATTATTATAAGACTTAAGATAATTAATGCGAAGATAATGCAGACTTTCACATTCAATAACTAGGTGGACCAATGTTTCTTCTAATAGATTTCCACAAAGTCTACAAAATTTATGATTGTAAACCAGCTTGTTCATCCAACTTGTTGATGCTAGTGCAACTGATATGTTTAACTTTAGATGGAGGAAAACCCTCAATGTGTTTGGGTTTTGGTATGCAAAGAAATATTTCGGAATAGATTTACAAGCTCTTCTATACCGACAATATTCAGTGGCCGATGACGGTTACCAGTCATTTGGTCGAAAACCAAATGATTGAATGCCATTTGGTCGAATGCCAAATGGTCGAAAAAATGGTTGATTATTTATTTATTTATTTTTTATGGGGGGGTTCCCCCCAACCGCCGTTTTTCTTTATTTTTTTTTTACCAGCCGAAACGAAAAAAAAATATAAATAAATAAATAAAAAAATTCGACCTTTTTTTTCGACCAATTGGTATTCGACCAAATGGTCATTTAATCTTTTATTTTCGACGAAATGACTGGACACCGCCGATGACAAGGTCACTAAATGAAGGATGTTTTGAGAAAAGGCAGATACGATGAGTTTTCACTTTAGCCAATATTTGAGATTGCCTTTGACCTACAAATTACTTCCTTCATATAGCCACTGACAGTGGATTTGCTTCAAAGTGCCAATTGTACCCAATGGTGAGGTAAAATAAAGACTTAAAAAAGTCTGCATGTATGGTACAATTATTGTATCGGTTGATACCGTAATCATACGTTGGTAGAACATTACACATTGGGAAAGATGTATGCCTTTTATGTTAAATTCAAGATACAGATATTCAATGCTTATACATTTCGGAAGACGCAATAGTCGCCTCAAAAGTTTGGCTTCAAATTTAACAAGAACTTTATGGAATTTGTGTCCCCAGATGGCTATTGCGTATGACAGCATGGCAACTATTTTCGAGTTGGCGATAGTTAGCACAGCCGAAGCGCTGTATCCATTATTACGACCAATAAATGCACTTAATAAGCTAACCAAAGCCTCACATTTTAGTTTAGTTTCTGCCCAATGGGGGGCCCCATTAAGCTTATCATTGATAATTACACCTAGATATTTGTATGTGGAGACTTGCTCCAATAGAACGTCACTTAAAAACCACTGTAGGCGCTTGGGCCTCAATTTTTGTGTGAAGACCATGATTTTACTTTTAGACTTGTTGATTATCAGGCCATTGTTAGATGCATAAGTGGCTAAGGCATTCAACATAAATTGTAAACCCGCTGGAGTATAATCAAGAAGTAAAAGGTCATCAGCATAGGCAGGCCATCCCAAAGCTACATTCTTAATTTTGATCGGATTAGCAGCATAAATGTTAAATGACGCGATCATATCAGCCAAGTATAAGTTGAAGAGAGTTGCGGCTATCATACAGCTTTGTTTAACACTGCGTTTGGTTGGCTTAGCTTTGGATAGTTTCCCCAGGGCGTTGAGACGTACACTAACTGATGTGTCTGCATGAAGAAGCATCAACATACGAAGCAGACCACTTGGAATTCCCCAATCAACCAATTTGCCCCATAGGAGATTCATTCTTATGAGCCGCCTTACTACCCTTCCCCCTGGTCGCCACCTGTGGTCCTATGACCCCTTAAAAATTATTCATCCGAGGTATAACCTTAAAACATATGGTGGATCCATTTGTGAGTTTCCGACTCCAGTATCCTGGAACAAACTTCCGCTTCAACTCAGGCAATCCAAGTCCTGCCTTTAGTTCAAGAAAAGTCTCAAAACTCACCTGTTCAACCTTGATCCAGACTAGGTAACATGTTTATAGACTTCATCAGACCAGGTTCCTCTGCACCCCTCTCTCCATAATCTGTTTTGTTATTTCTTGTTTCGTTTTTTGTGCGCTTTGAGGCCTACGGGTGAGTAGCGCTTTATAAAAATGGTACAACATTACTACAATGCCAGCATTTATTTGCTGAAAATCTTCGGCTTAAAAAACCCATCACAAAATAAGGGGAGGGGTGGGTATGCGGAAATAAGGGGTAGTGGGGTGTGGGGAATAGGAACTAGATAATAGATAAGTGGGGGTTTGAGGGGAACTAAAATATTTGTCAAAAGCTCTGCGGAAAAAAAAAATCTGGGAATGTAAGAACAGAGAACCATAAAAACTACAAACAAATAAATACAGAAGGACATCCAAGGCTAAGGGCCTCATTACACGGACGGCGGTAAGGGTTAACGGTCACCGTTAATGGTACCGGTGACCGTTAACCCTTACCGCCTTACTACGAGGTCCCTTTGCGGGTTGGAGACTTTAACGCCTGCTTTTTGCAGGCGTTAAAAACCAACCCGCAAAGGGACCAGGGAGCTAATTACGGTACCGCAATTTGCGGTGCCGTAATTAGTAATTAGGGGCTAGCATGCCCCTATGGGGCAAAAATGGGAATGAGGAAGGGCAATGGGGGAAGGGGGAATTACCGCCCCACCAACCTTGGAATAGGGCGGTAATTCCCCTTTCCTCCAAGGCGGTGCCGGTATTTTACCGGCATGGACCAAGGTGCTAATAGCACCTTGGTCCACCGCCGTCCGTGTAATGAGGCCCACAGGCACACAGTAAAATTAATAGATGAGCGTGTTCTTCATATCTCTGTGAGATCTGGTGTATACACATCTTACTTCTGTGCTGGTTTGGGGTTATGGAAAGCATTTCAGGAGCATTCAGGAATATCGTTTCAGAGCGATGTCCAGTATCTCTCTGCAGAATGCTGCTGTGCCCTGCTGAGGATTGATGCAGATGCAAACACTATTGGGTGAAAGGTGGGGAACCAAAAGCGCAAAATGCTAGTGTGGGTCAGTTCTTTTGGTCAAAGTGGGCCACTTTTTTGGCCAATTTAGCCAGTTTCATGAGTCAATTCACCATGTGGCTTATAGTTATGACCATTGTTGCTGAATACATATTCAGACAGTGTCACAAAAGGAATGAATAGACATTTGCAATAGGGCCACTTTTTCATTGGTGCCCGAGACAATTTTATGACCCAGTCCGACCCTGCTGGTGGGGCAATGGGGTGGGTTTTGGTCATCCCTGCCTTCAGTTCCTTAAAGCCTTAAAGGCATCCTGCATTTTATTACCTTTCTGGCTCCACCCTGTTTCCACCGATCTATAGGAATTAATGAATGACAAAGGCACGCTGGGCCTCACTATAAGTATTGTGGTAAGGCAGCAATGACACTGGTAGTGCTACCGGCGCCGTGGTTACCTCGCCACAACATTACGAGTTTGCTCGCGGGTGCCGCTCTGGAGCCTGACGTGCAGAGTGGCACACGCTAGCAGAACAGGATGGTAGCAACGGTCCCGTTATTAACGGGACCGTTGTTACCATCCTTCCCATTCCGATTGAGTCCTGTGGGGGCTCAAATAGGAATGGGGACGTACCGGGTCCGGGTCCCGTGAATGGGAATTCACCGGCCGGGTAATTCCAATTATTTGGGACACGAGTTTGGGGGTAGCCATGACAGTAAAAACGGCATGGCTACCCCCAAACTCGTAATGAGGCCCACTGTCTTTCATCTTTTCTTTAGCAGTTTTTTTGGTTTTGTTAGGTTTTTGTCTTTTCTTTTTTAAGCATTACCTCTTTTTACTTATGCTTCTGCTTGTTTTCATTCAGACCATGCTCTCCCCCTGTAGCTATATGCTTGCCTGCACCAGGAGTGAACTGGCCAACAGGCAACTCTGTAGATTTCCCGTTGCGTCCCTGCACCAGGGGTGAACTGGCCTACGGGTAACTCAGTAGATTTCCCGTTGAGCCTCTTTTGTGTGGGTACCCTGTTTTCCTGCTCCTCTTAACCATCCGCCCAACCCCCTTCATCTAATCTCTCTTCATCCCTCAAATCCCTTTGAAATAAAGAATGTGTTATAAAGCCTCCAGTGTGTTATTCCTCACTCTTAACAAATGTTAAATGTCATTAATCCATACATAGGGACACATGTGTTTCAAATTCACTATTATATTTGAGCGAAATCCCTAAAACCTAGTTAGAGGGGTTGGGCTTGCTTGGATCGTGCAATATGGGGCCACTTTGAAAAACATTTGCATAGCCACTTTTGGGTCCAAGTCCACCCCTGACCTGGACTAACCCTTTATCAGAGGAGTGATGCAAACAAGATCAGGCGTCAAAGCCTCTTCCTAAAAGCGGGATTTTTGATCGCTTTGCAGATGCTTGTCCGGACAGGGGGGCATGTTGTCAAAAACCGGCACTTGTACCCCCTTTTTGTGCCACTTCTAGGGGTTTCTTACTATTGGAAATACAGGGGTTTTAACTTCACGTTCTCAATGTATCTGCATCAGAAGGATGAAAGGTAGAGTCAGCCCTGCTGGGAATTAAACATGCAATACAGAGACCACCACACTAGCAGCCACAGGCCTCACTGAGCTATCTGAGCAGAAACAGGGCATGTCAGCGTAGCCTCCCACACTAGCAGCCACATGCCTCACTGAGCTATCTGAGCAGAAACAACGCATGTCAGCGTAGCCTCCCACACTAGCAGCCACAGGCCTCACTGAGCTATCTGAGCAGAAACAACGCATGTCAGCGTAGCCTCCCACACTAGCAGCCACATGCCTCACTGAGCTATCTGAGCAGAAACAACGCATGTCAGCGTAGCCTCCCAAACTAGCAGCCACAGGTCTCACTGAGCTATCTGAGCAGAAACAAGGCATGTCAGCGTAGCCACCCACACTAGCAGCCACATGCCTCACTGAACTATCTGAGCAGAAACAACGCATGTCAGCGTAGCCTCCCACACTAGCAGCCACAGGCCTCACTGAGCTATCTGAGCAGAAACAACGCATGTCAGCGAGCCTCCCACACTAGCAGCCACAGGCCTCACTGAGCTATCTGAGCAGAAACAGGGCATGTCAGCGTAGCCTCCCACACTAGCAGCCACATGCCTCACTGAGCTATCTGAGCAGAAACAACGCATGTCAGCGTAGCCTCCCACACTAGCAGCCACAGACCTCACTGAGCTATCTGAGCAGAAACAACGTATGTCAGCGAGCCTCCCACACTAGCAGCCACAGGCCTCACTGAGCTATCTGAGCAGAAACAACGTATGTCAGCGTAGCCTCCCACACTAGCAGCCACATGCCTCACTGAGCTATCTGAGCAGAAACAACGCATGTCAGCGTAGCCTCCCAAACTAGCAGCCACATGCCTCACTGAGCTATCTGATAGCCTCTGAGCTATCTGAGCAGAAACAAGGCATGTCAGCGTAGCCACCCACACTAGCAGCCACATGCCTCACTGAGCTATCTGAGCAGAAACAACGCATGTCAGCATAGCCTCCCACACTAGCAGCCACAGGCCTCACTGAGCTATCTGAGCAGAAACAACGCATGTCAGCGAGCCTCCCACACTAGCAGCCACAGGCCTCACTGAGCTATCTGAGCAGAAACAGGGCATGTCAGCGTAGCCTCCCACACTAGCAGCCACATGCCTCACTGAGCTATCTGAGCAGAAACAACGCATGTCAGCGTAGCCTCCCACACTAGCAGCCACAGGCCTCACTGAGCTATCTGAGCAGAAACAGGGCATGTCAGCGTAGCCTCCCACACTAGCAGCCACAAGCCTCACTGAGCTATCTGAGCAGAAACAGGGCATGTCAGCGTAGCCTCCCACACTAGCAGCTACAGGTCTCACTGAGCTATCTGAGCAGAAATAACGCATGTCAGCGTAGCCTCCCAAACTAGCAGCCACATGCCTCACTGAGCTGTCTGATAGCCTCTGAGCTATCTGAGCAGAAACAAGGCATGTCAGCGTAGCCACCCACACTAGCAACCACATGCCTCACTGAGCTATCTGAGCAGAAACAACGCATGTCAGCGTAGCCTCCCACACTAGCAGCCACAGGCCTCACTGAGCTATCTGAGCAGAAACAACGCATGTCAGCGTAGCCTCCCACACTAGCAGCCACATGCCTCACTGAGCTATCTGAGCAGAAACAAGGCATGTCAGCCTAGCCTCCCACACTAGCAGCCACATGCCTCACTGAGCTATCTGAGCAGAAATAAGGCATGTCAGCGTAGCCTCCCACACTAGCAGCCACATGCCTCACTGAGCTATCTGAGCAGAAACAAGGCATGTCAGCCTAGCCTCCCACACTAGCAGCCACATGCCTCAGATAGCAGCCACAGGCCTCACTGAGCTATCTGAGCAGAAACAACGCATGTCAGCGTAGTCTCCCACACTAGCAGCCACAGGCCTCACTGAGCTATCTGAGCAGATAGCAGCCACAGGCCTCACTGAGCTATCTGAGCAGAAACAACGCATGTCAGCGTAGCCTCCATTGCAAAATATACATTGCAGAGTTTGCTGAACAAGGCGGTCTGTAATGTGACATCAGGGGCATCAGACCCGGGAAGATAATGGTATCGCAAAAGTTATATTAAGATTGCCCATTTCTATGGCAGATGCCGAAAGCTGAATTGGCTCTTGGCCCAGAAGCGGCAGATCAACTCAGCAGCCCTCGTTTATTCAACCTCTGAATGGTGAAAGGCTGAGTGAGGGGCACGCTGCTCACTTTCAAGCCTGTGTGCTGTAGATTAAACAAGGGCCTCAACCCTCTGAGCTGTATTCTGCTCTAAGCTGACCCCTCTTTGTTAGACAATTACTTCCATGAGACGACCCCATTGTGGCTCTGGGACTTGAAGTGGAGCACTGGAATTACCCAATGTATTCCGCAAGAAGGCACGCAGAGGCATTCTCAAAGCGGAGCACCGCCTGAGCGCTTCAGCTGGAGGGGATAACATGCCTCTGGAATGCATGTTCTCGTGCATTTAGAATGTGTGTAGAGGAAATGGCAGATAGACTAGTTCTAATAGTCCGAGAAATACCCACGACATATGCTTTTTAAATATATATATGAATAATAATGTATACAGTGCTTCATGCAGAAATTCTCACGCGTCAAGGCGCTGCAATAATGGTTGCTACTATTACACAGTTTACTGGTACCCGCTGTATCGACCTTGGAAGGATGAAGGGCTATGTAGGTCCTGCCGAGATCTGACCCTGTGACTTCAGTTCACACACGTGTAGCCTGAGTGAAGGATTAACTCATTGACCTATCTTACCTGCTCCTACCAAACGTCTTGTGACTTCATCCCACTTACTTCAGCGGCTCGCAGTCCCCTAGATGGACCTTTTTGCCCAAAGGTATATATGCCAATGGTTGGAATAAAGGTAGAATCGTCGCTAATTCTTGCTGGTGTTCTGCAGCTGGCAGCTCGGGGACATCCTCAGAGAAGCAGAGTCCTATGTAAAGTATATAATGTGATTTATATAGTGTGATAACACCCCAAATCAATGTTATAATGATCTTTAGTGCACGGTAATGATGCACCTGAACAATATAGGACTGCCATCACCCCCCACAGAATATTGTCCCATTTATCTTAATCTCCTCCAGGTTAGAACAAAAGATTGGGATCCTGCCATGAACATATCTAAATTATGTGGGGAAAAAGATATTGCAAATATGTTAAATGTGGTGTTCCTGTGGGGCCCTCTGTTCATATCTATTAAAGCCATGTGCCTGATTTATTAGGTGTTTTATTGGGTGTTTGCGTTTGTAACATCCTGCCAATCTATGAGTATGTTGGCGCATGGTAGGGTGTCCCCTTAGAAAGTAGATTATGCCGATGTGGTCAGGGGATTGAGACTACTAGACATCTTTTATTGGATACATTAAGGGACTGATTCCTGGAATTGTGCGCGTAAAACCCGCTAGGGCCGCGCGCCGAGATGGACACTGCAGGAGCCTGTGCGCAGAATAAGAAATGCGCGCCCCATGTATCCATGGAATTTACTACACAAAGTAACAGTATCCGCAAGTCGCACCTGGAAAGCCCCTGATGGGCCCCCACACAAAGCCTAAACAGCTAGAACAGCAACCTTTGCACGTTGCCCAGGGCACAAATACATGCACCCTTCAGTGTGTGGGGTCCCTCACAGGAAACAGGCCTGCATCTCAGGGACCCTGAACAGTGTCCCCCTAACTTGGTCTAAACTCGGAAAATCTGCATGCACACCCAAGTAAACTGTTCCTGCACCCCACTACACTGCTTATGCGCACCCCTAAATTAGATTGGAACCCTGGTTGTGTACACGCACCCCTAAATCCGACATGCAAACCCACCTCTGCGCTGCTAATCCTGTGCGCAAGTGTACTTCTGCCTGACTTCGGGTGGCGTAGTGATTGAGGGGTTTGCTATGCCGAGAGGTTGTGTTCCATGAATACTTGTCATTTGGCGCAAATCTGGGCGTGTGAGGGGCTGCCTGCAGGCCGTCACTCATAGCGCCCTCTTTTCTCATGTTCTTCCCCATTTTCTGAGTGCCGCACCCTTCCCAGCTCTGTGCTCAAGCCACGTCCACGCTCTGCGTGTTGGCTCGCTCAAGGCGCTCGATGGCTTGCACAAACGTTCTAGGACTGTGCGAACTCCAGTCAAGTCCCAAGAAAGTCCCGCACAGTCGGGTTCCCTGAATTGACAAACACAGATTTGCGCGCACTTTGGCACGCAAGTGCCCTATTTCCAAAGCAAATAAATCCATGAATCGGGCCCTAAGGGAGCAACATGGCAGCGGCTATTAAAATGGCATCTATTGTTTAGATCGATTATCCACGGATCAGTTTTGGAGCACAATATTTTCCGCTCAGTCTTTGGTAAATAGTGCAGCAGATGCTTGTGTATGGTAGGAGGCGTTATTGAAGTTAGAGCTGTGATGAGCATTTTATCCTGATTTATACTTCTTTTTGTATTTAAATGACCTGATTTTAGTATTGTGATTTTAGAATGTGAGTGTTAAATTGTTGCACCTCAATTTTGGATTCATGTCCATTGTAATATTGTGTATTGTTTTTATTGAGTGTATGTATTATAAAGTGCCATGGTTTTATAATAAAAGCAATGGCACTCACAAAATAAATAAATACATAAATAATGCACGGTACAAATTAAGGGGAAAGAGGCGATACGAGGAACAAAATGCTTAGCACATTCGCAGAGGGATGGGTGTGTCTGCATTAGTATTATGTCAGGTACAATGTCCGCATTCATCATGCAACCCTCTTTGATAATAAGGATTGTGATGAAGCGGCACTAACTCCAAAAGAGCAAAGAGGGAGTTAACTAAAAACAAGCCCTTCAGCAATCGTTCTCACCCCACAAAATAGCATCTCAGTGAGGCGGCTCCTCGAAATACACATAAGGAATAAGTAACACAATCTAAAATGGCCGAAAAGGCTTATATCACCAGACTTTCCCATGACATGGGATTTGGATCCAGAAAGCGGTGCATCATGGGAAAAATACCAAAGCTGAAACTCTGAGAGTCAATTGGCCTCATTATAAGCATGGCGGTCCAGGAACTACGGTACCGGTAAGCATGCCCGTACCGTAGTTCCTGGACCGCCATACTACGAGCTTTGCTCGGGGGCGACTGACAGCCCGCCAGGCTAGACGAGCGGCACCCGCAAGCACATGTCGGATGCACAGGAGCGGTTATAACGGTGCCTGTGCATCCGGCTTCCCCATTCCCTTTGAGCACTATGGGGCCGGCAATGTCGGAATTACCCGGTAATTCCTCATTGACGGGTGCCGGAAAAAATGCAACTCCGGCGGCAGCATGATTTCTGCAGGAGATGGATCCATCAGATGGAGAAGGAAAGGGAAACATGGATCCTCTGACTCCTGTGCACCTGGCAATCACGTGCACAGGTTAATGCTTGAACGTTGTCCTGAGGTAGTGAAAGCGCCTAGAACCTGAGAGAGGGAGCTAACAAATCTGAAAGATGTCTAGAACCTGAGAGGGGTGTTAGCACTGTTAGAAAGCACATATATTTCCTCAGGGAAGGGCAGAGAAGTTTGAAAGACACCTAAAACCCGAGAGAGATGTTGAGTACTTTAAGAACAGGCCTAAAGCTTGAGAGGGGGGCTGACTTGTCAGAAGGATGCCTAAAACATGAGAGGGGTGTTGAGAAATTTTGGAACGTATCTGGGGCCAAATATCAGAAACTTTGCAGCAGTGCAAGTGCACAATTGGACGGTTTTAGCACCAGGGCAAAAACACAGGGACATATTTGAAAACCATTACAGCATTACAAGTGCAGTTTGGCATGGTATAAGCACCAGGGCAAAAATGTCCCTAGTGCAAAAGGGATACATTTTCGATGCACTTTGGCACCAGGGCAAAGTTTACTCTAGTGCTAATACCATTCTGTATTTGCACTAGGGCAAACTTAGCCCTGGTGCAAAAATGCAGTGAACATTTCAGTTTTTTGTACTAGGGATTGTTTTGCCCTGGTGCTTATAACTTGCCAAACTGCACTCGTCGTGGTGCAATGGTTTTCACATTTTTCAAAATGTTTTTAAAAATAGAGCAAATCATGCGCTGGTGCTAATACCGTGCAATTTTTCACTTGCACCAGTGCAAAGTTTCTGTAATCTGGCCCCTGGAGTCTAAAACAGTCCCTGCCATGCCTGCACGGATACACAGTGGCGATTGTCAATAGTGGCTGCCATTACCATGGATACCTATTGACTTTGCCGGCCCTTCGCTGGTGAAAAAGGCGTGCGGAAACCGTAGGGATCCATACCCCTCAGCCGCATCAACACTGGGATTCCCTTCATGGGATGGGGAAAGGCCCTGCTCCATATCCTACTCTATAAAGGGGTTCCAGTCTCAAATGGCACAGGTGAGTGAAAACACACTGAGGTTTTGTTTCTGCATGTTTGACTTATTCCTGACATGCAACATCCGAACCAAGCATGGTTGTTCATTTTCTTAGAAATTAGAAAAAGTAAAGAATGAAAGAGTTGTGAAGCTGTTATTCTGTTAAGTACAATGCATAAAGCACTTGGAGGAAGGTGGGCTGCTCTGTTCTCTTGGCAATTGTCTCAAGTTCTACGAAGGTTGACAAAGGAAACTTCCCATTAGCTAGTCTACCCCACCTTGAGAAATTAAGCATCCTCTTTGAGGTATAGGGGGTGGTAGTCTTATGCAAATTTGTGTTGTGTTCCACGCTGCTTTTTACCTCTATGCTTTCGCCTCTATTTTTATCTCTCATTACTTTCAATGCTTTTCTGCTGCTCTCCCTCTCTACACCTCACTACCCGTCAGTTTCTGGCCCCCCACTCTTTCCTCCTTTTTCTTTCTCCTCATGAATTCCAAACCCTTACCATGGCTACCCTTCCCCTACCCTCCCCGCTACACTCAGGTTTGTCGTCTGCAGAAAATGCCTATGAGTTGTTGGCGCCCAGAAACACTTGTGTATAGGTGTGTTATAAATGACTTATCATATCATAAAGACCTATTCTTGCTCGCTTCCCTTTCCGTTGCAATTCAGATGGTATTGCGCTTCCTGTTTTGCTCGTGTGTTCCATTCTCTTTTCAAGTTTTGTAAACTTTCACCCATTTTAACTATTCACTGGGGCTCATTACGAGCATGGTGGTGCAGGAAGAAAGTGGCGGTAATGAAATTACCGCCACATTTCACGCTCCGCCATACTACGAGTTTGGCCCTGGAGTGGGAGATTTATCATGATGGAGGTAAATCCTCCCACTTTCTGTCGAATAATAAGCAAAATCAGCGGAATTACTGCTGGGTGATTCTGCCGGTGGTAATTTGCCAAAATCCCCAATGGAGTCCTATGGATTCCAAATTAATGGGGACTAACACTGCCACCACCACTTCTAATCCAGCAGTAAATCCGTGGTGGTAAAAGTACTTACGTTGGATGGAATTGTGGCAGATTTACCGTAGAAATATTGCCCAACTTTCAAAGAGGCCCACTGCCTTTCCTGCTCTACGGTTCATGCATATAACTTCAGAGTGAAGCAGGCTGCTTGCTTTGGAAACTAAACTAACATTTCATTTTAGTTTTGGCTGACCTGTGGTGGAAGCCACCAGTAAGCAACAATTGTAGGCACTTCATTGGGTGGGATTGAATAGACTATTGTCTGTGCTTACTAAATAGACTGTTGGGTATGAATCTTTTCCCATTGCAATGGGAGAGTTGACCCATTTCAGGAACAGCCAAAAGTATTATGCAATCAGGAGCTGGTGGGGTAAGTGATCCTCCCACCCCCATCACCCCCGGACACCGCAAGGCTAGCTCTGTGCCCTGCATGCAACCCCAGTAGGAAGGAAGGTAGGGAATGCAAGCCAATGACTAACCTGCTGTAAACTAAATTTGTAATCCTCTGCTGTTGGTCTTTCTATCATTGACACTGTCAGGATTTTTGTTGTTTCTGGTCGCATTTACCCGCATTCACCATCCAAAACTGCAGTAGCCGCAGAGTGCGTAGAGTGTTTGGCAGTGAGGCAGCGGGCGATACGAAGCATTATTGAACCTATTTGCAGCAGACGAGGCAAAGCACTATTGAACTTAATTTTTCACTGCATAAGTCCTTGTGAAACAGCAAGACTGAGGTAGCCCCTTGCTTTTGGTCACTTGCCCTCCACGTCAGCTTCACTCTGCTCAATATACGATTTAAGGAGCGCAGCAGGGTAGGGTAACACAGTAATGAGGACTTATGAACCAATATCTGATCAGGATTTATTAATACCGGTTAACATGCCGCTTACATTTTCTCATGTGGGCTTGCCCGAGGAATGTGTTGCTGTTAATTTTGAGATCAGAGACTTTGGGCCTCATTACACGGATGGCGGTGAACCATGGCGCTATTAGCGCCATGGTTCATGCCAGTAAAATACCGGCACCGCCTTGGTGGAAAGGGGAATTACCGCCCTATTCCAAGGTTGGCGGGGCGGTAATTCCCCCTTCCACCATTGCCCTTCCCCATTCCCATTTGTGCCCCATAGGGCTCTATGGGAATGGGGAAGGCGCTAATTACTGTACCGCAAATTGTGGTACCGTAATTAGCTCCCTGGTCCCTTTGCGGGTTGGATTTTTAACACCTGCAAAAAGCAGGCGTTAAATTCCCCAACCCGCAAAGGGACCTCGTAGTAAGGCGGTAAGGATTTACCGGTACCGGTAAACCCTTACCGCCATCCGTGTAATGAGGCTGTTTCTTCTCAGTTAACTGCCGTTGTGAGGAACAATCAAAGCAAACGAAAGCAGTCTGCAAACGTGTGCTCTGGGTCAGGCAAAATCACGGCTTTTCTCCACACGGGGGGGGGTGAGGGGGGGTTCTACAGTGTGTCCATCTGTTCCATTTGAGGGAACGCTGGACTTGGAAATGCAATGCAGCGAGACCCTGGAGCGGGTCTAGCTTAGGGTGAAAAATTGTACAGGAGTTACCTGACAGTCCCTCGTGAGACAGACCTATGAGGGAAGTGACTTCATCTCATTCCTTCACTTCCGGACTTGACCCGATGAATAATTCCTCTATGATGGACAATCCCCCCCCCCCCGGACACATCTGGTTTGGCTTTTTCAGATGACAATTCATTATCTACTTTTTCGTCTATGTCCTCACCCGCCCATGTCCAGCTACAGCAACTTTCAGGGGCATTAAATAACATTGGCTCAAACATTTGGGCAGGTACGAAGAACATTTTGTTGGAGATCAGCCAAGTCTAGTGTATTTTAGTGACTCTATATGAGGGTATAATGGTGGAATCTAAAGCTCATTCGGCCCTACTGGAGTAACCATTAATTAAGACCAAAATGTGGAAGTACATAATAATGTGAAAGAGTTTTGCTGAAGAAGTTGACAGGTTTACGGGTTAGTGACTCGGAGCTCACCTGTGGAGTCTTCTGCAAGGATTTCTTTTTAGTTGAAGGCTTGGTATTTTTCTTTGTTGTGCGAGTTTCTTGGAGAAAGGGGCTCGCCTCCTCTGACGCCTCCCTGCCTACTGAGAAAGGCACCAGGCAGGCTGACGCGGGGAGACCACCCAGTATCAGAAAAAATAAACAAGTAAGGAGAAAAAACCTGTTGCTTGAAGATTAACTGCGTAGGTGAGTCCAGTGATGAATGCACATACAGTGTCCAGAGAAATGCAGCAAGGATCTAAGAACTCCAGGAAGGAAGTCCAGAGAACAGAGTCAAACACAGAGCAAGGGAACAGAAGCAAGGAGGAGCAAGGGCAACAAACGGGGCACAGGGAAGGAACACAGACAAGGAATAGCTGAGCAAGGAAAGTACACACCGTAGGAAGTTAAGTACGACCGAGCGTTGAGACGCGAGGATACAGTGTCTCAGAAGCAATGCCAAGGAGAGAAGACCGCATTCGACAGTCCTGAAATACTTGCAGCAGCCATCTTGGTAGTAGAAATGGCCACCGCGATCGATCTATGACCCTTCCAAGCTACCCAAAATGGTTGGGCGTGATAAGACATGACATCATGCCCCCTCCAAATACCTTGCCCCCCGTGTTTAGCGAGGTGAAGAAGATTAAAACGACAGATGTGGCGAGGGGTTTGTATGTTGGAAACAGGTTCCCAAGAAAGTTCACTGGTTGGGTAACCCTTCCAATCAACAAGGTATTGCAGACGTCCTCTCCTATATTTTGAGTCACATATCCTGGAAACCTCGTATTCCAGTTGTTGGTCATCTGTTAGAACTGGCAGAGGTATTACAGCCTTTCTTGTAGACCGATGATATGGTTTGAGAAGGGAAGTATGAAACACAGGATGGATGCACTTCTAGGTAACTGGCAATTTGAGCTGAAACGCCAGAGAGTTCATCATCTGGACCGCAGAACATGGGCCATAAAAACGTGGTGACAACATGGTAGGTTGTAAATGCCGGGGAAGGTATTTGGAGGATAACCAGACCCTATCACCAATGTTATACGGGACAATGGACGTCGTTTAATTTCAGCCTACTTCTTGGTTGACTCTCTGGCTCTCAACGAATATTCCTTCACCTTTTTATGAGAAGCTTGCAGATCATTAATCCAGATGTCTACGGAAGGTATGTGGCTGATTCCCGCAGCATCAACTGGCAGTATGGAAGGATGAAAGCCACAGTTGAAAAAAAGGACTGATGTTCATGGAGTAGTGATCTGAGTTATTATAGGTGAATTCCGCTACACGGAGCAGAGACACCCAATCATCCTGGACCTGAGAAGAGAAACAGCGTAATTACTGCTGTAGGGTTTGATTGACTCTTTTAGTTATCCAATTTCTCTGGGGATGATATCCAGAGGACAAGGCTCTCCGAACTCCAAGAAGTCTGCAAAGTTGAGACCAAAAAAGAGAGGTGTATTGAGATCCCCGATCCGACAAAATGGTAGACGGTAATCCATGAAGGTGAAACATTTCAGAAAGAAATATATTTGCCATCTCACAAGCGGTAGGTAGTTTACAAAGCAGAGTGAAGAGACCCATGTGAGTATAGAGGTCAATGGTAACCATAATAGTGGTGCATCCTTTAGAGGGTGGTAACTCCACAATGATGTCTGTGGCACTAACTTTCCAGGGTCGAGAGGGAAGTTGGGTCTGTAACAATAACCCAGATGGTTGTCAGGTATCGTACTTGCTCTGAACAGAAACAGAACAGGCTCGCAAATAAGACTGAACATCTGCTGACATCTTAGACCACCAGAAGCATCTCTTGAGGTTTGGAAGGGTAATCTTGACTCCCCGGTGCCTGAAAAAGGTGGTATCATGACAGAGACCCATAACCGATTCTCCTAGGGTTTTAGAAGGCAGGTACAGGGATGTGCCTTTAAAGAGCTTCCCTTCCCTCACAGTTAAAGCCCACCGGTTGTCAAGAGGAAGTTTTCACCACTCCTCACAGGATTGAGTCTCTTGAAGTACTCTTTCAAGAAAATCGTCAACATGATTGATGAAAACAGTCTCCGGAAACATCCTGGGCAATTATAAGGAGTAGTTTTTGATGTATTCAGGATGTCATGAAAGAGCATCCGCCAGTACGTTGAGTGACCCAGGTATGTAAGTGATCTGCAACTGGTACTGGGCAAAGAAATAAGCCCAACGCGCCTGTCTGCTGTTTTTACATTTCATAGCCTGTAAAACCTGGAGGTTCTGATGGTCTTATCTGACCATCACAGCTTAGCAAACAATGCCTCCATTCCACAAAGGCTTGATGTATGGCCAATAGTACCTTTTCCAGGACAAAGTAGTGTGTTTTACTGGTAGAGAGGGTCCTGGACAGGTAAGCAATGGGATGTTTTCAACCATCTTCCTATTCTTGTTTTAGATGGCAAATTCAGAAGCATCAGTTTCAACAAAAAAAGTTTAGAAATGTCCGGTTGACAAAGTATGGGACCTTCAGAGAACTTCAGAGGCTGCATCTTGGGTACATGACCGAACAAAAGGTACATCTTTCTTGAGTAGATTAATTATGGGCCATACAATGGTGAAAACATTTGGGATACATTAACTATAGAAGTTAGCTAACCCAAGAAAAGACTGGATCTGTTTTACTGTAATGGGTGTTGGCTAGGACGTGACAGCTGATACCTTATTGGGGTCCATGGAAAGTCCCTGAGGGCTTAATACGAATCCAAATTATCGGATGGTAGTCACATGAAATTTACGCTTCTCAGGTTTAGCCAACAAGTGCTTTTCACGAAGTCGAAGCAATACTGTGGTAACATGTTCCTGATGTAACGTAGGATCCCGGGAATAAATCAGTATGTCTTCCAAGTAAACAATAACAAAAAGGAACAACATGTCGGAAAAATCCATTAATCGCTTTGGATTAAGGCGCTATAAAAATAACATATCATTATCATTATCATTATCATTATCATTAATTACTGAAATACTGCTCGAGCATTAGACAGGCCAACGGGCATCATCAGATATCCGAAATTACCAAAGGGGGTCCAAAAGGTGGTCTTCCATTCGTCTCCTGCCCTTATCCGAATGAGGTGGTAGGCCCCCCGAAGGTTCAACTTAGAAAACAACACTGCCTCTTGAAGGGCCTCCAGGACGTCTGAAATGAGGGGTAAAGGATATCTATCCTTCTGCGCGACCTGATTAAGACCTCTATAATCCAGACAGGGGCATAGCTCAGAGGTGTCTTTCTTGGGAACAAAAATAGTGAAGCCCCAGGTGGAGAATTGATGATAATGATAATGATGTGTTATTTATATCGCGCCTTTATCCAAAGCACTTTACAGAGCACATATTTACATACAATATCACCCAACCGAAAATGGTACTCATTTATCGACCACGGAAGGATGAAAGGCTGGTTTAGATTTAGATGGTTGAATAGTGTAATTTTCCAGGTTGGTTGTCAAGTAGTTTTTGAGGGCCTTCTTTTCGAGAGTGGTTAGGCTGAACATCCTTCCAAAGGGAATGATTTCTTGTTCTGCTGTATCAATGGCGCAATCCATCACCATCTGAGGAGGAGCTCATACTGCGACGTCCGTGTTGCAGGAGCAGCTTCTATCACTGAACTGCAACATGAGGTTAAGGTAAGCTTAGGGCACAATTTTCGTGTGCCTGTAAGCCCCTTTCAATATCTGTCGGACCTCCTACGGCAACAAATCTTCTCTTTTTTAATAGCATCTGCAAAATAGATATTTTATCACAAGCACCTCCATCCGCCTCAGAATTATATCAGAATGTGTCTGTCATGAAACCGCCTCCATTGTAGTACATGAGGCATCCCATTTGTTAAAATGGGCGCCGCATTTTGAGCCTTCCACCCTGAATGCTGCCAGTGCCTATCTAACTACCAGGAGCAAGCGGATTGGCTCCTGCTGACTACTACAGCCAATTAAGCTGCGCCGGCAGGCGAGCGTCGGCCCACAAAGTAAGGCACACGAAAGAAGGATCCAGTCCTGAGCCTGTCCAGAGTCTCCAGAGGCCTGGGCTCACCACCTATGATGAATGAATCTCTGGCATCCCATCGCGTACCATAGCCGTACGGTAAGCTTAACCAGAAGACCTAGCCAACCTGATAGCCGCTCTTTGTATCCCTGTGTGCCCCAAGTTACTCACAGAGAGAAACACGCCCGCTGCCAAAATTGCGTCCTAAACACTAACATTTCGATTACCTACCTGATAGGCTCTGCGAACTTGACCCGCCCATTACCCTCGATTTTTGGCTTATACCTCCGCATGTTCCACATTATGTCTCCTTGAACCAGCCGATTGTAACTTGATATATATGCCTATTTACGCCTTATTTTACGGATCGTTTCATGCCAAAGGTATCCCAATGTACTAGCACTGCCTATTGTACGTGTCCGCGCTTGAATGATGAAGTGATACTTACTAAGTGCAAGCCTACTGTTCCCATCCCCGTGCTGGCATTCTAAATTAATATTAACAGCGGTGCACCTCCGACCGGTGCTTTCCCCTGAATAAGTATGCGACTTGTCCCTGCCTAAACACACGTGGCACCTTAAGTGTGTCACTATTCCCTCCTGTGGATACATTGCTTCTTATGTGCCTCCCGTGCTTGTCTATTATCAAAAGTCCTGCCAGCTGCGAATGCCGACCAATATGAGCCCCACTATTTACGAGCGCCCACCATTGTGAGCCCGGCTATTTGCAAGTGCCTAGCACTATGTCCTGCCATTGCAAGTACCTACCATTGTTTCCTGATATTGCAAGTGACTACCGCTGCGTACTGCTATTGCCAGCACCTACCATTGTGTCATGCTATTGCAAGAGCCCACCATTGTGTCCTGCTATTACAAGTGCCTACCATCGTGTGATGCTATTGCAAGTGCCCTCCAGTGTGTCCTGCTATTGAAAGTACCTACCATTGGGAGTTCTGCTATCTACAAATGACTACTCTTGTGAGCCTAGTTATATGTAAATGCCTACTAGTGTGGGCCTAGCCACTTGCCTTCTACTGCAAGCCCTGATTTTAATCTTCCCCAACACTAGCTAACTCATTCTATTAAGTGTTATATACCAAGGTGGTTCACCCCCAGCACTATGTACGCCTACAATCCCTTGTTGTCAATTGTATTGTATGCTTCTTTAGCGGTAAATACGCCACTATCTGTACAGACCCTGATGAGCGCACACCCCCTATGCTACAACGACTATTCATCACCTTACCGACATCTGAGTTCTTCAACTTTTTTGGTCATTCCTGACCAGCTCACCTCCCCCGAACACCCCAGCGAAATGCGTCCAATTTACCTGCCGCCCTCTAACACTAAGACTCATTACCCTACTGGTAATCTGAATCTCCCAGGCGCTCCACGCTCACTTATAGATAAAAATTCCAGACTCCAGTCGAGACTAAACAGACTCTTTGAACCTCAAACAATACCTCTCTCAAGCTAAATGCCAGTACTATGAGAAACAACCCTAAATCCAAAACATACATTAGAAATAAACATACTGCAATCACCTCAGGCCAGAACGACATGCCAGAATCACTCCCAAAAATGTACCTGGGTAAACACGCTGCTACCTCCCTAGACACCAAGCAATCGAACATTAAGGGTGCGTTAATTAATGCCATATCCTTAGTGGCGCATGCTACAGAAATAGCAGATATGATCACACTAGACAATCTTGACTTCCTTACTATCACGAGTCGTGGCTCCATGCAGCAGCAGGACCCACCCGCTTACTTGAAGTTCCTGAGAATTATGAAATCTTAAGAGCAGACAGAACGGTCACCAGAGGTGGAAGCATTGCCATCATAGCTAAATCCGACCTAAATCTGACCTAGCCATGAGAATAACCCCTTCTCCCAATGTCAGCTCTTGTGAATCACTTACTGTCAAATTACCTATCTCTAACGCAGGTACACTAACTATAAATCTACTTTATAGACCTCCAGGACCAATTGGTTCATTTGAAGAAGACCTTTTTGTGATTCTATCTAACAAAACTAAACTGCACTCTCAAATTCTCTTGCTAGGAGATTTCAACTTAGAATTTAACAACCCCAACGACCAACACGTTTTAGCAATCTCGAATCAACTAATAGAACAAGGATTCACTCAAAGAGTCTCCCAGGCCACTCATAACAAAGGAAGAACCCTTGACTAGGTTGCCGACCTTAATTGTGCAGTAGCCATTACCGCTATCATGCCCCAGATCTGGACTGATCACTTCCAGATATCCTTCACCCTACCAACCAAGATACCACTTGAAAAGATCAAGCCCATGGCGCCTCCCCTCCCTATGAGGAATAAAAGGAACATAACCGCAGATAAGCTCATACCTCTTATCGTGCCTACACTCAACTCACTGCCAGACTCAGCCGGTCCAGACAAATTAGTTAACGCTTACAATGATACCATCACCAAATCTTTAGACACTATTGACCCACCTAAGAGCCGGAAAAGCAAGCCTAAAGCTCACCTGAACTCCTGGTTCACTCCTCATCTAAAATCCTTGAGACTAGAAAAAGAAAGCTTGAAACCCTGGGGAAACTCTTCCCCGCCGATGAAATTAAAAATAATTTAATCAATTTAGCCACCTATTACAAAAAAAAAATAATATGTTCTAAACAACAATCATACAACAAGAGGATTACGAAAGCAAGCTCAAACACCAAGGAAATGTTCACAATTCTAAGGGAAATGGAATCACCCATCCCACAGACAGACGAATGTCTGAAGGACAAACATTGGTGCATGAATATTCAGAATGCCCTTATGAATACAATCTCCCTCCTCCAAAGTAAAACTGCTAACAAAAAAGCCAACCTACCCAATACAGACCAACAGAGTCCCACTTCATCCTCCTCTAATAAACCGCTGCATCATTTTAACTTTTCGCAAGTCTCTCCCTTCGAGGTAGAAAAAATCATCTCAGCCCTCAAACCACCAAGATGTCAAGGAGACAGCTGCCTAGCACAGATAACCAGAGATGCTGCCAGAGACATGGCACCATTCATAACTAAATTAATTAACCCTTAATTCACCTCTGGCATTGTCCCCAGTAACTTAAAGGAATCCTGGGTCCAGCCTTTATTGAAAAAACAATCATTGGACCCGACAATCCTGACAAACTACAGGCCGATTACTACGGTACTTTTCTTACTTAAGATCCTCGACAGAGTTGCCTACATCCAAATTCAGGATTACATAGAAAATAACCACCTCCTTTGTGTCCACCAATCTGGCTTTAGACCTTGTCGCAGCACTGAGACTGTGCTTAAAAACTCAAATTAACGCACTCAAGGACCAAGGAAAAGTAGCACTACTGCTACTCCTTGATCTCTCGACCGCCTTTGACCTGGTTGACCATCAAGTACTCTGCAAACACCTTGCATCGGTGGCGTACGTTTCACAAAACACCATCACCTGGATTAAATCGTTTCTAAACAAACGGACCATGTCAGTCTTTTCTCCTCTTGCAGCGGCTGATCCAATCCCGATAACCTGTGGTGTGCCACAAGGCTCTTGCGTATCCCCGACCATGTATAATATATTCACCAAACCCTTGTTCGATGATCTAGATGATCTGGGTGTCACCTACACTAATTATGCAGATGACACCCAGATCCTCATACCTGTTACAGGGGACTATGACGAGGACGTGACCCTGATGAATAGAATATACCCCCTTATTCAGGCCTGGATGTCCGCACATGAATGATGACGAGACCGAACTCTTAATACTTGGAAACACAGCTAACCTCAACAAACAGAGCCCAAAATACAATGCCTTTAATATAGACGGTAATAGTATCAAAGTGGTTATAGAAGTGAAAACCCTGGGTTTTTACCTCGACTCAACCTTCACATTCAATAAACAAGTCAGCGCCATGGCTTCCACTACTGCGTACACGTATAAACTGATCAGGGCATGCAGACCCTTCCTATCAAAAGATAGCTGCACAACCCTAGCCAGAGCCCTCATACTCTACAAATTGGATTATTGTATCTGGGAGCAAGCAACTACATCACCAACAAAATCCAAATCTTGTAAAATAACATCCTTAGAGCCGCCCATGGTATTCCGAAGAGAGACCACATATCGCACCTGAGAAGACAGATCAAATGGCTCTCCACCAAGGACAACATTTTGCTTAAAACTGTATCTCTAACGCACAAATGCCTTAATCAAGCTGCCCCCCATCTACCTTATGGAGAGAATCATGAGAAAATCCACTTCACAGCCGAACAGGACTATTAACTCATCCTGTTTAGTCGTGCCTAGATTTAAACGCAAGAAGGCAGGAGGAAGTAGCTTCCCTGTCAAGGCAGCACAAGTTTGGAATTCCTTAACCCCGTCACTGAGAGCTAACCAACCATTTTACATGTTCAGGCGTAATACCATAAACTGGTTAGGTACCAATGGCACAACTGGATAGCCTTAGCCTTACCCTAGATCAGGCCACATTACCTCCTGACTTGCTACTCACATATTCCTTTGACGATTCTGCTCTTCTGCCCTGGCACTCTATATTTATTTTCCCTCACCCCATCCTTTCCCACTTACTTTACCTGTTCATTTTTCCATTGTCTCTGCTGTATTTAGATTTCCACTGTATTACTCCTTTGCATAATGTGCAGAATCGCTCTTCCTGTATAAAATGTATGTATTCTTGTACTTGTTGTATATTGCATCTACTGTAACCAAACTAAAAGTATACTGCAGGTAGTTTATGTATGGGTTATCTTGCTGAAGGCAAGGCATTCCAAAACCTGCAAGCTAGTGTGCTGCTTTGATAATATCAAAGCTGAGGTATTCCTGGTGGTTGTTTATGGTCAGGAAAGGAGGCTTTGAGTGTTAAGTAATGGGTCCGGAAGATAAAGGGCGTCCGTCGATTCCTTCCACTGCTTGGATGTGTTCCTTGTTTTCTCTGGGAATCCGATGTTGACGAGACCTCTCATCATCAAGAAATATCCCCATGGAACCGCAATCAACTAATGCAAGCACAGAATGATCCTCACTTGGAGCTGATAACAAGGAAACCTTGAGGACCAGTAAAGAGGAAAGTGTTTCAGGTCCCAGCGATGCTGAAAAAAAGGAGCAAATGTCGACCTCTCAAATCTGGTTTCCATTTAGGAAAGGGAGCTGGCGTTTCCCAGACGCCTAGGAGGAGCAATGGGACCATTGCATACCAAGTGTTTGGGAGAAGTACGCGCATATGCCCTTCTCCACTCTTCGGTTCCTCCCTTCAGGGGTAAGGGATCCTCATAGAGAACCCTCTGCATAGGTTCCGGCTCTCCCATGGAGGACTGTGGGGCTTCACAGGGACTCGGATGGATGGGTGCAGGTTTCAGAGGTGAGGAACGAGTCTTTCTGCTTTCTGCTTTCTGTTCCTGCAGACGGTAGTCGATTTGCATGGCCATGTCAAGGAGGGCCTACAAAGAGACTGGCTGTGCAACACGCACCAACTCATCCTTTATTTCCTCATTCAGTACCCTCCTAAACAAGGTGAAACAAGCATTAGCTGACCAATTGGCTTCCTTAGCCAGTTGCTTAAATCTGGTTACATAAGTAAGCATGTCCTGGGATCCCAGCAATTCAAGTAGCTTCTCCTGGGCTGAAAAAACAAAGTCGGTTTGATCAAACATGCCCTTGAAGGACAAAATGAGGCCATCATAATTGTCCAATTGCGGGTCTCCTGAGATGACTAAGGGGGTAGCCCAGGTTAGGGGATTACCAACCAGATGTGAAACAATAAAGCCCTCCTTAGCCCAATCCGTAGAATAGAAATAGAGTTTGAAAGCAAAGTGTACCAAATAAGAGTCCAAAAATGCCGGTAAGGTCTTTGGGGAGCCATCATACTTCTCGACAACACCCCCCATGGATGCCCCTTCCTGCATGAAGGTTTCTCGAGATAACACCAGTTGTCTCATGGCAGCATTCTCGGCTTTTAGATTCTGGACCTCGGTGGAAAGTTCCTGCATGCCTCGTAGTAAATCCTGGACTGAGGGATTCATGTCCACAGGTGTTGTGGTCTTTTGGTGTCTCAAACTGACATGTTGAAGGGTTAGTGACTCAGAGCTCACCTGTGGAATCTTCTGCGAGGACTTCTTTTTAGTTGAAGGCTTGGTGTTTTTCTTTGTTGTGCGAGTTTCATGGAGAAAGTGGCAACCCTCCCCTGACGCCACCCTGCCTACTGAGCAAGGCACCAGGCAGGCTGATACAGGGGAGACCACCCAGTATCAGAAAAAAAAACAAGTATGGGGAAAAAAACTGTTGCTTGAAGATTGACTGCATAGGTGAGTCCATTGATGAATGAACATACAGTATCCAGGGAAATACAGCAAGTATCCAAGAGCTCCAGGAAGGAAGTTCAGGGAACAGGAAGCCAGAGAACAGAGGAGAAGACAGAGCAAGGGAACAGAAGCAAGGAGGAGCAAGGGCAACAAACAGGGCACAGGGAAGGAACACAGACAAGGAATGCGCTGAGCAAGGAAAGTGCACAACGTAGGAAGGTAAGTACGACAGAGCGCTGAGACGCAAGTTCAACAGTGTCTCAGAAGCATAAATCTCTGGCGCCCGTGAATGAAGAGGAGACTAGACCGCGTTGAACAGTCCTGGAATACTTTTGGCGGCCAACTTGGTAGTAGAAATGGCCACTACATCGAGCTACAACCCTTCCACGCTACCCCAAAGGGTTGGGCGTGATAAGACATGACAGAAGTGTCAACTTCCTGTACAACCAGTAGGAGGCAATGCTTTGGGGACCTCCTCTCATAAGAAGTGTTAGCAAGTCTGTGTGGTTGAACCATCAGTTGTTAAAGATGGCAGTTTAAAGTGTTGTTTATTAATGTCCACCACTGTTTTGTCAGAATGTGCTCCTGCAGTCTGTGTATCTAACAATTAGGGACGATTGACGCCTGATGAAGCGGCTCAATTAGCTCGGGACGAGACACCTACAGATTGTATAACAAGCCCTTTTGGCTCATTAACACCAAGTGTGGAAGTCTCCTCTGAAGTTTGTACCACTCTTCCTTACATCCCTGAAGATGGGCTGTCCACTATAAGTGAAGGAATTGTCCCTGCTATCTCGACATTTCAATCTAATTTTGTGTCTGAAAACACTGATGCGTCGAGTGATCCAATGAAGTGTGATCAACTGGAACTCGACATAGGTAAAAAGAAAAACACCCTGCTGGGAAATAAATAAAATAGTAAGCCCCCCAAAATCAGGGGATCCAAGAACTTTGTTCATTCCCTACTGAAGAAATCTACTGTTAATGCTATCTTAGAAAAGGCTGCAGGTACAGCACCTACTGTGGGAAATAAAGTTATTGGAATAAATGTTGAAAGACACAGGTTTATGGAAGATTTACCAATGGAGGTTATCCAGCCAATGGAGGTTATCCAGGAGGTTGATAACTCCCAAAAGCCTTTGGCGGTGAAGGTTACGTTATATGTTGAGGGAGCAAAAGACGAATGATAGGGCGACAGACTGGATAATTGCGGAAAAGGCCCCTTTCGTTGCACAATTATTGTTAGTCATCTCAACAGTTCTTTCACAAAGCTTTTTAGGAGCTGGTAGTGACCTTGCATTGGGAAACAGTAGGGGGGCACTCTAAAGTCCGTACATTCAGTAAATTCCCCATCCTTAAGGTACTTGCCACCTACAGAAACTGAGGGGAGCCTGATAAAGACTCAGACAGGATCTCAGGTGTGTTGGGGGGCAATGAATCAATGGCAGGCATACAGCGTATTGAGAGCATTTAAGGGCAGTGAATTCTTGGAGACCCCGGTTGATGGTGATAAACAACAGTGCCCAGTAGGACCTAAGGTATTATAAAATCATGAAGTTGCACCGCCTCTTCCTCAGAAGGAGAATGGAATCTCTTTAAAAGGTACTGATCGAAAGTGTACTTTGTGAGAATAAACATTTAATTTGAAATTGTAGTAATATTCTCCGACTCTTGGGGGTGGTCCCTTCCTTTCGTGCCCTGTCCACATCTGATCGTGATTCAGTTGACGTCATTGATTTGTACAGAACTGATAGAGTTGTAATATATATATCGCCTCCAAGATGAATTGCGATAGTATCAAGCAAGAAAAACAATTTGTCCAGGCCCTTGGGTTTGATCTCTTTTTTATCAAGAGCAGGTTGATGTAAGTGGAGATGCCCTTTGACCTACCTTACCCACATAAATTAAAGGTTCTGATTGTGTAAAGGCTCTGATTGTGTCCGAAAGGTGCTGGCTTTTAAAAACACTTCTTCAGATGTAGAAAGGGTACAGGATTGGTCCTGGTTAGCAGTCCCTATCTGTAGGGGTTGTAACAGTGATCCCAGAGAGTCCTCCTAACAGACATCTGTGAGATGGATCATTATAATATCTGTACTGGAACACTAGAGGTCACAATCATTTAGTATCAAATGTCATAGTGTGCCAGTGTTGACATTTTACGAAATTGTTTAATTGCAGAATATGTGGTTAATCTCTTCTCCTGTGTTAGATGGGTATGTGGTATGTGTACAGAATGCCAAATGTGGAGTCTTTGGATTTCCGTATGGAGGCCTGCTAACCTTAATTAAATCTAGTAATGACTTCCTAATGATAGCCTCTAGAGATATCTGTTTTGGTATACAAGCCACTCACATCCGTATTCACCTACTTTCTCCATTGGATCTACTAATAGTGAAAATGTATTGGCATGTGAATATGTGAGATTTTAGGGCCATTCTAAATAATCTGTCGGAATGTATCATTGATTGGTACAATGTCTATCCAGGAGGGTCAGTTATCGTATCAGATGATCTGAATGCTGCGTGTCCTCTGCATGAGAGTAATTACATGATTCCCAAAAGTAAAGAAGACAAACAGCCTTCTGGGCATAAATGCTGTAGTATTTTAAGTGGCATAGATTTGCAAATGTTAAATGGCGCCATTGAAGGTGATATTCTGAGTCAACCCACCTTGTTGAATGCGAACGCAGAGTCAGTGGGAGACTACATCTTCATTAGTTGTGTGTGGTTTAACAGTTGTATCCTTTTCGAGGCCCTGCTATTTGAATTAAGTGATGTTTGTCCGTTGTCTGCTTTATTTAAAATTGGCAAGACAGCAGATGATTCTTCATTTGGAATGACTCTGGCTCTCAGGGTGAATTTGCTAGGGAATAGAATTTGATGGAACCATACCTCTGTTGCTCCGGTACACTTCACATTAGAGCAATGTTTGGAGAAGGCATTGCAGTCCTGGCTGTTTGAAACTTTGGCAGCCGCTAGGTTGTGTAATTTTGTGGAAGATCTATTAGCAGCTAGTGCGATTGTTCAGAAAAAAGCTCCTCAAGCAGATTGGAGGAAGCATTTCCACACATATAATGCTGAGGTGGCCAACCGTAAGAGAGACCTGAGAAGACAATTGAAATCTTTGAGAAGAGTTAAAGGACTGACTGCTCCTGAAAAATGCTCTAAAATTAAAGCATTGAAGCAAAAATATCCTAATTGGCAAAATGGCAAAAAAGCCCTGACATTACAGAGAGATGCAGAGGCAATGCTTCAGGTTTTGATTAATAAAACACTCAAACTTTTTGGAGATTGCTAAATGATTCGGAGACTTCACAGGGATCTTTACAGGTTAACGCTGTCTCAGAAGCTGACTGGGTTGCTCATTTTCAGAAGGTTTTTGCCTCTCCAGCTTCATAGCCCCAGGGTCTGATTCCTTTAAAAATGAAGGATGGTGAGTAATGGAGGCTCTGTGTTGAGTGGGAGAACATAGAGGAGGTGATCGCGAAGATCAGTTCATCCAGAGCATACAGTCAATTATCTAATCTGTTATTTTCTGCTTGGGCTTCAATCCTCACTGTTTTATTTAACTATTAGCTTAACTACCCGGCTACGCCCCAGATTTCAATTCTCAGATTTTTAAATCTCTGATTGGTAAGTCTACTTCAGTTTCTTCAGCATTTTTATTGCTTCATTTTTTAGCAGCACAAAGTCTCAAATCAGTAAATCCTGCTTGAGTTTCTTCAGCAGTTGAATTCCTTTGTTGTTCAGCAGCACTAATTCTCTTAACAGCAAGTCATGTTTTAGTTTCTTCAGCAGTTTTGTTGCTTTGTTTTTTAGCAGGACAAATTCTCTGATTAGTAAGTATTGCTTCAGGTTCTTCAGCACTTTCATTGTTCTGTCTCAAAGCAAGATGAATTCTATCAGCTTTATGGTCTTGACATCTTGCTTCTTCAGAATGTTGATCATGTTTCAGCTTCGATGTGCGATGATAAGCACTTTCTACAAATGACCCGTAGATGGCGGTGTAACACTACAAACATAATGCCAAAACCAAAGAGATTGATTATCTTGGGAATGGAATGACCTATCGAGCCTGAAATAGTTGCATTGATTGGCAATGAAATAAAGAATATCCCATACAAAATTCATGACACCAGACCTCACCATTCATGAGGATATACGTCCCGAATAACGCCATATACAAACCCACAAACAAACACGACTTTGTTTTATATATATATGGTGGCAACATATACTTTTCCAGGATCCTGGTCTACTGCTTTCCTTGCATCTTGGGAGGAAAGCTCAGGGGCAACGTGCTTGCCTTGGAAACAAGACCACATGGAGCAACACAGGTTCGATTCCCGGGTCCGCGCTTAGAAACCTCTGGGTATTAAACATGTTATAAATAACCTATCATATAAAAATAACCTATCATATAATTGTGCCAATATTTAAGTAGGGTTTGCGTTCTAATCCAGAGAATCATCGTTCCATAGCAATACTTAATTCCGATAGCAAGGTCTTTGCAGCCTTGCTGTTGGAGCACCTGGAGAATTGGCAAAAAGCTTTGGGGCTGATCCAGAAATGGCAGACAGGTTTTTGAAAAGCACTGGGCATCTCCCTAAATGGTTTTCTATTGAAATCTATTTTGAGTGAGGTATGGAAAGGGAATGGTGGAACTGTGTATGTTGCCACCATCAAACTTTATGTGGCATTTGATGCAGTTGACTGTGGATTAATATCGGCAAAATTGCATTTTCGGGGATAACCGGTGGTCTGTTATGCATAGTAATTGGGCTATATGAAGTCTTGAGCATTCCGATACTACTGATCATAAGGAGTCCCTCTCATGAAAGGTGGCAACACATAGAGGTGTCAGGCAGGGTTGAGTATTGCCCCCCTACTTGTTTAACCTCTATCTGTGAAATACTGGTGCCTGTTTGATCGTGGCAGCATTTGCTCCTCCTAAAATGCAAGGACTTTATGTTTGGCATATGCTGACAATTTCCTCCTTTTTTGCAAAGCACCAATTGGCCTCCTGCGCCTAACCTCAGTCTTCAATAATTATGCACAGTTACATTCACTGTTAATGCACTTAAGACAAAAGTGCTGTTGTGATAGAAAAAGAAGAAGAGTTTGAAATTTAGATGGAAAGTTGGGGCTGAGGGTTTGGAAAAAGTTGTGAGAATTCTGTATCTAGCCTTTCCCATTAGTGCTAAAGAAAACAAGTACCTTGTTAAAGATTGGTTTATAACCCGTACAAGTAATTTGTATCATCAGCTGAGAAGGATTGATCTTTGGTTTGGAACGTTTTCTTTGAATCCGACTTTAATATTTTATGAGGGGAAGGTCCAACCCAAATTGTTGTATGGCGTCGAGCTCTATTCCCCTTGGATTTTGGACCAAATAGTCTACTTGGAGGCTCTTTTCTGGTGGCCACTTCTCTGAATTCCTGGTTTGTTTCCTATTGTGCCTCTGAGAAACGAATAGGGAAACTATTCTCTCAAATGCAGAGCCCAATGGACATTTTAATCATGTTTCCACAAAATGTTTATTCCAGTGAAAAACTCACTCTTTGGAGATTCCAAAAATGCGCCAGTGATGGATGGTAATGATTTAATTACGGCTAACGCTACTTATTGCTCATCATTGCTCATCATTGCTGGATCTTTGGGATTTGGTTTGAAAGATCTAATCCAAAATCCAGATCATGTACAAAATGTGTTATACCGGACTGATTCAGCTTCCACCTTGGATGCCATGCACAGTTACCCATCATTGCATCACCTTCGTTTTAATTATAAGAACATTGGAGTACTGACACCCTATTTAGCAATGTACCCCAATAAATGTATTAGGCATGAGTTCCTAAGATTCAAATAGAATCTTATCCCAACGAGAGAGGTCCTTGGGAAATATGGTTCACAGACGTTGGATACGGTAAATTGCAGATTCTGCAAAGAAAAAGGTCAGATTGATACTCTAAAACATCTTTGCATTACTTTAAAAGATTGACCGGATCCTTTGGTCAGAACGTGAACCATATGGAATAGGAACTGCGCTTGGTCGGTCGTACAACTTCTTTAGTCCTAGCTGTGACTGGTTTTTATAAAATAATTGCATTTAGAACCTGCATAATACATTTCAGCATTGCTAAATATCCTGCTGTTTTAAGGATTATCATTAAATCAATTTAAGTAATCTGTAAAGTGTCGTATTTATTGATATTGATACACAAGTGTTTCAGAGCGCGACAACGCAAGCAAAGGGGAACAGGGGGGAACAAAAACAACGATCTTACTAGGCCCAGTGACATTGAGAACGTGCAAGTGCAGGGTAGAGGGGGAAGGGAGCGAAGTGCATGGAAGGGGGAACATTTTTGTAATATTGTAAATGTTATGCACTTAGAATGGTTAATATGATGATGGTTTTGCTACACTTAGGATGTGTATTTTGCTGGACCCATTTTTTGACAGATTTGTAACAGATTTTTCCCTTTTTCTTTTCTGTACTTTCATAAATGTTTTGTCTTATGATAAATAGCTAATAATGTTAAAAGTTATTTTTTATAACTGAATAAAATTCAATAAAAAAAAAGTTCTAGGGGGTTCCACGGCAAAAGAACATCTTCCAGAGCTTCACAGAAATAGAGCAAGGATGTTGCTCAGTTTGCTCATGATTGTAGTAAAATGGGATGCAAGCCCTTTAAAATACAACTCATGGCAATACTAGGAGTACTTGAGTTTTGAAGGATATCCCTGATTGATTTGGCTGGCAACTGTTTGTGCAGATGTACATATGGTGAGAATACTAGTGGATGGGGAAAGTTACTTGTTTTTTTCTGGCAATCTGTCAATCTGTCAACACCTGGCGTTGGTGTACCTGTCCCCATGATGGTTACACCTGGAAATTAAGTGTCTGGCCATATCATGCCATCACCTGGCAAATAATCTGAGCACAACACTTGGGCATATAGTAGCGCCAGGCCATGTGACCTAGGCTTTTGATGGGAATACCTAGCACGTGCATGAGCAGCTAGGAGAATCGGGGTTTTAGATGGGTATGTCCGGGAATGGTGTGAGTTCCTGGTTATTTCGGGCACACCATGGAAATACATGGGCATGTGGCATAGCTGGTATTGTAATGACCTACTCTTTTCCTCGTGGGATTTAGTAATGGTTGTTTTTACTTGAGCCATCGTGACTTTGCTTGGACAGCAATGGGCATGCATAGGTGTATAATGCAAATAGATGGCAATGGTGGAAGTACCCCTGATGCCAATTCGTGTACATGGTGTAACAAGGTGTAAATACCAAAGGCATGAGATAGGAATATCTGCCTTGTTACTGCACTGCATGGCCATATAATAGGAGTACCTGGCAAATGGTATGGTTATATGTGAACATTTTAGAGCACGTGTATGTTATGTTAAGAGTTTATAGTACTGCACCAGATGGCAATGCCTGTCACTTGATTACCTCTGCGTATGATAATTCCTGGAAAATGGAGCAAGTATGTAGATATAAAATGGCATATGATGCCAATGGCTGCCACATTGTGAAAGCAAATGATATGAGACAATGATATCACTACCTGGCAAATGGTGGGAGCACATGGGAATATAATGGTAAAGCTTGCGTTCCATGGTGCAAGATGGCAAAGCCTGTCAAGCAGTGACGTCACCTCAGAATCTAATAGACAATCCTGACCTCTACTGTGAGTAGGTGTGCTCATGATGGCAAAACCATAACACTATCTAGAAAAGGCTGTAACTTCTCAGGCAATGGTACAACCTGGAAAAGGTATGCACAAGCAATGTGTGGTGCTCTCACCCACAGCACACCTTTCATCAACACATAGTGCCAATATATATCCTCCAAAATCTCTCTGGGAAATGGCTGATAGCCAGCCGAGGCACTGTATGGGCCTCATTCTGAGTATGGCGGTGCAGGAAAAAGATGGTGGTAACAGAATTTCTGCCACTTTTACCGCTCTGCCATACTACGCATTTTACCGTAGAGAGGGGTTTTACCTCCAGCATCATGATGCAGGTAAATCCTCCCACTTTCCGCTGAATAATCAGCAGAATCGGCGGAATTACTGCAGCGTTAATTCTGCCGAAATCCCCAAAGGAGCCTTATGGACTCCAAATTAATGGGGACTAACACTGCCACTACCACTTGTAATCCAGCAGTAAATACACCTGACCAAGTGGCAGTAACAGTAATTCCACTGGATAGTATTCCGGTAGATTTACCACCGGAATACCACCTAACTCGTAATGAGGCCCATTTCACAGTTAGGTATCTTCTTGTCATTCAACAAAGCTCCTGCACACTCTGTCCACTGTGGATGAGGCGCTCAACTTCGAGGTAGATTGCCACATGCTGCGGCACACTGTGTAGACAGAGCATTGGTTGACCAGAGCTATGATCACTCACCTGGGAAGCAAGCATTCGCAGTAGCTGTAAGCTCAACCCACCTGGCAACATTTGTTTTTTTCTGTTTTAGTCTCGTAAGTAATGTATTCCTACAGTCATCTTAGTCCCGGGTTTGCGTACTGAGTTTCTGCATAACCATCCCCTCACTCATTGTCTCAAATGTAGGTAGCAATTCAACTCATAAACGTAATTTCTACTTGCATCATTTTCTGAATAACATACCTAACTAACTGTAGGTAAAAGCATAGGTGAATATTCAGCAATAGACTTCGTACCCTAGGGTATCGAGCAAAGGCGCCCGCATACTGGTCTACCATCTTTGAAGCTTTGGTCCCTGCTATATGTGTAATGCTATTTTATTTTATCCTGTGCCTACGACCAGCACACTATTGCAAAGTAGGTGATGGTCTTGCACACTCAGAATCACTTGGTGGTTGATATTTGCCTTTGCCCGGGTGTTATCTGTGTTTGCATTCCAAGTGGGATGCATGGCGAGTGGCAAACCTAACTATCTGCTGACGGGGGGCAGTTTCCAATGACAAGCCATCAAGGCCACTGTGTCCTTAAATTTATCATCCAGGTAGAACATAGGTGTAAATGAGTTGCCTTGAAGCTGTGAACATCATTATGAACTGATGTGTAGGAGCCCTTTCACTTGTCAAACCACGCACATGTATTGTTAAATCCCTGCTATGGCCATTGTGTAGTGGAGGGGAACAGTGGAGGCAGCATGCAATGTTCCTGGGATGTTGCAAATATGCAGGAACATACATTGATACTGAGAATGAGGTTCTTGGATCAATTCAAATGCATTATTTGACCACTTCATATACAGGAGTTGTGGATTCTTGGTGTGAATTGATGGATCAGGCAAGACATCCCGACTAATGCCCTCGCTAACATCACTGTATTCAAGATTGTAATGATTGTGCTCAATGCATTATATTGATGTTCGATATCTTATTGATTCGGATGAGCACATCCTGTACAGATAATAGCACACTTGAACTCCAGTTCATTTAGGGGAAGCAGCGAGGTCAAGAGAGTCCATGTGAAGCATTTAATGATGCCTCTACTGGAAGAGGTGAAAGAAAGACATGAAGGTCAAGATCAGAGGATGGACTCTTAGCTGCGATAATGCCGAGAGAGGCAGCGAAGGCGCTAATGCGCAGATCACATGTTCTTCCCACCCCCATTTCTCTCCACGACCACTGGAGAATCATGGCATGCTCAATAACTTGATAGCAAGGGTCTGCGGAAAGGACCACCACCGACACGCTTGTGTATACCATCCAACAGTTCTTCCTTGGACTTGGGGTAAAGGATTTGTCCAAATACCCTTTGAGCTACACAGAAACCAACTTGATAGGTCTGAGGACTGAAGACCTTGGAAGAGTTTGCAACCAGTTTAGCTTCTGACCCTCTATAATCATAGTAGATGGTGAGGGGTTTCCAGTGCATATGGCATTTGGCCATGAGACACCAGCACCCCACACTTTTCCCTGTAAAGGAGGCAATGTGTATTTCCCCTTCACATATGGGTCATGCATTGAGGAGACCCCAGGAAGGCTCTTACACTTGCTTTTGTATCTTAGGTTTATTGCATGGGTGTCTTTTCTTTCAGTGCCATCCTGTTGAAACACTCAAGTGCTCAGTATGTTTTGTGGTGATCATCAGGTCTGTGAATCCCTCGCCAGTTTTTTTCCACTCTTTTGCATGTGCCACCTGGACCCCACCATTCACATCACAGATCATATACAATATCCCTGAGTACATACAATAACTGTACATTAACAGGCAAAGAAATGGGATTTCATTTTGCCATACCCTTGTTGCAGAAAACCTGCACCCCACGCCTGTCCCGGTTCATACCCCCAATGCCCCACAACCAGAAGCTCCAGGGCAAGTTGCTTATCAAATACAATTTCCTTTTTTCCATTTCAATTCTTTGCATGCCCAACTTGCCGGAAAGCTGCCTATGTCAGCGTGCTCCATGTCAACCCGTTTCTCGCAGAGCAAGCATGGTAGATGACCTCATTGGTCACTTCATTGCTGTGAAGCGATGACAGCAGAGGTGTCAGCTGCAGCACCGCCTCTTCATTGTCCTCTTGTGGGAGAGAAGCAATAATCTCACCGTGGGATCTTGCATGGCCTACGGGCGATGTGGCGCATTTCCAAGAATTGAAATAAATAAATAAATAAATCTAAAAGTAAAGTGAGAGAGAAAATGAATATTCAGAATCCGTCTAGGCATGGATTGTCGTGTACAATTTGTGCTAGCTTGCAACTTTTGGAGGTGATTTGTGCCCAATCTGGTGACATATAGCAGGTGGTAAAATTACTAGCTGGAGGAGCCGTTGCTGGATTTCTCCGATTGTATAGCCAGTGGAAAAAGCTCCTTCAACTGGGTTGTCAACTCGGGCACAATGGGCCTCATTGCAGGTTTGGTGGTATTTCGATGGAAGATATGCTGAAAAACTGCCAAACAGAATTACCATTGCTGTCACATGTTCCTGCAGATTTACTGCGGGATTACAAGTGGTGGTAGGTTTTGTAAGACACATATGACTCCATGGGGATTTTGGCAGAATTGCCGCCAGCAGTGATTCCGCCGATGTTGCATTTTGTGGGCGGTAAGGTGGAGGATTTACCTCCACCAAACGTATAGTACGTTGGTGCGGCAAAGCAGCAGTAATGCAGTGGTCACCATTTTTTCCCACACTGCTGTACTCATGATGAGGCCCAATTATTGTAGCAATTATTGCCATATGCCCTGATGAATCTGCGATAATTCAAGTTACAAAAATATATAAACATTCTGTATTCACAACAGAAAAAAGGTCTCTTCCAAAGCTTTGGCAACTCAAAGTTCTTCAAAGGGTAGCAATTTACCAAATAGCATCTCCTAAGATTTTGAAGTAATTCCTTGCACTCAAGTTTCTTAAAGGCTTGTTTCCCAAAAATGTCTTTCTTCTCATTTCTCCTGTTGTGGTTGGAAGGTTCCCACCTCCAGTCTCAGCAGCCATTTGCACTTATCAGTCATGACGCACAGCAGTAACTCTACCTTGATGTCCCAGGGTAGGGAAAGTGTCCTAGCCTTCTGGGCCCAGTTCTCACAGAGGAGCTTTTGAGGGTCTATTCACCTCTCTTCATTGGGGTCCATATATCTAAGCTCCGCCCTGCTTCCCTTATCCTGAACTGGTCCTGGCCCACCTAGTCACAATGCTAAATGCTCATTCCTCCTCTCACTGTGGCCTTATGCTTGGGACTTCACTGCTGCATTAGGCAGTGCTTGCACACTCCACTAACTAGTACTGACCTCGTTAGTCGTTACTATTTCTTTCTGTGTTCCTGCTGGCTCTGAATGATTTTCTCCTGCCACCACTTGTTGTTCTCCTCCCTCCGCTTTTGCTTCCACTCCTTTCTGCACCTGCTCACTTCTTTTCACACCTACTGTTTGCTCCAACCCCTGCCATTCTCATTCCACCACCTTAAGGTAGACTCCTTACACCTCCTGCTCTTCTCTCTTCTACCCCTATCTCCTCCACTCTTCCTCTCATTCTCCACTTTATTCCTTCTCGCAGCTCTCTTCCAACTCAACCTTGGCCCAAACTCTGCCCATCACCTTCTCCAAATGCCCTCAATAACCCCATCTTGGTTGTCCCTTTAATCCCTGGTTTGCTGCTCCTCCACCAATGTTGGGCTCAGGTTTAGGGTTTTCCAGGTGTATACCCTTATTCACTTTCATTTGCCACTTGCTCACTTGCAGAAGTACACAGAGGCTAGACCACCACTTTAAGAAGCCAAGCTGCCATTTTGAAACTGGATAACGTCTCCCGCTGCCCATGCACAAGCAGCCGCAGCATTGAGATTCTTTCAGTCAGGTAAGAGCTTGTGAAGCATCGATTGTAGTCAACGGGTGATTGAAAGTTACATTCTCCCTCCATTTGGTCAAGATCTGCTGTGCAAAGCCATGCCAATTGCAGATTCGGGGTTCCCTTTTTTTGTTGTGCTGCTGAACACAGTGCTGACCCTCGGGGCTGGAGAGTCCCTGTCTTTTCTGCCATACAGATCGTTCGATCACCTGTCTGCTGCAAGCAGCTAAGCATGAGTGACTAGGGGATCACTCCCATACTGTCCTGCAGCCATCATCCACTGGCTATGGGAGTCACCAGGCCCCTTAGTCACCCCACTAAGTCTCTAGATCAAGGCAAGGCACCACTTCGCATTGTACAAATAAAAGCTATTGAATACAGCAATACAGCACACAGTAGTGCTCACAACTTCAAACTCAAGAAGGACACACTTGGCTCCAGCCCAGGCTTTCCCATCACTGACACCTACGTCAGTGCTTCCGCCAGAAAGACTCTAAAGGCATCCTCTTTGTCATTCCTTCTCCCTATTTATGGACTGTACATACTGCTGAGAGGTCCTTCTTGCCTTCTCCTCAACTTCCAGGGTCACCATAAATGTCTATCGAAATGGTACTGTCTTCGTAAAAGGGCCTCAACCCAACCTCTATCTTTTGATACCCTGGCCATCACAGATCAGGCCCTGGCGTGACTAGCATCCTTTCTATCTGATCATCCTTCCCAGGTGGAACTTGGATCCTTTCTCTCTCCTATCACTCTCTCTACATGTAGTGTTCCCCAGAGATCTAATCTATCCCCCTTGTTTTTCAATGTCTACATGGCCCTTTGGCCCACAAGATCTCTGCCTTCACCTCCAACTTTCATTGTTATGCGGGTGACACACAGCTCTCTTTCAGGCTACCCTCCGCCTCCTTCTCCTCTTCGCTCATTCCTGACTGCCTGGCCGCAGTTCATCCTGGTGTGCTGCAAATGATCTCTTCCTCAATGCCAGTTAGACGAACATCATCCTGATTGGGTCCCCTGATCTCTCTTTCCCACTTTCACTCTGGCCGGCCTCTCTTGGTCCTGCGCCCTCACCCACCAGTGAGGCAAAAGATCTGAGGGTTATCTTCGACTCTACTCTGTCCTTCTCTTCTCACATCTCCGACATCTCCAAGAAGTCCCACTATCAGCTGCACCTCATCAAAGGCATTCTACCTTTTCTCACCTTCCCCCAGAGGCTCACCGTCTCCAGAACCCTGGTTCTCTCCAGACTAGACTACTGTAACAGCCTCTTTCTCAATCTTCCTATTGCTACTCTCCAACCTCTTCAACCTATCCAGAACAGAACAGCGAAACCTATCCTTGGCCTCAAGCCCAGGGACAGCATCTCTCTGGCACTGAAATCTCTCCACTGGTTCCCCATGGCTGCAAGGATCAAGTTCAAGTCCCTCTGCATAATCCACAAGGCTTTCTGTGGCCGGGGCCCATACTACCTTCAACGCTCTCTTCCTAAATACTCCTAAGCCCCTTTGCTTGCCCTCCTCCAACTCTCTGCAGGTGTGCCGCTTTTGGGGGTAAATCCCCATCTTCAGCAGATGCCTACCTCTGGAACAGCCTCCCTGCCTCTCTCCGTCTTGAGCCAGACCTCCTTACGTTCTGTAAACTCCTCAAGACTTTCCTCTTCTCTTCCTCTTTCTCTCTCCCTCTCCCCTGCTAACCACCTTTCTCCTCTCCCCGGCTTCCCTCCTTCTTTCTCTTCCCAACCTGCTCAGTTCGCTGACTAGTCACCTGGTGCACCTCCAGAGCCTCACCGGTCCCAGGCTCCGCCTCCAGCCCAGTACCTGCCTCCAGGTCTCTACTTGGCACTACTGCACTAGGATGCATGAGAGGTGCAACTACTCTGCACTTAACCCAGGCCCCTGCTTAACTGGCCGCACTTGTCCTCCGCACACTCCTCCCTTGCACTTCCTGTGTGCGCACTTGCACGACCTTGAACGTACTAGGCCTAGCAAGACCCTCTATCCTGTCATCCCTCTGTCTCCCCTCCCTTGCTTGGTTGTACCTTAAATACTCGAGCATCGGCGTATTAGTGGCAGGCCTAGTACGGTAGTTTATTGTTCTCTATTTCCTTTTCCCTCTCCCCCCTTTCCCTCCCCACTCTTTGACTCTTTGTCCTGCACTTGCACTATCTGACAAATCTGACAAGCCGTCAGGCATTGTACAGTAGTTTATTGATTGGATGCCCCCCCCACCCGACTCTCATTCCTCCTGTCATGCACTTGCACTAGCTGAAATGCTTTGGCCTAGTAAGCTAGTTATTCTTTTTTTTTTAAATCATTCAGAATCTTCAAGGCCTAAGAATGACGACTGTATTCCCTTGTTCCCTTCCCACCTTGAAGCGCTTTGAAGCAATTCACTTGTGTGTTGGCGTTTTACAAATAAACAATTACAGTTATAAGATGCAACCGCACTATGAAATTGTAAATCGGTAAATTGGTTGTTAAAAATACCCAATAGTGCCTGCAGACTGACGGGAGGGGGTGCATTGTACTCTATAATCTAGAGTTTAATTGTTGAGCACTACATTGTACATAGTATTCAAGCCTAGCTGCTTCAATACTCATGGCCACTTGGAATTTGCATGTAGAGTAGACAAGAATCACCCCTCTGAAAAGTGAAAATCCACTCCTTGCAGTGGGCCTATTGTGGCAACCAGAACCCTGTCTGTAGTGGCAACCCCAACGGTAATGTACGGGGTGGTAGTGTTGAAAGAAACGTGTGACATTTTGCATATTGGTGTGTATACATGTAGTACATATACACATGTACAGGACTTCAAGACTTGTCCTTGGCCTCAAGCCCTGGGATTGTATCTCTCCAGCTCTGAAATCTCTCCATTGGCTCCCAGTGGATGCAAGGATTAAATTCAAAACCCTCTGCATTGTCCACAAGGCTTTCTGGGGCATGGGTCCAGAATACCTTCAGCTATCCCTCCGCAAATACCTCCCCTCTCGAGCTCTTCGCTCCTCTACCTCCAACTCCCTCAGGGTCAGTCGTTTTTCAAAGAAACTAGCTGGGGGTAGATCTCTGTCTGCGGCTGGGGTCTCCCTCTGGAACAGCCTCCCTGCCACTCTAAAACTTGAGGAGAACCATCTCCGGTTCCAGAAACACCTCAAGACCGTGCTCTTTTCTTCTGCCTTCGCTCCCCATCTCCCCTGCTGACCTGTTCTCTCTTGGCACCATGCACCTGGCCACCCTCTGTTCTCCGGGCCCAGGTACCTGCTCACCCTGCCACCCTCCTGCACTGCCTCCAGGCCACCCCTTGCAATGGGGTCTGTATCTGTACCCATACAGCCCCCCCCTTTTTCTTCCTGCACTTATCAGACCTACCCTGTCTGTTGCCTTAAACCTAGCACTTGCAAATTGCTGGCTGCACTACCACTGTTTGTTGCCTTTATTATTTATTTATTTATTATTTATCTGTTTCTCCTCTGCTTCGCACTTTCCACTTTCCCCCCTTTCCATGCACTTTTCCCCTCCCGCTCTCCCATGCACTTGCGCGTTCTCAATGTCACTGGGCCTAGTAAGATCGCTGTTTTGTTCTCCCCTGTTCCCCTCCCTTGCCTTGTCACGCTCTGAAACACGTGTACGAGCACGATAGAAGTAAAATACCAATATCAATACAATAAAATATCAATATCAATACATAGACCGTCCAAATAAAAGAAAAAGCATTGAAGTAAATTGAATTCATTCAGGTTGCTGGTGACATGTACGGTGCGCTTGCCTCTACACCTCCAACAGCATGCAGCAATATGCACCCTGGGTGTAAGCTTGGAACAGAGTGTTTTGAAATGTTAGGCCTTTGTCACTCTTCTTGTTCTGAGGCAAAAAGATACAAGTTTTAGAAAAATAAAAAAGAGCACAGGTGGAGCGGTTGAAACGGCTGCTTCCTTTTCAAAGTCAAGTGTCCAAGCCTCTCACTATCAATGCTCTGGTGACCTTCCACCTACAAGTGTGAAAGAACTTAAAAACAGAGCATATTACAAGTCTGAGCCTAGTGTGAGTTTGGGGATTTTTTTTCAGTGTAATGCAGATTATTAGATAATCCAATATGCTTGGGTATGGGAAAACATTCACATGTGGGCAGTCAGATTTGAGTCTAGTGTCACACCTTGCAAAGAGTGTAGTTGAGCAGGGAGGTTTCGTTCAGGTGTTACCATAGGAAGGGACACAAAATGAATGTGTAGTGTGTGGTGCGACGAGATGCGGGATAATGCTCTGCATTAAGGGGCACATTGCATTTCACTCTTACAAGAACTGTCTATGATGTGAGTCACTGGATATGTGATGGCATTAGCTGGCAAACAATGGGATACCTCAGCGTGCAATGGAAACAGTGAGGATATGATGGTAATGTCTGGTAAATTATGCGTGCATCTGGGTGTTTGCAAAATCTGGCACATGATGTGGGTACCTGAGCAGACAGAGACGAAGGCTGTTGTATGCTTCACTTTGGAAACATTGGCATATAATGACACTACCTGTTAAATGGCATGAGTAGCCGAGCATCTAATGGCAAAACCTGCCATTGATGTTAGTGTTTGAGCATGTAATGGCAATACGTGGTTTGTGAAAGTAACACCTGTACATTTATTTGAGTACTAGGACATATCCTGACAATACTCAGAAGATGTTGATATAAATATACACATGGTATTCCAATATCTGGGAATAGTGTGGGGGGAATGTGCTGATAATACCAGTACACATGTTTCCTGAAACTCATATTGTGTGCATTGTAACGTGCTAGTTACCGGAGAACAATCTCTAAGAAGGAAACCGGAATTCGAATCTATGTTGCGCTGCGGTGTTTTGCTTCTCGGTCACACGCGTTGCCCCTGAGCTATCCTCCCACCACAACCGTTTGCTCGGGGAATCCACGTAGATTTGTTTTGTAGTTGCAGGGGAAGGGAAGTACTGTCCTCTCTGTGGCAGTAAAGCCGGCGTGCTTTGTAAACAAGGCTGCATTTCACATGAAGCAGTGTCTACTCTGCTCTATGCAGTTCCATGTATAACTGGCGCAGACTGCTGTGTGCACGAGGCAGAAAACCCTCTGCCCTGTTTACTTTCACACCCAGACACACACGAACGCAGAGTGCTGTGTGCTGCGGGTAAAGTTGTTATCCACTGTGTGTAGTGGCATGGGCTGAGCACCACGCTGAGAAGTAGCGACTGTGCTGTTAAGTCCCGCACCCACTGGGGAAGGGTGCTGTGCGTCTAGCAGGAACACATTAGGTGCTCAGATAGACTTCCAATCACCAGGGCGTCATTTTTCTAGTCCTGGGATTTTCAGTGGCAAACCATGGGCATGCAGTGTGCAAGATACATTTTTCTCAATATACAAACAAGAAATCTCCCAGTCTGCATACTGTTGCTAAATTTAACCCAGGGATTGTAAAGTGCTGTTGCGACGAAATTCAGGCCAGAATAAGTGCAGCTGTGGCACAACTCGGTTCAGTGGTGTTTCAGTCCTAAAGTTCAAAAGTAGATATTATTTCTCCTTAGCTTCTATAACATGAGCGGGGGCGGAGAGGGGTGGGAGGGGGGCAATACTCCCGAGGGATGTGACTCAGACTCAGAAAATGTCACACAATGCTGTAAGTAACGAAAGAAAATAAATATTCTATATTCAAAATAATCACTAAACACACTATTCACCCACTCCTCCAATGAAAATGCACACATTAACACAGACTGAATATATACTACTGGCAAAGGGGCACACGGGTAATTGTACTGCAGGGGAGATATCAGAAAAGGCAAATAGATGAGGCAAAAGGGACACACAGAACGAAAAGAATGCTTAGTCTTTAGGCGAGGTAGTGAGCAAGGGCCTCCCAGTCTGTAGGGCGCAAGGTAAGCCCAGGAGGTCAGGTTGCCTTAGGATGCCTGGGAATGAACACCTACAGCGCATGTTCTCCACACTTGCCTCATTTTAGAAGGCTCAGAGCTTCAAGCAGGTCTTCTTGGTGCGCCACAAGGTAGTAGAAGTGGGTGATTTGGACCATTCATCTCGATGAGCTCAGTGGTCTAACCTGTCCCTCTGGGGAGGCTTGACAAGAGTAGCAGGGTTCAAGGCCCAGTAGCCAGTCATGTGCATGTTTAATTGGGCAACTCGATCTGAGGGTCACTCACGGCTCGATGGCTCGAAACACGGATGACTGCTTCTTGTGGTTGGAAGAGTAGCCACAGTGCCAGAGGTAATGCCTTTGGGCTTAAGAGGGCTGGGGCTCCATCAAAAAAAACATTCATGTTGGAGCTCTGTTCTGTTCGCCCTTCACAGTGGGAAGTATGCCGAGTAGCCTACAGGTGCGCTGTCTCCATTTTGGATCCCTAGGTTTCCTAGTGAAGGGTGGCCTGAATGCAGGCAAGCTCCCAGGTTCCTTCAGTGGACCATACTGTACCTCAGTAACATTACGGAAAGTGTCTCTCTTCCTCCTTGTATCAGCCAGAGGGAAGGGAACTTTGATCTGTCTCGATGTCAAACAGGTCAACAACAGAGTGAGGGGTTCCCTCTCCATTTATAGGTGCCATCATCTAGAGAATTGGTGATTTCTCAGAAGACTGCTAGAATCCAACGGCAATGTCTCCAAATGGTGTATCTTCCCTTTTTCAAAGCTTTTCCCAGAGTACCGTGCGTCTGGAAAAGTTAATTTGGAGCAAGACCTAAGCATGCTTGCAGATTACAAAATGGCATGACTGATTTTTCCTAACTAAGACGTCCCAAGCTGTCTTGGCTCAAGTATTATCCTGGAAATAGAGAACAAAGGGACTCTGACTGTGTTCTCTTGCCTAATCACCCCCTGATAGCCAGGATCCAATGGATTGTTGTGGGCCCAGCACATCCCTCAGAATGTGTTTATTCACAATGGCATGACGGCTAATTTTTGCTCTCTGATAGATCAAAATACTCCTTAGGCTGGGTCATCCCCATATGGTGGATATTTTGTGAGAAAGGGTGGCAGAGTGACTTCTCTTCACTTTAGCTCAGCTACAATCACACGCCATCCTTTTCAAATTAATGAGGTTCGAGGAATCGACTATCCCGAAATAGTCCTGAAAAAGATGGACGCTGGATGCTGCTTGTGTGGCACTCCTCATAGCTTCTTCGCATGGCTCATGTACTTTCAAGGCGGACAGCCCAAAGCTCAGGAGGGTGTTAGCAAACAACGGCTTTGTCCTTTGTCCAGAGACTCTTCAGCACTTCCCACCTAGGAAGCTTGCTGTCCAAACCTAGCAGGTCACGCTGTGTGCTGGCTGGGTACTGGTTCTCGAGCTGCTGGACGGGTCCTCTGAGTCTGGTATCTCCCTCTGTTCCCTGAGAGATGTTTAGGGGATGGATCTTGCTTCCCTCTTGAAACTCCTGGCCTTCCTGGAGGAAAATGTAAGGTAGACTGTACCTTCGGCTCAGATCTAAATGAGTCCTTTTCCTTACTCCTTGCAAAGCTTTCAGATGATCTGATCAGTGAGGGGCTCAGCCCTCTTTTACAGCCAAACGGGCCCCAGTGATTGGTGTAGGCTAAGTTCATCTTAATGAACCAATTCTGGGTCCCCACCAACAATCTTCAGTGATGCTTCAGGTCAGAATCAGGGCACTTGGCAAGAGACATGGGAAGGATGACAACCTATAGTTCTAAGTCCCACCTATCTTCCTGCTTGCCGTACATCAAAGTGTCTCCCTATTTAAATAAGCCCTATGCAGCGGTTGGTCACAACATGGGCCTCCTTTGAATTAGGGAGTTGCAGGCAGACTTTCATCTCCTACAGTTCACATACTTCCCTGCTCTGAAAGAAGTGTTTCCAGTCAGGACATTCACTGCCCTTTCATACCAAGGACGGGTGTTAGTGCAAAGTTGACACATTGACTTACAAAGAGGTGTTGGTCTCTGGTCTCCATTGTCACTTCCTACACCCATGCCTTCCATGAGGGCTGCTAATTAACATTCTTCAGTATTTGCCACCACCAGCAAGGTGTAACAATGGGGATGCAAATCGAGTACATGACTATTTTTCTGCATGTGGTGAGCATGGAAAATATGCGCGGGAATGGCCCCACATATTTTCTGGAGGTTGAGCTCCCATTATTAATTCTTTTAAATAAACAAAAATGAAATAGCTCAGGCGAGCACACTCTCCCTGTGTGGATGGTCAAATTTCTCACATGCCCCCTAGTCTCAACATGTAAACTACCATTCTACTGAGGGTTTGGTTTGTCATCAAGGAGAAAGTACTGGCTGAGGCCATCTGTATTTCAATGTTGGGAGCCTGGCTTGTGCTGGATGTCCATATCTAATCCCTGTAGGGATATGGCCCACCACAAAAGCTTAGGGTTCTCCCCTTGCATGGCCATTAACTATTGCAGAGGTCTGTGGTCCGCCTGATCATAAAGTGAGACCCAAAGATGTAGGGTTTCAGCTTCTTTACGGTCCACACAACTGCATACACCTCTTTTTCTATGACAGCCCAGTTCCTTTCCCTTTTTGCCAACTGCCTGGTAATGTAGGCTCTACCCCTTCAGAGCTATGCTGTGCTAGCATTGCTCCAATCCCAAAATCACAGATGTCTGTCTGGATAATGAATTCCTGACCATAGTCTGGCACTTTCAGAACTGGGGCCCTGCACAATCCATACTTTAAATCCTGAAAGGAAGTTTGACAGGTGGGGGTCCAAGTTACATTCTTTGGCATATTTTTGGACGTACATCATTCAGGGGCATGGCAACAATCCCATACCCTCTGATGTACGACCAGTAGTACCCGGTGAGACCTAGAAAGACTCTCACCTGTGTCTGTGTGGTGGGGATATCCCAATCCTTCACAGCCTGTATCTTCACTTCAAGAGGTTGTTTCTTACCCCCACCGATGGTCTGCAAGTCACGGTGCCCTGCATTCTGCAGCGCCTGAAGCACTTGTTTCAGGTGGGATACATGATCCTCCCAGGTGTGGCTGAACACAGCAATGTCATCTAGATAGGCAACACTGAGGTTTTCCAGTCCGGAAAAAACCTGGTTAACCATCCTCTGAAAAGTGGCAGGAGGCATTCTTTAATCCAAAGGGCATCACAGTGAAATGATAGTGTCCTTCCGGGGTTCAGAATGCCGACCTCTCTTTCACTCCATCTGTTAAGCTGACCTACCAATACCACGCTGTGAGGTCAAAAGTACTCATGGACTTGGCAGCGCCGAGCTTGTAAAGGAGCTCATCTGCCCGAGGAATGGGGCGAGCATCTTTCTTCGTGACAGAATTGAGCCCCCTGTGGGCCACACAAAAGTGAACTTCAGTTTTCTCCTACTGTTCTATTTAGGGACCAGTACCACTGTGCTAGCCCGGGGACTGTGGGCTGGCTCTATCACTCCTAGGGACAACATCTGGGAAACTTCCTCCTGGATGGTGTCCCTGACCTTATCGGACATCCAGTGAATTCTATTCTTCACCAGCTTACTGTCTCCAGTGTCCACAACATGGGTGCACCAATCTGTGCAACCCGAGTCAGGGAAAAAAGACCAGTAAACGGTGACAGTCTGTCAGTTGCTGCTCTGACAGGTCCGTTGCAAGGTTGACACCTTCAACTGACCCATATGTGGCTTCAGTGTGCAGGTCTGTGAGGGGATCAGTCTCCTCCTCAATCTCTCCATCAGTCACTAATGCCATGACCAAGTCATCCCGGCTATAATGGGGTTTTAGCTGGTTGATGTGTGTTGACTTCAGCTGGTCATGTGGCACAGCAAGTAGAGCGCCCACTTTGACATCCGTGCAGAGCTTGCTAATGCAGGTTCGAATCCCGGCAGGGCCAAAATCAGCCTTTCATCCTTCCGAGGTCGATGAATGAACACCACACACTGTGGGTAATAATAAGCAGCGCTCAGATACCTGAGGGTTCATAGCACTATATAAATGTGAAATTATTATTATTATTATCTGTTTAGGTCCTTTCACCTCGATGAGATAATTCACCTCACTGACCTTTTCAAGCACACAGTACGGCCCAGTCCACTCGCCCTGAAGGGCACTGGGTTTAACAAGCTCCATAATCCACATCCACTGGCCTGGAGAATAGACTGTCACTGTGGCTTTTTGGTCATGCCAGTGCTTCATCAGCTCCTGACTGGCCTTTAGATTCTTTGTTGACTGTTCCATGTACTTTGCCATTCTAGACCGAAGGCCACTTTCATAGTGCACCACATCTTGTAATGGGGATGATGGTTTGCTTTCCCATCCCTCCATCACTAGGCTGAAGAGACCTTATACAGGGTGTCCAAACAGAAGCTCAAAGGGGCTGAACCCTACTCCGTTCTGTGGCATCTCCCTGAAGGCAAACAGATTGGCACACCATCACTTTCCTTTCCCCTCACTCTCTGGCCGGCCTCCCTTGGCTCTCCTCCTATCCCCACCTGCGAGGCCAAGAACCTTGGTGTCACCTTTGATTCCACACTCTCCTTCTCCGCCCACATCGCTGATGTATCAAAAAAGTCAAACTTCCTACTGCACCTCTTCAGAGGTATTCTTCCTTTCCTCTTATTCCCCCAAAAGGTCACTGTCTCCCAAGCTCTGGTTCTCCCTAAATTGGACTATTGCAACAGCCTCTTTCTTAATCTACCTACCTCTACTCTCCGCCCTTTACAACTTATCCAGAACAGGACTGCGAGACTTGTCGTTGGCTTCAAGCCCTGGGATCGTATCTCTCCAGCTCTGAAATCTCTCCATTGGCTCCCAGTGGATGCAAGGATTAAATTCAAAACCCTCTGCATTGTCCACAAGGCTTTCTGGGGCCTGGGTCCAACATACCTTTAGCTATCCCTCTGCAAATACCTCCCATCTCGAGCACTCCGCTCTTCTACATCTAACTCCCTCAGGGTCAGTCGTTTCTCAAAGAAATGAGCTGTGGGTAGATTTCTGTCTTCGTCTGGGGCCTCCATCTGGAACAGCCTCCCTGCAACTCTAAAACTCGAGGAGAACCATCTCCGGTTCCGGAAGCACCTCAAAACCTTCCTCTTTGCTTCTGCCTTCTCCTCTCCTCCCCCTTGTTGATTCTGCTCTCCCTCGGCACAATGCGCCTGGCCACCCTCTGTCCTCCGGGACCAGGTACCGGCTCATCTTGCCACCCTCACGCACTGCCTCCGAGCCACCCCTTGCACTGGGGTCTGTATCAGTACCCATACAGCCCTCCCCTTTTCTTCCTGTACTTTCAGACCTACCCGGCCTGCTGCCATAAACCCAGCACTTGCCACTTGCTGGCTGCACTCCCATTTTTTGTGGTCTTTTTATTTATTATTTTATTATTATTTTTGTTTTTTCCTTCTCACTCCGCACTCTCCTTTTGTTCCCCCTTCCATGCACTTCTCCCGCTTCCCCCTCTACCCTGCACTTGGGTGTTCTCAATGTCACTGGGCCTAGTAAGATCGTTGTTTTTGTTCTCCCCTGTTCCCCTTCCCTTGCCTTGTTGCGCTCTGAAACACTTGTGTATGAGCGCGATAGAAATAAAATATTCAATATCAATATCAATATCAATGGCAGGAGAATATCCCATTTTCTCTTCAAGTGCTATTCCAAGCCACCTATCATACCTTTCAGGGTCTTGTTGAACTGCGCAACAAGCTCATTGGTTTGTGGATGAAAGGAGGTAGAGAACCGGTAGGTAACTCCACACTGTTCCCTCATAGCCTTCATATATGCTGATATGAAGTTTGATCCCCTGTCAGAAATAACTTCCTTGTGGAATCCAACACAGGAGAATATCCCAATCATAGCCTTCGCAACCACAGTGGCTTTGATGCTCCTCAGAGGGACAGCCGGAGGGTATCTCGTGGCGTGGTCCACCACCAAGATATATTGTTTCCCTGAGCTGGTTTGAGGATCCAAAGGACCCACAATATCCATGCCTATTCTCTCGAAAGGCCGCCCAACCACGGGTAGTGGAATTAAGGGGGCCTTTGTGTGAGCACCTGACTTGCCAGAAGCAAAATCCTTTGGCTCACTGTACAGGAGTTCATCCTGCCAGTACACTTTGACCATTCCAGGGGCCCGCCCTTAGCCTGCTCCTCTGCCTGCCTCCGCATACCCGCCAGAGTGGGACACTCTTTCTGGGCTGTGGAGAAGTCAGTATGATCTGGGCCCCCAGCTGATGCGTACTCATCCAGCTTGGGCAGTCCCTTCAGATATGCACCCACCTGGTCCTCCACCTCAGGTTCCTGTGCTGCACCAGGCAACTCTGAAGTTATGGGGTCACCTGCTACCAAAGTATTGTCTTCCGTGGCTACTAGTCCCTCTCCCTCAGGAGTAGGTGACTCAGTAGTCTGTGGAACAGGACTAGGGGCTACCGGACACAATGGTCCTTCCAAAAAGCCCTCTGGAAGCACTCCAGGCCTTAAGGCTTTCAGAGCATTCAGTCTGGCATTCTCTTTGGCCCTAAATCGTGTAGCCTCTGCAACTATTTCAGGATCAGGAAGATCATTACTCAACAGACATGGGACAGGGATGGAGCCTTTCACTGCTACACATCTCTCCAGATGACCTCTACTAAAGCCAAGGGGCACTTACTCTTACCATCAAATCCACTTACGCACAACTCAGGCCCATCAATATACTGGCCTGGCTGTAGCCACTGCCATGTGACAGAGGTGAAGCTAGCCACGATGTCTCGGATCGCAGACGTTTTGTGTACATTGATGCACACATGCTCTAGATGGAGTTAAGTATTATTGGGAACCGGAGCTCTTTGTTTCGGTGTGCATGGCTGAACTAGAGTTTGGGGGTTTCCCTTTGCTATTTAATAGGATTGGGTTGGACCTTTGTCCTTCCCATCCTTGTTTACTTTTTTGTCTGTCAATTTTTCTTCCAGTTGGGCTGTGCTCATCTGGGCCTTTTTCTGGACTTGAATACTCACAAATCCCGTTGTCAGCCTTTGCAAGCTCCCTAGGATCTGGGATAGTCTTGTCCACTAAATGCTGGTGTAGGTCAACCTCACAATTCTTCAACACATGCTCACACGCAATCAAATTGCACATCCTTTTAAATGTGTCAACTATGTTACCAGTCACCCACCCACTCAGATATTTCAACAAGTGTGTGAATGCTTCAAAAGTATGCCCACTTTACTTTCCGAGCTCTCTGAAGCTCTTTAGATACTGTTATGGGGATTTACTGAACTTCCTAAGGAGGGCTTCATTCATGTTCTCATAAGAGCCTTTCCTTAGGAGTTAACTGAAGAATTGCATCAGTCCCTGGTGTCGGTAAGCAACTCATCAGGGCTGCACCTCACAGTACCTCATCCACCTCCTGCAACGGGAATGCCAGCTTGAGCGCTTTAAACTAGTCAGAAATTGCCTTCCTCATCTCATAAGCCTGTACTAAATCTTTGAGGATGTGCTGTCAGACTTATCCTAGGCATTCTGGTTTGAGCCACGACCGCTGGTCTCGCTAGAGATGGGCCTGTTGGCCTCTTTCTGCTCTTCAAGTGCCAGCTTGCGCAGCTCTATGGTAACCTTGTCCCGCTGTTTCTGTTCATCAAGCGCTAGTCTCCTCTCCTCGAGCAGGAGCTTTTTAGCCGGTACCTCATTTACAGCCGGAACAATTACTGGGCCACTTAGAGACAGAGCTGAGGCCTGAGACCTGCGGGATGTCACACTAGCCCCTGTCCTCACTGACACTCTTGAATGTAGGGAAACAAAACTTGCCGCCCGGTGGGATGACTGGCGAGAGACACTGCTCATGTGCGGTTGTCCTCATCATTTACCCCCTCCAGAAGGTCTTGTCCATTCAGGTACACAGGGCCTAGCCGTCCCCTGGGGTCTTCTCCCCAACCGTCCTCTCTTCTACCCAAGCTTGGAGGCTGGTCAGCAACTCAGGTTTATTAACCTTAGCGCTGTGGGGAAGTCCCCTCTCTTGGCATAAGACACGCAAGACATCCTTGGTCATGCCTTTTATAGTCTCCATGACAAGCTCCATAACTGTTACTATTACCTAGCAGTGACTAAACTTTGCCTGCAACAGTACTTTTATCATTGGGTGACTAAGCTGTGCGTAAGGCCCCAACTGATCTGACCGCTTGCCACCAATGTGACGAATCAACTTCTGGGGCACCTGTGGTCCAGGGATGAATATCAGTTTCTAAACCATCAATCAACCCCACACCTCTAGCACACCAGAAGGCATCCAAACAGATTGGAATACAAGTAAATTATAAGATTTCCTTGTCCAATTTTGGTAACATGGACGGAACAGTAGGCTTATCACCGCAAGGTCGTGGATCGTTGGTTAGATGCAACACAGCAAAAATACAATTATTACCCAATGATAAAAGGGACTGTCCAGTCAAGGTTGTATAAAAATATCTACTTTATTATTACTACAACATACAGTTCTAGCACACTACAATTACAACCCACACTGTAAAGGAACACAGAGGACAGTCAGTTTCATGAAGGAAAGGGATGCTCTCTGGATACTGACAAGAGGGTACCTGGTAAAGTAATCAGTCTTATTGTTCAAGGTTATTTGGTTTCAACACCAACGGGGCAAAGGGTTGTAACTGTCTCTAGGGGCCTTCAGAGAGGACCTGGTGGGGCTGAACCACGATGTACCTGGTGATGAAGAAGTTCTTGGTGCTCACCAGCGTCAAGGTGGTTCCAGAGTGCTTGACAGCCCGTGAGACAGAGTTAGTGGCAGAAGACAGCTGCGGGTACCAGGCGGCAGGCAGTTCGGAAAGTGAGGCTGGACGGACGTCTGCAGGCTGTCCAGTGTGGTGGCTACGGGCCAAGAATCGTTGTCTCTGTGCTGGTTGGTGGATACGGAATGCTGGTCGAGGCATTTTGGTTGGCTCTGGTGACTGCGGCATGACAACAGTCAGCGGTGCAGCCGGATGTGGTTCGAAGACTCGACTCTCTCAAAATTGTCCTTTAAAAGATGGACGCTGGATGATGCTTGTATGGCACTCCTCGTAGCTTCTTCGCAGGGCTCGTGTCCTTTCAAGGTGGATGGCCCAAAGCTCAGCAGGGTGTTAGCAGGCAACGGCCTTGTCCTTTGTCCAGAGACTCTCTGGCACTTCCCACCTAGGAAGCTTGCGGTCAGAACCTAGCGGGTCATGCTGTGTACTGGCTGTGTACCGGTTCTGAAGCTGCTGGATGGGTCCTCTGAGTCTGGTATCTCCCTCTGTTTCCTGGGAGATGTTTAAGGGAGGGATTTTGCTTCCCCCTTTAAACTCCTGGCCTTCCTTCACTGGCAGAAGATGTAAGGCATACTGTACCTTCAGCTTGGGTCCAAATGAGTCCTTTATCCTACTCCTTGCAAAGTCTCCAGATTATCTGATCAGTGAGGGGCTCAGCCCTCTTTTAAAGCCAAATGGGCCATTGTGATTAGTGTAGGCTAAGCCCACCCTAATTCACCAATCTTGGGTCCCCACCAACAATCTTCAGTGGTCGATATGAGGGCGTTTGGCAACAGACAGGAGAAGGATGACAACATATACTTCTAAATCCCACCCATCTACCTGTCTGCTGTACATCAAAGTGTCTCCCTAATTAACTGAGTCCTATGCAGCGCTTGGTCACAACATGGGCCTCCTTTGAGGTAGGGGGTTGCAGGCAGACTTTCGTCTCATACATTTCACATACTTCCCTGCTCTGAAAGGAGTGGTTGCAGACAGGACATTCACTGCTCTTTCATACCGGGGATGGCTGTTAGTACCAAGTTGCCACATCGCATTACGAAGAGGTGTTGGTCTCTGGTCTCCATTGTCACTTCTTGCACTCAGGCCTTCCCTGAGGTCTGCTAATTCACATTCTTCAGTAGTCGCTGCCACCAGCAAGGTATAACAATGGCGATGCAAATCCATGGTGCCTTGAAATGCTAATCAGGCTGCTCACGGCCAGATGCTTTTTCATGCACCCACAGCTGTCAAGTGTCAGCTACACATGACAGAGGAGTGCAGCACTGGTAAGATGTATCCTGCCAGAGTATGTGACTATTTTCCTGCTGTGCGGTCAGCGTAGAAAATATGTACGGGAATGGCGGCGCACATTTTCCGGAGGTTGATCTCCCATAATTCATTCTTTTAGATAAACAAAAAATCAAATAGCCCAGGTGAGGGCACTCTCCCTGTGCAGATGGTCAAATTCCTAACACTCTTTGCTTTCTGCAGCATTACACACAATAAAAGAGTCCACTAACGGAAGCCACATTTTTTACGGAGATCCAGGATCTGTTCATTTTAAGTCCTGTGGCAACTGGGGTATGTGGATGTGCACTTTACAGTGAAACTGTCTCTGTTCTTTGTGGTCCCAGACACTTGTAATGTGTGGTAGAGAGAAACATCTATACACTGACACATTTCACTGACACTAGTGGTGGATTCTGTGGTTGATTAGGGTGTAGCCCAAATCACAGGGTGTAGAATTGTGGAGTATTAGGACTCACAGTAAAGCAGACAATACTCTGTGCATACTCATTTAATCAGCGATCATGTTGGAAACACATTCAAGTACTCTTTTGTTCAGAACGTGGTGGGTGCAGTTGCTTGTAGAAAAGAAACCGCTTATACCGAGGTTTGTACTAATGGATCTTCGGTGTTAGAAAGCATTAACAATATAGCAAAGACATTTCTAGTTTTTAAATGATGACATTGTTTACAGCCTTATCCAACCAGCTAAAAAGTTGATGGGTCACTTTCTAGGTCTGACCACAGAAACAGACAGAAGCAGATATGCTGAGAGACAGGCAGAGACAGGCAGAAGAGAAGACCGACTGTAAGGATCCAGTCACTGTTTGGGTTAAGTTTAAGTCACTAGTAATGTTGTGGGGGGTATAGTTGGAGCAGGGGCTTCCCACCAGCATTCCAGCAGACATAACATGATACACACAAATATGAAACAATTGAGTAATTATTCTATTAAAACTCCAACATGCTTGCCAGGGTGCCCTGTAATAATGATTATTTAAGAGACACCCTCTCCCCGTTTAAATCCAACAAATGGCTGTAGAGTTATGTCCCCTTAAAAGGTCAGCATTGTCCAGCATGTTTGACCTACATTTTCTGATCCAATAATGTCTCTATGCATCCATTTACTTTTATTGAAATAACTGTAACTGTAAGTAAAAATGTACAAGATGTTCTCACCATTGTGTTGCCATAACGCGTTGGTTATCCAGTACCCCAGTAGTGGCTTGGTTTGAGATTCTTTGAAGACCGAAGACCAGATAAGAATCTGTGAGAAAAGGTTAGATCTTAAATCTGTATGTATTGTCAAGCTATGAGAAAGTCATATTAGAAAGGTGTGGAGATAATCCTGCCTGCCTCAACCTATGGTCCTCATGCAGTGACTTTTATGAATGGAATTGTGCCAGCATAGCACCCTTGTATCCCCAGGACGGGGCTGTAATGTGCAATCCACACTGGCAATCACTACTATCACTTTAGTGAAGGATTACACACGTATGTCCATGCATCGTCCTTTCTCATGCCAGCTTCGGTAAATGTTCACTGTTATTTGTCAGGTCGGGCTGAGACCTGTGTCCTCTATGAATGAAATGTCCCCAGATGAAGAGATAGAGTCTGGCGATATCCTTCTAAATTTGTCAGCGTTAGGGCTTTTGTGGGACATTTTGGGAGGGATGGGGACCTATTTGTATACTTATGTTGGAATGAGTCCCTGGGGCTAAACCCTACTCTGTTCTCTCTGTTCTTGAACACACGTGAGAGAAAGTGTGGCCTCACTGGCGTCATGGTGTCCCACGCTTGCTTTGTGCTGTTAGCTATTGTGTGGGAGTGATTAGTCTGTAGGGCCTAAGTAGTTAACCACTCCGAGGCCGCGGCATACTCAATTTTTGATCTGCGCTTGCAGAACGATCTGATTCATCTCTTGATAGTGATGGCTTTAAGGGGTGTCTCTGACCAATTCTTTTCCACTGCCCTGCACATTGCACTGGATAATACAATGTGAAGGAACTCACTCACTGGCCAACTAGTTAACGAAGAATGCTACATTACAAGCTACGTAAGCTATTACATAAACACCTTCATAGCCCCCGGCTTAAAGACGTCTGCATTAAACATCAAAATAGTACCTATTTTCCTAAACCCACCGTCCTCCCCAAAACAGCCCAACCTTGACTCAATGTCCCTCAGTCCCCCACCCCAATACAAAGCCTGAATGCCGGTTCTATCTTTTATATTCCTCCAGACCTCTGGGTGGTCCTTGGGATTTCATTACATGACTTTTATCTTTCCCTTGGGCTTTCGGATCTCCGAAAAGTCCTACCTATTATGGGATGGCGTTATTGTCCACCAAATCGTAATCTGGCAAACCAAACATAGTCAGATATAAAACACTCTAAACCATTTTACTATGATGACCTTCGATACCCCTTGCCTCTAATGTAATGAACATATGACACATTGTTCCACCAACAATAATTTTACAAATAAACATGTTTGTGATGTATCCAGTGCAAAGCTTTCAGCTATACACAGGGATGTTGGATGGGACTACAGAGTCAGGGCATGGTCCAAGAATGGCTTCATAGCCGTGGACCATGCAGCTCTACAACAACATGAGTTATCAGTGTCCATGGGCAAGTGTACCCAGTGCCAAGGGCCTGAAAAATGTCAGACACTGCCAACAGCCTTAATAAAAGAGGGAACATGAACCCCTCCTTCTGAAGAGAACACATACATTATCCCCCTTTGTTACTGTATTATAAAACACCTTTTAATTATGGGAAAGTCAGCTCGTGCAAAAATGATCTGTCCTCACTAATAAATGCCCTACCAGTCAAACTGATTCATAATCGTCCTGTCCTACACTTCCACTCCTAAAAAATGGCACCATTCCTCAGTGCCTTAACAGCCCCTCTCTGCAAACTCCTCCTGTCATCATAGCTTTCAGGCCTCCCAGTTAGGCTTCTGAACTGTCAGGTCACTGGAGCCTTGTTCCCCTCTTTTAATCCTGCACCCAGATTCAATGATCCCAAAGACCCCCTACCCACACTTTGACCAGTGATGACCTACAACATTTACCCCACTCCAAATCTGTTAACTCAAACTTCAAAATCCTGAAGCATTTTTGATGTGATGATCTTCTGGCACCCATGAAAAACCCTTTGTAGATGGTGCTCTTTCCACAAACCCTAACCATTCGACTCATTACAAAGAATGTGTCTATGTGGTCAATTAGCTTGTGAGAGTGCACTTGGTCATGCTGTCTAAACAACACAGGTGAGCTATACATATTTCTATCATATTCTATTCATCCAGAGGAAGGAATATTCAGGAAAGAGCATTCAGACCACTAAGACATTTAACACCTAATCCACGTTTTATTTATACTGCAGTGCACACACAAGTGTTACTTTGACACTGGAATCATAGGAGTATGCCCCAGCAAGACCAGACAGAAGTGGTGTTGACATTTGCCATCTGGAGATTTCATGACATATTGCAGGACATGACATTGAGATTTTAGTTGGGATTTTCACCTTCTGGAAAGTCCACTATATGATGTAATGTTTCCTGTCAATGTAGCTATGATGATTAGATGGTTACATGTATTCACTGGCCCCTCCACACTAGTAATAAAGGCTAGAAACCTGTTGAATATTGCCAGTGCCAAGGAGCTGTGGGGGATGGTTTATCTATCTATCTATCTATCTGTCTATCTATCTATATGCTTTTTATATTGCGCCACTCTCCCAAAGGCCTCAGGGCGCTCACAAGACAAACAAACGAAAAACAAATAGTAGAACTACAATGGAATGGTATATCAGCTTTACTCTATAAACTATCCCTCTATCAAACAGTATTGTTTTCAGTTGTTTTTTTAATTGAGTTATGGTAGCATAGATCCTAAGATCTAAGGGGAGTGAGTTCCAAATAGTTGGTGCCCACGAATTAAATATAGCGCCGCCAATCTTTTTTAGCGATACACGTGGTTGGTGTAATAACATGCTGTCATTTGAACTGAGGTTCCGCCTGAAAGGCACTCTTTTTCTCATTGATGAAAGATAGAGAGGGGCTTCACTCGAAAGGCATTTGAACATCAAAATGGAACCCTTAATTTGGATTTGCTGCTCAACTGGGAGCCAATGGAGCTTCCTGCGAGATGCAGAAATCTACAAGCAATGATCCAGTCCACATACATCGCGAACAGCTCCGTTCTGTGCCACTTGGAGCCCATTCATATTGGCCTTGGAGTGCCCACCAGAAGAATGTTGCAGTAATCCAGCTTCGTGTTTATAATGGCTGCAGCAATCAGGGCTCTATTGGCCTCTGATAGGTACGGGTGGATCTTCCACAGTAAATTTATGTAGAAGGAGCAGGATGACTTGAGATATGAAATATGTTTCTTGAATGAAAGATGTGAGTCAAAAAAGACTTCTAATGTCTTGACAGAGTCTGAAATTGTAATGGCATGGTCATTAACTAAAAAGCATTTGTACAGGGGATCTTGATTTTTTTACTTTTTCTGGGTGCCGATGACAAGCAACTCAGTCTTTGGCCCTCATTACAACACTGCCGCTAGACCATGGTGCTATTAGCCCCATGGTTGGTGCTGGTGTTGTAACGGGTCCGCCATGGTTCAATGGGGAATTACCAACCCATTCCAAGGTTGGTGGGGCGGTAATTCCCCATTGAACCATGGCCCTTCCCCATTCCCATTTTCGCCCCATAGGGCTCTATGGGAATGAGGAAGGCGCTAAGTACGGTACCGCAAATTGCGGTAGCGTACTTAGCACCAAGGTCCCTTTGCGGGTCCCTACTTTAACGGCTGGTGTAGACCAGCCGTTAAGGTCGGGTCCCGCAAAGGGACCTCGTAATCAGGCGCTAATGGATTAACGGCGCCGCAGCCTTTTACGGCACCGTTAACCCATTAGCACCAGGGTCTTAATGAGGCCCTTTGAATCATTCAGCGCCACCGAGTTTACAGCCATCCATATCCGTATGGCTTCAAATACTTTATTAGCTCCAGCCACATCTTCGCCTTATACCCCAATTAATTCGAAGACAATCTGGGTGTCATCAGCATCATTTGCAAACCGGACACCCAGAGAGAAAAGCAGATCACAAAGGTGTTTGAAATACACATTAAAAAGCAATGGAGATAGACATGATCCATGTGGGACTCCACAAGTTAGAAGTGTCCTTAACAAGTGAGCTTTGCCTTTGGCCACTGTAGCCGTCCTTGGTCCCAAGAATGACTTACCAATTTGCAGCATGGGGTGTGCCTTTCCCAACCTCAATCAGTCTATTTGCCAATAATGCATGATCAACCAAGTTGAACGCTGAAGAGAGATCCAACAATAAAAGTAATGCTGCACTACCTTCCTCAATAATGCCTATAATATTAGATTTTAAATCTAGGCGGGCAGTCTCCATCCCATGATTCATACAAAAGCCAGATTGTTCAATGGCCAGAATAGCGTTTTGTTCCACAAAACTTTGGTATTGCATACAAGCAATTTTATCAATTATCTTTAATATGAAAGGAACATATGTAATAGGTCTAAAGTTCCCTGGTACTGCTGGATCAAGATTTTCTTTCTTAATCAATGGGGTTATCCATGCCCCCTTGATATTTTCAGGGACATTGGCCTCTTGAAACGATTGGTTAACAACATGTGTAACACATGGGGCAAGTGTCCCTAAAGAGTGTAGCCGGTCTGTTTTACCTCCTTTTCAGTTACTTCTTTGAATGAAATGGACGAGGAATTTGCATTAGTTGTAGTATCAGAGGATATCAATGGAGAGTCAGCAAATTGTAATAATTTAGCCTGATCCCGAATGGCTTGTGGATGTTGTGCTGTTTTTTTAGTAAAACCATCACTATGCGTTAACACCAATGATTGTCTTCAGGAATGGATGTCTTGACCACCATACATTTTAAAAACTGCAACACAGTAAACAATTAAGTGCTGGGATCTTCAGGATAGTTGGGGCGGGATTAATGATCTACTCTTGCCATCTATCAAGCAGCAGAAGGTGCTGCTGAACACCAACTCTCCCATTCATGCATGTTGCCTTGTTTCCCTGATTTGAGTAGCCTCTTCTATCCTGAAGACATCTATGGACTACCTCTGAAATTAAGTGTTGTCTCGTGGCATCTCTGAGGTGTCATCCTGTGAAAGACCCTAGAAGAATGTTGTGCCTGAAAACAATTCTTCTGGCAGCGGCCGATCTTGTGGAAAGCCTAACCTCATAGTTTGTTCGGAGCCTGCTATCTATTTGCAGTGCCTGTTGGACAGCTTCGCTCAACCTCGTTATTACATAAGGCATGACCTTGCAAGAACCAACTGCAATGAACCCTATTCTTATGTACTACATATATAATACTGCACAACCTTGTATTTGATAATGCTAATAACTTGATATTGGTTCCTGTTTTTCAGTTTATATGGCACAAGTGCATATTCTAAAGTTAAGACCAAATGTTGCTTTCTGATTAATGCCCTGTCAGCTGTTAGACATGCTTCAAAGATTGTGGATGTTATTGTCAATAAGAATCTTGATTTTGTTTTTATTGCTGAAACTTGGTTCCATGACCATATGTAGAGAGCATGTACAGAGGCAGATGTTCACATTGTTCATGGAACCCACCCCCTCACCTCTCTCATACTGGAAGAACAATAAGAAAACCCTGTGCTTGACACCTGTCATGGTCCCAACACCACATCAGAGAGATGAAAGACGTTATGCGCTCAGACAACCGTATCATATGTAGCCCAGAACTGATTCAGGAGACATAGGCCTGCAAGCACCACTGGACATAGAAGAACTATGAGTAAAGTCCAGCAGATGTACAGTGACGCCACTACTGAGAGAATATGCGTGGTTGCACTAAAACCAAAGCATTGATATTTGAAGAATGAAAATATGACTGAAATAAGAAAGTAAAGGCACATGCGAACATGAAGGAAACCTTATACCTTGAGAAGATGAATATTAAGATATCTAATAGATGTATATACGCAGAAACACAAGGTAGATGAGATACATAGAAGCTTGCTAAAGTAGGAAATAGAAGCAAGTAAAGCAGCCATGTTGAGAAAATGGACATCAGCCTTGTATAATAGTAAACAAGAAGCCTCAAGGAAGTAAATGAAGGCAGAAGTGCTGGCAGGCACTAGAATATGAATTTGTGCAGAGCAAAGCATATCTATTTGGCTCGTGACTGGCTTTTTGTTAAAAAGGCTGGATTTGAAAAATATACACAATGAAAAGAAATCTTTTTTTTTTAGTTTTCTTTTTTTTATTACAGTTTACAGTTTATTGCAAACTTTTACCTATGTCTAATAGAAGCCTCCTTCCTCCATCAAGATAAATTCTGAACTATTTTCTCAAAGCAATTTCTAAAAACTTTGTCAATGCATAGGTCCATCTGGGCACCACATCAGCAGACAGGGCCGCCCACCATGCCTCGGCATTCAGTCCAAATTGTGCCGATAAATCAGGGTATATGTACAGAATTCTTAAGCTTTGCAACTCCTTACAGTACAAGGTTATGTGTTTTAGAGACTCTTCATCGGCATTGTAAAGTCTGCATCTGGGTTGGGCCAACAGAACATATCTATGTAGTGTGGTGTTGTTGCGTATAGTGTTTAGCCGGAATCTCATGAACAGATCACAAAGTTTGTCATTTGGAAACCTTTGTCAGATATGCCGGGGTTTGGTTATATGAGGCAGTCAAGATGTTCATAAGCATGTGGACTTTAGAAAGTAATCTTTTTTATTCTGTTTCCTGCCAGTCACTTGTCCACACAGCTTTCTTCACAAAGATGGGATTCTTGTTGAGAGTTTCACTTGAAGTTCCCTAGTCCGATAGGATCTCAAGGCATCTTTTGGACCATGAATCCAAAGTCCAGTCGAATTGGTTATCGAGATTCTGTCACTGGTAGCGCAAATTGGATGGGGCAAGATAATTGGATCTTACTAAAGAGTTGCCAGGCCTTCCACTTCACTCTAGCATATAAAGATGTTAGTCCAAGCTTGTGTCGAATGATGGCTATAGGATCTGCATTTGGTAAGTGCAGGACAGATCGCCAGTACTTCCCCTCTAGTCGATCCCAAGTGGCCCAGGCTCAGGACGACCTTTTGATTGTAAAAACAGAGATCGGAAGGAGTGAGAACTTGCCATATTTGCATCCTATTAGTTTTGTTTGCGCGGTTAGTTGAATCAACTTCCAGTTTTGAGCTTTTTATTTGAAAAGCAAAGTTTAGGAAAGGAACTCAATGGGAACATCGTTTTGGGATTGATATTTGCATAAAATGCAGGGCCTTTGGAAAGATGTTTTGGGGTGCAAGTAAATAAATGGGAAGTTTCATTTTGCATACTTTAAATTCACTTGAATGGTAGCGTTTTAGGGTTAATTATTGTTGGATTATGGACACCCCCCATCTGTACAGAAGACAGGGGTTTCAGAAAGGTAGAGTCATCCAAGTACGTTATTGTCTATACTGGTTCTAACGCACTGGGCATTAACTTAGTTAGTTTCAAACTCTAACAACACTCATCCCGTGATGTTCTATATGGGAATTAATTGATTTAAATAATTTCAATGCACTAAGTATCTACATAGCTCCTCCCCACAATTTAATGGAAAGGATTAAGACAGGCAGTTCCCAACACAATTCAATTTAAATTGATATGGTGATTTTCTAAAGTGGAATTAATTTGAGTTATATTTAATAAAACTTGCCAATGGTCTCCCCAGTTCCACCCCCACCTGAAGTTGCGATATGGAGATTAAGGCTGGCAGATACCTCCCACACTTTTGTTGGAATTTTGATTAATCTACTTACATGGGAGGCCTTGGTTATGGGGCCTCCTAGGGAATAGCAGGGCTCCTCTAAGGACAGCACAGATCTGGTCAAAGGCTTTGGTCAAGGGTAGTGTCCAGAATACAGACTTCCTCTGGCTTCTCAAATGGCAGGCACAGCTAGCTTCTAGATTGTCCAGTCTCTGTCTCCCATGCAATGTTTAAGTCCTTGGTAGCTTCTCCCTGTCTCTCTGCTAGTTGTTCCTTCCAAGAGTCCAGAAGTACACTACCTCTATCAATTGAGTGGGAAAGTAAAGGGAAAAATCAAAAGTCCAAAGAAAGGTCCAAGAGTCAAAAGTCAAAGAAAGAGCCCTCTGAGATTGAAAACGGATCTCTTATAGCACTGGCGACTCTCCATTATTATCATAATTCACAGCCTGCGGATTGGCCAGCTCTCCTCCTCCCCCCTCCCCCAACACACCCACTGCCTGCTGATAGGACAAAGAGTTGGGGGTGTGCAGGATGGAGGCTCAGGGAGGAGAAAGATTCATCATCCTAAAATGACAAGTGGGTTTAACTTTGTCATTGTCTTTAAACATCTAACAACATGGCAGCTACCCCAATTTCAGATAACTGCAGGCCCATATATATATATATACATATATATATATATATATATATATATATATATATATATATATATATATATATATATATATACACATATATATATATATATATATATATATATATATATATATATATATATATATATATATATATATATATATATATATGAGTTCTATATTTAATGGTGAGTCGTAAACTACTAATCATATCTCGGCACACCCTTCCTGGGAGGAACTACCATTTTTATCGATTTACTTCTGAGCCAAAATAGTCACAACTCTAAACCTCCAAGATTCAAACCTTACTTCCATAACCTATCACCACACCAACTGTCCATTCCCTCAGAATTATGAGAAGGCCGGAATCATAATTGTCTTTATAACTCAACTTGGATACATCACAGAGGATTCATATTTATGATTTATGATTCTCTTTTAATTAAAGAAAAGGTGGCCCAATGTTGATCATATGGCAAGGCATCACATGTCTACCTCAGTTTCACATAGCCCTCACCTATTCCTAAGTTTCATTTCTCCATCGTCACCTGACACAAACATCTGCTTATTTGTTTCACAATGTTTGATCATCCAATAGTGGATCTGAAGCCATTTATTGAGATGTACTGCTATGGGAAGATCTTACATTAAAGGTACTTTCTGCTGGCTGTCTTATCTACAACTCCAACAATTTGGATCTAATTCTCTATTATTTCTTTGCATTTCTAACTGAACCAGGCCTGCTTTTCCTGGTGGGCCCAGTCCAGGTCTTGAGTTCAAATTATCAAAGGCACAGACCTTTGCGTTCACTGGGGAAAACACCAGCTGCATCCCTACTTCATAAAATACAGCTTTAAATCGACAAGATGTGCTTACATGTAACATTTCAGCATTATATCTGGGCATGTTGTTTAAAGTACAATCTTTCTTGATGTACGGTTTGGACAGATAAAAGTTCACTTTAGGTATTATTCATACATAGGCCACAGTTACATAGAAAATCCAACAAGTGGGCTTTTCCATTTCAAAGTCAGTTTATTTGTAAAAAGTTAGCACCTTTCTCTGAAATATGTCACTTGGCTTTACCTTTTAAAGGTAAGGCACACTTCCTCCTTGGTATTTTTCACATGCCTATCCTTTCAATGTATCTTTTCCCATGTGCTGCTGCAGTTTTGAATCTGTCAAAAGGTGCCTTTTCCCAGTTTACACAAAGTCAGCATCTGCAGCACCACATGTTATATCTTATTCCTTGGGCATATCCAAAAGTTTTAAGCTCTCAGGTAGATTCGCCTTCACTTGCGCACCTGTCCATTTTAGCGGAGTTGACTAGGCCCATTTCTTTCCATTTCCCTAGGCCTGATGTCAGAAATCACTGTTTTGTAGTGTCTTTTCTATTTAAATGAACTGCACATCAGCTGCCTTTTTATCCCATTCATTAAATAGACGGGCAGAATGGATGAAATCATGGTCTCCTCACATGTGGTCCAGGATTAGGAGACAAGGAAAAATGCAAAAAGCTCCAGACGAAGATAACAATGTACCTTCACTCCCTTTAAGTTCTGAGGAAGAGAACATTCGAGATGGTCAACTACAAAGAAAAAGCTTTGGCTAGGGGCCTAAAGGGTAAGCTTATTAGACAAGGAAGGCAGGTGTCTGACATTGTTCCACTGCAACTGGGTTTTGTTGTTTACGTGCTGCTAATGAGCAGAATGTCCAAGGTTGGTAAGAGTGTCAACTAATCATTAGGTCAAACGTAATGGTGATCATACATTGTTGCACGGACCTATCTGTTGCTGTTGTTATGTTACTATCTGTATTTTACATAGTTTAGATGGGGTCCAAGGTGTGACCATCAGATATGGGGTATCCACTGGTGACATTAACACCTATATGAAAATAAATGTATACATTTCCCTTAACCAATCCCTTGACCCAGTAGGTTTTTACTGTTAATCACATAGAATGACGTCATAACTGCCGTATGTTGATGTATAAAACCTTTTGTGTAACTGAGAATCATTAATAGTGTGTGAGCTGAGATTCGTTTTGCTTACCAGGTTTCCCTACTTTATGGAATTGTTAATAAAGGATTATTTTGCCATCTTCCTTGAGTCTGTCTGGTTATTTGGGATGAGATCATTTATTTTGGTAATCCCATTCTTTGCACACTATGCATTTACAATTAGCCATTGACGAGGAAGACTGAAAAAATGGCACGTGAACACATATAAAGTACATTTTTATCCTGTTTACCTACAAACTTTTGAAAATCTAATGAGATGAAGTATCTTGAAGGTGCATGATCTGGTCCGAAAGCAACCAGACAACTCATTTGAGTCCTGGTTGCTTCTGGGGCTGTTACCTCTGACCTGAAGCTATAACCAGTGTTCTGGAAAACAATTGCCACATGGTTTCCAGGCTTTTTACAGATGAAATTCCACTGCAGAATTTTTGGTAATGCAATTATTTCAAATATTGTAGTGAAAATTATTCGGTCAAAACATATAGAATCGTGTCAGAGTGCTTATTTATGCCTTATGGTCGGCGCTAGGCTGGTAACGCCACAAATAAAGTATCCTGCTATCAAAATGACATTACAGGCAGACAAAAGTGCTAAAATCAACCCCCAATTAAGAGCAGGAAGCAAGGCCCATAAAAACATGCCCTTATTGGGGGGGGGGTTTGTATTTCAAAATGTGTCTTCACCTCCTTGTGGCTGCCTAAATGGTTACTATGTTGCTTCCGGACTGGGCCTGCTTCTTCCTAGCCACTTCTCATCCTAGACAGTGGTCACGTTTGCTACTGTCCAACACTTAGAGACTCATTACAAGTCTGGCGGCAATTCAGTGGTAAATCTGCTGAAATACCGTCAAACAGAAGTAGCGTTACAGCCACTTGGTCCCACCAATTTACCGCAGACTTACAAGTGCCGGTGGGTGGTGTAAGTCCCCATTTCTTGTAGTCCATAGGACTCCATGGGGATTTTGGCACAATTACCAGCAGCGGTAATTATGCTGGTAGTAATTCTGCCAATTTTACCATGTATTTTACTGGAGGAAAATCCTCCACCTTACCACCAAAGCTGTCGTACCGCCGTACGACAGAATGAGGCCCATCATCATTTTCACGGCGAGGTGAAGTCAGGTAGTAGCGACTTCTCTATGGAGCGAACCCAGTAGCGCATGCAAAATACCATACAGGCATTACACCAAGTATCTTCATCTACATATTACTCTACACCAAGGAACCACTTAGCAACATAAAAGTTACAATATTACCTTTTACTTAATGTAGCTGCTCTTCAGGCTCGAAACAAATCGTCCTAGATTCGACAAAAAAATAAACTTCTCCGCTCCAGAGGGGCACCGGATTAACATACAAATAAATATCTTTTAACTATTGTTACATAATTTAAGAGACATAGATGTCCATTTAACAGTTTCAGGGGCTTTTTCATTTACACCTTCACCCCAGGGCATACATTTTTTAGAACTGTTCTATGCATCTTAAACAGCTACTCCTCTTCTCCATCTCCTCCCAAACCTCAGCGAAGGGATCTCCAGGGGGGCTATCAGGTTCTTCTCATTAAAACCTACCGCAGGCAGGGCAGCCGAGTAGAGGGTATGCAGTGATAAAATCGCTGCAAAAAGGTCGCCTTTACAAAAAATCACTGCAAAAATGCTGTGGTTTGCCGTGTTAAAGGTTTACCCCATTACACCATTTAAGCGGAGCGGGGTTTTCGGGGGTGTCCCCCGATCTCCTTAAATGGCATAAGGTGTCCGGGGGTTGCAGGGGTGTCCCTCACATCCTTAACATGGTTTGCGGCGGCAAAACCACAGCCTTTTTCACACAATATTTTGTGTTCACGGCCATTTTTGCCGCGATTTTAACACATGGAACCGAGTAGAGCAGGATAGACAAGAACAGTGTTTAAGTGAGATAAACAAGTGGGGGTCCTTATTCAATCAGGAAAGGGCTATCGCCTTAGAAGCAAGAGGCGTGGCCTAATGATAACTAATCCATTTTGCATAGGCCGCGTGTTACCGGCAGAACCACCCTTGCATCATGTTAGGGTAACGTTTCTTTTTGCAGCTTTTTCTCCATTTCAATGGAAGGCCACCATAGTTGCCACCTACTTGTTATCACTCACCTGCTCAGTTCACATCTTATGGGGCACTGGTCAGTCCCTAAGGCTGCCGGTGCATGAGCGACTTTTACTCTTATTTGCATTTCCTGGGATTTCATTTTACAACACACGCCACCTTCCGTGGTGTGTTACAGTGACACTTTATGTCCTTTCTTGTTTTTGTCTGGCAACATTTCTTATGCTGCTTTGATGTGCATGAGGCAGGCTGTTGGAAGCTAAGAGTGTTTTAGCTTGTTTCCCCAATGCAATATTGCATACCATATTTTTTAACAACTTGATGCCATTTTGGGGTACCGTATACTCAAAATGGCTGATCCTAATGGTTTAAATCCTGCCTTGTTGCCATCTTCGTGTTTGGCCTTCTTTCTGCCCTCTGAGGCAGGAATCCCCCAAATATGGGTCTGCACTTATACAGTAATCTTTTCTGGATTCCTAGTCCGGGCTTTGTGTGACTTCGACTGGCCTCAACAAGACCCAGTACAGATTCCAGCAAGGACATGTTTGTTGCGAGGCAGATAAGTGGGCTGCTGGCTGTACTTGATTGGACCACTGTTAATGTTTTGAATAATGCAGATCCTTCCCATTGGTGGACTGGGACAGACCACAGCCGGGACTTTGAATAAGAAGAGGAGGTTTGGAGCCATTCTAGAGGTCACACACTGGAACCAAGATTCGGAACAATGAAGACACTGCCAAGAAGAGCTGGAGAACAGCAGCTGAAGGAACCAGCATTGTCAAAGCCACTCATCTCCAGCTACTAGGGAAGTCCTTAGCCAGATCATTCCACTCCTATGCTTGAGGGAGCAACCAGTCCCTGCTGTCCTGCCATCACTGGACTTATCATGTTTCCCAGCAGCATTCTGGGGGCTGACATCACTGCAGACATGTCTCACTTTTATGACTTACACTTGGCCTATCCTCGACTTATTGTCCAAGATCCTTGTCTCATGCAGCAGATGGACTCTAAACTGATGAGCAACCTAGCTGGATCCCGTGTTTCACTGCTGGCAAGGTCCAAGCCTGCCAACCCCTGACTGAAGTTTCTTTACCTACTCGCCATGCCAACAGTGTTCCAGTGGCTGTCCTCCGCTGTGGGAGTAGGAGTGAGCATCACCCAAGGTTGTCTATCCTGTCCACCTGAAGCATCTCTGGAATCGCATCTGCATCAGAGATCAAAATCGCTACTATTTGGGCACAACCCGACACTGACTTAGTCACTGCATCTGTGACCTATTCTTAGTTACCATGGGATTGGTAGTTCATAGATGCCGAGTTCAGAGGGCAAGTGTGCATGCCACCCTTGGTTTCCGCTCCTCCCCTAGGGAGTGGATGAGCTTAAAGTCCACTCACTAGCACTATCCGTACCGGACCATGAGCAGGGTCCTAGTTGAGAATTTCTGCTTGGTGACCCCTCAGGGTATAGGAACTAAAAGTGATCCTATGGTATTTGTACATACCTTCTAGAATTCCATGACAGCTTGGGGTTAAAGAATGTGTGTTGTATCTAGCTAGAAACAGTTCTGAAGAGAGGAAGCTGGTGGGGCAATATGTTATGTTAAGTTATGTTATGTTAATTGGCATATATATAATGCCTTTCTCCAATGGTATGGCCTCAACGCGCTGTTGGTCTAATGCCCTCGGGGACCGCAGTCCAGGTAAGTGTAAATGGTCAGAGAAATAAATAGTGCATGTGTGCGCTAGGTATGTGTGCAGCTGGGACAAATTTATTGTGGGGGCTAGCTGCATTCTAATGCTGGAGGTGGTGGACAGAGTATGTGAGACAGGTAGTATGTGTAGAGCTAGGCCGAATATGTCATGGGATAGATGCATTCTAATGAATGTGATGCTCTGCAGTAAGTAGGATATGTGGGATTATATGTGAGCGAAGCCAAATTTATCGTGGGGGATAGTTGCATTCTAATGCTCGCTGCGATGTGCAAGGTGGTAAAAGATTATGTGTGCAGCTACGCTGATTTGATTGTGGGGGATAGCTGCATTCTAGTATTCAAGCTGCTGTGCAGGGCTAACCTTCACAATTCTATCTAAATGTGACGGATAGCTAATCTTCACAAATCTACTAAATGTGACACAAAGCAGCTAACTGTTGTATGTGGCACAGTTCAGCACAGTGGACAACTATAGGGCTACCTTACACATTGACACCAACATAGAGGCCCCAGCACAGTTAGAAAACCCACACTCCAACGCCAGATGAACAAACCTGTATACCCTCATGTTCACATAGTATCGGCCCCACCTGAGTTGAATATTACAATGATCTCATCATTGGCACAATGCACTGCATTGTGGGCACCAGGCAGTACTAGGTACCTCAAGGTTGAAAGCTCATTTACAGTTAAATAAACTTACAGCTGTGGGTATGCGGGGACAACAAACAGTGTGTGCTTAATATAAGTTAGCGGTGAAAGCTGTTCTAAGGGCTAATTGTGCTGGCATGCAATATATCAGCATGCAATGAACAAAACAAAAAAAAAAGAAAGTACATTTCTTATATAGGACTCAGAGCACTGAAATAAATGAAGATATTATCGCACGGAGTGGTACTCAATTTATCAACCTCGGAAGGATGAAAGGCTGAGTTGACGCTGCCAGGATTCGAGACTTGCCACAACAGGCTGTGCACAGATATCAGTTTCCATTTCAAATAAAGTTTGTCGGTGCTAACGGCAGGTTGCCGTCTGACTCGTAATATTTGACCGGTGGTTGACTTCCTGGTGCCACCATGACAATACAAGTCCGGCAGCCCGGGAAGTCAGGCGCTGGTAAATTGTTAATCCCCAGATAGGACTTTATGGGAGTGGGGACTTGGAAAGCACTGGCAATGCACCGTAGCAGCACCAGCAGGCAAATTCGCAGTTTGCCGGTCTGGTAACAAGAGTGCTGGTGAGCTTACCGGCACCCTTCTTTCCGGACCAGCAAACTTGTAATGAGGCCCATTTACAATTGATTTTCAATGTGTCTCAAATTCAGATTCAATTAGAAATGTTGCTAGCCAGCTGCACGCATATGTCCAGAGTACGGCCTTCATACACCTCTTCCCGGCACTGCTCGCTTATAAGAATACAGCTTGATGTTCTGGATACACAGTTGCACTTGGCTTAACGCAGCTTGAAGAGAAGATAAGAAGCAAATTAAGTGTTTAGTACAAAATAAGTGTATGAGTTGTGCAAGAAGATTTTTTCTTTGTACTTACTCTTGGGAGGAGCAATGTCACATAAGAGTATCTAAAGGCTTCCCCGAGGCTCAGTGTATCACATCCCATGCCAAGTAAACCATAATGATGTCGTAGCACGAAAGCATAGTTCACATTTTTCTAAGTAAAGGCGAAGATGTACTTAATGTCAGGGTTTCTACATATAGAGAAAAAAGCAGAGCACCAATCTACTACTGTGAAATGTGTTGTTCGGAGGGATGCAATTTAAGATGGTTGCAAGGTTGGGACTACTGAGGAAAGTGGGCAGATTCACTGCACAGAGATCTTGCACCAATCAATAGGAGTATCGCATGGGCTGCAGGTTGGTACAATAATTCCTTTCTTCTGCTTCTTTCGAGATGAAATATTGTGGGGCACATGAAGGGGTTCGTCTGAGTTCAGCATGATACGTCCAGGTTATATGTTTAATATGTGTTCAACCTCATTTGCATGAAAGGACCATACTTGTGGAGGAACATGGTCCCATTGTCCGTGTTGCAACAGGGGAGTGGTTTTTCCACAGCCCATCTGTCAACGCTAGTGTATTCGGTAACGCAGCCACAATGTCTAGCTCCCTCTGCACAGGGGCCGCCAAATAAATACCATTGGCGGAACCTTAAATAGTGCCACTGATTTTACATGGAAGATGCAGCACTAGAAGGTCCACATGTGTCAACGATCTGAGTAGCAAAGCCTGATGTTTAGAGCTAGGACCCAGAGTAATAGAAACACGTTGTGAAACGGGCCAGGATATAGGCTGGTTGTCAATACCCACAGGGTTTATAACCTCATTGGATCATGGATCATGCAGAAATTCTGAAGCTTTCAACTAGGATCCAGAGGCTCCAGTATTCACTAGACAAAAACGTTTGTTCCACGAATAGAGCGTTCTATGAAAGGAGCAGATGGGCCAAGCAGAATTAAAGAGGGAATGGTGTTGCTGGCCCTCTGCCTGTACTGTTATGGACTGTATGAAATGGGAGGTCGGGACGTTGGAAGTAATTGAAAAAAGGGCTGAGGAAAAGATTGCCAAGTCTGTTGAGCTGGCTGATTTGGACATTCAAGCTTCTAGTGACCAAATTCTTTACAATAGTTACACTGGCCACTTTGTGTGTTTGGAAAAAGTAGCCGTCAATCCAATCCTGGGCTCTTCTAGCACCTGGGTTTGGAGACGCCCCTGCCTTCCCCCTTGTCCCCAGTGTCAGTCCTGCCCTGAGCCCCATCCTTCCTTGAAAAAGTTGGAGTTGCTGGATCTGAAAAGTCATCCGTTTAGTTTTGGTTGCCCCTTTCTGTTGTTCTGCGTTCTCATGTAAAATGCTGTGCAGCTAATAGTACTTGAGTTAAGCTCTTGCCTTCACAACCTATAGGTACTCATTTTATTGTGACCAGCTGTCCTAGTACAAATGCAGGCACGCCAGCCAGATGAACTGTCACAGCTGCATTGGAGATCCCTGAATATTGGGTGAAACAATGCTTTACCCTCTCTAGATAATCGGCTGAGTTCTCGTTCTTGCATTGCTTGCAAACATTTAATTTTGTTCAATCTGTTTTCTTGGGACAGATTACTAATATTGTGGGGAGAAACCTATTAGGTTTTCCGTTATGGCTTTTTAAAGGGCCAATTGCTTCATTGCCAGGGTATGGTGAATTTATTTGGGAGGTTAGAAGCTCAGAGCAACTGGTTAAGTTCAGAACCAGTTGGGACTGTAACAGTCTATTATCACTGGGAGTTCTTTTTGCAACTTAACAAGATCCTTCCCTATTTTAGTGAAGGGTTAGTGAATATTAAATAAATAGGTGGAGCTCAACACGGTGTGATCCTGGCACCAGGCAATTGTCATATCAGGTATGCTGTAGTTTCAGCTTCAGGTGGGGCATTAGGGAAACCTTCAGAGATTGCCCCCATATCAATTAGAATCACCAAAAAGGTTTGAGATTGGCCTTTTGCCGTGTAACTAAGCAAGGGCTGACACTGACTGTGAGACAGGGCTACCAGGTGAATGTAAAAGGATGGATTGTCTGTATATTGGAGATTCATGGAGGGGAGAATTCGGGCTGCACAACTAAACTTGTTCGTCTGGCTGATGTGGGGCTGCATATGTCTGTGGTTACAGTTGATCTGGCGGCTGATCAAGTTGGGGGTTCATTATGACCCAGTTATAAGAGTCAATAATATCTTGGGGATATTCTTCAGGTAGGGAACCCCCTGGAGCGCTGAATCAAGTCAACTATAGCCTTTATTTCTGGTAATGGCCAGACTTCCTCTGTAGTCTTTTAACTCTTTCAGACATTCTTGCAACGTCCCCTGGGCATACTTCAGGTCTCTGATTGTGGACTTGGTGCAACGTTTAGTAGTTTTGGTATACCAATCGAAGAATGCATCCCACTTTTTCTAATGGACCTTGGCACCGCGGGATTCAAGAGCTCCCCATAAAAATGCATAATTGTTTCTAGATCGAATGTGCCTACTTCTGGGAATGGTTTGGTGTCATTGATCCACTTACTTGCAAGTCTTGGGTAAATCATTTATCTACATAAAATAAGTTTGACTCCCTTCAGGAGGGAGTTGCATTTGCTTTTGCTGGCATTTTCCCCCTGGAAATACTATTTTGTTGTATAGGTGCCTAAACAAATGTTCAATAAATACATTATTGCAGGGTTAAAACTAGGAATGCCTTATGAGAAAGTCTATGCCGCAAATGAGCTGAGACACAGTGTTGCATAATTAGCCTGTTGTGCTCCTCACCCTGTCGCACCTGGTAACCATGCCTACCAAGGATCCTAGGAAGGAGCAGTATTGCAGCCCCCTGCTGGGAGTTTTGTCTAGGGCATTTGTGGGTGGATCATGCTGCCAGGGTTCTGTTGAACACTGTAATATGTTATGTTGGGATTTAATAACCACCTGCGTTGGAACAGAAGACAGCCTCTAGAATCCTTCTTGTTGTGAGTCTTGAACTGCACTTGGGACTTTATACAACACTCTTTAAGACCCGACAACGGTTCATGACTACCACTCCGTCAGCATGCCCTGCGCTATAACGTTGAGACATGGTCTGTAGTCAAAATAGCGATTCGGTGAAGGCATAGAAAGGAGAGACGGTTGCACACACATGAGCGTGAAAAAGGGACAAGTCTGGGAAAAACCCACTACTCAGATAGGAAAGGTAGAAAATAGAACTTGAAAAAGGACTCAGTGAGTGTCTCTGCCATCAGTGTCTCTTTGGGAGGATACAGGAACTGGGTGACTCAAAACAAAGAGAGTCAAGTCTTCATCAAAGTCACATTTTCAATGAGAATCAGATCTATGGCTGCCCAGAGATGTTGGGCTTCGGAATGGGGAAGCCACTCAGGCAGGTTACTTTCTGGCACCCACACAGTATTTTCTGCCGTCAGCCCTGTACGACAACCTCAAGTTATAGCAGCTGGTGAGACTTGCAGGCTAGGTACGACTGGCTTCCGATGGGTGTTAATTTTGTGTATATATATATATGAAATCAAAGAGTTAAAATAATAAAAGAAAATGATACATTTGTTTGAACAGTATAACACTCAAAGAGGAAAAACTATACTGACTACGTTCACTAACAAAAAAACATTCAGTACAGGATTTGGATGCAAGTGCTTGGGTGTGATATCCAGTTATCTTATACTTTCATGTGAGGTTTCAAGAGAGCTCTATCAGAACAGACCAGAATCGCATTGAACAACTAAAAAGACAAACAAACAGATACACTGAATTTCATTTAATTTGTTTTATAAACTGATCTTTAAATAAACCTCTCGTTTCCCAGTTGACCGGGGTGCTCCCACCACCCACCGGCATTCCCTGCAGCGAGTTTCCGAATGTAGTCAAAAAGGAACTTGCATTCACTGATGCCACCAGTGGGTGTCACCGCAGAGCCTATTTGTGGTCTTCCTTTGTTGTTGTTTTTGTTTACTTATTTTATTGAGCGTATGAAACACCAATGCATATACATCTTAGTTAATGCAGACATCAGAAGATGAAACGTTGAGCAAACATTGGCAAAACCTAAGTAACTTATGACATGCAGATAACCACTGACCTGAGCAGATGGCATTTCCTTGTCGACAGGAAAACCCCCTGAGAACCTCAATACCCTCCGCCTGGATGTGAAAAGGAATGGAGAGAAGCAAGATCCCCATGGAAACCCTCTGGGGAAGAAAACCCTGTGCAGGAGTTGAGTGCAAAGGTAAATGGTCATTTTTTGATCTTCAGAATCCTGGACTGGAAGATACTGGACTGGACCCCCTCACTAGCTGATATTCTTATACAGTCTACCAGAGATAAAAAGAAGGGTAAGTATTGTTTCAGGGAATAGATGCGATAGAGATACAGGAAAGGCAGTGTTTTGCACCTGTGGCTGCATGTGTGTGTATCCTTACTCAGTCGGTAGCTGAAGTGCTTGTGAGTCTGGATGATTTCCCAAGAAATGGTGTGCCTCCTATGGTTGAAGGATGAGAAAAATAAGTTTGGGGTTCCCAGGTAAGTGAGTAGTGTCTTTCCCCTTCCTTTTGAACCTACGTGGCTACGGGTGCTGCTGGAGGACAATCTTCCTGCAATAAGCGAGCGGGTGACTGTGGCGGGGACGGAACTCCTCTCGCGATAAGGTTGCAGGGAAAGAATAAGACCTTCCGTATGGTTTAAGATTTTTACGGATTCAGATTTATGAGTGTGCGTTCCTACCATGATTCTGTGGGTCCAAGGAGCCGAGAAAGGGTAAGTCGGTGTAGAGGAGTAGCCAAGTACCCCTACTCCACCTACCCCACATACATTAACCTGAGAAGTATGAACCAAAGTATGTGACGTATACTACACCAATCAGAAGGCAAGAAGAAGAGCAATGGCTCTGTGCAGTGCCCGTAAGAATACCTATACCTAAGAGAATATTGGCTGTGAAGTACCTATTAAGGAAACCCTACCTACATTCAAGACAATATGATGGCCATTTGAATGTGATTCCTGATGAAACTGAATGACCAGGATGAATGGTGAAGTCATATGAAACTGAATCGACCCCATATGGAAGATAACCAGACCAGAGATGCAGACGGTTTATGAAGAACAAGGAAGTACTAAGGATAAGTGACGTCTTGGGATAAATATGAAGAAATGCATGCCATAAACATGATGCAGATGTGTAGTTAGTTTAAACGTGTACAGATGTAATGAAACGTAAGCAGTAAAGCAATCAAGAAGCTAGCCAAATGCTTATAGTAAATAGATCACGGCATGCGCCAACATATTCATATATACCTCATAGATACCTATGGAGTGAATAAAGAATGAATGTTCCACTACGTATATTGCAGTCTTGAGCAATAAGGAAGGCCTCAATTCAGTGTCGCAGTTACAAAAGCAATTGAATTAAAACAGAATATATTTCAGCTAAGGAGTTGGATGAGCCAAACAGCCAAGGTCTTATCAGAAATAGAATTGGCTGACATTAGATACCGTTAATATGAAATAACAGAACCTCCTGTTCAAGAAGGTCAAGTGAAAACAAGAGACGTCAGACGACAATTGAGAGAAAAATCAAATACAAAAAAAGGCTCAAATTGTGGTGTCCAGTCGAGTGATGGAAGAAAGGTGGACGCATGAGGAGATCACACCTACGCACGGAAGCCAGACAGTACCCATTCTCCTTAAAAAATCTCAGAGAAGAGTACAGACTTAAGGCCAATGTCAAACACTAATTGACACTGAAACATTGAGGTGATGATGGAGTGTACTTTTAATTGGTGGGAAGCTGGTATCAAGACAAGTTCACCCGCATCTGGTTGTTCAGTCTGTGTGCTGCTCAGGTAGGTGGAAAGTTATTGATGGGGTTAGTAGCCAACCAATTTTAAAAGACCACGTAGTTGCGGGTCCTATAGTTTGTGTAGTCAATGTGACATCGTACATTTAGTGACGTTCATAGTGGCCATTTTGAAGGGAGGGCTTAGTTGCCCCACCTGATGTGAAGCATCCATCATGTCTCTTCGTTACCCTATACAGATATAACACCTATGCTTAGTTACTGACTTAGAACCAATCCGGCTTTCCGATAGGTTTTGGAAGTTTGCCGCAGCGGATGACGTTGGTAATGACGCAGATTAGTACGTCAGCTATGACCATTTTAGGGTTTAAGAACCCAGCTTTTTTATGAAATGATTGAGTGTTGAGTATCGAGCGATTGCTGATGTTCGTTGTACTCCCTGTTTTAGTTACGTGCATTAAAACAGACACACTTTTGCCAAGCTATTTGTGTCATCTGAATTATTGATGTTTGATTAAAATTCTTATCCCCATCCATCTCTGTAACGCTCACCTGATTCCCGTAGAGGCGCCGGTCTTGACTGGGCGTATACCGTATCTTCAAAGGTGATGTGTAACACACGGCTGGCTCTTTGGGCTGGACCTCTGTGCACTGTATGTCTGACTCGAAGGGTAAGATGTCTGCAGATAGAAAATATGGGATTAAGGAACTGGGTTATTGAATGTCTCTCTCTTCTTCCCTTTCTCTTCTCCTGTAGAACCCCAAGGGTTAACGCTCTCACCTTAGGTAAGTGAATGCCGTGCTCTCCATCTGCCTCGGGGCAGGGTGCTGTAACCAGGTTCTTCACTGGATAAGGGGAGCAGGCCTCTTGACTTCAGAGGACTGCTCTCCGTCGTTTACTGCACGAACGGTAAGTTTCGAGTAATTCTAATGTCTTTAAAGTCTTTAGTAATGATGTTTCTTGTTTTGCAGGGTTCCGGCGATGGCGGATGACGGGCTGAAGTGAGTTGAAGATGGATAGAAGCGCCTGGAAGCACGTAAGTAAGCGCTTGTTGCCTGCTTCACGATGCGCTCTGTCTTTTTATTTTGCAGGTAAAAGTTCGGAGCGGCTGCAGGGTGCCGGAATACCCACTGGGTTAGATGTGGAAAGGAGTAATGGCACGTGAGTATTAAAGTTCCCCAATGTCTTTAAACGCACCTTGTTTTGTCTTTCAGATGCGGGATGCAGCGCCGAAGGCCTCCAGAGCGTGCGAAGAGTTGGTAAGCTTTTGTCTTTCAGATGCCGGAATGCAGTGTGAAGACCTCCGGAGCGCACAAAGAGTAGGTAAGCCTTTGTCTTTCAGATGCCGGAATGCAGCGCGAGGCGTTGGTGACAGCCGATGGACCAGGTAAGTGAAGAGCTGTCACTGAAGACCGTAATGCTAACCTGTTCTTTCTTGTCTTTATAGGTGTTGCTGAAGACTGGATTCAGGATGGTAAGCCTTTTTCCTTAGGCCCAGGATCAGATGCAGAAGACACGATGAGCGTTCTGCTGCAAAGGATGCAGAATAACGCAAAGCAAGATTCATCCATCGGGTGTGGTTTAAATAGCCTCCTGTAGTGCTTAGGTGTCTCCTTCCACAGCCACGCCTAGGTAAGAAAAGAGTTCCTGCTTTCCAGAAGAGTTCCAGTGTTCTGAATCTAGGGAGTGGCTCCTGCCCCACCCAACAGGAAAAGTAGTTCCAAACAGAAGAGGATCAGAGGCTCAACTGGCAGGCAAGTAAGCAGCATGGTCTGCTGCAGGTAAGTCCACCCAAGCATTATGAGCCCGGCGCTTCCAGCGCTGGGACTGGGCATATTTATGAGCCTGGTGCCACTGGCGCCAGGACTGGGTCCAAAAGGTCCCAATTGGGACTGGTTGGCACTCGGAACCTGGGTTATGGATCTGCTTCCAAGGGAGTTGGGAAAACCCTGACCTTTTGGAAGCAGAGATCATGACATCTCAAGGGTATTGCCACTCATCTTAAAGGGCTTGGAGTCCCCAGTTCATCGGGATTTGACTTCTGCGGTTATAACAAGAGGAATGCAGGTTGGAGCGGACGGTGTGAGAGTACGAAGACTAAGAGCGGACGTAACTGCAGGTGTAACAGATCTGTAAAATAGAGAGAGAGTAAGCGTGGAAAGGAACAAGAATCTCGGGCAATGTTTTACTCCTAGTTGGCGTACTTACGAAGCATCATGTTCAAGAGTAGCGACGCACTGGGGCACCGGCTCTGGCTGCATATATTCAGTCACATGACTGCACATAGGTGGAGTCCATACACAAGCAGGAGCAGGCAGGCACATTCTATCGGAACGGAACTTCCTGGCGGGTTTGAGCCTAGGATGCCTAGTTCTACAGTTTGAAATGTAGGCAGTTGTCGAAAGAGGTGTATTGTTGTACATTGGGTTGCACGTGTTCTTCTTGGCCGTTGTAATGCTTTTGCAGTCATAATTGGGCTGTGCCAGACTAGTATACAGCAGATGAATGAATGCAAAGCAGGAAAGAACCCCAAATCATAATGTGAAAAACATAGTGCCAAACAGGTGAACTAGTTCAAATGATAGCAGACAGGAGTCGACAGGGGCAAAAGCAATTCAATGCCTGTTTTAAATGCCTGATTTCAGGGCATAACACTCCACTGAGCATCCATTTTGTATATGACTTGATTTGTTTCTGTGCTGTTTAATGATGTGGATCACTCACTGACAACTTGATCACTCATTCTAAAGCGGTCCGGGGCAGAGGCAGATAAAAAGGAGAGAGTCAGGGAACTGGAATAAAGTGAAAGGTGGAACCTTTGGCAGCAACCACCAGGGTCAATCTCCTTTATTATTAGAGGCCAGGCAGGGGCAGGTTTTAGGGCACTTTTAATAACTTTTCCAGATCCATGTGGATTATGGGGATCCTGCACAATTGAAGTCGTCAGCAAGGCTCCAAGCTTGCCCACTGACGACCACATTCTCCTGCCTTTTTTAACTTGGTTGCTGTTTTACATCACCCTAAACTTTTCTCGGTGTCACATGACTTTCTTCAAAGATATCCTTCAGTAGGTTACCCCGAGGCATGCCCCTTTGTACCTTTTGGGACTCCTTATCATAGACTCATTCCTCTAAAATGTACTGAGTTCTAGTTTTGTGGTGACATTGTGAGGATTATGTGTTTCTTAGCCTTCTCCCCACAGAGTCTAGTCTAGTGATTTCAGCTGTGATTCCATTGTTCCTAGAATCTTCCTGCTACATTCTCCATAATGAGTCCAGTCTAGTGACCCCCAACAGTGCTCCCATTGTTCCTAAAATACACCTGCAACTTTCTCCCCATATCTTCTACTTCAGTAATCTCAGCAGTGATCCCCTTGTTCCCAAAATACTCATGCTACAGTCTACCCAGATAGTCTAGTCTAGTGCTCTCATCAGTGATTCCATTGTTCCTAAATTCCTCCTGCTACATTCACCCCAAATAATCCAGTGTAGTGATCTGACCAGTGCATCCATTGTTACTAAATCCATCCTGCTTCATTCTCCCTAGGGAGTCTAGTGATCTGACCAGTGCTTCCATTGTTCCTAAATTCACCCTGCTTCATTCTCCCTAGAGAGTCTGATCTGGTGGTCTCAGCAGTGCTTCCAATGTTCCTAAATTCACCCTGCTACATCCCCCCTAGATAGTATATTCTAGTGATCTCAGCATTGCTCCCACTGTTCCTAAAATACTCCTGCTACAGTCTACCCAGATAGTCTAATCTAGAAGTTTCAGCAGTGCTTCCATTGTTCCTAAAATCCATCTGCTAATTCCCCCTACATAGTCTAGTGGTCTCAACAGTGCTTCCATTGTTCCTAAATTCCTTCTGCTACATTCCCCCCAGATAGTCTAGTCTAGTAGTCTCAGCTGTGCTTCCATTGTTCCTAAAATCCATCTGCTACATTCCACCTACATAGTCTAGTGGACTCAACAGTACTTCCAATGTTCCTGAATTCCTCCTGCTACATTCTCCCCAGATAGTCTAGTCTAGTGATCTCAGCAATGCTTCAATTTTCCTTGAAATCCTCCTGCTACATTCACCCTAGATAGTCTAGTCTGGTGATCTCAATAGCACTTCAAATGTTCCTAAATTCCTCCTGCTACATTCCCCCTAAATAGTCAAGTTGAGTGGTCTAAGCAGTACTTCCATTGTTCCTGAACTCCATCTGCTACATTCAAACTACATAGTCTAGACTATTAATCTCAGCTGTGCATTAATTCAGTATGTTCTGATAAAATATGAAAATGTTGTAAAAATCATAGGCATGGATTAGAAGACTTACCAGAAATCACACAATCCTTGAAAAAATGTCTCCTCAACAATGCTACCACACTTTTCATTTCCCTGTAGTGTTCATACTCTTGTGGTGTCTCTCTCCTTTTGCAGCAGGTAGGCTGGGAGCCAGGATGGCAGCATCAGGGTTGGCACTATTGCTGCTCTGCCTGACACTGGCTCACACCACGGGCACCCTGGGGCAATCACTTCCAGGAGAAGGTCGGGACCAGACAGACCATCACTTGGATGGAGTGCTGCAAAGAGCCGAGAGCATCATCATTAGGTCCATCCTGAAGAAGATGGAAGAGGAGGAAGAGAGCGCACCGGGTATGTCTATCCTGCACCATTTTATGTGTCACACCAGTCGTCTCTATCTCTCATACCAAGGCAACTGTTTGCTAATGTGACAGCTAGAAATGTATCTTTAATTGAAGGTGATGTCCGTCCCTCTGCAAACTCAAACAATGGCATTTAGATTTCCCATCGGTCAATACCATACCCTCAATTTCTCGCTTATTTGGAATAGAGCCCCTTGTTTAAAATATGTATTTCTACATATTGTTCAAGATTGGGGAAAAATATATATTATTTGATACCTTTGGCACCTAATAGTAAAACCCAGCCAGGTTTTTAGAATGACTTTATTAATATACAAATAATCTCCTTTGAAATACATCATATCTTGCATCAAGGCCCCTATGAGGCATCTACTGTACCTGGCTCTCTTAGGCGTCATCAGCCCGGCTCTCTTTCCCGCCCCCGCGCCCACCTCCCCTTCCCCAGATTGGGCCCCTCTAAGAAGGTGCCTAAACCTGCTTTCTGGGACCAGGACATTGCAGTCCATCTTGCATCCTGGCCCCTGTGAACTGAGTGTCCCCCTTCTCATTCTCTGTGCCCTCTGCCTTCATGTTTGCTCCTTTCTGCCATTTGTCCTCCGCTTTCTCTCCTTTCTTCCTCCTTTTTTTCACTTTACCAGGCATCTATCATGCCGGTCTCTCTTAGGCAACCTCTGCCCTGCCCTTTTCCCCATGCCCCCTCCATTTCTGCTACTTTCCTGCATTCTTCTGCCCCTTTCTCTCCTTTCATCCTCCTTTTTTCATCTTTTCAGGCCTCTGCCTCCATTTTAGCACTTTCTGCCATTGTATGTCCCTTTCTCTCCTTTCATCCTCCTTTGTTCGCCTTACCATGCTTCCACCAGACCTGGTTCTCTTAGGCAAGCTCTGCCCTGCCCTCTTACTTGCCGGCTGCCCGCCTCTCCTTCCCCTATTTGGAACCCCTCAGAGGGAGTTGCTTCTTAATAGTGTCCCCCAGGCAGTCCCTGCCCGAGCAGCACATCACCTAAGGGTCCAAAGGCAACAGGCGGCTCTTGAAGAAGCAGCTTCAGTCCGTGTTTTCCTGTGTTCGCTATAGTAGCCAGTCGCCAGCTGTTAACTAGCAGCTTCAGTCCGTGTTTTCCTGTGTTCGCTATAGAAGCCAGTCGCCAGCTGTTAACTAGCAGCGATTGACAAAGTAAGAGTTGTCTGGTTGCGGATTACAACAATTACTGTATTCCAGGAAGCCATACCACCATCTCACCTACATAGCATAGCTTATCAAGGTTTGCTAGTAAATAATAGTCCTATCACTTCTGCGCACCAACCATCAAGTACCATTTCATTAACTCTTGGGTTCCCATTTTATCCAGGCATCCCAAATCTAGGTGTCTCTGCCTTTACTGTTGTGCCCCCATTGTAGGCATTTATCCCTCTACCAAGGTATCGCAAATCTAGGTGTTATTGCATTTACTGTTGTGCCCCCATTTTAGGTGTTTCTCCCTCTATCCAGCGGTCCCAAGTTTAGGTGTTACTGCATTTAGTGTTGTACCCCCATTTTAGCTGTTTCACCCTCTATACATGTGTCCCAAATGTAGGTGTTACTGCATGTACATTTGTGGTTCCATTTCAGGTGTTTCTGCATCTATCCAGATATCCCAAAGCTAGCTGTTACTGCATTTACTGTTTTGACCCCATTTTAGGCATTTCTCCCTCTATCTAGGTGTCCCAAATCTAGGTGTTACTGCATTAACTGTTGTGCCCCCATTCCAGGCATTTCTCACTCTACCCAGGTATCCCAAATCTAGGTGTTTTCTGCGGCACACTGTGATAAATTTGGACCCCGAAACCCCTCTACAACAGATGATCGTAACTCACCCCCCCCCCATCCCTCCGGGCCCCTCTCCCACTGCTCAGGCTTTCAATCTAGGGAGACAACAACTGGTGAGACTAGCCAATCGTGTTGGACCTAGAAAAACAACATTGAAGATGAACTCCCGCCACTACCTTGCACCATGTATGCAGACATAGGCCTCAGGCACGGCCACCCATCCATGCATTTTAGAATGCAGCTGTGGCTGTGCAATTCCGGTCTAGCAGCTCGCATAACCATCCACACTGAAACCCCTGACGTACCACAACACCTCTGCTATTAGTATACAGCCACAACCCATGACACATTTTGGTCTAGCTGTGTACACATAAAATCTCTGGCACTAGCACTCAATCCTAAACCACCAACAGCACCTTCCCACATGCCAGACCTCTGGGCTGCTTACTGGAGTTTAGCCAGCCCACCTAAGTCCTAACCTTTCAAAATGCACACACGCATCTTTAAATTAAATCTTAGAATCTTCCACACATGGATTACAGTCCCATCTGCACGTTCCAACCACAAAACGCATTGAGGCCATACAAATGGGGAAAGGTCGCTGTATAAATGACAAATACAATAAAATATCATTTTTTTCTCATTCAAAGCCCCTGACGACATATTGAAAGCCAAATTTAATTTGTTACAAGGTGAATACCTTACGAGTTAGGAACATGCCTCTCAAATAAAGTAAACTCCTACTTCACAAGTTCAACCCCCCAGCAGGACCAACCCAGGCATTCAGTATTCTCAATGTGATCAATCATGTGGAGTAATAATGATAGGTATTTTAACAGCACTTAGAAGCAATTCATCATGAAGCACTACGTAAATACATTATATTATTATGTCTTGGGGGATGAGCTCAGTCTTCTTTAAATGTAAAGACACTGAACTCTAAACCTGAGAACACTGTCCCGTATCAAGGGGCTAATATTCATTTAATTCTGTAAACAGTACTCATCTTTACTTGGTGTGTGCCTTCAATTCTGGCAACATTCCCATTATTTAAGATTTGCCTCTGTATTTCATACACAAGTGTTTCAGGGCGCGACTAGGCAAGGGAGGTGAAACAGTGGGAAGACAGACAACGATCCGACTAGGCCAGGTGTTATTCAGATTGCGCAGGTGCAAGGGTAGGGAGAAGGGCAAGTGACTGGGGGAAGGAAGAGGGGAATGTGCAGTGCAAGGATAGAAGAATAAATAAGATCAATACAAGCGGCCAGATGGTGGCAAGTGCAGGGTAAGAGCAAAAATAAGTGCTGGTAGGGGGACTGTAGGGATACAGAAAACAGTCCCCAGGTACGGGGGTTGGCAGGGCAGATGCGGGTTCTGGACCTAAGATCAGAAAGGGTGGCCAGGTAACCAGTGCAGTTTCAGAAAGGAAATTCAGCAGGGGAGAGAGGCAGAGAAAGCAGAAGCAAAGAGGAAGGTTTTCAGGTGTTTCCGGAACCGGAGATGCTTCTCCTCAAGTCTCAGGGAGGCAGGAAGGTTGTTCCAGAGGGAGGCCCCTGCTGAAGAGAGAGCTCGTCCACCCACTCGTTGCTTGGAGAAGCGACTGACCCTGAGGGAGTTGGAGGCAGATGAGCGAAGAGCTCGAGAAGGAAGGTATTTGGGAAGAGAGAGTTGAAGGTATTGCAGCCCCAGACCCCATAAGGCCTTGTGGACAATGCAGAGGGTTTTGAACTTAATCCTTGCAGCCACTGGGAGCCAGTGCAGAGATTTCAGTCCTGGAGAGATACGATCCCTGGGCTTGAGGCCAAGGACAAGTCTTGCAGTCCAGTTTTGGATAAGTTGCAGAGAGCGGAGAGTAGAGGCAAGCAGATTAAGATAGAGACTGTTGCAATAGTCCAGCTTAGAGGGAACCAGGACTCTGGAGACAGTGAGCTTCTGGGGGAAGGAGAGGAAAGGAATAATACCTCTGAGGAGGTGCAGCTGGTAGTGTGATTTCTTAGAGACATCTGAGATGTGAGGAGAGAAGGAGAGTGTGGAGTCGAAGATGACCCCAAGGTTTTTAGCGTTGCATGTGGGGGCAGGAAGAGGGCCAAGAGAGGCCGGCCAGAGAGCTGCAGGGAAGGAGGGAGTGGGTGTGCCGATGAGTAGAATCTCAGTCTTACTGGCATTAAGGCAGAGGTCATTGGAGGCACAACACTCCTGGATAGCAGACAGACAGTCAGAGATGAGGGAAGGAGAGGAGGAGGCCGAGGGTAGCCTGAAAATGAGCTGGGTATCATCCGCATAGCACTGAAAGTTGGGGCAGAGAGAGGCGATGCAATGGGCAAGGAGTGCCAGGTATTGGTTGAACAGCCAGGGAGAGAGGTTATACCCCTGGGGGACACCACAGGTAGAGAAAAAGATATCGGAGAGGAAGGACCCAAGTTGGACCTGGGAGAGTCGGTTGGAGAGGAAAGAAGTCAGCCATGCCAGAGCCTGTCCAGTGATACCCAGGTTGTCACGGAGACGGTTGAGCAGGATGGCAACATGTTCAGATTCACTCCAGTGAACGTATTCTCCAGGGATTCATAACTTGCTCATTGGTTTAACTGGGACGGGCTAGGGTAATCATAGCCACCCTGACTAGATCTATGTATTGTACGTGTTTAATTGATCTCAATATTGATGCACCCTGCCCGTAATCTTGTATATCATATCACTAGATTCAGACATTATTTTTTATTTTATTGGAATTTATGTAGCACTTTCACTAAAGCACAGGACAATACATGATAAAACAGTACAAAATATAGTAAAAATGACTGATAAAATAATATATAGTAAGATATCAAAGGGGACAGACGAGAAGGATCAGAAATGAGATTTACGGAAAAGGGCAAGAAAAGGGGTGCACATAACAGTGAGAAGGAGATTGTTCCAATGTTGAGGAGTGAGGAGAGCGAAAGAGCAAAAACAGGATTTAGCACAGGGGGAGGAGTGACGAATTGGATTCCGACTCGCAGGATGAGTAGGGGTAAAATGGCCCACTCAGAATACACACCTCTACAAACCAAAACACTGTGCATTCATAAAGGGCCAGTTAAGAGATATATCTCCTTCACCTTTTGTAGTAATGTAGGCCATGGGAGGGCTATGCTCTTAAGAGGAGTGTGAAGGTGAACCAGTAGTCATCCAAACAACACAGTATCACAGTCAAAAACAAGGGAATGTCCAATCAAGGTTCTCTAAATATATTTAATCAAACACGACATCTACACATAGAACGAATAGAGAATACTGTACAAAAACTCATCCCAAATGAAGAACAGAGAAGATGCAACAGGCTGAAAAAAGTAGCACTCTGACCCTATTTACAGGGGTGGTAGGTACATTTCTAGTTCCAAAAAGGATATCTTGGATGAAAACTGGAGCAATTGTGACCTAAACAGTCTCTAGGGCGCAAGTGGACTGAGGGCGCAGTTCAGAGTCAATAGTACCTGGATTCAATTCTTGGTGAGCTGATAAAGTAAGACCCGGTGTCAAACGTAGATGCTAGCAGATCAAGTTCAGTTCAGGCACGTTGGATCATGTGGGCACAAGCGAGCATCAAGTAGGGGCAAATGCGGTCGCTCAGTGTGGTAGAAGGGTGGCTCTCAAGGATACAGATTGGGGTGGTCGCAGGAGCGCTTTGCATTTGGCCAGGCCGAGTCGGGCGGAGGGGGTCCATGAGTGTTGCTCTAGCGGTTCGAGTCGGTGGTGGGCGACAGTCATAGAAGTGGGCATTTTGGGTGTGTTGACGTGCTATCAATGAGGTGGCAGTTCAAGAGCTAGATGGGTTTGAGCCATGGTTGAAACCCCCAGTTAGAGTCGGCGTGTAACTCTCCAGTGATTCTCTTTGGGTATCTTTGGGTATCTGTTAAGGGAGTTGTCCTAAAGACCACCTGTGGTAAGACTTCATAAAACTATCCCTTGCTATACATGCCCCAACTTCTAGTATGAGTCTGTACCACTCAAGAGCAGCCAGGCTTATTTTTAGAGGAGGATGTGACTTATAGGTAAGTACAATGAACTCAATAAATACATAGATAGGCCCAAAGAAACTCTTACACACTTGTAGTTATAGTAAAATACTTATTGATTTTATATACACAAGGATAAAGTTATTCAGGTAAGTAAGTATGATTTCAGATATAAACAATAGGAAAACAATCTAGTATTTTAGGTGAGTAAGCCAATAGTTAGGAGTTAACAGGTTATAAACACAGTTCAAGGTAAGTTAAATCCCTTATAGAGGAACTTAGGACATGTTCTGTTGTAGGGATAAAAAAGGTTATTCAACACCAATAATAGCAGGTCAGTACTGTAAGAAGCTTATGATACTTTTCAGAGACCTTAAGGCTTTAGCAGTCCATCCCTATCCAGGTATGAGCTCTTCAAAATCAGATTTGAGATAAAGCAGATAAGGCACAGCACCAGAAAAGGCAATGTTCCAGAGGATTCTTTTCTTACAAGTAAGTAGACTGCATTAGAGGGTCGAAAAAGGTTTCAGGGACCTTGGAAAAGACTCCCTATGGGTGCACATGTGTTAGGCCTTAGCAAACGGTATGGTTGAACAACGAAACACCGGAATCATCACTCCAGCAGCAAAGGAGCAACACACTGGGCCTCATTACGAGTATGGAGGTAGCCATGCTGCTTTTAGCGGCATGGCTACCCCCATAGCGGGTACTGGGTCCAAGTTCCTGGAATGGGGAAATACTGGGCCATTCCGACCTTGGAGATCCCGGTATTTCCCCATTCAAGGAACCCAGACCCGGTACATCCCCATTCCCATTTGAGCCCCCATAGGGCTCAATGGGAATGGGGAGGATGCTAACAATGGGCCTGTTAATGACGGGCCCGTTGTTAGCATCCTGGTCAGCTCACGGGTGCCGCTAAGGATGCCTGGTTTTACCAGACGTCCTTAGCGGGTCCCACGAGCGACCTCGTAATTAGGCGGTAGAGATGTAACAAGGCTGGCAGCTCTACCGGCACCGTTAACCCTCTACCGCCTTCCTCGTAATGAGGCCCAATGACTTGAGGTATGTACTACCATGAGTCCCACAGTACCTTAGGAGTTGTGAAGAAGATGCAGCTGGATTCTTTCACAGTGCAGCAGCGGTGGATCCAGTCTCCTGTTGCTTGGTTGTGGTGATGAAAGGAGGCACTCCAGAAGGAATGTCACAGCTGCAGTTGAGAGAAATGGCTTCCAGCAGAGTATTCTTCATGCTCCAATGTTTGTCTGCAGTTTTGGCACCTTTTCACAGGCTCCAAGAGGGAACTGTTCTCGGCAGAATGATTCACCTCGCTTACTCGGTCCATCGGTCTTTGAAGAGTGGATTCTTGCTTCTGGAGGTCCAGAAGGAGTCCACTAAAGTTTCAGGAGAATTCGTTCATGGAAAAATGATGGACTGCAAAGTGGTTGCAGATGCCAGGGTATTGACAGTTTGCAGCCCAGGAAGGTCACAATGTCATAGGATGGCTCAATTTGCAGGTTTTCTCAGGAATGATTATGCCAAGGGAAGGAGCTATCCTATGCAGATCTCCTCTGTAGATTAGAAAATGGGATCAGGACAGCAGTGGCCTCTTCATGGTTGCTGGAAGAAGCTGCAGTCGTCTCTGGTAGTCTTCTTCTTTGGTTCTACTGTCCCAGTGGTTGACTTGCCTTCTACATTCAGAGTCTCATCTTTTAGCAGGAATTCCCACTCATCCTCTGCAGACTCTCCCGGCAGTTTACAGAATGAGGCGGGTGACTGTCCATTTAGGACAGCCAGCCCCCAATGGGAATTGGATTCTCTCAGGTACACCTGAAGACAAAGGATAGCGGAGTGTCAGGATCCCCCCACCCCCATGACTTGTCTTTGCCGACACACTGGAACACCGGCGGACCACACAAAGGGTTTGCGTTGAAGTCAAAACTCAAACAAGGATCTCCCCCACCCAGGATCTGAGAAGGAGGACCAAGAAAGGGCAAGCACATGAACAATGGTAATAAAAGAAAGAAGCCACCATTTCGGTCAATGGTGACCCTTCTGTGTGTTAGCCCAACTGTGGAAACAGCCTGCAGTCAAAAATCACACACAAGTCGGTAGAATATGTCCACTACCACCATCCATAATTATATGCTTGTCACTATAACAGAAATATTACAGGTGCAGTGATAAAGGGGTTGTTAGGTATCCCCTTGGCACTCCACATAGGGTGGTTTATACTGATCTTGCAAAGGGAAAAGCTAAGAAGGATAAAAAGTATGCATCAAACCTTGAGAACAGCAGTTTTTAAGGGAATTAAAAGAATATAAAAAGAAACGCCCAAAGAGCTCCCAGCAACACTGCACAAAGGGTGCTGGATGCTGCAGCAGTAAATCACAGATGCCTTTTAAAAAGTATGGAGGAAAGTAAGACGCCATAAGATAAAGTAAAGCAGAATGAACAGGGGTTCACAGAGTCACAGCAAAAAGAACAAATGAGGGGAAAAAGGCTCGCCTCATTCAGAAGAATATGAAAAAGGTTCAAAGGTCGAGCATAAAATGCTGGGGGTCTCACACATTTTGTGGGGGTGGCATTAAAATGAAATATCCCCCTACAGCCCCGGCATCGAGCAGTCTTTTCAGGCCTAGCAGGTGATGAGCTTTAGCTGGCAGACAATGCAGTGCCAGCGACTACCTTCTTGTTCCAGGTGCGGGGAAAACAGAGTGGCCGGTTTGGAGCGGTAGAAAATGGAGCGTCGGCTGGTCTGGCCCTCCGTTTGCTGTGAGCCCACTCAATGGGACTCGTGGATAGGATGCTTCCATTCAGGGTCTGCTCTCCCAGCTCAGGAGATTCCGGTCCAGTGTGGTAGGTCCTGATCCACAGCAGAGGTCACCCCCAACATGCCCTGGGAGTGGGTAGACCACACGTCTTTCGTCTGTCTTGGATGATTCCTTCTTCACCTGAGGCTGATGGCTTTGGAAAGAACAATTTTCCCAAAGAATGTCCAATGAGATCCTCAGAGCAAATCTACGGCCCTAAGGGATCCAAGAGGATCTCGGAGAATCTGAAGAAGGGATGGGAGGCCCCTTCTTTTAAAGGCAAACATCCTCAGGTAATTGGGCTAAAGCTAGCCTTCTTTAATGGTCCAATCCCTGCTCTTGACCAGAGTGGACTTTGCTCTTCTGATGTCACCCTCAAAGTGCTCTGCTCCAGAGGAGCAAGGCACAGGATAGGAAAGAGAAAGAGGGACAGTGAGAAGCAAAATGGTGGATGTCTCCTTCCATTGACCAGAGCCCTTCTGCCTCTCATAATTCCGTCCTCTTCCCTTCTCACTGAGAACAAAGGCCTTTAGAGATGCAGCACCCTGGTGTGAGGCTACTTCTTATGAATGGGTGTTCCCCTTTGATGCCCAGGCCCAGGACAGCTGTCTACTGTGTGGCTGTCTCCGGCAGAGGGTGTTACCTGCCCTCACATAAAAGATCAAAGAGGTGGCCCGGCGCTCCAGGTTCCTGTCCTGCCATTTGGCGGCCTATACCATGATGACAGAAATGCACATCAGCTTGCAAAAATGCAAGTTCAGGGCAGCAGAACGGAAATGCGCACCCACTGGCAAACTGGCCTACCGCCTCCTTCAAAGGCAGCATAGACTCTGCATCTGCTCCAAAAAAAGAGTCTTTATTCAAGCCTGCATCTCCACAGCATCCAATAACACAGCCAAACTTTTAAAGTCTGCAAGGAACTAGCCAACTCTAACACAGCTTCTTCCACCATTGCACCCACCGAGGCCCTTTGCTCGGCTCTGGCTGCACACTTCACCTCAAAAACACAGGATATCCTATCCTCTCTCTATTCCTCACCACCTCATGCACCAACATCTCTTGCACCACCCTTGACCACCCCGACCTCTCCCCTTTTAACTCCTCTCTCAACCCAATCACACCTGAGGAGGTCACTAGACAAGTCCGGTCGATGAAAGCCTCCCCCAAACAGGTGGACTCTTGCCCTCCAAAACCATCAAGGACAACACTGCCTTTCTCACCCCAGCTTTGGCAGACCTTTGCAACCTCTCCTTCACCAGTGGAGTTTACCCCACTGCTCTTAAGCACTCCCTTGCGCACCCTCCCCTAAAAGAACCTTCTGCTGACCCTTCTATTCTGGCAAACTATCACCCGATCTCTATTACTCCTTTCCTTGGCAAACTCCTGGAGATGTTGGCAATTCCTCAACTTACCCTCCACACTGAATCTGTTGGTTGTTTCCATGACCACCAGTCTGGCTTTAGAGCATCCAGAGGCGTGGAAACTGCTCTTCTGAACTCCCATAAAGACCTGCTCTGAAATCTTGATTCTAACTGTCCCTCTGTCCTCATTCTACTCAACCTCTTATCTGTTTTTTATACAGTGAACCACACCACCCTGATCACAGGCCTGCGTGGTACCCTGGGCATCACTAATTAAGCCCTGGCATGGCTAACCTTCTTTCTCTCTGACCACCCATCCCAGGTGGAATTGGGGTAATTGCTATCCCCTTTCACTCTCTCTATGTGCGGTGTCCCACAGGAATCTAACCTATCCCCCTAGTTTTTCAATTGCTACATGCCCCCTTGCCTGTATGATAGCCTCCTTCACCGACAACTTTCAGTGTTACGCAGATGACACGCAGCTCTCCTTCAGGCTACCCTCAGCCTTCTCTTCATTCATACCTGACTGTCTATTCCCAATTCAGTTGTGGTGTGCTGCAAACAACCTCTGCCTCAATGCCAATAAGAGAGAGATTGTCCTCATCGCGACCCCTGCTTCTGCATTCCCTCTTTCTCTCTGGCCAGACTCTCTTTGCCCTGCATCTCCACCTACCAATGAGACAAAAGATCTGGGGCTCATCTTCGGCTCCACTCTGTCCTTCTCGTCTCACATCACTGACAAGTCCCACTACCAACTGCACCTTCTCAGAGGTATTCTACCTTTTCTCACCTTCCCCCAGAGTCTCACCATCTCCAGAGCCCTGGTCCTATTGTAACAGCCTCTTTCTCAACCTGCCCTCTTCTACCCTCCTTCCTCTTTAACTCATCCAGAACAGAACGGCAAGAATTATCCTTGGCCTGAAGCCCAGGGACCGCATCTCTCCGGTGCTGAAATCCCTTCACTGGCCCCCCATGGCTACAAGGATTACGTTCTAGACACTTTGCGTTGTCCACAAGGCTTTCTGGGGCCTGGGCCCACTCAACCTGCAGCACTCTCTTCCTAAAGACTCCCCTTCCCGGGCCCCCCACTTGTCTTCCTGAAACGCTGTGTGGGTGAGCTGTTTCTCCAAGCAGAGATTTGGGGGGAGATCTTTCTACTCCACAGGTGCCTCCCTCTGGAACAGCCTCCCTGCCTCTCTCCATCTTGAAACAGATCAACTAAAGTGATGGAAACTCCTCAAGACTTTCCTCTTCACCTCCTCCTTCTCTCAACCTCTCCCCTGCTAACCACTCCTCCTGCTTTCTTTCCCTCTAGCCGCTACTTTCTGCTCAGTTTGCCGACTGGCTGCTTGGCACACCTTCAGAGCCTCACAGGCCCCACGTTTCCTCGCCAGTTTTCTGCACTTGCCTCCTGGCCCTGCTCTGCCACAGCACTTCTGCACTCTCGGTTGCAACCCATGGGAATGGTACTTCTTAGCACTTAACCCATGTTCTAGCTTGACTGGGTGCAATTGAACCCTATTACCTTCCCCTGGCACTTCCTGTCTATAGACTACGACCTGAATGTAACACGCCTAGTAAGCTTGTTTGTCTTCTTTGCCCTTATGTCTCCCCTCCCTTGCATGGTTGTGCTTTGAAACACTTGGTGTATAAGCACATCATAAATAAATAAACAATGAATCACAGCAGAGCTGACTCACAGGAACTAAAACATGTGTGATATCAATCGGGATGTGGCATCCATGATCATAAGTAGTCATATGAAATGACATGATGTGGTTTTTTTAACGCGCCTGTGTATAAGAGTTTCGCACTATGCCTAAACTCAGGTATAGCTTTATTTTAGAGATGATCCTGCTACCATCATAAGCTACTTATTATCATCTTAGTTTTGGTACATGGGTGTATATCTTAAGTACAGCCCTAGAGCAGCACATACTTATCTGCCACTGCTGCTGTCAATTGGGCATCTGTGACCCTGACCCTGCTCTGTGCCATGGGTAGAGCAGGCGCTGTGATTTAGGATACTGATGCAGCAGGACACAGATACATGCTATGCTTTTAATCTGATCAGCAGATTACCCTTTCAGAGATAGAATTACCTGCATCATTTTATAATTGAATACACATTTTAAAAGCCAGGGCTTTGCATCCTTGCCAGATACCAATTCCTCACAGGGAAGTTTAGGTACAGACAGAAGAAAGTTAGACTGGGAATTAAGTAGGTGTGGAGGTTGATAGGAGGGGCTAGGGTGGAAAAATAGGGTGGTGAAAGGCTGTCAGTACATTTATAGACAATACATGGGAAGTGGAAGAGGAGACAAGAGTGGAGGGGGGACCAAGACATGGAGAGAAGAGAGGGAGTGATGGAGGAACAAGAAGGGAGAGAGAACTGAAGGCAAACATAAGAGTTACAGACAGAATGTAGAGGGGCAAGAAAGGAAGTGTCAAGTAAAGCAGAGAAGTAGTCGAGACGGGAGAGAATTGAGATAAGATAAGAAGTTCAGTGGTGTTAAAGCAAGGGAAGGGGTGGGCTTTACAGGTGTACAGATGAAAGAAGTAGGTGTAAACTGCATTAGAGATATGGAGTGAAAAGGAAAGAGTAAGATCAAAAGTGACACCAAGATTGTTTGCGTACGTGGAGAAAAGCACAGAGGAAAGGGGAAGGAAAGGAGGAGGGGCAAAAGGGGGAAGAGAAGTAGAAGCAAAGAAGAAATCCTCAGTTTTAGTAGGATTGAGGTGAAGAAAATGGCAGTGCATCCAGGCCTGGATGGCAAGTAGAGAGCCAGATGCACATGAGGAGAGTCAGAAAAGGACGCAAAGGAAAATAAGATCTGCGAATCGTCCGCATAAAAGTGGCGGGAGGGATCGGTGGAGGCAATAAGAGTCAAAAAAGGATGATGTAAAAAGAGAACATGGGCCTCATTACGACTCAGGCGGTAAGGGGTTTACGGCACCGTAAACAGCGCCGACCCTTACCGCCTGAGTACGAGGTCCCTTAGCGCCATGGCGAATTTAACACCTGCTTTTAGCAGGTGTTAAAATCCATGGCGCTAAGGGACCATGGAGTTAATTACGCCACCGTAATTTACGGTGGCGTAATTAACGCCTTCCCCACTCCCATTATGCCCTATGGGGCAAAAATGGGAATGGGGAAGGGTAAATGGGGATTGGGGACTTACCGCCCCGCCAAGGTCGGAATGGGGCGGTAAGTCCGCCAACCACCATGGCGTAAACATAGTTTACGCCATGGTGGTAAAGTCACGGCCCAGGCGGTAACTTACCGCCTGGGTCGTAATGAGGCCCCATGTGCCATGTGGGATGCACAAGTAAAGAGAGAGAGAAGGAGAACGTTTGACAGCCTGGAGGGTGACAGAATAGGTACAGTTGTGAAGATAGAAGTGAAACCACTGCACTGCAGGGCCAGCAAACCCAAGGGAATACAGAGAGGAAAGAAGAGTTGGATGATTTACAGTCTCACAAGCAGTGGAGGAGTCAAGTAAAACCCGAATAGATGATAGTATAGGGTGACGAAAGCAGGGGGATTCCTAACATGAAGGAGAGCAGATTAAGACGAGTGATGAGGATGAAATCCAGACCTCAGTAGTTTTTGTTCAAAAGAATGGAGAACCAGTGCCATTATGAAATGTATTCATGAGTGCTTTTCTTCACCATTGCAAGATTCCATTTGTTGATTGATTTGTAAAGCAAGGTTCATGCAAGACATTATTGGGCTTCGTCAGAGCTAAGAAAAAATAGTGAACATTACACAAATGTGTCTACTGTTGGATGTTAATCACATTGGCATTTGGTTTTAAATTGAAAGTAAATGAAACATATACTTTCAATTATGAGTTCTAGTCTTCAAAATGTAAAGCTTTATTCATAAAAGTGCTAAGCATACACACAGAATATTCTTACAGAGCATTCCTTATGACATTTCTGAAGGCTGAAGTCTGCTAAGCTAACACAAGCAAGGCACTAACATTGTCAGATAGGTACTATTTTCAGATAAAAGGATCCATAATTTCAAATATACTAGCTACGTGTAAATTCAGTGTCCTAAAAATCGGGAACACCTACTTTGTACACGGAGCTACAAATCACTAATGAGGGAATTTGAGCTTTTCCTGCATATCTGCTGTCCGAGACACATACCAAAATAACCTGTGGCACTGTTATTCCTTAGGTAGTTCTCCAGATGTGTTGGAGTTCAACTCTCACCGCATAGACAGAGGTGAAGGATCATGGGAGTTATAGTCTAAAACATGTCGAGGGCTAAATGAGCAATGGCTAATGAATGGCCGTGATCTATGTTGTAATTTTAACTTGCACTCCATAACTGCTCCTTTGTGGAGTACATTTTTGCTGCTTAGAGTAGACGAATGCAGGGCGAACTAGCATGCACATCAGCAATGTCCCTTAAAACTTCAGTAACTGCAGGAGGAGACAGAACAAAACAGATTATAGTAGGGCATTGAACCATTTTCCTGGCATAGTGATGGTTCCAGACTGAATTTAAATGGTCTTTCAGTATGGGACGCAGGGAATGGATGTTGGTAACTTTTACTTAGTCACCAATTTAGCAAAATCCATGTGTGGGCTGAGGAGAAAATACCTAGGCCCCGCCCTTAAAATTCCAACCCAAAGCAAAACATTCTTCTGATGCTATTAGCAAGGAAAAAAGCAGGACGTAATACTACCCCTTGGGATCTGCTGGTAAGTTATCATATGATACGATAGGTTATTGATAACGCGGTTAATACCCAGAGGTTTATAAGCACAGACCCAGGGATCGAACCTGTGCTTTTCCGTGTTGTCTTGTTTCCAAGGGGAGCACGTTGCCCCTGAGCTATCCTCCTGAGGCTTTATGAAAACAATTGTCATATGTTGTGCTTTCAGCTAATAGTTATCCCCAATATCCCATGCCAGCAGGGCCTGCAACCAAGCCTCACAGTTTTTGTAGACCTGTCCTCGGAGCATAAAGAGACACAAGGGGGGCGCAGCCTCTTCAGTTGATGGGTCGTATGTTACTGTTCGTGCACACCAGAGAGCTCTCAAGTTGCACCATTGTATGGTACTTGTAGCGGTTTATTTTCGCCATACGAAAGCAATGCAGAAGTACAAGTTCCAGATGTTTGATCTCATCAACAAGCCCTAACAGAACCTAAATAACTCAGCAGGTTAATGTGCCTGCTGTAGAAATCAGTCTGTTACTTGGACGTCCTAGCCAGAGGAATAGAATGGCTGCAATCACATCAGATAAAACGCCCTGTGTTAGGCAGACACCATATTTGTTAACGCACACATGTTCCTTCTCACTGCCGAGCATGCTAGCAAACCAAATGGAAACGAAAATGCTGATTATGTAGCACAAACATGCATCCATTTAGGTATTCCTAAATGTTGGAATTTACAGTATTGTACGGCCATGTCGTGCATGCAGCATGTGCAGGCTCGGATTGGCTGGTAGGGCAATAGCCAATGCCAGAAGGAGACATGATAGAGTGTTCCAGTTGTGTTAGTCAAAGTGGGCCAGCTGTTTTGCCTAACTGGGCCAGTTTGATGAGTTATATAACTGTGCAGTTAGTGGTTTTGAACAATATTACTGAGCAAATATTCTTTAAAATACCCACTTTTCAACACATTTTACTAAAACAGTCCTCCTTGGGTTCTGTTCGAACAGTCAGTCTCAAAAGGAAGATGGCATTTGCAGATGTGAGCCCCTTTTACATTGGTGCGTGAGCCTATTGCATACCCAGTCCGACCCCGGGCATATGTTAACACGAAAGAGTGAAATTTCATGGCAGGAGAAAGGAGATGTGTACTTGCTTATTGTTGTGCATGGGTCTGTTAAAAACCTAAAGCGAGCATAAACAATATCTTTTATACAGAAAAAAAGAAAGCCTCTCACTCTCTCAATTTACCCAGCAAGCCATCGGTTGGAATAAGACCTCGGCTCTCTCAGTCTGGCATACCTTTGACAATTAAATCTCTCTATAAAAGCATGTATGTTGCCATTTTGTGTTCACGAACTCCCATTAGTGCGCGCAGGAACACATTTGTGTATAATCATATACATGTTGAGTACACTGTCATTATTACATTGGGTGATATATCACTCAGACTTCCAAATCAGTTATTTCATATTTTTCTCAAGGCTTGTTGCTGTCTTTGTTCACTATTACAGTTCAATGCTTCACCATTTTCTTTATTAAACATTATATTTAGCAATAGTTTGTGCTTACCTCCCCATTTCAGCCTAACCAGCCGATTCATTATATCTACAAAACATTTTCCATATCCTCTCTTGTTCAGACCTCGGCATAAGCCCCACTTTTGATAAAAGAGCCATAACACCTTCTGCTATTTCTTGGAAACCTCTGTTTGAGATTGTACGTATCCAAGACGCACACACACAAGGGGAAAGGTTTTCAGCTTTCGGGGAGATATCCGGGCTGGAGCTGAACAAGGCCTACTGTAATATGGAAGAAGAAATACAAGCAGCTTGGCAAACCTTGGGCTGAGGAACAATGCTAACCTGGCACTTGTTTGAATGGCAGGCACAGCCAAGCACTGGTACTTATTTAGAAACAGGGAGTGATTGGCCATAACGAAAGTGTACAAGATACGGCTACCCTGACGTATGCGGACCTTGCTTGAAGATCTAAGCAGACAATACCTAGGCAAGGAAAGTTGGGATGCTGGATGTCTCAGGAGCAGGGGTGTTGCTAGGTCTGGAAAAGATCTGGGGCTACACTAATGTCGAGGCTGTCGGGACTTGGGGCTAGCTATTGCCTTTTGGATGTAGCCCCTGAGCTTCTATCCAGGGCTACAACCAAAAGACCCGTGTCTAGAGCCTCTCCAGCGCCCCCAAGCAACGCCTCTGGTCAGCAGCCCATCTGGATAACGGGGTAGACTGGCTAAGGGGATTGAACACTTAGGGCCTTCCGTACCTCTGTCATTTTGTATGTCCTTTGTAACATTTACCTATTTTCCCTTATCTGCCCTGACATTCTATTCCTGGACAGCCATGGCACCTCAATGTCCTCCAGTGTCTCGAACATATCTAGATTGTATATTGAGGGTCCCATCCCTGCATCTGCGGACAAGGGGCCCAAGTGCTCCATAAAGAGAAGTCCCACAGTCACAGGCATTTGCAGGGTCCTCTGACTCCCACAGGAACTCTGCCCTCCTCATTGTCCTCTTCAGCCCTAGCTGGCATCCCCTACCTCATGTCCACCCTTATGGAGTCTAGTTACCCTTCACTGCTCCTGTGATACACCTATCCTGACAACTTCTAGTCAGCTGGAAGTTGAAAAACAGGACGATCAGAAAATTGGGGCTCATCTACCTACAACATTTTAAATTGTACCTCTTTCCTATTTTACAACGTAAAAGCTTTAAAAAGCTTATTAATTCAATGTTCCCTAATACAATCTAGTAGCTGCAAAAATGATGGTTCCCTATTCAAATACATGTGCAGATGCATTACCCACAATGCTCTATGTGATTTCAACGAATAGATTTCAATGAATATGAATTTGGTGAATATTTTTTTCTTCATATCAATTTGGCCTCAAATGTATGGGGGGGGACCCCGTACATTCCGCCGATTTCACAATATCTTAATTATAACGATTATCCACCCCACATATATTTATGGCTAAATTCGATGAAAAAAGTGTCGATTTCATATTCATGAAATCTACCACGATGCAACCTCCCACTCCCCCCACAATTACCTGCACATTTAAGTGGTTAAATGTTTTGGGGAAAAGTACAGTGATTTACCTATTCCCCAAAAATAACTGGAGGATGTAGTGTGAGCTGGAGCATGCACAATTATGTGCACACTTCCAACCTCCTCCGCAGCGCCTCATAGAAGGCAAGTTTCACTTGGGCAAGCTGTAATCGTGTTTATGCCCAGTGCACCGGCCATGCTGGTGCCATGCAGTTATGAACATTAGTCTAGAGATTGGTGGCAAAACCCAATTCACAGGAAAAATACTTTTTTTGGTCTGCTCATCCATGGTAGTGGGTAGGTTCCTACCACGCCAGTGGGGGGCTCACACCCACACTCAAACTCCTGGTGAAAGCAAGTAATTTTGCAGACTGAAGCAGAAGTCAGTGCCAGACAATAGGCGGTGCGGCCCAGTCAAGACCATACAAACCAGCCTACAGCTGCAGCTCTTGAGAGGAGTTTCGAAGACAAGCAGACCGACGTCGGCACGGAAGGTGGGATGAACAGGGCGGATGCATAAATGAGAACCCACACAAGGATTCTACGCGACATCATCACCACACGGGTCACGACAGAAGCACCTGTGCCACAACGGATGCCAGGTGCATTGAAAAATCTGAGGAGCAGGACATTAACGATGGCTACTAAAGCAAACAAGGAGAAAGCAAAGCAGACGTCTCTGGATGAGTTCACCAGACCTACGCAAGCGACGGAAGGGGCAAAATTGCAACCACTAGAGCCATCAGAGGAATCCACACCAGACAGAATGGATAAACAAATATTGGCGGCAATAGAGGAACTGAAAACATCCCTGGTATTTAAGATAGATGCTATGCAGATAGACATGAACGTACTGCGGCAAAATGTAAGAGCACTGTCAGAGCGCACAGGGGCACTGGAAAAAGAGACGCAGGGCAACACCAGCTGCTGCAAAGATAATACTACGGAGATCTCATACCTGAAGCAACAAGTGCAGAACCTGGAAAGCAGGACGGAAAAGGCAGAAGCCCGTGCCAGACGCAACAACGTTCGGATCATCGGGCTACCGGAAGGCGAAGAGTGCAGGGATCCGACCGATTACATAGAGGACATGCTGGTGCAGGATATTTGAGCGGGCACACTTTCCTAAGGATTCACTGTGGAGAAAGCACATAGGGCCCTGATGCGACAACCATAACCTGGGGCACCGCCAAGGCCAATAATTGCCAAAATTCTGAACTACAAGGACAAAGAGGATACTGGAACATTTTCAAAAAGGTGGCATCATCAACATAGCGTCCCCTTCTATCATGGCGTATCCAGATTACACCTTTCAAGTACAAAAGCAGCGGATGGACTACAGGGTAGTGAAAAGAAGATTGCGTGCAGCCCAACTCAAGTTCATGCTCCTGTTTCCTGCCAAGATGAAGGTGCTGCACAAAGACCGAGCCTGGTTTTTTGAGACCCCTGAAGATGTACACAGCTGGCTGGACTCCCAGGGTGTTCCGCCGGAGCAGGATGATCGTGATGGCGAGAGAAGTGATAAGTGACACGTCAAAGGGGCAACTGATGTATAACTATGTGGAGTGGGGGAGGGGATGCAAAAGCTAAGACAGAGACACATGGACTATTAACCAGAGGAGCAACTAGGCCTATGACTCATAACGAATATGCGGGAGCTAAATGGGAATCGCTATTACCCCCAGGAGGTTAGTTAGTTGGGATACTGATAGCACAGTATCCACCTGTTGCACTCTGAGTAGCGACTTTGTGCCGGAAAGGAGGGAGAAGCAGGGATGCCTGAGATTCAGTCATGGAGCTGTGCAATTATTGGGGTTGGGGTGGGGGTGGGGAGGGAAGGGGAGTTGGGGAAGTTGGGGATGTAATAAGCGGGGAAGACTGAAAACTGACATCAAGAAGGGAGAGATGGGGGAGGGAGGAAGGATGGGAAGGTTGCACAATGGATAAGATGGAGAGTTAAAAATAATAACTTGGAATGTGCGCGGGCTGAACAACTATATCAAACGAAATAGGGTCATGCTGTGTCTAAGAAGACAAAAAATAGATGTAGCATTAATACAAGAGACCCACCTGACCAAAAAAAGCAGGTACCACACCCGACCCCGGCGGCCAAGGCCCTCAACACCCTATATACGCTTTCCGCTTGATAGATGCATGGAGGGAGGGACACCCGCCCTACAGAGAGTACTCACACTATTCTGCCCCACAGAACCTTGACACAAGGCTGGACTACATATTCATCAACACAGCATTGACCTGGGAAGTGACAGCGGTAGAGTATAAAGCAATGGTCCTATCAGACCACACACTGCTGGTGTTGACATGGCAGATCAGGCCACCCAGAGCCAAGATTCCCATGTGGAGGCTCCGGGTGGAATCATTAAGGGATACAGTGTTTAGAGAAGATTTAAAGGGGTACATAGAGAAGTACTTTAAAACCAACACAGGGAGTGTGAACTCAGCGGGGACATTGTGAGAGGCATTCAAGGTGGTAATAAGAGGGGCAGCAATGGCTAAATCCAAAGGGTTACAAAATGTCATATCACAGGAACTACAAAACGCAGAACGGAAACTAGAAGAGATGATGAAGAAAGGCGAGAGAACCCCAGAGGAGGCTAAGATTATGACCTGATTACAGCAAGAATGTATAGGTCACTGGCAAAGACAGGACAACTTAAGCTACAAGAAATATGTGGAGAGACACTATGCAGAAGGGGATAAACCAGGCAGGTTGTTAGCATGGCTATACAAGAGCGAAGAGGCCAAGCACACAATTAATGCTATACGAGGACCAGATGGCCAGGTGCGACAGACCCAAGAAGGAATTAATGAATGCTTTGTAGAATATTATAAGCGACGGTATTCAGACTCCAGTGTAGAGGAAGAGATGGATATGCGGCAAGCACTGACAGAGATCATACTCCCCAAACTAGAGGAGGCAGAAAGGGATAGCCTACAACTCCCGATAACAGCGGAAGAGATAGAGCAAGTCATCAAGTCATTGCCCTCTAGTAAGACCCCAGGGGCAGACGGTCTCCCTAGCAAATTTTACAAAACATATAAATCTGCATTACTACCCCCGCTGCTAGAGATGTTCAACGAAGCGCTTAGAAAAGGCAAGTTGCCCGAGACCTTACGGGAAGCGATTTTCGTCCCGCTGCTGAAGCCCAATAAGCCAGAAACATACTACGGGTCATATAGACCCCTCTCACTGCTCAACCAGGATAGCAAGATCCTAACAGCGGTGATGGCCAATAGGTTAAAACCAGTTATAAGTAAACTGATACACCCGGACCAAACAGGGCATGTACCACATAGGAAAGTAACAGATAACTTGTGGAGACTGCACCACGTCCTTGATTACAACCGAGATGACAAACGGTATGCTGCAATGGTATCATTAGATGCTGTGAAGGTGTTTGACTCAGTGAAATGGCCATGGCTGATGGCGGTCCTGGAGAAGTATGGGATAGGGCCCACATACCTGAGATGGGTGAGATTACTATATAGCGAGCCAGTAGCATGAGTCAAAGCAGGTTCCAATATATCAGAGAGATGGTGGCTGAGTAAAGGCACTAGACAAGGTTGCCCATGGTGCCCAATGCTATTCATTCTGGCACTAAAACCCTGGCAGCGTACCTGAGACAACAATATGGGGAGGTAGGACTAAGCATGGAAGTGGGCAGCATTTTATATTGCTGTACGCAGATGACATGCTACTGTATTCGCGCTACCCAGCAGAAAGCCTGCAATATATCTTAGAGGTGATGGAACAATATGCAAGACTGTCTGGCATTATGGTCAACACCCAAAAATCTAGCATGTTCCCCTTGGGAAGTTATAAGGACACACCTATACATGAGCTGCCAATATTGCAGGTTACCTGGGAAATGGTAAAGTTCCAATTCTTAGGTACGGATGTCTACCCAACCCTGCAGAGGAACATAGATAATATACCAAAAAGGCAGTGTCCAGCATTGAACAGAGCATGGCATTTTGGGTTAAATTACCATTGGCTATGGTGGGGAGGGCGGCTCTACTGAAGATGGTGGTGCTACCCAGACTGCTACACTTTTTTGGTAACATCCCATATACAATACCAAAAGATTTTTCTTGAAACTGCAGGGCATATGCAGAGGGTTCCTCTGGCAGGGTTGAAGGAACAGAGCAGCGTTATGGAAGCTACAAAACACATTCGAGCAGGCAGGTATTAGAGCACCAAACTTTGAGGTGTATTACCTGGCTAGCCAGCTGCAATATGTAGCGAGGTGATTATCAGAGGAACAAACAGCGTAAACAGACTTGTTGAGTGCTGAAAGCATTCCCTACTTCCTAAACGAAAGAATGTGGTTGCCGAAACAACGCAGGGAAAGTGAAGGCAGGCTGCTAGGCCTGGGCGGTGAAATGTGGAGGAGGGTGTGTAAACTAATAGACAACCCAACCCCATTCTGCCCGCAGATACCGCTAGTGGTGCTGGAAGGAGTAGACAAACAACTTAGACTGACCATTAGGAGAAAGTGGGAATCGGTGGGTATAGCATGGGTGGGGGATGAATGGATAGATGGGAAACCCAGGGAATTTGAGGAATTGACGGAAGACACATGTTTACACTGGAGACAGCACATCACCTATGTGAGGCTGGCGAGTATACTGAAGGAGAAATGGAATCACGAAGGCCTGGCGAGACAACCAGATACAGTGATGGAATCCTTTTATAATGTGTCAGAAGGAGGACATGAGGTCTCACATATATATGAGCTGCTGATTTCCAGGATAGGGAAGGAATGTGTGCAAACAAAGGTGGACTGGGAGGAGGAGGTGGGGGAAGCAATGGAAGATGGGGTGTGGATTAGAGCGCAGGGATACCATAAAAAGGTGTTGAGAAACGCTAATCTACAACAGATCCAGCTATATTTAACACACAGGACATGCATGACTCCAAAAAAAGTAGCGAAGTTCAAACACACAACTGTGCAGTCATGCCCAAAATGCAGGGAAATAGAGGCCGGGATGGTACACATGTTTTGGTCTTGCCCCGAAGTCGGGAGATTCTGGTAGGAGGTGACCCAGCTCCTGATAGATGTAGACATTAACATGGACATGAGCACCCCCAGGCATGTCTCCTAGGGGGGTTCCCCAAACCGCGCAGAGCTAAACACATAAGCAAATTAAAAGGCCTGGCATTTATTCTAGCCAAGTGTAGAATTGCTATGAGTTGGAAAGCGCAAGTAAGACCGGCGGCCTTGCCTGGTGGCAAGACATGAAGAAATGGGCCAATGTGGAAACAAAAGCGTGGCAAGAGGAGTCAAAGGGGGAGGGACAAGGGGGTGCAACGTCATAGACCACATGGAGATAATTAGTGGGGGCACTATACACGCCACACAGGGACAACCAGGAGGGTGAAAGGCTAGCGATGAGTACTAATGGTGCAGAAAGTTGTGAAGATATAGGCTGTGAGAGGGATGCGGTATTTGGACTGTGGGGGAGGAGGGAGTTGGAAGGGGGAGAAACTGAAAAAGAATTTTGACTGTAAGACTCACAAAAACTGTGTAATGATGTGTACAAGTTACAAGTTGTAAAGTCAAACGAAATAAAAATGTTTTTGAAAAACAAAATAAGTTTTGCAGACTGCAAGATTGTCTGCTGTCATACAGGGCTGTCACAAAGTGTAGTGAGGCCTGGGTCAAAAATGTGGTGAGGCCCCTTTACGTTTATTTGTACTGGGACAATGGCGGCACAAGAAAACTCCTCTTGAGTTTATGTGTGGAGGAACCCAAATATGGTTTTATTTCTACAAATTCAAATCAACTACAGCAAAGTTTGGTTTTGCTCCTGAAGAAAGGTTTATGGCTGACTAACTTATGTATCATGTGCATAAATATATATATAGGATGGCATGTGGTGTGTGCCACCAGCATTAAGGCGCCTGTCTGCACATTAAAGCACACATCATACACAGTGACAGATAGATGATGTAGACTGGAGGCTGGTGAATTTTTTTTTACTTGAGGGGCTTAAATCTTTGCACCAATTATGTGAGATTGACAGAGCACAGCGAGGGAGACAAACCAAACAAGGTGTGCTTGAGAGGGGTTTTCGCTCCTAAGAATATGTTGGAAACATTGGGTTAAAATTGTACATTTGAATGCACTTTCTTTGAAAAATTGGGCAGTAAGCCAGTTAGCAATTGGTTCTGTATGGTAGCACATGGAAAAACCCAACAGTTTCAAGGCACCAACTGGGCATAGGAGCATTTTCCAATGCATGTCATGCCGCCTTTGCCCACAACATATGCCAGTATACAAATATTTTCATGCTGGCTGTTCCCATGTATCTCCATATAGACTTCACCAATATATGCCCATATTACCATATGAGGACTCCCAGCCTGTAAAAATCGCATGCCACAGAAAGTATATCCAGGCTGACTGTGCACGATAAGTGTTACTACTGGCTAGACTGGCCTTCATTTAATGTGGTCCTGTTTAGCTATGTAGTAACACTTATTTTTGCTTTACCCCTGATGCATGGTCCTGTCCATCAGGGGTAAAGCAAAACAAGCAATGGCAATGCCAACAGTTTGGGCTTTCGTGTACGCATGGCAAAACCATTACTGTATTGGTATTAACTGGCTGTTGGTGGTATCAGGTGCAAAATTAGTACCTGAGCATATAATAACAGTGCCATGCAAATGCCTAATACGTATGCACAAGCCAAAATGGTTGGTTTTGCCGATGCTTATTTTTAACAGGACTTCAGTGAAGGACCTGCATAATACTTTTAAAATGACTGGCTGAAGACAGACCTGGTCAAGACATTTTTATTACACCACTGGTGTGTTTACAACTCCCATTAAGTCATTCACCGTTAGACGACTCCGTTGAGAAAACACTGGCAGGCATTTTGAGTGCAAAGTTTGATGCTAAGTCTTGTTTAAAGCTAGCTCAAAGAGTTCCCATGAGGAGGTGTTTTTGATGGGGAATCAGGGCCCGAGTGGCAATTGCCAAAGGAATTAGCATGGCCATGGGCAGTCAATGAGTGGGAAAATAACCAAACAACACCTACAAGCTTTTTGTCCCTCCTCATAGGCCATTTTCCCTATATTTGCTCAGTGCTGTCATTGAGTCGGATCTCGCAAAAAATGTCAGCCTGGATTCCAAATCCACAATCCTGAGATATCTACATGCACTATACATTTATTTCACTGTACATTTAGAATTCTATGGTGCATTTCTTTTAATCTATATCGGGCTTGGATTTAACCCGTGGTCGCTAAGTGTAGAGGCAGGACGCATCCTCACAAGAATACTTGAGGGTCTAAGCAGGAGCTCTGTGAAATCCCTAGTCAATGTTGCACTGTACTGGAAATATTAATGTTCACTTTCTAGGTGTAAAAGGGGGGTACATTTTGTATTTTGCTGACAATATAAGAAATTGTGCTATTTCCAGGTGTTTATGATATATCTTGTGAGGGGCTAAGAGGCAAATGTTTATGAGGTTAATAAAATACCTGCCCTACACCCTCCCAATCGTCTCCTCACTGGACCTCCCCCTCCCTTGCACCAGGTGGGATCCCCCAGTAAATAAAAGTAAATTTCCACCTGTGTATGTACTCTAACGCAACAGTTGTGGCTTATTTGTGGCACTTTCCACCTAATAGCCTAAATTAAAAAGAATGGCAGTACCCAACCCCAAATTTAGAGGCCGGCATTGCAGCTAAGTTTAGGGGTGGGGGCTGACACACACACTAACATACAACACTTTCACTCACCCATGCATTCATCCACCAGTCACACAACTCCATACCTGCAAGCATACATAAAACCAAACACAGCACTGACACAAACATACATACCAACATGCACACGCACATTCATACACATCTGCATACACATTTAATTTAAAATTAAAAAAAAAACTTACCTTACCTCCATGCACCCTTCATAAGTGCCTGCGCAGCCGCGCCCCTCCCCTCACTCCAGCACATAGGCACGCTGCCTGACAGGAGAAGCGGCCCTCCACTGTCAGTCAGAGTGATCACGTCCTGGGTCTCCGCAACCTGAATACGCTGACTGATGGAAGAGGAGTCCTCTCTTATCATTCAGCGTGTCTACGCTGTAGGGTCAATAATGGGAGGTGGCAGAGCTCACTTCTTTGCCCTGCCGTCTTATTTTGCTGTTATTGCAGTGGCTGAGAGCAGGTAGCACAGTCCCCGTGTGAATAACATGGTTTGACGGCGCGCTGCCTTCAACTCAGGCAAGGAAGGGTGCTGCAAGGCCCCTCTCAAGCGGGACGACCGGGGCAGCTTGCCCATCCTGCCCCCTCTTGTGACGGCCTGTTGTTGTATAGACCAATGTTTGCATATGTGGAAGTGATCTTTGCTCACACTTCAGCAGGTCTCGTTGCCGAGAAAGTGGGTGAGTAGGTGGCTGAGGAGGATGCCTGCATTGAACCACAGTGATATTGGTTGAAAGTCAAGGTAACTTGACCTGGCGCCTGCGCATTCATCTGAAATCGAATCCCTGGTACATGGCAGCTGCCTGCCTGCCTCAGGCCAGGCCCCCACAAAACACATCAAAGCTGACAGATCAGTTTGAGACCTGGTTGATGAAGCAAGGGTAGATGGTTCAGCTGATTTTAGGAAAATTCACATTTCCTTGGCATACATTAGCATGTCAGCCTATCCCTGGACACATTAAGCAATTCCTGCCATCTGATGGCTGTACATGGGCACATAAGCTGAACCTGGTCCTATGAACATTTAATACGTTTCTGGAATGAAAGGCAGCATGCATATTCATGGTGTATTACCGTACTTAATGAAAATGACTAGGTGGGCTAGAAATTAAAGGAACATTTTGGCATCCCTAAATAGTGTACTTTCAGAAAACGACAAGTTGATATTTGGGGACAAAATGAGTTTATATAAAAAATCTTAAAACTGGTATTTGGTGACAATAAGATTGTATTTCAGAGAATGGCTTGCAAACCTTTTAAGAAACTAAATAGTGGGCCGCATTACGAGTTTGGTGGTGCAGAAAAAAAGTGGCTTTAGTTCTGTTACTACAATTTGCCAAAAATCCCCATGGAGTTCTGTGGACTGTGCAGCGTGATAACGCCACTCATAATCCTGTGGCAATGGTAAAGGATTTTGGTGGTAACCACCTAACTTGTGATGAGGCCCAAGGAATGTATTGACAAGTTATGCAGATTTTGTGTACTTCTGAAGGTGAGTATGTTTGTGCACAAAATGGGAGCATTGCTCAAATATGTCAGGGCAACGATTGAGCGATTAGTTAAGGTGACCATTGTCGCCAATGTTGTGGTATTATTTCCTTGATTCACTGGAAACTTTTGGCTCCGCTTCTGTGGACATTTCCTGACTCCTGTGTAAGGCTTTTCTTGATCTCTGTTTCTTCTATAACTTTTTGTAACACTATATACAACTCTGCTGATTGAGGCCTAACCTGGTAACCTGAGCAGTGCCTCAGATGTCTGAGCCGGTAGGAGCTCTGTAACCTGAGTGGTGCCTCTGATCCCTGAACCTTTAAACATTTGTAGCCTGAGCATTGCAGCTGATGTATTAGCCCGTAGGAGCTCTGTAACCTGAGTGGTGCCTCTGATCCCTGAACCTTTAAACCTTTGTAGCCTGAGCATTGCAGCTGATGTATTAGCCCGTAGGAGCTCTGTAACCTGAGTGGTGCCGCCTCTGATCCCTGAACCTTTAAACCTTTGTAGCCTGAGCATTGCAGCTGATGTATTAGCCCGTAGGAGCTCTGTAACCTGAGTGGTGTCTCTGATCCCTCAACCTTTAAACCTTTGTAGCCTGAGCATTGCAGCTGATGTATTAGCCCGTAGGAGCTCTGTAACCTGAGTGGTGCCTCTGATCCCTGAACCTTTAAACATGTGCAACCTGAGCATTGCATCTGCTGTTTGAGCACGTAGGAGCTCTGTGACCTGAGCACTGCCTCAAATGTCTGAACTTTTTGAGAACACTGTAACCTGAGCTGTACCTCTGATATCAGAATCTGTATGATCTCTACAACTGGAGCGGTGTCTCTAATATATGAGCCTGTAAATGGAGCAGCGTCTCTGATGTTTGACCCTGTAGGATCTCTGTGACATAAGTGGTGCCTCAGATGACTGCGCCTGTAGCATCTTTGTAACCTGTGTGGTGTCTCTGATCCCTGAACCTTTAAACCTTTGTAACCTGAGCATTGCATCTGATGTTTGAGCACGTAGGAGCTCTGTAACCTGAGCAGTGCCTCGGATGTCTGAGCCTTTTGAGAACACTGTAACCTGAGCTGTACCTCTGATATCAGAATCTGTATGATCTCTACAACTGGAGCAGTGCCTCTAATATCTGAGCCTGTAAATGGAGCAGCGTCTCTGATGTTTGACCCTGTAGGATCTCTGTGACCTAAGTGGTGCCTCAGATGACAGCGCCTGTAGCATCTTTGTAACCTGTGTGGTGCCTCTGATCCCTGATCCTTTAAACCTTTTTAATCTGAGAATTGCAGCTGATGTATTCGCCAGTAGGAGCTCTGTAACCTGAAAGGTGCCTCTGGTACCTCAACCTTTAAGCCTTTGAAATCTGAGCATTGCATCCGATGTTTGAGCCTCTAGGATCTCTGTAACTTGAGTGGTGCCTCTGATCCCTGAACCTTTAAGCCTTTGCAATCTGAGCAATGCATCTGATGTTTGAGCCTGTAGGATATCTGTAACCTGAGTGGTGCCTCTGATCTCTGATGCTTTAAACCTATGTAACCACTTTTAGATTTTACCAGCCCTCCGGGTTACCTGTTATCCCCATCAGTCACACAATTAGCAGAGATCCAAGGGCAGAGATGGCATATATACAAACTTAATGAAAATGTTTATTTTCTATTGCACATTACAACTGCCCCAAATGTTTAACTATTATGATTCCTTTCTTTCCTTAGGACTCAAGGCTTCCCCGGTAGATTGGCTTTCAAAGCGGCAGCATCCTGGCAAGAGATCACAAATGGACATGGAGAAGCGGCAGCACCCAGGCAAAAGGGAAGACACCGATGAACCACAGTACATTGATGCCCAGAAAAGACAGCACCCAGGAAAGAGAGAAGAAGATGATGCTGACATCTACACAGACTTCCAGAAGCGTCAGCACCCAGGGAGGCGCTCAGTTGGGGAGCCAGACTTGGACTACCCTGTAACCCAGCTCTCTTACATCAATGAGTTCACCAAGCGGCAGCACCCTGGCAAGCGAAGCCCAGGCTATAACAAGCGCCAGCACCCTGGCAAGAGGAGCTGGGAGGAAGAGCCGGATGAGGAAGAAGCCCAGGAACTGGAGAAACGTCAGCACCCGGGCAAGAGGTACATTGAATCGGGCATCCCCGGAGACGTGACGCCCTGCGATGGCCAAGACTCGTCCAACTGCAGCAAAGCCAGCCTGCTGCTGGAGCTACTCGATAATGTCAACAAGAGCAGGGGGGAGGAGAAGAGGCAGCACCCCGGGAGGAGGTCTGCGTGGGAAGGAGAGATTCCCACCCAGGAGTGAGGGTGGCAGCCCTGTGCTATGCATCGCCACTTCCTTCTCGAGAGGTCTGCAGGGTCACCTACCATCCCAAAGCTCCATCTCTGACTCGCCTGGCGCGTTCTCATTGGTACAATCACCCCTGATTCCTCCCGACCTTTGTGAATTATTAAGTTAGGTCCACCTATATCACACTGTCTACTTAGCCTTTTATGTGCATTTAAGGAGAAGGCAGGGCTTTCCAAAATCCTTTCAAACAGTGAATTGAAAAGGTATCACAACCCCACTTGGATATTATTTTAACAGTATCTCTACCCACAGTCCCATTGCTTCTTAAATAACTGTGATTCCTCGTTGCCCCCAGAACCCCCATCCCCCTGTTGGACATTGCCCAGTTCCACTAAGTAAAGGAGTCTTCTGATTTCCAAGGAAGTGACGCCTTGAAAGCCTAGTAACTAATTAGCAGAATTCAAGTGATTCAATGAGTGTGGGGACTCAGGAGTGGAAGGCAGTGTCGTGGATCTTTACTGAGTGAGTGAAGTGATTGAGTGCAAGGAATCAATGGCTAGAGTTGCAGTGCAGGGGCTCAGCGACCATAGGCATGGAGTGCAGAGGCTCATTGAGTGTAATAGCTCCTTTCAGGGGATCTGCAAGCACAGTGTCAAGAATGCTTGACTTCAATGAGTCTAGGGGTAAGGGGCAGTGAAGAAGTGCCTAGATTCAGTGAGTTGCTTGCAACATGTGTAAGCAGGGTGAGTCTAATTACGGATTCCAAAGTCTCTGTTAGTGTAATTGCGGAATACATGTTTCCATGACTCTAAGGTCTGAAAGCAGGGCTCAATGTCCCAGTAGAGTTCCTATGGGGGTGTAGTCACTGAGGGTGGAGATTGTCAGTGCAGTGGATGAGTGCAGTGAATGAGTCTCAGGGTGCAGTGACTGTGCATTTAGAATCAGCGAGCAGCCAGGATGAGTGAGGGGACTCCTGAGGTTAATAATTGTGCTCTTTTCAGCGGTAAAAACAGAACCAATATACAGCGGGGGTTGGGATACAGGGAGGCCCAGAGGAGGGGTGCAGCTGTACAGGGTGGCAGAGGGGAGAGGGGCAGATGGCCTCTAGTGAGCCGGTTTTTGCAGGGGGCGACGTGATGGCCTAGGTGTTGAGGAGGAGAGACTACTTTAAGGGATGGGCCTTGAGTTCTTTTCTGAATTGCAGGAGCATGGGGGCGAGTCTGATGCTGACGGGGAGGAGGTACGATCGGGCGTAGGCTGAGAAGGCTTGTTTTTGGTCCTTTCTTTTTTTCAGCAGCAGATTTCAAGTCTGCGTGAGTGGGAGTTTGTATTCAGATATTAAGTGCTACTCATAAATTCTGATTGCTTCTAGAATAAAGACAGCAACACTGATGGGCGTGGTCCAGGAGAATGGGTCAGAATGGCACACTTTGCAGAGAACTCTGGAAGGTCCTAAAGCTAGAGTTGCCAACCAAAAGCTGCTACTCAATTCAAAAGTCAATAATGAATGTAGTATGGCTATTATTGCTTTAGCTTGGAGCAACCGCCAAAATTGCATCTATACTTTTGCGTACAATGGTGGTGTGATGGAGGTTAATCTTAAATTCACTGAATGTTCACCCGGGCATTAAGAGATAAGGTTCTCTTCCCTGCAATCAACTGAACTGCCTTTATTTGGTGGGACTCCTCAGATGGAAATGTAGTGGACCACATTGCAATGACTGTCTACAGTAGCCAATATTTCTCATGACAACGCTCTCTTGTGTCATTACCCCATAGCAGAATTACTCGCTCAGAAATACCCGCTCTGCTCAACACAACCAGGCATTCTAAACTAACCAGGGTCACTGATGCAACCAATGTCCTCCATCTATGCAGGGTCTCTGAGCTAACCAGTGGTGTCTGATGTAACCAGGGATTGGCTCTAAGCTGACCCTGGCCTCTGATGTAACCCATGTCCCCCATCTAGTCAAGGTCTCTGAGCTAACCAGGTGTCTCTGCTCTAACCAGGGTCTCTTATCTAGCAGGGCACACTGGTCTGTGACCAAGATATCATCTCTAACCAGGATCATTGATCTAGCAGGGCTCTGTGGCAAAGCACATCTCTCTTGACTAACCAAGATCTCTAATATAAGCATGTTCTCTGAAATAGCCCCACTCCACAATGATGTACTCTGTCATCACCAGACTTTCTAACAAATCCAGTCCATCCAACATTATCATTCCCTCTGCTATAACCAGGCTCTCTATTACAACCAGGGCCTCTGAAATAATAAAGCCTTCTATGGGGAGTCCTTCTGGCAGAGCTAGTGTGTCCCTCACACAACCCTGGTCTCTGACATAGCGGTGACAGTGGACATAGCCTTTAAGACATATAGCCATGATGACTTGAAAAATAGCAGAAATGGGTATACATACGACAGCTATGATAAAGGGTGAGACTGTTGAATGCATGACCACATATAATGCCATACACCAAGTATTCAAGCCATGCTCCGGCCATGTCAATGCATTCACACCCATGTCACACTGTGTAGGTAAAATAGCAACTCCAGCACTGCAGGCGGCAACAGAAAGTAGGTTTAGACACTCCATGGACAACTTTGCAGAGCCCTCAACTCACAAAATTGGACTGGTCACCATACATGCCTGCCACAATGTCATTATAATTAGCTTCAACAATCGTGTCACAAATATTTTATTTCTTTGCCATCCGGTGTGTTTCACCATCTTGTATCTTCCTCACAGGCTATACTTTGTGTGGGACCCCAAGGTTCAAACTTGTTAAATCTATTCTGAAACATTTGTTCCAGGTTCCCAACAAACCGTAATCCTTCTTTTCATATTCGCTAGTTACAAGTTTGCTAATGTTGCTTAGATTCTTTCCAGATTAAGTGGGTATCTGTGGTTCTTCACCATTTAGTTTGAAACTACCATTGCGCTAATGACTAATTTGTTTTGTTATTGTGCTATAGTTATATGTTTGACCATTCACATTAAAAGTACATAATGTATTCTACATCACTTTACATAACTACATACACTTTAAGATTCATCAACATACAGAATACACTGTACAATTGATAAATTAATCAAATTAATCCAATAAGGCTATTCAAATTCATTTAAGTAATACTACCACCTTTAGCATCCTTAAACTTCCATAGTTAAAAAGGTTCTTTACTTGCACTTAGTCAATCCCAGAACTCATCTGTATTAAGTTTATCAATTTCGTAAACAAATCGACCCAGAAATTTCGGACGCATATGATGCAAAAGCGAGCATACAATCACAATATCTTTTAAGGTTTGTTTCGTTTCCTGCGTTAAACATATACAACAAAAGCCTTCATGGTTTAATGTACTTTGACGGGCTTTCAGAATCTCTTCTGTATGTTGTACATTTAAGCGAAATCTCAAGAATTGTTCATGACTGAAGGCATTCGGAAATTTACTTAAGTACTTTGGGAGAACTCCCTGAGGTTTATCTAATCTGGAGAAAGTAGAATGCAAGCGATAGCTTATCAGTCGTGGCTATCCAGTCTACATGCATGATTGATTTTCTTACCAAGACTATATTTTCCAGTAGATCAGATATCGACCTGCCACAGTTTTCCAGTATCAATTCAGCCACTGATTATAATGACCAAAACTAGAGGAACGGTGCAAAATGTATACCAAAAAATACAGAGGTCCTCGTTTTTCTCAAATTTCGGTTAAGCCTCATTCTGACCATGATTCCTGAGCTGCATTGTGGAAGAAATGGCCCAATAAATTGTGGACTCTGATCTTGGTCTCCAGATTGCAGCTATATCTGAAGCTGGACATTCTTCTATATACACTGTTGTAGAGAAAAGATCAAAGATTCAGTCGCCACATTGTAACTTTATTTGTTGAACGCAGACTGGACTCTACGTTGGCCAATAGCTCAGTTTGCCGAAATCTGAGAATAGCTAAATGAAGAGTGCCATGGGTGGCAGTGGGTCTCTGCTCTTTGTAGATCACCAGAATTGCCCTGGCTTTAGGTGACCGGTCGAATAGTGGTTAAATCACTACGCATGGTGTATAGACACTAAAGTGGGATTTTCCAAACAACCTTGGTCTGAAATTTGCAAGGTACTTTTTGAATCCATAGTCAAGGTCTAGTCTCTTCACCACTCTGGAATTGGAGGATTGTCGTTTCCTTCATGGTTGGCCATCTTTGGTACAACCTCCTGGGCCATTTTTGCAACATTGGTAAGCATCCTTCAGGTGAGTGCTAAACACTTGGTACTACTGGATATGATTCTTGCTAGATTGTTCATAGTGTACCATACAGTGTCATTGCACCATGATACCCTTAGGGGCGAGTGCAGCTCTTTCAAAAGGGTTTAAATAACAATAAAATGGGACAGGAGAAAGCAATGGTGTCTAAAAATGTTCCAGGTTGTAATTGTAGCCTTTAGACAAAAGAACATCAGATTGTACAAATGCTACTTCAATGCATCGCATATTCCGCAAGAACTGTCAGATAGAAGACATTTTAGTAGTGAACATCTGCAGCCTCTAACGACCCCACATTAAGCAATAGTCCCTTTTAATGTACTGCTGTGGAGGCAACCTCAAAGCCATGTTTACATGTGAAATGGCCATTATATGGAAGGAGGACCTTGTCCTCCGTATCTACCATATACTTCTCCTCTTCCTTACGCTCCAGCTGTGTCCCTCCCAACACCCACTCCCTTATCAGTCCTTCCTTTCCAGAAAAACTTTCCCGAAGAAGACAAAAAAGGAAATGCAGAATTACTGATTGTCCAACCCAACCCCCTCCCACGCTATACGAAGGTGTGAGGAGTAACGGATCTAGGGTTGACGATTCTCGGATTACCTCTCAGCTGAAAGGTAAAAGGGGAAGAAGGGAATGAAAAAAACAACCAGAACCCATTGAAATCTGGTCATGAAAAACAGAGTCCATGGTTCATCAGAGAACCGTATTCCCACAAGTATTTTATGGCTAACTGGTGTTTGTCTGTGAAAGTCAGTAGAATAAAATGGGAACATTTCACTTTTCAAGGAAACATCTAAAACCGATTAATACAAGTATATAACACTCCAAGACTATTCTAGTGCTGCCTGGTAAATATGAATACAGAGGAGGCTATACTAACTCAGGGGTCTCCAAGTGAGTTCCTCGTGGGCACCACCCACACCATTATTTTGGGATAACTAACCATAACCTACCTAAGGGTTCAAGCAGAGTTCCAAACTGGTATATGGACATGACAGAATGGATTGGCTACTGTCAGCATCACTGGGACTGCCATCAGCCGTGACACTAGGGCATGTATTGGAAATAAGTACCACAACTTTGTCTTTGTATCTTTCCGAGACTGCTTCTCCATCCCCAGGTGTTCATCATTTAAGAGGCAATGGCATGTCAGGAAATCATCCAATTATTCCTGCCTTTGCTGAAGGCCCCTTAAAAAGACAGTGCCTCACCGCTTTCCTCAAATCGGTCGTGCTATTAATCGGTTGCATTGAACTCTCCTGGCTACAGGGGCATAGCTCTCAACCATACAAGCTTGCAATGAGATCTGCAGACATTAACAGGCTGGTCTGGTTTGACTGGTGCATTGAAAGTCTTCTGACTGGAGGTATATGTTGGTTTAATGCAACTGTTTGTGAGTATGAATGAGATTAAAGTGCTATTATGGACCCTTCAAATGAGAACACCTGGGAATTATGCTGGGTAACTCCCACTGGGGATTCTGGTTGTGGCCCTAAGCACAAGAGACGAAATTCAGCAGGTGAGAGATAAGACCAATCAGGAGGCAAACAAGCAAAAGACAGAATGTTGCAGAGATAGAGATGGACAGAAGATTATAAGCCTAAAAAACACGATGAAAAACAAAGAGTGACTTAGAGAGAGACATGGCTAGAAAAAGATTGAGGAAAAAGAGAAAGCAGGAGGGAGATAGAGAGGAGATATTTCCTCTTTTTACCATGCATACCCACAAATTCTCAAGGAGTTATCCTGAGCCTCAATGTCATCACTGTGAAAGATTGTACCTCTCCATCCCAACCCTGGTGATGATTTCCTCTTTAGGTGGCCTGCATACCTCTCCTGTGTACATCCATGAGAATCAAAAGAAGTACCCCCTCTTCCCATTCTGGGTGTCATGTTTTTTGGTGGTGTAAATGCATCTGAATCCTGTGTTGCACAACCCTTCTTACCCCCACAAAAAAATCACCATGAAACATTGCAATTATTTCTCTTCAACAGAAATTGTAATGAACGTGAAAACTATTTTTGTAGCCAAAGAACTTTTCTGTTGTGTCGGTCAATAAAAGGTTTATTCTGAACTGTATATAACTATTTTAATACTGAGGTGGAAGTCTGCTACTTTGTACAGAGACTAGCACAGTCCACTTGGAAACCTTTGACATGTGTATGATAATAAAGACTGCATCCGGGATATACCCGCTCCATCTATGGTTGTGTTCATCTACCTGCACACCTATCACTGCACGCCATCTTAGATTGTAAGTGGAATTATTAACATTATAGGTCTTCCAGCTGGTGGTAATCTCACCTGACATCCCTGGTCATTCTCCTCTTCGGATCTGCAAGTGCATACAAGGTAAGTCATTAAAGGGAAGACCTCTTCTAACGTCGACTGTTCAAACCTAAAAGAATCTAGGATTACAATCATAAACTCACAGGAGCCGAGGCCCTAAAACAAAAATTACTGGAAACTTTGAGATATGTCATAATTTGAGGAATGCAGGAGTGGAAAATGAGAAAATGACAATTGAGAGCCAGGTTTGTCCATCTCATGATAAACCTGTTTTCTAGTCGTGTACTTTCCTTTTACGCATCATTAGTATTGGATATCAGTACCCAATCTGACCACCCTAAGTTAACCAAGACTCAGAACTCGTGCTACACTAACACTGTTCTGTATGTATCAACAGGAATGGAGTAGCAGGCAGGGACAACTTTGGCACCAGAAACATCAAATATGGCCTCATCAGAAGGGAAGGGAGGGAGGATTCCAACATTTCATGACAAAATAACTCCCAGGATCTGATAAGACTGCAACTCCCAGAATAATAATTAGTTACATGTCCAACACAGAAAAAGCAGTGTCCAGTGTATTACACATGCAATCATTGAAACTATAGATGAGGGCCCATGATACCACGCACTTGCCATCAACGCCTTTTACCTATCCACACTATGAGTCAAAGTGACTTTGGCATCATTTAGCAGGACATTGCCTATAGCTGCACCACTGAAACCCAGAAGACACTGTTCATGCATTTGATGGCACCATGTGCTTGGAAGCAAGTCAGTCAATAGATGGATTCTCGTATGAAGACATAATAGCTTAGTGGTGTGATCCAAGATTCAAAGTTCAGTGAGCTTGTCCCTCTTCTGTTATCTAAGTGATCTCATTGACCTCAGCCAAAAACCTACTGCTTTAAACGTATGATGATGACACACAAACTATCCTTTCCTTCTCAATTACCGTCAGTGTCCAGCCTGCCAAATGTAGTAGATTACTGTGAAAAGTGGATGTTTTCCAATTTGTTGAAGTTTCACGCTTTCACAGTAGAGAGAGGCCTTTGACATTCTTATAAATGCAAAACACAAGGGACTGTTTTGGGTATTCTGGCTGTGGGTTGCCCAATACTCTGCTCACACTAGGAACTCACAGTTTTTTTAGTGAAGTGGGTAGGGATGGATACATCTCTATCACTGAACTAACAAATGCAAGTAAGTACACTCTACCGTGCTAAAAAACACATAAAGCCGTTCCCGACTATATGTGTGTCTGTCATTTTCCGGATGAAATTCTAAAATCTTTAATGAGCTTTCTCTGTTAGGCAGGTGCAGGAATGTCTATTAGAAAGACTGGAGAGTGTGCATTATATTCTCCAGTGGGTTCCTCTTTTGCATCTGAGCATTGAAGAATCTTGTAGGGTCCTTGATATTTGTTTTTCAGGATCCTAATAGGGAAGACCCTGCCTGTACTATTTACTGGAGCACTAGGTCAGGCCTCCCAATAGCCGACCGGTTTCTGTGGTATGAAAGTGGTTACACCACATTCCTCAGGGCTTAAGGAGGCACACAGTTAGGTTCCTCCTATTTTGCAGTGGCAGCATTGTCTGCATTATTTAAGGTCCTCCCCCCATTCCATGTGGTAAATGATTCTATGCACGGATGGGTGCAGCCCGCCAGACCTCTTTACAGATGAAAGCAGCAGGTCTCAGGCTGCCTCACCCATCTGTGCAAATCCAAGAAATGGAGATCACACCAAATACAGTAAGGAAAAGAAGTGTGACTACTGCTAACTGGCACTAGGCTGCCAGACCAGTAAGGGAAACCGAGGCCATGCTAAGAGACAAACTGACATCTCTGAGGATGTGTACAGAACTTTCCTATAAAACATGGATTGTAGTCATGAAATGCCAGAGGTCAATGAACAATTAAGGGCATTCATGATAATTAAAGAAAGAATATCCACAGATATTTTCCCAAGTGAATTCCTGTCTCTTACATGGGGTAGCCGCTTTGTAAGAGGCCAAAACTGTACCATCGAGAGCACACACAACAAGTGTTGCAGTCTTGCAAACTAAAGAAATAATAATTAATTTGGCACAGGTCTTACCCATACACATTACAGAGGCATCAGAATCCAACAACTCTGTTGCAAAAAGCATGTTCCCATATAAATGTATAAAGAATTATAGGTGTATAGCTATCAGAAACAGGGATATATTCAATCAGGGGTACTGAGTGACATCGATTAGACAACGAAATTGAAGCTCAAGTTGTCTATAATGATACTCGGAACCCGGACGTGAAAGACCATTCATAGTGGAAAGCTATCCATCTATACTTTTAGGTTGTGTATGCCCCCTGAAACACTTTCCCTTCCCCCGCACTGTCACTTATGGGCCAGAATGGTAGGTGAAGTGGAGTGTTGAGGCACTACATACAAGATAATACAGGGGTCTCATTTTGAGTTTGGCGGTGCTGGAAAAAATGCAATGAATATGTAGTAATAGCTGCATTATTGTCACTTTCAACCAATTTCCTACAACACCAAATTCTGAGTTTAATGGTAAAGTCTCTTTACCTCCAAAAGCTGGAGGATTCACTGCAGATGGAATTAACACTGCTCTGTACATACTCCACATTCTCAATGGTGTCCTGTGGACTCCAGGAATGGGGATCAACACTTACATTCCACCACTTGTAATCAGGAGATGTTACCGTAATTGAGAATGGGGAGAAAACAGTAATAAGGTTGGGTGGTTTTATCACAGGAGATACAATCAAACTTGTAGCAAGACCCCATGTTACCTATCCCTAACAGCACCCTCAAAAACAAAAAAGAGATGCCCTGCACAGAAAATACTGTATCCCCTAGCTATGACCTCATAGCAGTTGATTATGACTTCCATAATTCCATAATCGTCTGCTATGCCATCACAGCAGGGGGCTACACCATCCACTGGAAGCTACACAAAACAATAGACTAGAATGTGACATCAACATGGAGCCAAGCCTGGCATATTTAGTTAGTTTCGATGAATATATCACATTAGGATGCAAACCAAATGCATGGTAATCTTATTTCCTGAAACTTTACCATGAGGGGCATCATATTCCCTAACCAGAAGCCCATTTCCACCACAATGTAGCCAGAGCCATAAAACCAACCTCTGCCCGTCTTCTCCTACAAAGTGACAGAGCATTGTTCAGTGACAATCATCTTGTGTCAAGCAATGGTGGTCCTTTGATTCACAGCTTACCTTTACTGAAACAGATCAAAGTGAAACTGGGGCTTAAGCTAACACTTCCCCATCACCCCACAGTACTGTTAGCTCTTTCTTTTTTTACTAACACGAAAGTCGATCTATGTGACCACCTTAATCAAATCTTGACAAGAAAATGAGTAGGAAACATTTACCAGCTCGTCATTAATGTCCTCCATGAGGCCCCAGTAGACAAAAGATGTTCTGTCCAAAGCACCTCAAATATTACCAAGTACTATGGTACCTTGATGAGCGATGATTCTTGATCAGGATGCCTGACCATTGGTGAAACATGTGCCAGCTTTGTCTTCAGATGTAGCATCCCTTGCACACAGCTAAAAGCATCGCCCAAACCACAACAGGGCTGTCTAACTTTCATGGCGACAGAAGTCAGGCCTAGATGATAGCCCCTTGTTTCTGCCTGGTTCACGCAAGCTGCCCCCGCACCCCCTGCACGTAGCTTTAGCATCATCATAAGTCTACAAAGGAAACTTTTCGCTTTAGGGTCTAACGTCTATGAACCAGGGGGTTTATTCCGTGTAGCTGATCTATTCACTGAAACAAATGTTTGTGTAGTATAAACATATTGGGATTCAGATGTCTGCCCGCTCCTCTGTCCTTTATTTGGATGAGATCTGGGGGAGGGCACTTACCTGAGGCTACTGTCCACCTCTAAAGTATACCCAGAGCTATATGGGGGGCCAAGAGGCAAGGTCGCTTTCTCAAGGGAAAGCACAAGGTGGAAAAACGTAATTCTGGGGACCAGACTTCAAATATCATCCCAACAAAAAGCAAGTAATATATGTAGACGAAGAGAGGAACAACTCAGACATGGATTCCTTTCAGCTGGAAGCTCCTTGCACACGGCCATAGGTTAGCTAAAAGTAAAGAAGCGATGAGCACCATGGTGGTTTGGGGACCACCCAACCACAAAACATGCAAAGTATGCAGCATTAAAAAATATGACAGACATACAGTTGGGGACTGATCGGACTTAGGGGTGCGCGTACGCAGTGTAGTGTGGTGCGGGAATGGTTTGCAGGGATTTGCACACAGATTTTCTGAGTTTTACCTGAGTTATGATACATTGTATGCATGTTGTCGCAGTGCCGGGAACAGTTACAAGGAGGCCCTGCGCAGAGTCTCCGAGATGCAGGCCTGCTTGCGAGGGACACCACACAGTCTACGAAGGGTGTGTTTATTCGCGCCCAGGAGTGCACGCAAAGTAGCTGTTCTGACTGTTTTTCCTTTGCGTGGGTGCGTGTTGGGAACATTCCGGCCACGACTTGCGTATACCATGAATAAACAGGGCATGCATTTTTTATTCTGTGCGTGGTCTCGTGCAGTGTCGTTCTTGGCATGCGGCATTTGCGGGAATAATGCACACTTTTCCATGAATCGGGCCATTAGTGTTTAGACATTTAATGATGTGAGATATCCAAATTGAGTTTCTATATATTTGTCATGGCTATGTGGTTTATACACAAGTAATAGGTTCAATTGAGCAACCAAAATCTCATGTGCTTTATGAACTCTTGAAGATACAAGACTAAATAGCCAATTTTGGAAGTAATTCATAGTGGGGCTTTGTCCCTTTTCCTACTTTAGTATTTCATTAGGAGTTTGACAGAGGAACAGATGGGGAGAACGCTGATGGAGGGAAAAGAATTAATGACAAACACCGGATAACAGATTGGCGTGCTTTTAACTACGGCAATAGATTCTTCTGAGGGGTATAGGATGACACTTGATAGACGACGAGAGGACAGCTTGATTTATCCATGATGTCACTCGAAATACCAGAGTGGAAAACAACACAGAGATGATAGCCATCTGAAATTTAGTGCTGGGCAAAATCCTGATGTCTCCTTTTTCCACCCCCTGTGCTGTCCCCATTGACCAACATGGCAGGGAGGTGGGTGGCAGAGGGAACTACATACAAGGGAAGAAACCTACCTCCTCACTGTAAAAAAGAAAGCAAGTATTTTTCATCTGTCACCTTGCACAACCCCGTGTATGTACTACCCTCCCCTTCCCCAAGGCCCTGAAAAAAATCTGAACCTCCCACATCTGGCCTTGTCACCATCTCTGACTCTAGGTTCCCAAAAGAATAATAATAACTGACCTCCTACCTCCCTCCACCACCTTCAATTTCCCCTTTCCTCCACTAACAGAAAAACTCTAATACCTGACATCATCCCACCACCACCCACAACCTCCTTACAATGCCATTCCTAAGCACCAAAAAAAAAATGATTCCCCAGTGGTGTCTTCTCCCTCTCCCACTCCAGTAATTATGCCTACCTACCTGCCACCCTGCCCACTTCACACTTGCTTGCCTATCCTTTCCTTCCACCATTTGAAAAGATGTAACACCACGTGTCCTACCACCCGCTCCCACTTTCCTTACCTTTGCCACCGTCCTGTGGGAGCGCAAGACGTACGTAGTGGTGACTCACATGCTGTCAAGGGACGAGCGGGGTCTGTGTCTTTGGCAAACCTGCCAGAATCAATGCAGATAGTGCAGACAAGGCGACATGCCTCATCTCCTTCCCTCAGGCCTCTGGAGACAGAGACAAGACAGAGACAATTATGTATCCCCTTTCTATGATCACAGTAAGATGAGGCGTCAATTAAAAAAAATACTTTAGTTATTGGCAGCCCTTTGACAACAAGATTATAAGAGACAGAACTATGCTCCATGATACTGGCCTAATAGAAGGGATGTCTAGTTTAAGAGGGTTGTCATGCTTTCGGCACAGACTGTGGGCCCACTTCTGAGCTTTAGCAAAAACTCGAGTGAAAAGCCAACTACCTGTCCAGCCAGATTGGCAGAATGCTTTAAGTGCAAACGCAGAGGTCATTTTGCGAACATGTGCAGGGAATCCTCTATAAATATTGCGGATCAGAGAGAACACAATGGCGACGTACCAAATCAATCGTCCACAAGAGTGCTCAATGTGGCTTTGCCCGACCAAGAAGGAGTACCACGACATGTTTTCCAGATTTATGCCATTTCAGGATAAACTAGTGGACCTGTGGATGATTTTGTGGTAGATGGATTCTGTTTAAAGATGAAGGTTGAATCTGCATCTCCAAGTACGGTGAATCCCATCACCATAGTTGAGGTGGATGACAAGTGGACGAAAGAATTTCCAGATGTGTTAACGGCAGTTTTAGGAAAGCTAAAGGACTTTGAACATTATATTAAATTGAAACCTAAGGCTCAGCCAGTAGTGCACAAAGTAAGGCCGGTTCCATTAAGGATGAGGCAGCAGCTTCATGAGGGGTTGGTTGATCTTGTTCAGAAAGGTGGTTTTACCAGGCGTCCTTAGCGGGTCCCGCGAGCAGCCCAGCATGCTAACAGCGGCCCTGTTATCAACGATCCCGTTGTTAGCATGCTCCCCAATCCCATTGAGCCCGATGGGGTCTCGAATGGGAATGGGGATACAGGGTCCGGGTTCCTTGATTGAGGAATTACCGTGCCCTCCAAGGACGGAATGGCCCGGTCATTCCTCATTCAAGGAACCCGGTACCCGGTAAGGGGGTAGCCATGCCGCTAAAAGCGGCATGGTTACCTCCTACCTGGTAATGACCCCCATTGAGTCATTTTATATGTGTACAGATGCAAAAAAAACGCAAGTAGACAAAGTAGGTGTGAGGCGAGCTCATAGTGAATAGATTGCGGCAAAGTAGAGGGTAACCACAAAACCAGGTTGCAGAGAAGGTGCCTAGAGTTGCTCCATGTCAGGTAATAGTAGTGCACCAAACCCTGATTCTCCTTGCTTAGTCTTTTTGACCCATTACAAATGAAGATTACCAACATAAGAATGCAGACAGAAAACCTCAGACTCCGTGTGCTACTCACACATGATATGGAGAGGCTTAGTCATGGTTCAAGAGATGCACCCACGCCCTTGGCATTCTGGGACATGTCATTAAAGGTGTCCCAGTGTTTACAATGGGCAAAGCATAAGCACAGAATTCAATGAAGTACACCAGCTCTGTGGGTCATTACCACCTGCCAACAGCTTACTTGAGAGCTCGCTACATACATATATGGAGGATCCCCTTCTAGCCACTCTGGCGAGGGATGTGCACTTTACAAGTCTAGGACTTATTTTCATACAGAGGTTTAGAGCCGCAGGGTGTGGCCTGGCAGCATCTGCACACTGAAGTGCCAAAGAACACCACAATCAATAAACATCACTTTGTAGTGTTTTACAGTGCACCACACCACTCCGGGACACACACTATTTAACTCAGTGAGAATATACTTCCAGAGCTTTGAATGTATCACATGCCAGCAGCTCGTCCATGCCGAGTAACCTGAACTGGATACCCCGGCCCCTTTGATGAGTAGCAATTACCCTGGAGATGGAAGGGGATGCTGATTTTATTCACACATCAATAACAGAGACGACTCAGGCAGTTAGCAAAAGGAAGATTGTTTTAATTTCAAGTATCTAAAACAGGGAGCATAACGAACATCCACAAACTTGCTCGATCCACTTACTCAAACATTCTTAGTAAAAACTGAGATTTTATAAGGAAAACTCGCCATCAATGACGTTAACTGACACATGTACTAACGTCATCCTACGTGGCAAACTACAAAAACCTACGAGTATGGGTGATTGGCTCGGAGTGAATATCTAAGTATATGATCCATATTAGTCTAAAAAGTGTGACTATGTGATTGGTTACTTAACATCAGGTGGGGCAACAAAGCCCTCTTCCAAAAATGACTACTACGAACGTCACTAAATAAACAGCGTCCCATTGGATTACACAACTATAGGACCACAGACAACAAAATCAAATTAAAGTTGGCCTCCCTAACCCATAAAGCCCTCAACAATGCCGCCCCCAGCTACCTGATGGACAAGGTAAAGGTAAAGTCCTCCTTCAGACAAACAAGAACTATCAATTCCAACCGCCTGATAATTCCCAGATTCAAACTCTCCACCATTGGTGGGAACAGCTTCCCGGTGAAAGCTGCCATGCTCTGGAATTCGTTGCCACATAACCTAAGAGCTGACCAACCATACTTACACTTTAGAAAACACCTCATCAGTCACCTTAACTCCAACAACCCTTGTTTGTAGCTGCACTTTCTATACCTAGGTATAGATAGTGATACCCTGCCCGTGACCTCGCCCTCGCCTCTAACAGCCCTTACAGCACACATCTGTACACCTTCCTCCTGTATAGATATTGACCTATTTGTATGAAGATTTGCATACACTTCCATAACTCCTATTCCTGTAATCCTGTAAGCCGGAATACTTTTCTCAGGAGTACCCGCCTCTAACAGCTCTGTACATATTTGTATATTTGTTTATTTACCCCTGCATAGATATTGACTTTGTATGTTTGAAGATTTGTACATCTCTTATCCTGTAATTTTGGTTATCTCTATCATTACCTCAATGTGTATATTGCCGCAACATTGTAAGCTTCGAATTATCTTCTGCCTGCGCCCTGGCGCCCCTGGGTAAGGTGCGCCATATAAATAAATAAACAAACAAACAAACAAACAAAACCCCTGAATACACGGTCCTCTACGATTGGTTGGCACTCTAACCTCCGTCAGTACTTTTCCATCTATGTCTAGCAGCATGCAGGCTGGCCATTCAGGTGCTGGTGAGTTCGTCTTAACCATTGCTTCCCAACAATTAGCATATCAATCCATCATCAGCTCAGTGGTCTACTGTCAATTAGGCCTTTGAAGCTTGGCCTTGAGAGTGTTCTTAGCTCAGAGAAATTTAAGGAGTGACAAGCACGGTCTGTTCTCGTTCGTAGGTGTGACCATTTCATTCGTCCAACCTCAAGCTTCCATGTGACTGGAGACCATGGAATCAAGCCTTTTCGTGCAAATAATACATTTTTTTAATAAACCTCTGACATCTTCCTTGTTATGTTCATGCCTTCTGAACACGAGTGTTGTTCTTTCACATGATTTTCTATCCAATGTCAGTTCACTCCTTTTTGATAAGACCTTGGCTTCTTGGCTCATCCAGCCTCATCTGCTGAGATTGACTTTGTAATTCAATTTGCTTTTTAACTGTGACACACAAGAAATAAGGCCTTCTTACTACTGTCCAGTGCTGCTATAATGCGTAATGGAAACATCCATCCTTTACTTGTTCATAGGTATATATGTATATATATACTAATTACTGCGGGTCCCTTGGCATGCCCATGAAACATGTGGAGCACCCTGGGCTGGAGAGCTTTCTATTTCAGCCGCATAACTCTCACATTGTACCAGAAGCCCATGATATCTGCTTGCCCTCAATCCCAGATGCAGTGATTTCAAATTCTACACCCACCCAACTCTCTCTACAACCCCCTCACCCACCTCACAACCCTCCTCTCATGCTTTCTCTCACACACTTGATTATTTATTACCCTCTCCCGCTCAACCTTTCTCACTCATATTTCCTCTTGCTCATCTTCGATGACACCATCTCTTAATCATTTCCTCCCTTGCTCTATTCTCCTTCCTTCTCATTCTCTTCCACAACCGCGCCCCATATCACATCCTCCTTTGAAAAAACGTTGCACTCGCCTCCTGGCACCCAGGTACCTATAATGCAAAATACAGCAGTAAACGCCAAAAACATTTGGCATTGCCAGTGCTTGTTTTAACATGCAAAGGAAGGGCTCTGCAAAAGAGGATGCCCTGGCAGTATCTGAGCTGAATTAAGGATGATCACAAAGGCCATTGTCAGGCCGTAAATCAGGCACAGCTGAGGCTTTGATACCCAGCCACCACATTCTTATTTTAACAGCATTTGGTGCTTTTAAGAAAAGTGTTACTCCTCCATGCAACAACACTTTCCTCTTGTGAGTGGACCTCAGAACCAGGCACTATGTCTATTCTGTCTCAAAATCACAATTAGATGTTATGGACCGGTCAAGCAAATTATACGCCATTTCGCAAAGAGTAGAGTCCTGGAGGAAGGACCCTTGTGGTCAACCTTGTGTTTAGCCCTTCGGCATCCATGCTGAGGAATCCACTGTCCCATAGCCTGTATACATAACAGACAGTTGACCACTACTGTGGGCAAAATCAAAACGTCTGATCAAACTATCTGGCCCAAACCTGGCACTTGGATTCCTCCTGTAATACAGCAATCTGTTAATATGCCTAGAGACCCGAAGAGGGGGCATGTTGGCATCCTATACCACTCACAAACTAAATACACGACAGGAGGGCAAAAAGAGAAGGGTGGGAGTGGAAAGGGTGTGAGCAGCAGACAATACTTTCTATAGCTGCATGAAAGGAAACAAGCAGAGCAGATAAGGAAGTCCTACTGGCTCAGTCAATATTTTCAGGGTATTGATCTTAGGTCTCTAAGCACCTTAATTGTTCACGGTTTTGACAGAGCTGCCCTTTTGAGACACAACACCAAAATACAGGAATATATAATAAGATCAGTTGCTTCCTTCAAACAAAGGAATAATGCACAGATGTTCACAGCTGTACACCTTGAAGCTTCAGCGGTGGGAATATTTCCATTCCGTTGAAAAGGTGTCAATATGGGCAAATGGCAACTTGAAATATATATTGCACTGTTGAAGTCACTCAGATATTAGGCAAGTATGACATTTTAGAAAGCTTGAGTGTTGGGGATAGTAGAGTAGTGCCTCTTTTAGAAACTATCCTCGGGCATCAAATGAAGCTAGATGCAACCTATGTCCGAGAGCTCTAGTAAAAAATGATTTAGTAGAACTATGTGGCCTATTCTATCTTGTCAAAATTGAATAGACGGGAAGGCAGGACAAGAAAGTTGACCCATGGCATGTGCTCACGCTTCGGCTATAGAGAAAACCTGATCAGTTCTATGCAAACTTTCCAAGAGCGCACAGTGAGTGCTTTTCGGCTGTTGGAGTGTGGAGACGAAACGCTCCACTATGGCTTTTTTTGCTGCTAAATTGTCCCTACCACCTTTTTGAGATACAGGAGGATAAAAGGGGCTGTCACGGGCACCAGCGTGCACGCACCAAGGAGTGCATAGTGAGTGCTGTGTGGCTGTTCGACTGGGGTCTGGTGGTGAACAGCTTTGGCCTGTGTGCAGGGAGCAGCGGAAACCCGGAGAATTTACTTGGGCTCATTGTGGGTAAGACAATAAGTCCCTTTAAGTTGATCTGCTGGTTTGCTCCAGAGCCTTTTGAGAACTATGCATGAATTAAGAAGCATAAAGGGGGGTGCCGATAAAAGGGACAATACTGGAAGCTCCATTGGTTTTCACTAATAGGCATAAAAGGTTGAGCCGAGTGATCGCACTCCCGCTCCCCTCCTCTGCCGTTCGACAGTTCACCTCTATCATGTGTAGAGGTTGTAAACGTTGAAACATCCGGACAAAAAAGCAGAAAAACAAAGCCCCTTATAAATAACTATTGCTTTGTTTGGACGAGCATGACGACCATTCTGATGGCATGACAAGGGAGAGATCTGGCCACCTTATCTTTAACCATAGTGTTACATGTCCCCCAAAATGCATGGTAGCTCCCAGGATGTGTGTAATGGTCACATGGTGGGAACCATGTGACCAACTGAATAAAAGGGACGAGCCAGTTCCGGCTCATTAGTCGAACTAAAGTTGACTCCTGCGTGTATTGGCACCATGCTGGTGATGCGCAGCTGAGGCCCTGTCCCCGTGGCCCGGCATTCAGACGGTGTCCCTGCTGGGCAACACTGTCCCACTGGATTGGAACTGCCATGTGATCATGGCTCTGGTTCTGGTGTGCTCCGGAAGCCGCAGGGTGCCCCTGTGGTTCGCCATCCACTGTATGGAACTCCGGTGATTCGGATGCCATAGGGTGCCCCCTTCGGTCTGCCCTCTGCAAGTCTGCAGGTGTCTGCCTGGTCATCCAGGCGCTGGTTGCGGCCTGCCCGTAAGCCTATGGACAGGCCGCCAACAATAGCGACGAAGGGTGGTCCAGGGCCTTAGTGCTTTGTTGTGCACAGGCTGCCTGGTGGCATGATATGATGATATGTTGGTTATTTATAACTTGCTTCATACCCAGAGGTTTCTAAGCGCGGACCCGGGAATCGAAACTGTGTTGCTGCGTGTCTTCTTGCTTCCAAGGCGAGCACGTTGTCGCTGAGCTATCCTCCCGTGACGATGTGGATGATGGTGGCCCAGGGTCCCGTATGTTGTAATAGCACAGGCCATCTGGTGCCCGCATGCTGGAGGAGAAGCGTTAGTGGGCGTGTGTGTGGGGGCGTGGCATGGTGTGCCCCGGGCCCACGGCAGTGGAAGGGGGTAGTGCCGGGGCCCCTGATGACTCTGTGTGGCTCTGGAAGATGGAGGACATTGGGAGAAGTGACGGGTCATTGTGCCCCCACTCCCTGCAAAGTTAGGTATAGGTGGAAGAGTCTGTACGACGGGGCCACGTGTGCATTCGGCAGCCCGCCTAGCGGCTGCAACAAAGACAGTGCAAGGAGCACCAGGGCCGTCTGGCGTCTCCCTGCATGTCCCAGCCGCAGGGAGGAGCAGCCAGTGGGTCCTCGTATGCCTGTTCTGGAGAAAAAAAAACATTTCGAGGGAGGAGTATCGAGGCCTGATAACACCAGCCACAGTGACAAAAGGGGCCTTGAAGTCCGCGACAGTCACATGAACAAGGGGCGTGGCCCAGGCCTGCCGCGGTGAAAGAAAGAAAATAAAAGCCAAGGAAAGAAGATCAAAGGGACATTGCGACCCGCGTTGTCCCAAGGGAAAGAGCGTAGGCCATTAAGAGCGGGCCTGCGTCACAGCAAACGGAAAAAGGGGGGAAACACCAGGCCATTTTTGCTGGCCCACCGGGTTCCATCAGGTGAGGCTGCGGGGCGTGCCCACCCCCAGGACATTAAGGTCGTGCACGAGCGGCCCAAGGAAACCAGAGTACCCTGTCTTCCCCCACAGCATCCAGAGGGAGGAGCAGACAGGCTGCGCCAGTAGCCCACAGAATGGATGGGCCCCAACTAAAGATCCTGGGCCCATCAGTGATAGCAACTAAAGTGCTCCAGGTTTGGGAGTCCTCCACAGTCAGGGAAACAACTTTGATATGCCCCTTGTGCTGATCCTGGGATAATGGGCGGTGAGTTATTGTACACTAGAGAGGAAAAAGAAAGTGTGTGGCTGCCCGCGTTCGAGAGTCACCTGCCAATGACAGGGACTGTAAACAAAAAACAGAAGAACAGCAAATGGGGGTTGCAGCTCTTATGAGTGCTTGTACGCTCTCCTATGCCACTTGGATTCCTGCCTGGGGGTGTGGGGTAGGTTATGTGGCCCAGACACCCATTCACCAGTGTCTCCATGTCAGCAGCCCTAGGTGGAGGGGGAGTGAAAGCAGTGGTTTGTCATCCCACCACCAGTACCCTGCAATGGTGAGCCTACACCAGCTATGAACGAGGCCGATGTGGCCCCTGGTGCTCCCAGGTGAGGCTTTGCCGGCCCCTGAACATTACACTAATCTGTCGTCTTGCTACCACCAGCATCCTGCCACAGGTTTTGCCCCACCGGCTAAGTACTAGGCGGATGTGGCCCTTTTTGCCCCCAGGTGCAGATTTGCCGGCCTTTGAACTCTGAACTGTCCCAATGGAGGTCGGGCTGGTGTCCTCCGGACCTGCAACAGCGTAAAGGGGACCCAGTAGTTGTACCCTTCAAGGCTGGGAGCTCGTAGACCCTGAACATGCGTAAGATGGCCCAGCCAAAATATTGTGTGAAGCGGTGCTCCGGATTTGGTGGGTTTTGTAGAGAAGGAGCTAAGTACCCCCACCTCAACCTCTTCGCCCATATTGCCTATACACGTGCGGTACCAGTGAAAATACCGATACTGAGGAGAGTCCTGGAGACAAGGTTCCCATTGAGGAAACCATACGTGCATAAAATACAGTATGATGGCTATTTAAATGAAATCCTGGAAGAAGCAGGATCAATGAATGGCAAAGAAGAATGGTGACATCAGGCAGGGCCGAGCTGAAGTACATAGAAGAGATGCAGACACTAGAGAATGAAGATATTCTTTAAGGCATCAAGAAAGTAGCGAAGATAAGTGACATCTTGGGATCAAGATGAAGAAATGTATGCTACAGAACTGATGAAGATATCAAGATATTTTACACGTGTACAGTTGTAAAGAAACGCAAGCAGAAGTATTCTTGAGGCTAGCTTTATAGTGAATAGATTGCATCATGCGTCAACATATACATATATATATTGAAGTGAATAAAGAATGGATGTTTCCACTATGTATATAGCAGAGCTGGACCAGAGAAGGAAGGCCCCGTTTCCAGTGTGTCGCAGTTAAAAAAGTAATTAAAAGCGCAGAAGCAGATTTCAGAAAGGCGAGACTGGATGAGCCAAGAAGCCAAATACTTATCAGGATGGGGTGAGCAGACATTGGATACAAATCGTGTGAAAGAACAAAACTATTATTCAGAAGTAATGGACAAAATCAAGGAAGATGGCAGAGGTCTATTATAAAATACACTAGGGCTCGATTTTGTGGTCTTCAGTCACATGGAAGGATGAAGTTGGACAAACACGATGAGGGCAGAGTGTGCCTTCACTCCCCTGAATTCTCCAGAGCAAAATAACACTCCCAAGGACAAGTTCAAAGCCTTAATTGACAGCAGACCACTGAGGTGATGACAGATAAATATGCTAAATTGGTGGGAAGCTACGGTAAAGACTAGCTCACCAGCACCTGGCAGGCCAGCCTGTGTGCTACTAACATAGGTGGAAAAGTACTGACGGAGGTTAGTGTGCAAACTAATGGTAGGGGACTGCGTGATAAAGGGTCCTATAGTTTGTGTAACCAATGGGACTTTGTGCATTTAGTGACGTTCATAGTGACCAGTTTAAGGAGAGGGCTTAGTTGCCCCACCTGTTTTTAAGAAACCTATCACTTTTCTTCACTCTTTTAGATGAGTATGGATCGTATACTTAGATGTTCCCTCTAGTCCTATCACTTTCTTCAATAGGTTTTTGTAGTTTGCCACGTAGGTTGACATCATCAATGATGATTTTTAGCTATCCAGTTCACGTGCTAGCTGAGATGATGGTTAGATATCCACTGAGAGAGTAGGCTATGAGGTTCCAGAAATATTGCATGACCTCTGTCATTCAGATGAAAGGACATGAAAGGATGTGAAGCTCCCTGAAGATAAAGGATATTAGTTTAAAGCAAGTCTTGCAAGCTAGGTTAGACGGGTCCCTTGTTTTCAGGCAGAAACCCCTCCTGGCGTCTTCAGGAAGCTGAACAAATGGAAAGTTGAAGTGGCTGCTAAAGAGGCATATGATCCCGTTAGTCGGAAGTTGAAAACACGAATGGTGAGTAAAACTGAGTGAGGTGGCAAAAGTGTGATGTGTGGGCAGTGGGTGAAGAAAGTGATAAGTGAAAAGCGAGTAACGGAGGGAGGCTGGATGTAAAGTAACTTTAGGACGATGAGCGTTGAATATTAAGTAATTAACTTGAGGAGAGGCCAAGCAATTAAGAGGTATCATGAGGAAAGGCCACAATAAAAAACACGCCCACGTATTACTGCGTTTTAAAGAACAGAACAGAAGAAATCCTACCTAGAGCCCTATAGATGGGTGACGTAGGCGAAGAACTCAATTAAAGATGAGTTTAAAGATGACTATTCACATCCCAAATTGGAGTATTTTTTAGGGGTAGGATAAGTCTTGAAAAGAAGACTGAGATATATGTGGCCGGTCGATTATGTCTGGTTGTTTGTTTGTTTTATGTGACTGAATATGATGAAAAAACTATAGAGGAATTGATAAATGTGAAAAGAAAATATGTGATTTGAGAATACATTATTTATTTGTTGAAATTGGACTGATGGTGATTAATGAAAACAAAAGATTAAAGTAAAAAAACTGATATAAAGGGTTTGAAGCCTGCAACAATTGGTGCATGCTCATATTGTGTTATTTTTCGGAAACTTATTTTTTAGAAATCTGCTAAGTGTGAAGGTATCGACAGTCAAGAGTGACATTGAGAATATTACTCCGCTTATACACCTCTGCAAGCAATTACCAAGCACGCACCCAAGCTTAGACAGTACAGTGCAAAGTGGGTTAATGGTACAGCAGACAAAATGTTCATGCCATGGCCACAAGGGTGATCACTATCGAAGGCAGTTTTGCAGCACATTACGACATATTTTCATGCCGCACATACGGGAAAAAAGTTAAAGAAGCGACTAGCCAGCTTAGAGCTCTAGAAGATGTACCAGGAGGAGAGAGAAGAGCCGCCTCCTGTAGATTAGATACTTAATGGATGCAAAGAGGGCGGTGCGGAGCCTTCTGCTCCACCCGCCACACCTGAAGTAAACGACGATAGCAAGAAAGATGATGGGCAGTAATCTGGCATATGAGTCGCATGCGCAAAGCAGAGACGAGAGCCCAGAGAAAAATACTAAGAGAGATGTAATCTGTAAGGTCCCGAGGTACATGGAGAGAGGCGATACAGAGTGAAGTGAACTACTAAGTACATCCATAGATATAGGACGAGAAATACAGATATGGAAAGGAGAAGAAGATAAGACTGATGAGTTAGTGCTCATACAGAACGAATGGATGGGTGGTCAGATTTTGCTCAAACTCAATGGTAAAAGCATTGAGGACGTAAGGCAAAGGGAAGATCGAGACAGCTAAAATAAAAAGAATAAAGACAGAGAGGAATGATTGAAAGAAGATGGACGAAAAGAAAGTATAGACAAAGATGGCAACAGTTGTATCAAGAGGAGCAACTAAGAAAGCAGCAAAGAGCAGAGGAGCAGAAAAAGTATGACAACAAACAGAGCGGAAACAAAGAAAAAAAAAGACTTGAAAAGAAAAAAATGGAGGAAGAGGAACAGAAATGAAGGGATAAAAGAATGCAAAGACGTAGAGATGAAGAGATACAAAGGGCAAATGAGAGAAGAGAGAGGGAAATAAAAGAGGAAGAAAGGGTAAGAGAGGAAGCAAGAAAGAGAAGAGAATTTGACGATGAGCTAGAACGAAAGAGAAGGAAAAGAGCATGTGACATTGATCATATGGAAAAGGAAGTAATGGATCCCAATCCAGTAGTGACATGGGAAGACATAGAAGAGTTCTTCCCAGCATTTGAGCCAATAGCAGGTCTGTCTACAGCAAATCTAGAGGATGAGTTTGATTCGAGATGCATTGGAGATGCTATCGATAAAGTCTATTATGATATGAGGACTAAGAAAGTGCAGCAAGGGAAGGGTAAAAATGATCCACTCAAGAGTACGCAGCTGTACGATAAAGAGGGAGCCTCATGTAGTTTTGAGCCAAAGGAGCTGTCTTTAGATAGACTGACTCTGGATAGAGACGAAGAAGAGAGAAGTCACACAAGTTGGGGACAGGATATGTCAGACGAGGACAGAGCAACCTTTCATGGGGAGGAGGAAGGTAATGTATGTGGCCCTGAAGGGTGTTTTTCAATGGATAAGAAAGTAAGATGGTCGGATCTAGACCTACCCAAATCTGGAGCGTCAGAATCATTGACACAGCTAGATCAACCTAAAGGGAGACCCCCATGGTGAGAGGAGGGACTCGCCACCTTATGTGAGCAGTTTAAGGTCACTGCCAGGTAGGAAGCAGAGCAGAACCATTGTCCATCTTATGGACAGACAGACTATGGGAGACAAATGTGAATTTGGGATCTCACAGTTTCCTTTATTGGAAAAGGGAGGATCTAGGCCACAGTATATACCTTGGCCACAGATGAATAAGGATAATTTAAGGTGTAAACTCCTGAGTTTAACTTCCGACACTGGGAAATGGATACATGAGTTAGAGAAGATGACAGGAGGAAACACGTTAGCTATAGGGGACATTAAATTTCTCCTGATTGCTATCCTTGGGGAAAGGGCTGATGACGTTAGGCAAGAGCAGGGTATTCTAGTGTTACCACTGTGAACACTACTCAGGATGGGGCACCATTCAATAACTGTAGGGCGAGGTCTGGAAAGCACTTAGAGTACTGTATCCGGACACTTCAGATATGGGAGCCATAATTGTGAAAAAGATGCAGGAAGGAGATGATCCTCTTGTTTACATTCAGAAGTTTCAAGAGCAGTGGAAACATGGAAGGCTTGGGGGAAATCTATAGCTGTATTTTATCATATATTATGTCAAGGGCTGCCAGAAGCAGTACAGAAGCAGCTCAAGAAATTGGTGGGCATGGAAGCAAAGCCTTGGTCAGAAATACAGTTGACCATTCTGCATTATTGCAGACTTTTGCGAGAGAAGAACCGAAAGAAATGAAGCATTGTGGTGACAAGACAGCACTGCTAAACCGGTGATGCCTGTAGCCTTATTAAGGGTGGCATTGGAACAGCTACACTACCCTGCACACGTTACTAGAGAGATCCTCACCACAACAATTGCGGTGGATTGTTTAGTTCCAAATATAATAGAACATGTTGCATTTTATGTAGCAAATTGTATCGTATGTCAAAGGTTTACTGCTGGGCACACATTGTGCACAATTAGAGGAGTTATTCCAAGACCTAATGGACCCATTCAGCATTTGCATATTTACTATGTTGACATGCTACAAGTATCTAATGGATATAGATATATGATTGTAGTGGTATGTCCTTTCTTGAGGTGGATTGAAGCTGGACCATGTACACACCCATACTCCACCTGTGCAGCAACATTTTTAGTATGAGAAGTATTTCCTAGATGGGGAATATGTGAAGTATTAAGATCAGATAATGGCCCTCATTTTGTTAATAAAGTCTTTGAACAAATAAGCTTGCTGCTTAGTATAAAGCACAAGTTTTCATCGGCATATCAGCTGAAAGCGATCAGACTCGGTGAGAGACTCAACGGCTTGCTTGCTTAAAGAGAGAATAGCCAAATTGAAGCTTACTCTGAAGAAAGGTTGGTTGTATTGTCTACCACTGGCAATGTATGCGTTGAGAAATCAGCCAGGTTCAGACCACCATCTTACCCCCACGAGAAAGAGACAGGGAGGCGAATGAGGACAGCTCTCACACCTCCGTCTAGAACTAGAAGTGATGCCCAGACAACAGCAGAATTGTTAGGAAAGGAATTACGTGATTATCTTACGTGTATGACTTCAAGTATCTCTGTCATTTCAGATCAGCTCAAGCTAAAGGGGTGTGCGGCAGCACAGAACACAGAAGGAGATGCTACAACAACCGGAATTGAAAAGTTATGTCTTCCCAAACTTTTCCCCGGAGATGCAGTCCTAATCTGCAACTTCACTAGAAGGTGGCACGAGCCTTGTTTTAACGGCCCCTTCATAGTGGAGGACGTGACAACATCTGAAGTCAAAGTACAAGGCAGGCGCGCTTGGCTTTTTCTTGGAGACGTGAACATCTATGCTGGAGAACCCTCTTCAGCCCTCACTCCATCAGAGGCAAACATTGGGGGAAAACCACAGCCCATGCACACTAGGTCTATGACGAGGAAGAAGGATGCAGAAGCTGTTGAATAAAGATAAAGAGTACATTGGACCGTGGCTTATATCGAGACACACTTTTTAGTCACTAAAAAAGGAGTTAAGGGAATTTATTTGTTCTTGAGCCACAAGGATTTGTTGACATTGGACTGATACATGTTTAAGTCTTGATCATAAAGGAGAGCATGCCAGATTTGGAGTTCCTTTTCAATGACTGGAAGAGGGAGCAGTTCCCCGATTCCTTTCTCACTGAATTTCTCTTCGGAGGTGCCCACGGCAGTGCCCCATGACAATGTCTCCCGGATCGTTCTTGAAGTTTTTATGTTCATTTTGCGCGCATACCGTGTGCTTGTGGGGAGAACTACTAGTGTTCATCTGTTCCTGCAAGATCCTAAGAAAGGCCCAATCATGAGGCGATCGCTTGCAGCTATCATTGAACAATTTCTTCAGCTTCCTGAGTATGGTGGGGAAAACGCAAATGCCCCAATCAGCGGGTAATGCACATAGACTGGTCAGCTTGGTATTCTATTACTTGGTTGAGGAATGTCTGCATCTTGTTGGGAGACAAACTGATGTCAGAACCTTCTTGAGAGACCAAAGGAACAATGCAGGGCTCAATGAAATACTGAGGGACATCATAATAGAAGTGAACGGGTACTCTGAGAGAGCACTGAGAACTGAATGAGACTTTCGAGGGAAAATATCCAAAATAAGTGTACGGGTTTAGGAACTTTGTTTCATGCTGAAGAAGAATCTTCATGTCTTCTGGTAAAAGGCCAATTCGTGGCCTTCACTGGGAGCTTTTGTTCATCATCGTATAGCCAGCTGTAGCTGATCAAGGAACTTGTGGAGCCAACTCAGCCGCTTCCAGAAGCAGTGCATGATGTTGCCTGAGTAAAAGTTTATTTTTCCTTCCTTAAAGAGTAAAATGGGCAGCATCATTAGCAATATTATTATGGCAGATCCAGAGAGACGTCCGCGTTGTGCAAGAAGCTATTGCTACACTTATCTGTATGTAATTTATTCTTGCATCCTATTCATAGTGATACTGCTCTCACTTACAGACAAAGAGAATTGGGCAAAAAAGGCCAAAAGATCGCAGCGATTGTGCTTAATTCTAAGGGGGCTATGCGGCTGCAGTCATTTTTTGGTGTGTGAGTGCCTTGCCCAGCACCCACAGTGAAAGTAAATTGGAACAATTGTAACAATCGAACTGCGCCACACCAAAAAAGTTCAGAGAGTACAAGTGTACAGTTGTTTAATTCATGCAATGAACAGCCTGCCACGTGTTTCGAGCGTAGCTCCTCCTCTGAGGCTGTTAGAATTAAAATGACAATCCATTATCTAAAGTTGTACATGATAATTTGCAACACCATTCAAGAAAAATGGGCCAAATATTGTAGGGCATACGGGTCATCAACATAGTTTATGATCAGCAAGTACACAGTTATCAAACATGGATGTCATCATTGGTAAAACATATTTGAGGATACAAATATGCATTTAGCAAAAGTATTCATTTAGCATGCAAATGAAAAACAAAAGGCAATTATTCATGTTACCCAATCAGGAAGTGGCCTCAAGGTAGTCCAAAACAAAGGAAAAGAGAGAAATATAACAAAACCTGCAGTTAGCCAGATTCGTAGATAGGCAGTCGTGGAATAGGTCTGCCCAATAACAACTAGTCAATTTTCCTATAGCAAGTGCCAAAGAATGCCAAGATAATAGACGTGCAGACAGCACATTGTCTTTCACACATAGCACTCAGTCGTACAAGAGGCCAGTTCATGGGCCGAAATGCCTATCTCAAATGGGAAACTGAATGGAAAGATCCAGATGAAGATGACTATATCTACGATACAAAGACAAGACTAAGAGTTCATACTAAGAATCATGCGATCAGATACGAAAGATCTGGAGTCAAAGGAGCTGGAATCAGATGGGAAGTAAACAAAAGACTTGAGAGTCCAGGAAAATCTGCAGAAGAAATGTGTAGATGGAAGAAGAGAGGCCAGATGCAGATTTTGGGATCAGTGCTATCACCAGATGGATGGGGAGAAGGAGTGGTAATCTGCAGAGCATGGTTGGTCATTGGTTGTTATCAACCAGCCATTGACATAGTGCAGAATGGCTGCAAACCTCTATGGCCAAGACTTTCTAAACTGCTGACCTGGGTCGAAGATAGAGGAGGACCCTTGCAGATAGTGCCTTTGGAGAGTGCAACGCTGTGCTTCAGGAATAATGGCACAAGAAAAGTTGGAGATATTCAGAACTATGGTTGAATCTTTGATGTACCAGGAATGAAACGTGGAACAGCAGTGATCATGGATCAGTATTAGGCTTGTGGATCCAGAGCATATATGAGGCTACCCAAGTATTGGGGAGGACAATGCTTGCTAGTGAATGTTCATGCTCCAGCGTTGGTGATTCCTAAAAGTGATTTGAATCTTGACAACTTCCCAAAAGCAGATGCTCACCTGAGGAAGAAGAGATCTGTGGAGCTGATTAATCAAATAAAGAGGGAGAACTATGTTTCAGCTAAGTCAATAGAAGCTTTTGACTCCATTCCTTATGAGCACAGACTTTCCATCCAGACTTTTTAAGCAATCACATTGATCTTCATGCCGAGAATCCAGGTTGGAGCAAATACCAAATGGCTGCAGATTACCAGATGGGAATTGGTGCAAACAATCAACACTACCATAAAGGGATTTAATGCTATCAGAGAGGAGCTGAGAGCCATAGGACTGATGACTCTTTAGAATAGATACATCCTGGACCTGATCACAGCTATGGATGGAGGTGTTTGTGTAAAATCCGGAGAATCATGTTGCATGTTCATACCTTCTCACGATGATGAGAATGGCACCTTGACAGAGGCATGGAGATGTTAACGATGCTACACGTCCAGATGATAGACGAAGTGGAAGACATTACTGATGACAGCTGGTTTGGATCACTCTTTTCTTGGGTTCCACAATGGATTGCAGACATGTTCACATTTCTTGGAGCCCTGATCGTGTTGGTGTTGCTTGGATTTTGTGTGATCAAGATGATAATCACACAATGCAAGAAGACTGCAAAGAAAGCCATAGGGATGAACTTCATGATCGATGTTGAATCAGGATGGAAGGCCAGAGATTTGACTGATGAAGAAATCAGAGACTTTGTGAAGGCCAGCATCCATGCACCCGAGGGAACAAAATACCTGTATCCAAAGAATCATAAGGATTATGTGGTAAAAAGGATCTATTGCAGCCCAAGCGGACAGTGCATGTCCATGACTTGGAACAAGGATAAGCATGTGAAATCAGCTGGATGCCTGAAGGGAGTCATAAAGATATGGATCCCAAAGAAGCATTTCTTCAGACAAGGATGTCTAGATGTGAAGGATGATGGGAGAGTGGTTGATGAATCACCCAGATGGGGGAGTGTAGAGAAGGAGCTAAGTACCCCACCCCAACCACTTCGACCATTTGGCCTATATGTTGGCAGCCAGATTGTGAGAAACATGCGGTACCAGTGAAAATACTGATTTCAAGGAGAGTCCTGGAGCTAAGGTTCCCATTGAGGAAACCATACCTACATACGAGACAGTATGATGCCCATTTGAATGAAATCCCGGAAGAAGCAGGACCATTGAATGGCAAAGAAGAATTGTGACATCACGCAGAGCTTCGCTGACGTACATAGAAGAGATGCAGAGACTAGAGAATGAAGATATTCCATAAGGCATCTTGAAAGTATCGAAGATAAGTGACATTTTAGGCTCAAGATAATGAAACTTATGCTATAGAACTGATGAAGATATCAAGATATTAGACACATATTTTACACATGTACAGATGCAAAGAAACGCAAGCAGACAAAGTATTCCTTAGGCTATCTTTATAGTGAATAGATTGCAGCATTTGCCAACATATATATATATATATATATTGAATGATGATTAAAGAATGGATGTTTCCACTACGTAAATAGCAGAGCTGGACCAGTGAAGGAAGGCCACGTTTCCAGTGTTTCACAGTTAAAAAAGCAATTGAAAGCATAGAAGTAGATCTCAGAAAGGCGAGACTGGATGAGCCAAGAAGCCAAGGTTCTATCAGGATGGGGTGAGCAGACAGTGGATACAAATCATGTGAAAGAATGAAACTCTTGTTCAGATGTCATGGGCAAAAACAAGGAAGACGTCAGAGGTCTATTATCAAATAGTATTTTAAATACACTAGGGCTCGATTTTGTGGTCTTCAGTCACGTGGAAGGATGAAGTTGAAGGAACACGATGGTCACACCTACGCATGACGGCAGAGCGTGCCTTCACTTCCCTGAATTCTCCATAGCAAAAGAACACTGCCAAGGACAAGTTCAAAGCCTTACTTGACAGCCAACCACTGAGGTGATGGTAGATAAATATGCTAAACTGGTGGGAAGCTATGGTTAAGACTAGCTCACCAGCACCTAGAAGGCAAGCCTGCGTGCTGCTAACGTAGGTGGAAAAGTACTGACGGAGGTTAGAGTGCCAACCAATGGTAGGGGGCCGCGTGATTAAGGATCCTATAGTTTGTGTAACCGATGGGACGTTGTGTATTTAGTGACGTTCATAGTGACCAGTTTAAGGGGAGGGCTTAGTTGCCCCACCTGATTTTAAGAAACCTATTACTTTTCTTCACTCTTTTAGACAAGTATGGATCGTATACTTAGATGTTCCCTCTAGTCCTATCACTTTCTTCAATAGGTTTTTGTAGTTTGCCACGTAGGATGACGTTAGTAATACGTAGGTTGACGTAATCAATGATGATTTTTTGCTATAAGAGAATGCGTTTTTTAAGATGCATTGAGAGATCTTACGCTGAGACGTCCGTTGATGTCCATTGTACTCCCTGTTTTAGATAATTGATATTAAAACAGTTACCCTTTTCCCAACTACCTGAGCCGTTTCGATTATTGATGTTTGAGTAACTTCTGCATCCCCATTCATCTCAAGGGTATTGCTACCTTGTCTAAAAGGGCTGGAAACCTCCAGTTCAGTTGTGGTAGTGAGGGGTGCTAGGTGCAAGCAATGGTGTTTGTCAGTGGTGCAAGATCCACTCACCCAGGTTAATAAAGGTTGTACTTGCATGTGGAGTTTCCAACATGTCACCAGTAGCCCACCAACCCTGACTGTCACCCTGTGGGTATCCAGGGCCCCTATGTGTGTGGAGATTAGTTGCATTGATAGGCCTAGTATTATTGATTGTAGTGTGGTGTAACGTCATGTTGTTTGATCATTATGAAAAAGGAGGAGTGTTGCATGTCAAACCCTCCTGGGAGCATGGTAGCTCCCAGGGTGTGTCCTTGGGCACATGGTGGTAACATGGTGGTAACATTAGCAGTACAGACAAGGTGGAATGGTGCAGCTTAAGTCTATGGGTTGCAGGCCATAAACAGTGTAGGGTAGTGTAATATAAAATGTCCCTACAAAGTCTCCTTATGTCTCCCTTAAGAAGAACACCAGGAGCACAACCTGCTCCGTGTCCTCTGCGCCATATTAATGGCGCTCTCGCGGACTTTCCCCTGGCTCTTCCTGGTCCCTCCCGAAGTCTACCAAGACTACATGTCCCGCGAGATCCCAACACAACTCCCCCTTTATAACACAGCAAAGTTTATTGCATTACAAAGTTATCATACTTCACCGGTCTTCCGTGCTCCCTTCTTGGATGATCTTCCTTCCTACTGCTTGTGTCCTATGTTTGACTCGCTTCATGGGATGTTTCTGAAGGTTCTCTTTCTGTTTTTCCCTCTGGGATGCCTCTCGCAGTGGCTTCTAGTTCATGCTCTCAGGTAGCCTCTCTGTCGGGGCTTTTGCAAAGGAGTGGGTTACTCTTGGGTCCTTTCTGCTTTGCGATGCTTTTCAAACATGGCTACCCGCTCCATGTTCCACGTGCAGCCATTCTCTGTGCGGACGTGGTTTGTCCCTCTGTGAATGACTCTTTTGGGTTGCTGAACTTCGAACATGTCATTTGGTCCTTGCTCGGTAGTCGTATCTTGATTCAATCGCCTTCCTTGACTTCGCGGCATTGGGTCGTTATTCTTTGATCGCTCCATCTCTTCATGCATGGTGTGCTATTTTCGAGCCTCCACACCACTTCAGCCATATCTACTTCATCATCTTCTCTTACTCTGGTCAAACATGGTGGCACCATTGTGGCGCTGCTCTCCTCCGCCTCAGCATTCGAAACTACAAAACTTGGGTGACGCTGTTGGGAGTTAACCTGTGGGCTGAAACAGCCTCTTTGACTGTTTTGAGGGGATCCATTCCTGAAGCGGTTGCTAGCTGGATGTCTCCTTTGATGAACCTATTAACCCTCTCCTCTACTCCATTTGCTTAGGGATGGTACAGTGATGGCTTTCTCTGATTAATGTTATGTTTGTGCAGGAATGACTCCATATCCCTTGACACTAGCTGTATTCCATTGTGCATGACTAACTCTTTGGGGAGACCTTCCCTCTGAAATATGGATGTGATGACTTCTATGACAGAAGCCATTGTAATTTTGGGAAAAAAGTCTGCTTCAACCCATTTCGACAGGTAGTCTACCAGTACTATGCCATACTGATGCTCGGGAGTCATTGGGCCTCATTACGACCCAGGCGGTAAGTTACCGCCTGGGTCGTACCCTTACCACCATGGTGTAAACTAGGTTTACACCATGGTGGATGGTGGATTTACTGCCCCATTCCAAGGTGAGTGGGGCGGTAAATCCCCATTTCCCATTTTACCCTTCCCCATTCCCATTTTTGCCCCATAGGGCATAATGGGAGTGGGGAAGGCGCTAATTACGCCACCGGAAATTACGCTGGCGTAATTAGCAACATGGTCCCTTAGCGCCATGGATTTTAACGCCTGCAAAAAGCAGGCGTTAAACTCACCATGGCGCAAAGGGACCTCGGAATCAGGCGTTAAGGGTCGGCGCCGTTTACGGCGCCGTTAACCCCTGAACGCCTGATTCGTAATGATGCCCATTGCCTCCAAAGGTCCAATGAAATCTAACCCCACTCTGTACTTTGTACCACACTGCTTCTGGGATCTCCGTGGGAATAATCGGGCTTGCCTTGGCTTCAATCATTTGTCATTGTTGAGACACTCGTGGCATCTCTCAATCATTGGGCGAATCGCCTGGTCCATGGCAGACCACCAGTATGCCTCCCTCACCCTCTGCTGCATCATGGTGTTTCCTAAATGCCCTGAGTGGGCTCTGCACAGGATGACTTTTCTCATCCCCATCGGTGGTATCACTTGATCGCCCTTCATGATCAATCTGTCCACCTCTGAAATTTCTTCTGCCACTTTCCAATACGGCCTCATGCCACTAGTATAGCACTTTCTTCTGGCCATCCATTCCTAACCCACTCCCTGAGTCTCACCATAGTGCGGTCTTTACTGTCCTCTACATTCCAATGTCCTTCGCTTAATAACAGGAAATAAGGGCCCCTGAAGTCTTGGATTGACGCTACAATGCATTTATCCTGCAAGTAGGTGGTGGCCTTGTCTTTGTCATACGGTAACCTTGACATGCAGTCCGGCTGGGCATTTCTCCACCTGGCTATGTGGTTAATTTGTATTCCTGTAGTTTGGCCGCGATGCATGCCAACCGGGGTGTAGATGATTTTGTCCCTCCTCGATTGAGCATATGGATGAGGGGCTTATGGTTGGTAACCAGCTTGAATTTGGTGCCCCACACATAAGTCCTGAAATGTTCAACAGCCCATCGCAGGCTAGCATCTCTTTCTCCACTGTGGGGTAATTCTTCTCAGCCGTGGACAGGGCTTTACAGGCGAATGCCACAATGTACGCTGCATCCCCTTTCTTCTGGGTGAGTATGGCACCTAGCCTGCATGCACTGGCATCGGTGGTGATGACTGTACTCCACTCCGGATTGAACTGCTGTAGGCACTTTGCTTCCACTATTCACCCTTGTATATTCTCTATGGCCTCCTTCTGGGCCTCCAGTCATGTGAACTCTGTGCCTTTGTTCAGTAGGTTTTTCAGCGACGTTGTGATTTCTGAGAATTTAGGGATGAATTTGGCATAAGATTCTGCGAGCCCCAGAAACAACCTCACTTCTTCCTTGTTAGTTGGTTCTGGGTCTTGACTATGGCTTGTACCAGGTCTTGTTTGGGGTTTATACCCCGGGAAGAAATCTTGTACCCTAAATATTCAACTTCTCGTGCCCTTAGGACACACTTTTTGATACTTTATTTATATACAAATATAAACTACACAACATATAAACAACAGCAAAGAACATAAACAAAGATGGATATATGTCATTCAAAGCTAATAAATATGACACTCGTGAAAAGTATATATTTAACATTTTCAAGCGCCCCCAACCCCTTCACAAATCAAAAGATTATGGAACTAGTACACATCTAAAAATAGAAAAGAGGGAAGTCACACAGCAAATGACGATAATATGGCAGCGCCCAGCATATTTTCAGGAAGACTTGGAGAAGGTGCCAAGTGTCCTTTGGACTACGCCCTTATGACATAGGTTTATTAAAAGGAGTAGAGGAAGTCAAAATAAAGTTGAAGACAGGAGCGATTTTACTTTGAGAAAGACAGTACTCGATGTCTTGAGAGGCTAATGAGGGTATATTTCAGACTATCTCAGCACTAATGAAACAAGGTATTCTGGTGCCATCAGAGCCATCGTGTAATACCGCAGTCTATCTCATAAAAAAATCTAAAGGAGGGTTGTGGAGATTTGTACAAGATATGAGACCGATTAACCAGATTGTAGAGGCAGAGTTTCCTTTAGTTCCTAATGTGGCGATGATACTATATAGTGTGGAAGCTCGATATTTTACTGTGATCGATTTGAAGAATGCATTAGTCTCGATCCTGTTGCACAAAGATTCACAAGACTTGACTTCCTTTACATTTCACCAAACTCGTCTGAATCATACTTGTTTGCCCTGGGGGTACTGTGAGTCCACATCGATCTTTAACAGAGTCCTACAGATGGATCTAGGCAATATTGATCTTAAGAGTGCAGTGATACATTATGTGGATGACATTTTAATTTGTAGCACCACAGAAGATGAGTGCAGGCAAGATTCTATTCAGTTGATGACTATTCTAGCTGACAAGGGATACAAGGTAGACAAAGAAAAGTTACAATACTGCCAAGAAGAGGTGTTATAAATAGGGCAGGCGATTTCACATGAAGGAAAAAAGGTGACACCTGAAAGGTCTGAGGCAATTGTGCAAACCACAAAGCCAAATACAGTGAAACAAATGCAACAGTTTCTGGGGCTATGCAGCTATGTTAGAGCCTGGGTGTTTGAGTACAGTTCATACACAAGACCTCTGTTGCAAGTTTTAAAGAAAGCACCACTGGATAAATTAAAAATAGAGTAGACTGAAAAAAACTGGAGGAATGGTTTGAGGAATTAAAAAAAAGAATTTGTAAAGCCCCTGTTTTGGGAATTCCCAACTATGCCGAGGAATTATATTTATTTTTGCACACAAATGGGTCAGTCATGACAGCAGTGCTTACACAGAGGACCACATTGAGGTACAAGCCTTTAGCATATTACAGTGGGATTTTAGACCCAGTTATGAAAGGACACTTTCATTGCGAACAGTCATTGGCAGCCGCCGCGTTCGCAATTGATAAGTCTACAAGGCTGCACTATGACTCTCTTTGTGGAGCATGCTCTGTTTCCCATTTTAGATAAACCCAAGGGAACATTGACATCTCAAAGAGATTCAGCATATGAGGTAATGATTTTGAATCCAAGGATTAAAATTGGCCGATGTAAAATAATGAATCCTGCCACGTTTGTAGCTGAGTCAATAGAGGATGGTGATCATATGCATGACTGTGCAAATTATGTTGAATTTTATGATGATATACACTGTGTGAAAGAAAATACGTTGTCAGGAGCGGAAATTCTCTGTATTGATGGTTCTTTGAAAATTGATCAAACTAGTGGGGAAAGGCATTCAGGGGCAGAGGTAGTGAAACATAAATTAAATGGAGAGTTTGAAGTTGTAGCAGGTGCAAGGCTTTCGTCTCACTTTTCAGCGCAAGCATCAGAATTGGTAGTGTTTATTGTCGCACTCGAGAAACACAAAAGGCAGGAAGTGACGGTGTAAGGTGACCCCGCCTATTTAATGTCAACCATATACGAAAGGGCTAGCATGTTGGGAAAGGAGGGACTACCTCCATGTGAGCGGGACTCCAGAACAGCACACATCCTTACTGGACAGGCTTATTAAGGCACTACTAGTCCCAGTGGCCATAGCGGTCATTAAGTGTGCAGCTCACACTAAGCAAACAGATTTTATTTCTTGCAGGAATGAAGCCGCAGATGCAGAAGCTAAAAGGGTTGCATATTCTCCAGATATTTTGAGTTTTGATACTCCGAATGTTAAGGAAAAGGTATGGAAAAGGTCATCACAATGATGGTAATATAAGATGGGTTTAATAAATGATCAATGACCCAATTCATGGAGATTCAAGGGAGCATACCGAAGGAAGAGAAGGAATTGTGGAAACGAAGGGGGTGTTCTTTATCCACCACAGAATCATCAGGGTGACAAGATAGCACTGGAGAGCCGGTGATGCCAGTAGTATTGTTAAAAGTGGCTCTTGAACAGCTAAATTACCCTAAGCAAGTAACTAGGGAGAGACTTGCTGCTGCGATTGCAGACGACTGGTTCATTCTGAATTTTCTAGAACACGGTGCCTTCTTTATGGTGAATTGCATTGTGTATAAAAAGTTTACTGCTGGACATACACTAAGAACAATTAGAGGTGTAATACATTGACCGACTGGTCCATTTCAGCATTTACATATTGACTATGTCGATATGCTGTAGGTGTGTAATGGATATAGTTATTTATTAGTGGTGGTGTGTCCCTTCTCCAAGTGGATCGAGGCAGGTCTGTGTGCACACCCTGATGCCACTTGTGCAGTGAAGTCTTTAGTGCAAGAAGTCTTTCCAAGATGGGGTATGTGTGAAGTGCTGAGATCTGACAATGGGCCACATTTTGTTAATGAGGTATTTGAACTGATAGGGTTTTTTATTAAATATTAAACACAAGTTTTCTTTGGCTTATTGCCTACCCTTAGCTTTATATGCCCCTCGGAATCAGCCTGGTTCAGACCATCAGCTCACCCCACACAAATTAGTGACAGAACGGTGAATGAGAATGCCTCTTACACTTCCGTCTAGAAGTAGAAGTGATGCCCTGAGCATAGCTAAGACTTTAGGTAATTAAGTGCATGATTATTTGAAATGTATGACTTCTAGCATCTCTTTCATTTCAGATCAGCTCAAGCGTCCGGGGGGGTCAGTCTCAGAACGCAGGTGAAGATAATTCAACAACCGGATCAAGTGAACTTTCATCGGCACCCAAGCTATATGTTGGAGATTTGATCTTAATAAGAAATTTCACCCGGAAGTGGCATGAGCCACTTTTTCATGGCATCATGGCACTTTTTGCGTAAAAAATATAACACCTTCAGCTGTAAAGGTCCAAGAAAGACGAGCTTATCTTCACTTGGACAATGTAAAGGTCTACAAAGGTGAGACCCTCCCTCCCACCATTGCCAATCCAGAAGCAAGACAAGAAGGAGAATTTCAGCGTGTGCAGACTCGATCGATGACAAAGATAAAGAACGATAAGGCGACTAGTTGATAAATGCAGATTTTTCATTTGGAATAAGATTCGAACGGACACTCCTTATAGATATTTTAGCAGGAGAGCAATCCCTTGCTGAGAATCTTAGAAATTTTGGAAAATGTACTTTAGAGATACATTGAAGCATCGGAATTATGCCTACATGTCAGTCCTTGATCAGAAAAATGGAAACCAGCTCAATATCCAGATTTGTTTTGTGGTGCATGCTTGTTCTAAAAAGTTAACCCCTATGGTTCTCACTGACAGTTATGTGCACAGGCGTGTGCTTGCTGTTTTTGTATTTATGCTTCCAACTCATCCTGCTCTTGTCAGAAGAGATGTTGATATAGACACTTTTTTACAGGATCCTAAAAATGGCCCTGTGATTAGAAGGCTTCTCATTGCTATTATTGAAGAGATTGTGCAATTGCGAGTATAAAGAAATTTGACAAATGGTATTAAAAATGAGACATTTGTAAACTGGCAGTTTTAGAGGAAGATCAACAAAGACCAAAATGTCACAAAAGGTGGTTGCTTATGTTTTGTGTATAATGTATGTTGCACGATCACACTCTTTGTCTTTCTATTTCTCATCTTTCGCAGTCTCTCACATTAGTGCTCTTACTAAGACAGGTGCCCACATGGTTCCCCTTACCACAACAACTGCTCTTGATTTAGTTATTTCCACTGACACAGAGGCCCCTAAGGTTTTCCACACAGGGAGATGTGCTTCATGAGTATTACACAACGTATGCATTTGGAAGACATAAGAGAAGTGCAGTGAAGGATAATGAGGGGATAAATGCCCATCTAGACAATGCAGCACACATTGGTAATAACATGTGGTATCAACACATGAAAAATGTGGGGGATAGAACATCTAAGGAGAGTTGCTATGTCTGCGCTCTCATGCTCTATGCCATGAATGTAGCATGAACTTTCATTTCCAGAGAGATTCCAGAGCACAATGCCAGATGCCTCGTTGGTATTGCAGCATGTATGACCCGAGGACATTTCCAAGGAAGCTGGGCTACTCTGCGATGGAGATTGAAATGGTCTTTTCCGTTCCAGGATGATTATATCAAGACTTTGCAGATTGAAAAGCAAATTGGATGGGAGAGCAAGAGGCTTGAATATGCTGCAGATGGACAGGAAGAAGTAGTCATGACAGATATGAAAGGAATGGAATGCCTTCATATAAGAGAGATAGCTGGATCACCAGGATGTTGGGAACAAATTCAAGTCTACGGACAAGTAAAATCCAAGAAGGGATGGGAAGCAGGACTGATGTCCTGTGCAACTCAATTACTGAAGTCAGAATATGTGCAAGAGGTATGCAAGAGGTACAAAGAGTAAACAATGGATGTTTGAAGTCATGAGCGAAACATGGCAAACTGCTGACATGGGTAGAAAATGAATCAGGCCCAATGATAGTGATTCCATTGGCAAATGCAACATTGTTTTTTTGAAGAGAAGTAAGAAATCATGTGGGAAATAACAAAGGCTGCAAAACTACTGTTCATGTCTCCAGAATGGGAGCAGGGACAGTTGTTCGAATGAATCAATATTGGGTGTGTGTGCCTAGGGCCTACATGAAACTGCCCAAGGATTGAGGACGAGCATGCTCTTTGGTGCTCATTCATATTCCAGCCTTGGTGATTCTTCAGAGTGATGTGAATATTGGAGAATTTCCAAAAGTAGATGCCCGTTTGAGAAGGAGAATATCTCTTGGATTGCTCAATCAAACCAAAAGAGAGAGCTGCTTCTCAGCTCAGTCAATAGAAACCATTGAGGCCATTCGTTATGAGCACAGATTGTTTAGTCAGACTGCTTCGATATTCATAACTATCTTCATGCCTGGGATCCACATGATGGCCAATGCCAAATGGCTGCAAATTACCAGATGGAGCTCCTGCAGACAATCAACACTACCATAAAGGGGATCAATGCAATCAAGGAAAAATCAATGGACATTCGATTGATGACCTTTCAGAAAAGATATGTCCATGACATAATCACAGCGATGGAAGGGGGAGTGTGTGCCCAAATCTGGCCATCATGTTGCATGTTCATACCTTCTCAACATGATGAGAATGGGACCATGACAGAGGCCACAACATTGTTGATGAATCTGTACACCAAGATGGAAGACGAGACTGAGGACATTATAGATGATAGTTGGTTTGTGTCTATATTTTCATGGATTCCGCAGTGGATGGCAAACATCGTCAAGTTTCTTGGAGCACTATTGTCAAGAACCAAGGAAGGAGAAGGTATCGACACTCTCCACACAACCAGAAAAGCTGAATATATCAGCCCTCCCACTGTGGTTGGCACGGGTGCCCGGATTTGCGAGCACTTAACTGAGAGTCCAGGCCCCCACGGGGTGACCCGGACCTGAAGTTGTAGAGCGTAACACTCGCTAGACGATTTCCTCGCTCACTGATGTGGCCCAGGCTGAAAGGACTGCAGTATTCCTCCGGCGTCCCTCCCATCCCTAGAATTCCCCAAACAAACGGCTGTAACTGCCTGTGCTGGAAATCTTCAATAATCCGCACCTGAGCATGGGCAGCTGGCATGTTAAATAGTCTGGTCCTAATTATTCCCCACTGATCATGCATGCGAAACACCAAGACTACAACCACTCCCCCAAGGCTGCTGGGAATTGTAGTTCTCTTACCAATCTGGACCTATACATGCACTGCACGCCTTTTCCTGCCCCAACCCAAATTCCTGATAACTATTGCTCGTGGTGATGTTCGGATTCTGTATGATCAAGATAAAAACCTCCTGGTGCAAGAAAACAGCGAAGAAGGCAGTAGGAATGAAGATCATGATCAATGTCGAATCAGAGTTAAGACACAAGGAGTTGACTGATGAAGATGTCAGAAAATACATAGAGGCCAGCATCGTAGCACCTGAAGGAACGAAGTTCCTGTATCCGAAGAATCATAAGAAGTATGTGGCATGATGGGTCTATTGTAATCTGAATGGACAGTGCAGCTACATGACCTTGAGTGTGGATGAACATGTCAGGTCAGCCGGTACCCTGAAGGGGGTGATGAAGATCTGGACTCCAAAGAAGCATTTCTTCATGAGAGAATATCAAGGTATGGAAACCGGTGAAGAGGTGGTCGACCAGAGGAAAGAGTGTAGAGGAACAGCTGAATGCTGCTGTAGGAAGTCCCGCCCCCTACTTCCGGTATGTTGGGAGCCTGAGATTGTGCCACTGACACCAGCAGTTGTGACCATACCAGAGAGAATATTTGAAAGAAGATACCCTCTGTGAAAGCCCTATCAAATATATTCCTGAAGAGATGTTAATTTAAGGGAAGAACTCCCCAACGGAATATGTGAAAGAGCGAAAAAGAGGGCTAGTGATGTCGCAAGAGACAAGCGTGATGCACTAAAAAGACTGTCTGAAGAGAATGCACTGGCCATATAGAAACTAATGACAAAGTTAAGAATCCAGTAAACTTTCATATGTGAAGAAGAGAATTGCACGTGTGTGACACACTGCAGAAAAAGCAAGCCGTTCATTAACTGTACAGATGCAGCAACGCAAGTAGACTAAGTGACCATAGAAGCTGGCTTACACAGTGAATAGGCTGCAGGCGGAGCCGCCATTGTATAGAAGCTGGACATCGTTTTCATGAATTTAGTACATTCGGACTAATGGAAAAGAAGGACCGAGTACTGTGTCGCAGAAAGAATTAGCTAAGATTGCAGACTTGAATGGTGAAGATGTCTGGCCTTGTATCACAGTTGAAGCAAGCCAAGGCTGGTTATCTATTCTGAAGGCAGTGAACGTGAAAAGCTGAATCATCCCTTGTTAAGGTGCGAAGGAAGAACACCAAGCATGCCAAGGTTTATTCGTTTAAGACATTCAATTAATGTAAAACGGACCAAATTGTGGTCTCCTGTCATGTGAGCCAAGGATGGGAATACAGTTGAGCTTGGATTTCTAGAAAAAGCGATAGTGTGTGCCCGCACTGCCTTATATTCTCACAGACAAGAGTACATTGCAAGGCCAAGTTAAAAAAGGCAATCTTCATGGCAAAAGGCATGGGTGATAAGAGATGTTGGGCTAATTGGGTGGGGAGGTAAAGTCGAGTCCACCTCTTGGCACCTGGGTATGAGCTTACGTGCTGCTAAGTGAACCGAATGTTCCAGACATGACACAAGTGTGCCAACCAATTGTAGAGAGCTGTATAACGAAGGGCCCTATAGTTTGAGAGACATTAATATACTATGTACCTAATAGTGTTGAAGATGACTTGCAGTAGAAGTAGACATAAGTTGTCCACCTGACAGTAGATACCCAATCACAACCTCACCCTTTATAGAAGGTATACTTAGATTTTCCCCTTGACCCTATCATAATTCTTCATAGGTTTCTCCTAGTTGCCACGTAGTATAAAGTCACGTATGATGAATTTTAACTATATAACTGTGATTTTTTAATGAACTATACGAGAGACTCGAGCGAACGTCCGTTGATGTCCGTGGAAACACCCCGTTTTAGACAATTGTTAATAAAACAACAAAACTTTACTATCTTCCTGAGTTGGTTCGATTATTTGGTGTCGGAGTTATTCTGCATCCCATCCATTGCATGTGTGTTGCCAAAAGGACTCTAAGCTCACATACATCTTCGTTGTAGCTACCTGGGAAACCTGTTATTCGCAGGTCCATAACCACATCCCTATGCCACACTCTCTTATGACCCAAAGCAGTGATGAACTGGGCACACTCTTCCTTGCTCTCCAAGCAGTGTTGCAAGCTGAGCCAGCAGTCCATGAAAGGACAGAAACCACACAGAAGCTGAGCATGCGTCAGAACACCCTCTCAAATCCATGCTGTTACAATTGAACCCCTTAATAACGAAACCCCTGAATTACTGAGTGTGTATATTTTGGCCGAATGTCCATATGAAATAATTGAAGCCCCGCCCACTGCAGCACTTATGACCATGGATGCCGGGCAAGGTTGCCATGGAAACCCTTGATCAATGCCGCCAATGAAGAAGTTCTCATCTTAAGAGAAAATTAGACCGGGAAATCTTTGCGTCGAAATCGCAGGGCCCTAATTAGCCTTAAATTAATTAACGGAAGTGATCTGCCAATTAACTGCTTCAGAGTTGCATCTTCAAAGGAGAAAAGGAAGAGCCTTGAATGCCAGAAATACTTCTGGCTCGTCTTCTTTTTTGTTCAAAACTATTTAAAGATGCTACTGTATATCAGGCTGGTCCGTTTCATCTCCTGGTAGATGAAAGGATTCAGAAGAAGGCTGCCTGCGTCTTTTTTTATGTTGAAATAAATCCGCGTGTCAGTTTATTAAGTGTATCTTGGGAAGCAGCTCAAGCAGGGCAGGGATCTGTCGTGGCCTTTCCCTGCCGACTAATGAGTACATTCTGCTAATGACTAGTGAATGGGAGGCACCGGAAATTAGAGGGGATTAAGTCATTGCCAGAGTAGATTCCTCTTGAAGTAACAAACAGAAACACTATACTCAGTAGTGTACAGAACGGAACCCCCTCTTTCTCCACGTACCGAACCTTATCAGAAAGCATCACATGGCTGAGTGCGAACATCATAACCTGGGCACTTGTCCACATATAACACTCTAAACATATGTTCACATCTCTATGTAGGGTCTCTGTACTCCTCCATGTGTCATGCAACTGCTGGGGACGGTTGTTTCTTTGTGGCATAAAAGGCTGTAGGTTACTTATAACAAATTACATCACTCAACTACTTCAAAACTACATGGTTGTCATCACAGTAAAACACTATTTGGGGAATTGTTCCCATGGTGTGGAGACCAGCAGAATGACTCCTCTCTTTCTTGCTCACCCCCCACGTTTCGAACCAACTCCACTTTAGGCCATTTCTGCGGCGGGAAGCTGAGCCCTCTCAAATACATCAATCGCCCTCCATGCTAGGCCTCAGAAGGGGCACTGATCCCGGTAGGAGAGAAAACGCCTCCTGGTTTTCCAAGCTTATTTGGTATCAGGTAATAATGTCCCCATTCATAAAGTCCCCATACATAATGTTGCCGGGAAAACCCATTGGCGACATTATATATGGTGACATTATGTATGGGAACGGGTTGCAGGGATTTCCCCTGCTCACCTTGTAAAAAAATATATATATATTGCTGGTTGCGGGGGTCTCCCCCGCACCGCATGTTCAATGCAATAATGTCTCCGCACAAAAAGGTGAAATACTTGTCAGGAGAAATCTTTGCAGGGACATTATTACATGGAACCTCTAATTTGTAGTCCTTACAGTGCCACTGGTACCTTACACACTGTACACCGTCTGCAACTCTCTCAGCCCTTTCCTTGTTGAAGTAGGGTGGGTGGGAGGGAAAACAAACCAGTCTCTTTGTGTGCCTTCCTTGCAGTGAACTGCTGTTGCTGAATTACCCGGTTCCTTATATTGCAGGCACTTGCACCAGACTTTCCCGATGTTGTCCCCCACCCCTTGGAAATGATTTTCGGGCTTCCGCCCACATCCCCCTACCAGTGGGGAAAGGGAGGATGCGGGCCCTGTTATCTGGGTGCATCCTTGAGGTGTGGTGGACCCCTCCCCATCTTCACTACCATGACATGGGCACTTGTCCACATATAACACCATAAACATATTTTCACATCTCCATTTAGAACCCCTGTACTTCTCCATGTGTCACACAACTGCTGGAGACGGTTGTTTCTTTGTGGCACAAAATGCCACAGGTCAGGGACTTAATTTCACAAAAATGGCAGGGGTAGCGGAAGTGACATCACACAACTCTAGGCTTCTGATGACATCACAGGAAGTGATGTCATTTGGCCACAACCTGAAGTGATATCAAGGGAAGCAATGGAACATGAGCTTTTACCTCCTTAATTAGTCCAGCAATTATTGTATAGAATCCCAGAAAGACAAAGGAAGGGAGGTATACAGAAATGGCAATTAAAAACCTTAAAAGCAAAATCCCAAAAGGAAATCCAAAACCAATCATCTCATCATGAAAAATTCTTTAACAATTCCTTCACCTCCCCAACATAGCTCTCCAGCATTCCACCACCCTCCCAAATTCCCTCCATAGCCCAATTGCGGGGCCCATGGGCGAGGGCCTTACTCTCCATTTTATCCCGGGAATATTTCCAATCCTTTCTCAATCCACTCCTTAATCATTCCCCTCCATCAGCCCCTCAAGGATTTTTACCACTGCAAAGACTAAAGGTAAGTGATCACCCACCAAACATCTCTGCCACCATTCATCCTGGGACAGAATGGGGACCATATCTATTTTGTGCCCCAGAAACTGCGTATGCTGGTCAGTTAGGCCCGTACAAGATGTTAGCACATGTTTTAATGATTCCAGTTCACTCAGAAGCTTGCAGAATCTACACTGGTTACCCAAGTCAGGCACTTGTTTCCGAGTATCTAAAACATCTCGTTGGGTATAGATTTAGGTTGTACTCTTAGAAATTTCACCCTAATCACTGGGCAGGGACATTTTTCAAGGTATCTAGAAATCTCTCATATTCCTTCATCAGAACCAACGATTTTGCTTAAGTTGAGTAGCGATCCAATCCTGCCTACTCAGTTTCATCTTAAAAGAGACCGGTTTGGTTATCAAAACTTTGACTGATGAGTCTAAGTACATCAAAATGTTCACGCATTTCGTCTTGATCATCACCCTGGCAAAAAGCATTATCTCCGAAAATGCTTAATTGAGGGGCTGTGTGGGAGATTAAGCTTTTGCGAAATTGGCATAAAGATTTCCACAAGCAGGCAGAGTATAGTGATGGCATACCCAACCCAAATCGTATGCATGCCATCGGTAGACTTCTCGGAAGCCCCAAGATCGGCTTCCAAAAGTGGCCGTCCGGTATCTCCCATATGTGCCATGTCAGAGTCAAGGCAGCTTCTGCTCCATATGGTAGGATAGGCATCACCTTCTGATTATAAAAGATGATCATAGGAAGCATAGAGAATTCCCTGAACCTTTTATGTAAAATCATGCCTTGAGACCTGTAATTTTTGATCTTCATCCTTAGAGTATTCGCCCAAGGGGTGTCCGCAATACTTTGATTAATAGAGACTTCTGAACAGTTAATGGAATCATCCCTCTCTAGGGGAGCATGGTTCAAATACCGTTTGTGAGCTCTTAGTTTGCTCCCACTCAGTTTGCCATTAAAGATCAGATTTTTTGTTTTTTAAACATTGACTCTCAATCCATGTTGGGCCATATACGAATAGATAGCATCCAAGTGTCTTTGCAGCCCAATCAGTGTTCTATCAATTAGGAGGAGATCATCCGTGTAGCTAATCCATGGAATCTGCCTCCCATTGATTTTCGGTGGGAAATTCAGCACCCCCATCTGCAACTCTACAAAGTCAGAGATATAGACGTTGAAAAGGGTTGTAGCGAGTGCACAGCTCTGCTTCAAACTACTATGAACCCTAATTGCTTCTGACAAGAGTCCCTGCTGGTTCAAACGAACCTGAATAGTTGTATCTTGGTATAAAGCTTGCATGGGTTCCACCAAATTCTCCGGGCAGCGCCATTCCCTCAATTTACTCAAAATCATTCTCTGTCCATACTGTCAAAGGCCAGCTCCAGGTTAATTGAGGTAATATATAGTTTAGTTTTCCCCATCGATTGCCTGGAGCTTTAGTAGGTTTGAGAGGAATTGATTCAGACTGGTTCCTATACCTTTTGCAAAACCTGTTTGCCTAGGGTCTTGATGGCCCGAGACTCTAGCCCGTTCTGTCAGACGCACCAATATTAGAGTGGCAAGATATTTCCCATACTAATAATGCAATCGGGCAGTAATTTCCTGGGTCCAATCGTGATCCTTTTATAAAAATGGGGACAATCACCACCCTATTCCAGCTAGCAGGGATCCTTTTTTCTATAAAAATTCAACAGAAAAAAGATGTGCCAGCTCAGACCATTCCTCTGCTGCCTGCTTCAAGACATAATTAGACAGCCCATCCAGGCCTGGAGATCTCAATTTACTAAGGCCTAAAATAGCATCAATAAGTTCTTGCTTGTCCAAACTCCAAGCCCAATGGTCTTCATTTCTGGGTCGAGGAACGAAATGGTCACACTGCCTCGAGGCAATAATTGCCCCAAATGGGCGATCCACTTCTGCTCATCAACCACTTGAGTTTGGACCGCACTCTTGGAAGATCATATTTTATTTATCCATTCCCAGGTGAGCCTTGAGTTATTTTACGCAGTACATTGAGCATAGCTTCGCCCTCCACCTGCATACGATCTGCTCTAGAGGAGCGCAGCCAATTTTTGTACTCCTGCCTTCATTTTCTTTTCCCCTCTGCTTGAGAAAGCAGAGGAGTGGCATTAAGGTTTTTTCAAATCCACTCTCTCAGCTATCAGTTTGATACTAAATCTATGCTTGTGAGCGAATTCAGCTTTATTGAAGAACAAAATTGTGTGTTACCACACGATAGCCCCCACATGCACTCCTAAGGGGAACACCAGTCCCAGGTTAGATTCAGGGACTCTATATGTCTGGATCCCCAATAGACAGGGTATAATCAGAAGTATAGACTATGTTATGAGTTCGATCAGATTCAATGCACTAACAATAAAGTATTTAAACTTCTCAAATAGAGGATGTAGCAACATGTAAATTATACAAAGTCAAGAATCTTTCGTCGATAAACTTTGCTTCACCAAACCATAGTAGTCAGTTTGAAAACAGGGTTTTTTAAAATAAAGGATAAAGAAATAAATATCTTTCGGCAAACAGTGTTCAATTGTGACTTATTCCAAGCATGTCACATACACCAAATATACATCAAATCACATGCATAATCCACATAAAAAATTGACTTAGCAGACACAGTAATTTTCTTGTCTGGATAACAAATTTGATTCAACATAAAAAAATCAGATGATTTCCATAGAACAAAGTTCTGTGTATGAGATAAAACAAATATTGCGACTTGTGTTAACAACATCCACACAAAGTCATGCAAAGAAAGCTTTGTTAATTCAACTAAATTATCACAAATAGCACCGTTAGGTCTATTCTGTTGCCAACGCGTTTTGGATTTACAATAAATCCATCCTCAGGGCTAGGTTAGCTATTGCTTCCGACTGATCAAATTATTCAGGGTGTGGGTACGTATAGAAGCATTAAAAGAACAATTACTAAAGACTCAAAGTGGGGGCTCAATCAAGTGCCTTAAAGTAAAGGGAAACATTTCCAACCTTCCAATCCACAAGAGAGGCTTGTCGGGAAGATCAGACCTGTCAAGCGGGGAAAGAAATCTTGTCAACCCATGGGCTATTTCAATTAATACCAAATTCAATTACGTAAAATCTCTCCTTACTCACCGTGCTGGAGTGCAGTCGTACACTGCAGCAGGGCGCAGATACGTGACAGGTGGTATGGCTGGAAACCGAAGTCCCTAAAAAGGGATGGAAGGTAAAGTTGTATGAGCCACTAGGATCAAACCAAGTGGCAGAGCGACACAATTGCATGTGTGACTGTTCTATAATATGCGTTGAGTTGAAAGCCGTATCCAGATATCCACTCATTCTCCACTAAGCATTCAGATTGCTCACCAAACACTATAAAACCATCAATTGCCGCAGTCAATAGATCTAATTAACGTGTGTCTGTGTGTAAAAATGGGATATAAAGCTGTGCATGGTTACGGAAGAAAGATCTTTATCCCCTAGCTTCACAACCTGTTCACATTTTGCTAAGAGCGGCACATAGTTTATAATATCAGTTCCCCAATCCATTCTAGAGCCCATAGCAGAAGCAACAACCCTGACATCATGGGGGAGCCAAGCAAAGTCGATTTCTCCTTTGAAAAAACCCTCACCAATAAGGGCACAGATGTTACACCTCCCACAGGTGGCCCAACCCATTGGATCCTAAATATAGAATGATCATTGAAGACTCATTTCCCTCATGCACATTGCGTGAAACAAAGCAGTAATCCAAAATTGCCTTTGCTCCCTCACAAGCCCAGGCATGTTTGGCAGGGATGTCTCCCGCTTTGTTATTGTTTAGCTTGAGTATGTCTCCACCATACCCTTCCCCTTGCTATACCGGCCTTGGTCATGTTTTCTCCCCTTAGTTTCGAGAGTTGCCCAGTCACTCATCTAACAATAAGGTCCCCTGCTACTATGAGAAATTGATCCACATAGGCCAATCTGGCCTCATCAATCGCCTTTATCACAGAGTCCACAAACTTAACACAGGGCACCTTGTCAGGATTCCTATAAGCATTAATACATACAGTTATTGATTATCCCAGGGAAACTTCCTTGGGTTGTTATGATCTGGACCCATGGATATGGGGTTTTCTGTCTTAATACTTTTATTAAGGTGTCATTCTTAACCAATGTCAACAACCCTGAATAAGGATGGCCCCTCTGACCCTTTAAGGCTGGATTTAAAAGGGCCATATATTCATTATACACCGGGGCGTCTCGCAACCATGTTTCCTGGAATAACAGGATGTCATATTTTGACCAATCAACTGAGTTATGGTTCATCAGGTGCGATAAGCCCTGTGTATTCCTGGACCCAATTTGTAGACATTCGCTTTGGTCACTAATGTTTTTTTTGGAGGAGCCAATGCAGCCTGGATTCAGCATTTCAAGATGGTGCATTCCTATTGTTTCCATAGTCCACCACCCTTTTTCCTCTGTGGGCTTCTCGAGAAGGTTACTTTCAGCCCATGGACCAATTTACGGCCTGGACCGTTATCTTTAGCATCTGATTTGATTTGAGTAGGTTCCAGTTCCTTTGCCCCCATCAGATCCCTGGCCCGTTGACTACTCTTCTTAATGGTACAGCAGTGGGGGGTGTTTTGGAATATCAACCATCAGTGTCCTGCGATGGATAAGCAAAGGTGGCAGCTGAACAGTGGAGTGACGAAGTGATAGACCCCCTACTCTGGTAGTATAAGTAAGTATATAGGGCTCAGAAAGAACCCTGCTCCACTTCAGGTCAAGCGCCATACAATAAAGATAGTACAAAGGGTTGTTAGATTTTCATGAAGTATATTTAAACAGACAGTTGCCCTATAGAGACACGTGTTTCGGCGAATCACTCGCCTTTTTCAATCAGGGCTAATTGGTGAGAGATATAGTTCACTTTTTCAAATAGGGTGGTGAATTTCATGGGATCAATCCCGCCTCACAAGAGGTGGTCTCCTTCACAAAGCGTCGGCGTCTGGAAGCGAGCCAACGTTTTGTGAAGGAGACCACCTCTTGTGAGGCGGGATTGATCCCATGAAATTCACCACCCTATTTGAAAAAGTGAACTATATCTCTCACCAATTAGCCCTGATTGAAAAAGGCGAGTGATTCGCCGAAACACGTGTCTCTATAGGGCAACTGTCTGTTTAAATATACTTCATGAAAATCTAACAACCCTTTGTACTATCTTTATTGTATGGCGCTTGACCTGAAGTGGAGCAGGGTTCTTTCTGAGCCCTATATATTTACTCTTCTTAATGCCCTTTAGATTCACACCCAGCTTATAAGTCGGCTCTGGGCCTAGAGGATCATTGACTATAACTTTAGTCAGATCAAAGCCCCAAGATTGAAAGGTCAAGTAGCACTCCAAAGAAGGGATTCCGATCTCACAAGCAATCAAACGCAATCCATTCTTTCCTCACACAAGAACTCCACCATCAGGATGTCTTTGGAGGTCAAGGTAGCCAAAGCTGGTTTGTGGTGTAATAATATGAACCCATGGACCTAGGGCCCTTTAAGACGAGCTAACAATACTTTAAGATGAATGGGGTTGCAGAAGTTTCTGAAACGTCAATAATCAAAGTGACTCAAGATGTTGGAAAAATGCAATGCTGTTTTATTTGCAATTGTCTAAAACAGGGAGTTACAACGGACATCAACGGCTGTTCGCTCGATTTCTCTCAGCGCATCTCGTAAAAAAACAAAACCTTTATAATCAAAATTCATCATAAGTGACATCACACTATGTGGCAAACTACAAAAACCTACTAGGGGATGTGATAGGATTACAGGGAACATCTAAGTATATGTTCCATACTGATGGGAGAAGTGATTGGGTTTCTACTGTCAGGTAGGCAACTAAGCCCATCCCAAGTGCAAACCATCTTTCATGTCACTCTAATACATGACACTCATTGGTTATTCATGGCCCTCTACCATTGGTTTGGCACCTTTGCACCCTTCTAGAATATTCCACATGCTAGCAGCACCCAGGCTACCATAGCAGGTGCATGGATGGTCGGCATGATCATGCCTCCCCTTCCAATAAGCCCCACATCTATCATCACTCTTGCAATCTGCAGGTCAATCAGGTTTTGAACTTGGCCTTGTAGAAGCTCACTGTGGCTTGGAAATAAAGAGAAATAAAGGGAGTATCTTCTTGGTTTCGGTGTAGCTCGACCCAATGTCTATTTTGATCCAACCATGTGACTGGGACACCTCATTTTCAAGCCGTTTGCAGCATCTAATTCTATGAAATGGTGAACTCTTGACGCCTTCAGTGTTTTTCCATTTAATTTCTCACGTTCATGTAACTACTGGATGGACACCCAGGCTCACGGTGGCCTTGTCTTCTTGGTGCTGGGCCAGCCAAGCCTTTTTTGAATTTCTCTCTTGCAATCAGTAATTTTCCAACTGTGCCACACTGAAAACTCTTTCCAATCACAGGGTTTCAGCCTTGCTAAAAGTGCACTGTGGAATATCCAGGTTCTATATATTCCTATGTATTATACATTGGCGCATTGCTGCAAAACTATTCACTATGTAGCCAGTCTTAAGATCGCTTTGTCTACTTGCATTGCTGTGTCTGTACAAGTGTAAACTGATTTACATATTCTTCAGCGTTTCTGTAGCACGAGTATCTTCATCTCGTGCCCAAAATGTTGCTCATCTTTACCATCTTCTCTTCAGAGCTTTATAGAATACCTATGTTCTTTGACCTCGTGCATCTTTTCCAGGTGCGTTATCATCCACTCTGTATGACATCACCAGTCTCCTCTTTAACTCATTTTCAGACTTCCTCTGGGAATTTGTCCAAAAGGCCAGTATTTATTTGTGAATGCATATAAGGTTTTCTTAATGGATACCTCGTTTCCATGATTTTATGCAGTGCAGGCATCCTTACTGGTACTGCACGTGGTGCAATTTCCAGCTCCCAGCATATAGGAAGAATGCGGGCAGAGCTTTTGGTGAGGGTACTTGACTCCACCTCTACACTGCCCCCTCTGGGTGATTCATCGATCACTCTTCACATCAAGAAATCCTTGTCTGAAGAAATCCTTCTTTGGTACCCATATCTTTATGACTCCTTTCAGACCTCCTGCTAATTTCACATGCTCATCAACACTTCAGATCATAAGCATGCATTGTCCATTGGAACTGCAGTAGATCCATCTCCCCACATACTTCTTGTGGTTCTTAGGATACAGGAACTTTTTTCCCAAGGGTGCGTGGATGCTGGCCTTTACGTAGTCTCTAATTTCTTAATTTGTCAACTCCTTAAGCTCTAATCCTGTTCAACATCAATCATAATCTTCATTCCTTCTGCCTTCTTTGCAGTCTTTTTGCATTGTGTGATTATTATCCTGATCACACAGAATCCAAAATGATCATCACCAGCAGGGCTCCAAGTAACTTGAAAATATTTGCCACCCATTGTGGAGCCCATGAGAAGATTGACCCAAACCAGCTGTCATCACCAATGTCTTCTACTTCCTCTTCCATCTTGATATGTAGGTTTGTCATCAACGTTCTGGCCTCTGTTAAGGTGCCATTCTCGTCATCGTGAGAAGGTGTGAATGTGCAACATGATTCTCCAATTTTGTCACAAACACCTCCATCCATAGCTGTGATCATGTCCAGGAAATATCTGTTCTGAAGATTCATCAGTATTATGGCTCTCAGCTGCTCTTTGATAGCATTGAATCTTTTTATGGTGGTGTTAATTGTCTGCAAAGCTCCCATCTGGTTATTTGTAACCATTTAGTATTTGCTTCCGACTGGATCCTAGGTATGAATATTATTGTGAATCTTGATGAAGTCTTACTAAGCAATCTGTGTTCATATGGAATGGAATCCAAGGCTTCTATTGACTTAGCTGAGAAATAATCCTCCCTCTTCATCTGATTCAGGAGGTCAACAGATCTCTTCTTCCTCAGGTGAGCATCTGCTTTGGGAAATTCACCAATGTTTAAGTCACTCTTCAGGATCACTAAGGCTGGAATATGAACAATCACTATAGAACATAGTCCTCCCCCAAACTCTGGGCAGCTTCATGTAAGCTCTGGATCCACAGGCCCAGCAGTGGTCCATTATCACTGTTGTCCCATGCTTCATTCCTGGTACATCAAAGATTTGTCCGCATTGCTGATTGCCTCCAACTTTTCTTGTGCCATTGTTCCTGAAGCATAGTTCTGCACTAGCCAAAGCCACTATCTGCAATGGACCTCCTTTGTCTTCAACCCATGTCAGCATTTTTGCAAGCCTGGGCCATAGAGGTTTGCACAACTGCTCCACATTTTCTACAGCTGCTTTATGCGATTCCTGTGTTGCATGTGCTTTGCATATAACCACACCTTATATCCATCCATCTGGAGAAAGCACTGTTCCCCAGATCTGCATCTAATCTCTTTCTTTGCATCTTCGAACCTCTTCATCAGTTTTTCCTTGACAATTGAGTCTTCTGTTGATTCCTCCTCCCTTCATACCAGGCTGTTCATATCTTATAACTGACACTGAAATAGGGGTGGCTGCATTACCTGCCCCTTGCATTATATGCATTAAGAAATCAGCCTGGCTCAGACCAGTACCTCACACCCCATTAACTAGTTACAAGGAGGCAAATGAGAATGCCTCTAACTCCTCCATCGAGGACTAGGAGTGATGCCCAGGCAACTGCAGAATTGTTAGGTGATGAGCTACATGCGTACTTAACATGTATGATGGCTAGTATCTCTGTCATTTCAAGTCAAGCGGACAGGGTGTTGGTCTCAGAACACAGATGAAGACCATACAGCTACCACAATTCAAGAATTACCTGTACCCAGACTTTTTCCTGGAGATCAAGTACTGATCAGAAACTTTACATGAAAGTGGCAGGAGCCCCGTTTCGACAGCCCTATCATAGTAGAGGACATTACTCCATCAGCAGTTACAGTTCAAATGCTACCAGCTTGGATACACCAAAGTGACGGGAAATCTACGCTGGAGAGGCTGCATCACCCCAAACCCATTCAGAAGCAAGTCAAGGTGAAGAAGATCAGCACTTGCAAGCTAGATCGATGACGAGGAAGAAGGACGCAGAGACTGTCCAGTAGACAGATAAACAGGTACAGTTGGACTGTGGCTCCCTACAGCCACTCTTTGTAGCTGCTAAGCAAGGAGTGAAAAAGCTATTGTTTTTGAGCCACAGAAGCTTTGCTGGCATTGGACTGTGGAGTGGAAAAGTAAAATAGAAAATGCCAGATCTGGACTTTCTGTTTGAAGATTGGAAGAGGGAGTAGTTCCCAGATTCGTTTCTCACTGAATTTCTGTTTTGAGGTGCCTATGGTTCTGTCTGATGCTGATATACGCAGACTACATCTTGCTGTCTTCATATTTATACTCAGAATTTACCATACTCTTGTTGGGAGGAACACTGACATACGTGCTTTTCTTCAGAATCCTAAGAATGGCCCGGTTATTAGACGCTTATTGGCAGCAATAATGGAGCACATTAGACTATTACTTGAGCATTTTACTGGAGGTACAGATGGTCCTGTCTAATGCGGCATCTCAACATAGTCAATATGTAAATGCTGAAAAGGATCATTTGGCCGAGGAATGACACCCCTGGCTGTTCACAATGTGTGCCCAGCAGGAAAACTTTGACATACAATGAAATTTACTACATAAAAATCAACGTGTTTTAAAAGGTTCGGTATGAACCAGTCCTCCGCAATGGTTGCCGCAAGGCTCTCCCTAGTGACATGAGCAGGGTAGTGTAGCTGTTCTAACGCCACCCTTAATACGGCTACAGGCATCACCAGTTAACCAGTGCTGCCTTGTCCCCACAGTGCCTCGGAAGGATATAAAGAACACCCCCTCTGTGTACACAGGTCTTTTTTTCTCTGTGGGGCTTCACCCTGAAATTCCATTAGTTGCGTCCCAGATAAGTGATTAAAACTTTCATTCACAACCATCATAACAACAATTTTCTCTTTCACATCAGGCATGTCAAAACTCATTATGTCAGATGAATATGCAACCCTTTTTGCCTCTTCGTCGGTGGCTTTGTTCCCACTTGAGATAAAATCTGTTCTTTTAGTGTGCGATTTAATATGCCTGTCCAATAAGGCAGCGTGTTGAACTGGAGTGCCGTCCACTCGAAGGTAGCCCCTCCTTTGCCAGCATGCTAGCCCTGCGTGTACGGTCAACGTCACGTAGGCAGAATCACTGTTATTTCCTGGTCTGCATGTTTCACGAGCGCGACAATCAGCCCCACTAATTCCTCAGCCTGTGCTGACTGCACTCGCCATTACTTCAAATTCGCCATTCGCCTTGTGCTTTACTACAGCGACACCTAAGTGCCTTTCTCTGTCAGTTGCATCGATCCTTGGATCAATAAAGATAATCTCCCCTGCTGCTAGAGCATTTTCTTTCACTCTCGGGATGTCGTCATAGAATTCCTCATAATTCTAGCAATCATGTACGTGTTCGTCCTCTACCAGTGGCTCAGCTACAAACGTGGCAGGGTTCATCATTTTACACCCAACTATTTTGATAGCTGGGTTTGATCTGACCACCTCATAAGCAGAAGTGCTTTGAGAGGTCAATGTACCTTTAGGTTTCTCCAAAACAGCAAACAAAGCATGCTCGACAAATAACCTCATTACTATGGTTGCAGACTTCTCAATAGCGAACGCTGTGGCTGCCAACGATTGTTCGCAAAGGAAGTGACCCCTCATTACTGGGTCCAAAATCTCACTGTAATATGCCAAAGGCTTGTACCCCAATGTGGTTCTCTGTGTGAGTACTGCTGTCATAACTGTTCCATTTGTGTGCAAAAATAAAAAGAACTCCTCAGAATAATTGGGAATTCCCAGAACTGGCACTGTGCATATCGCCTTTTTTAGTTCTTCAGACCCCTCCTCAATTTCCTCAGTCCATTCAATTCTTTCCTGATTCACTTGTGCCTTTTTCAGGGCTTGCAACAATGGTCTTGTGTAAGAGTTATAATCAAATACCCATGCTCTAACATAATTGCACAGTCCTAAAAACTGTTCCATTTGCTTTGTATGCGGTTTTGCTGTTTTCAAAATTGCCTCAGCCCTTTCAGTAGTAACCTTCTTTCCTTCATGTGAGATTAACGGTCCTATATATACAAAACCTCATCTTGGCAATGCCACAATTTCTCTTTGTCCACTTGATATCCTTTCTCTGCTAAAATAATCATTAGCTGAATCAAGTTTTTTATGCACTCTTCTTCCGTTGTGCTGCAGACTAAAATGTCATCTACGTATTGCAGCACCACACTTGGCAAATCACTATTGCTTCAGTCCATCTCCAGGATCCTATTGAAAATCGATTGAGACTTAGAATACCCCTCAGGCAATGTTGTGCTTTTCAGCTTAGTCTGACGAAACGTAAATGACGTCAGATCTTGAGAATCCTTATAAAACAGGATTGAGAAAATGCATTCAATCACTGTGAAATATCGCACCTCAACCGGGATACTTCATAGAATTGTCGCCAGATTTGGAACTAGAGGAAACGCTGCCTCTATAATCTGGTTAATCGGCCTCATGTCTGGAATTAAATGCCACAACCCCCCTTTTATTTTTTGATAGGGTACACTGGGGTATTGCATGATGACTCTGACGTCACTATGATGCCTTGCTCCATCGTGGCTGATATAGTTTTAAAAATTCCCTCATCTGCCTCTCGAGACATGGGGAACTGTCTTGCTGAAGGTAAAATTGCTCCTGACTTCAGCATAATCTTGACTTCTCCCACCCCTTTTAATAGGTCTACATCATAAGGGCCCGTAGTCCATAAAGAAGTTGGTACTCTTTCCATATCTTCATCAAAAAATGTGGGACGCTGCTGCACTATCATCATTTTATGTGGGATCTCTCGTCTCTCTGTCCTCATCCAATATGTAATGCTCATCTCAAAAACTACTTTGTCATCTTACCGGTCCTCTCTAAACATATCCTTGTCCGTGACATTATTCAATCTATACCGTTCCCCAATAGCAATCACTGTTCTCCATGGTCTACCGTCATCATCAAACCCTTCAAGCATGGCCATCTCCCCTCGCACTACAGCTGCTTGGAACTCTAAGGGTAAAATCTGTACCCCCTCTTCATCCAGGGGAATCTGTTGCCTGCACAAAAATTCATCAGGTATTCTCATAAAATTGCCCACTAAACCTGGGAGCCATGTTAACAAAATGTGTACCCCATAGTGAAAGACCTCTGGCTCTAGTGGTGCTCCTCGCATGGCTATTTGTCCTGTAAATGCTATGATAAATTTGCCCACATTTAAATAATGTGTTCCTGGTGAACACACTATGCCATCATCAGTGAAAGAAATTGTCATATTTAGCTTTGTCATCAAATCTCTACCCAGAATATTAACCGGTATCTGTTTAGAATACAACAATGGAACAGACATGTCACATTCTCCTATAGAGACTGGCAATTTCTCAGCAAAAAGAACTCTACTTGTAGCTCCTGAGAACACATGAGCATTAATAGAAAATGAAAAGTTCCCTCTCATATACATGAGCAAGTTTCCCAGTGTCTACTAAAAAAGAAAAGGATTTGCCTCCTATCGTGACGTCAACCCTTGGTTCCTCTTGAGGATTAGGCATCACAGATAGTACTGTGCACATCAATTCACCCAGTGAGCTGTCCTATTGTGGGTACATACATATTCCCTTACCTGTAAAAGGATTTCCACCTGTGACAGTGACACCCCCTATCCTAGGAGTCAACACCTGTCCTGTGTTTGCGCTCTGCTGTATCTGCATGGGTGCGTTCTGTAACTGTCATTGCGGCAGATTCATTCGTGCTTGCTGTGGTTGCAAAGCCTGCTGTGCTGGCGATGCCTGTGTTTGATACACTGTCTGATCTTGGGTGAACCTGTCCCGGCTTTGTGGGCTATATGCTGGAGGATAAGCTGTCCCCCCCTCTTGGCAATTGCCCATCTGTACATATCCTTGACTCCCACATGTTCACGCGATGTGCCCTGTCATTCCACATGTCCAACATACAGGAGGGAATCTTCTAACCTTCCCATCCTGCATGCCGTGATTACTGCCTTGGTTATTTTGAAAACTTCCTTGATTACTCTGAGAGTTTCCCTGATTATTTTGAAAGCCTCCTCTTCCAGGCAAGCCTCCTCTGGCTCTCGGTATAAATCTGTTCCCTCCCTGCTCAAACTGCTGTTGGTTATTCACCTGTGGCATACCTGATACTTACTGTGATCCTGTCCCTTTTCCACTAGTCAGCATCGCCCCTTCTATTGCATACTTCAACAGTTTCTTCTGCACTAACTTAGCTTCCTAGTATCCTCTTTTTTCGATTTTTTCTCTGCAACAATCGGCAATGATGTGTGATGGTGAACTGTATTTTAGGCCATGGTTTTGCTTTCATATCCACCAGCTTCTTGAGCTGTCTCTGTACTTGCTCTGGCAACCCCTGACATAAAATATGACAGAATACAGGTATCTTTTTTTCCCTTTGGCTCTCGAGTTTCCAAAGACCACTGCTCTTGAAAATGTTGAATGTAAGCAAGTGGATCTTCCCCTAACAGCATCTTACGTGCCATTATAGCACCCATATCAGATGTATAAGGATATTGTACTCTGAGTGCTTTCCAGATTGCCGCTCTACATTTATTGAATAGTGCACCATCATGCACTGTGTTCTGTGCTGTGGCACTTGCGTAGCCTGCTCTCGTCCAAATGTCATCAGCCCTCTCTCCAAGGATAGATGCTAAAAGACCCTTAATGTCCCCCATCGCCAATGTGTTTCCCCCTGTCATTTTTTCTAATTCATAAATCCATTTTCCAGCAGCCAAAGTCAAACCCGGAAGTTTGGACCTTAGATTATCCTTGTCCATTGGGTCCCATGGAAAATACTGCGGTCTGGCCCCTCCTTTTTCTAAAAAAGGGAAAATCGCAATCAGCTTCCATCGTCTGCCTATCCATAGTAGAGACAATGGTTCCTGATCACCTTCTTCCTGGCAATGACCTTAGTCTACTCATGGTGGCGACTCCCCGCTTACACTATGAGATTGCCCTTTAGGTCGATCTGGCCGCGCCATAAATTCGCCCGTCTTCAGCTTAGGTAGGTCCAGATCAGTCCATCTAACTTCTTTATCTGTCAGAAAACATCCCTCGGAACCGCATACACCAGCTCCCTCGTCCCCACGTAAGGATACCCTGTCTTCGTCTGACATGTCTTGTCCCCAACTCGTGTGGCTGTCCTCTTTCTCGTCTCTGTTTAGAGTCAGCCCGTCCAAAGACAAAGATCTGTGGTCGAAACTAAACAAGCTTCCTTCCGTACCTCATGACTGGGAAATCTCAAGTCGATCATCTTTCCCTTTATTTTTTAATTCACCTTTTGTCCTCATCTCACGATAAACTTTGTCAATTGTATCTCCTATATCTCTTATCTCAAAATCCTCCTCTAGGTTTACCCTAGATTTACTCTAGGTTTACACTGGGGTGCCCTGGCATCGGTTCTTGTGATGGGAAGAACTCTTCATGTCCTCCCATGCTACTACTGGATTTGGATCTCTTAGCTCTTTTTCAATGCGATCAATGTCGCGTGCTTCTCTTTGTTCCATTTCCTCATGAAATGCCTTTTGGTTCTTTGCTTCATCTCTAACCCTCTCTTCCACCTATCTCTTAGTGTCTCTCCTCTCATTTGCCCTACACACCTCTTTATCTCTGCGTCTTTACATTCTTTTTTCTCTCAATTTCTGTTCTTCCTTTTCTTCTCTCTTCTTTTCTAGCCTGTCTCATTCTTCGATTGCTCGTTGCCTTTTGGCGAGGGTACTTGACTCCACCACTATAAATATCATCACATTGGTTTCATTGGGAATTAGACCATCATCTTGCTGCTTCTGGTGCTCCGGGGACAATATTAGTGGCTCTCCTCTTTTTGGAGACGAATTAGAGGCCTTGGCCTCCTAAATCCTTTTTGAGTTTTAGCTTTAATAAAGGGTGGAGTCTCAATCCTCTCAAAATTATTACTAACCCCCAACAATTGCCCTTCAGTTGGCAAGGGTCATGAAGGAATCCTCATCTTTCAGAGATTTAGTTCTCCTACGCAGATTTCTAGACAAAGGATCGGGATAGTTAGTAGGCTCCGGCGACCTACTCTTGGCATCTTCCTTCGACACTATTTTAATTTTTTTGGATTGCATCCTCAAATGATTCCACCGAATAAGTTGAGAGGTCCACTAAAGAGATGGAGTCATCATTGTCACTCTCTGGAACTTCCAAGGCCAAGATCTTCCGACATTGTGCGTCAGGCTAGCCCTGTGGCGGGGCTTCTCACCTCTGGAGTTAATTGAAATACATCGTCCAATTTCTTTAGATTTGTAATTAATGATCTCGACGAGTTGGATTATTTATTCATGTTTTTTTGTTTTTTTTCCTTTGCATTACTCCACCTCTGTGTTTAAGCTTCTGTTTTTTATTGAAGATGGAATAAATGGGGTCCAGATCCTCTGGGATTTCTAATTCTGATCTTGACTCCGGAGGAATCATATCCTTCCCCTGGGCCTGGTAGACATCCCTAGGAAAGCTATCAGCACTTTCTGCCACCTCTTAATCTATGCATAGTCACAATTTTCAACACTCAGTTCAACATTCCGGGCAGGCATCCTGCTCGATGAATCCTCCTTAGCCCCGCTATTAATTGAACTCTGCTTTCTGAGCATGAGAACCGCCATAGGCCGTATAAGACCATCCTGCTTATTTGCCCTTGGATCCGACTTTGAATTCCTATACGTTCCTTTGATGGCCGTCAACTTCGCAACTTTCATTTGTCATGTTTTTTTCTTTTTTTCTTTTGCATTACTCAACCTCCGTGTTTAAGCTTCCGTTTTTTATTGAAGATGGAATAAATTGGGTCCACATCTTCTGGGATTTCTAATTCTGATCTCGCCACCGGAGGAATCATATCCTTCCGCTGGGCCTGGTTGAGACCCCTAGGAAAGCTCTCAGCACTTTCTGCCACCTCTTCATCTATGCAATAGTCACGATTTCCAGCACTCAGTTCAACATCCCGGGCAGTCATCCTGCTCGATGAATCCTCCTTATCCCCGGTATTAATTGAACTCTGTTTTCTGAGCATGAGAACCTCCATAGGGCGTATAAGACCATCCTGCTTATTTGCCCTTGGATCCGTCTTTGAATTCTTATTGGTTCCTTTGGTGGCTATCAACTTTGCATGCACAGATAACAAAGAAGCATCTGCCAGACCCTTTTCCTCCTTCGATCTTGACTCCGCTGACTTCCTAATCCACTTATGAGACTGCAAAATTGCTTAGATAAGCAACCTTTTATCAGTCTGTACCATGCCGCCCATATCACAGAGCCTACTTTGCCAATTGCTTGTGGCTTCACTTCTAGGTCCAGTCGCATTTGCAGCTTATTAGAGACTGCCTCTAGGAAGATCAGCTTTGAATGAACCATAGCCAATAAAGAGGCTTGGTCCTTGAAATCCTCATTAATGGATTCATAAAGCTTAACACACGGAGCCAGCGGAATTGAGAGTGTTGACATCATAATTGCTTAAGGTTGAGTGATGCAATGAATGGCCATCACAAAGGGGAATTTGATTGTGCCTATTCAGGGAAAAAACAGAGTTGATTAAAGAGGATACTTCGGATGATTGAGGGGAATCTTGTAAGATTGCAGAGAGTATAGGAGAGTGCGCAGCAGGTACTTCATTCAACAATAATGACTTTGCCACTCGAGACACTGGCACCCCGAACCCTCTCGTAACACAATGGTCGAATTCTTTGAGGACGGCTGAGCAATGCCATGTAGACAAGACGTTTTCGCAGGGCGGACATCCAAATTCAGAGAGGTTGAGTGACCCAGAGCCATCAGAGAGGCCAAATCTTTTAGAAGGTCCTTCACCTGGGCCATATGGTTGTTCCTATCCCATTTAGCTGCAGTGTTTAAAGAAGCCTGAATGAAAGCTATATACTGGGATAAATGTAGAGCCAGCAAAGAAGATGACAGCGCTAAGGGATGCTGATCACCCACCCTGCCCAGGTTTAATTCCGTCAGAGTCACTCTGCAAATGTCCCCCGTTATCCATTAATGCAGGGGATGCACTTGAGATGGATCTTGAGATCCCAGATCAGCACCAACTTCGCCATCCACCACCACCCCGGACAGATGCTCCGTTGGGTCAGGATGTGAGCAGGTTGGACTCGGCCAGGACAGTTAGACTTGGTATAGTAATTCCTAAATCCAAGTTTAGTTCATCTATGCCAGACCCAGGATTTTGCTTTGACATCGCAAAAGCCGAGGGGCTACCGCCAGCCAGGCCCAGCATCTCATCATCAGTTATATAAGCCGGCTAGCCGCAGGCTTTGCCTCCGCCAAAAGGAATTTCCTAGATTTCCCTGGACCCAATGATGGCACAATAAAATCACCAGGGTCCACGGTAGGGGAAAAAACACAGTCATCATTTACAAGAGTGAGGGGTGGGACCGACAGAACTTGCTCACCTGAGATGCGAGTCTGCCTTCTGGTGCGGTCCCAGGAGTGCTTCCGTCTCCCCCTCCGACACAATCGGTTCAACAGAGTTGTAATTAGCTTTAGGCTGCCTCCTCCTGCCACAAACTGCTGCCATCTGTAAGCACAGACAACACAGACTCCGCTGCGCTCCGCAGGTGGATGGGGTTTTTAACTTCTTCTCCCTGTAGTCAGTAAGGACAGGCTGCTGCAGTAGCTCCATACACCGTCACCGTCAGGAAAAACAAACAGTCTGTAGTTGCAAGCCCAGACAACGCAGACTCTGCTGCGCTCCGCGGGTGGATCGGATTTTTAACTCCTCCTCCCTGTAGTCAGCAAGGACAGACTGCTGCTGCAGTAGCTCCATACAGTGATGCTCACCTGGTCTCAGCAGAGGCATTGGGACACGGTTGCAGCCCTCCCGGGGGTGAGGTTGCTCGGGTCCGACTTCGCCCTCTGCGCTTATGTTGTGGCTGGTGGTAATAGGTGATGCTGCTCGGGACTGCTCCTGCATGGAGAATAGGGGGTGTGAGTATGCCAGCTTGTGCGCCTGATCCCCTTCCAGACCCCTTCTCCCAAACCGTGGTACCCGTGGGATGCGCTGTCCCTGGAAAGCTCACCTGTTGATTTGTTTTGGCGAGCACTCCATCCTGCTGCTTCTGGCAGGGGCGCTTGTATGATCTAGACCGAGTTCCTTCACTGGTCCCTTGCACATGGTAGTCCAGTCCTGCTGCAACTAAGCCACTATACTTCAGATAAGTATTCCTATTTGCCTTTGTCTTTCCTCGTCTGTTTTAGTTGTATTGTATAGTTTGTTGTTTTGTATTGCTGTCCGTTCCACTTTTGATGTTTGCTCTTTTGCTTTCTTCCCTTGCAGGTGATGTTGCTGGCCCGACAGAAGCTGCAGAGCTCAAAGCGGCAGCCGGAGGGAATAAGGAACGAAGCTGCAGCGGTACAGTAGCAGGTAAATTGTTAACTAGGGGGCGCGCTCGGTTCAAATGCAGCGCAGCCCTAGGATGGATGTTCTAATCTTGTCTTTCTTCTTCGTCACAGGGTCTGAGTTTGTGGATGCGGAGTGCAGTGCTGCGGCGTCGGGATCAAGATCACTGGATGTCAGGAGATGAGTCTGCAGATGAAGCGATGAAGCACCAGTTTCCTGGAGGTGAGTATGCAGGAGAATGCCTGGTTTCAAAGATAAGTAAACTGGTCCAAGGGGCAGTGAGCGTCACATTGCACGCGAGTGCACAGTAACGCGAAGCACCGGCCTTCAGGATGGAGCAGCTTATATAGCTGAGCTTCTGAAGCCATGCCCACCAGGATCAGCCTCCCTGCCACACCCTGCCACACCCGATGAGTCAGCACATGAAGACCAGGCCTAGGGATCCACAACGGATTAGTCAGCACATGAGGATGTTCTCTGGAATAAAGGCTTTCAGCTCCTGAAAAGGTCTTGTAAAATAAAAGCACTCCTGCACTGAAATAAAGTAAATGCACTCTTGCACTGAAATAAAGTGTTCCTGCTCACATCTCTATATGATCCTGGCACCAAAGGCGGCAGGACTGAGTCCAGCCAGAGCCCCTTTGTTTATGGGTCCCAAATGGACATAAGTGAGTCAACTGACCCATTGCCCCCATCACTAGATGGTGTGGATTTTGTGTTCTGGGGCCTGTGGCCATGACAGCACTCCCCCTCAAGGCCCCTCTCATGGGTGATTTCCTGGCTGGCCCTGGTTTAGTGGGGTTATTGCGGTGGAATTGCCTGAATAATCGTGGAGCGTGGACATGCTCACTGAGTTCCCAGGTCCGATCTTGGGGTCCATAACCTTTCCAGTCTATAAGGTAGTATAACTTGGACCGGACCATCTTAGAGTCTAGGATCCTTTTAACTTCGTTTTCTGGATCTCCTTCTACTATTTAGGGATCCGGTGGAGTATCGATCCACGTCCCTGGTCTCAATGGTTTTAGGAGGGAGACATGAAACACAGGGTGGATCTGCATGTGGGCCGTTAATTCTAATTTCATTGCTGCAGGGTTCATCACAGCCTTGATAGTTTAGGGTCCCAGATATCACAGATATCTGGGACGGAACACTGAGGTCCTTTCAGGGAAATGTTTTTGGATGCTAACTAAACCATGTCTCCGACTTGGTAGTTGGGAGCTTCCCTTCGGTGTCAATCCGCAAACTGCTTCTGTTTCTCTTTGGCTCTGGTAAGATGCTCTGTTGCTTACTTAAAAACCTGGGTGATGGTTTTGTGTAAGGTCGTTACAGCAGGCATTTCTAATGATTCGAGTGGGTCGAAAATGGATGTCTGTGGATGTCGACCGTACACTATGTAGAATGGGCTTTGTCTCGTACTGGTGTGAATGGTGTTGTTATATGCGTATTCTGCTAACCAAAGTATGTCCTTCCAGGTATCCTCGGTTTGTTGCAGCATACACCTTATGTATTGCTTGAGGGTCTGGTTAGTCTGTTCGGTCTGGCCATCGGTTTGGGGGTGATGGCTTATAGATAACCAGAGGTCGATTTTGGCAATTTTACAACACCTTTTCCAGAATGCAGAGGCAAACTGAGTTCCTCAGTCTGATATCAATAATGATGGGAACCCGTGTAGCCGGACGATCTGTTCCAAAAACACGGTAGCCAGAGTAGAAGCAGTTGGGAGACCTTTCAGGAGAATAAATCGGGCCATTTTGCAAAACAGATCTACGACGACTAAAATGGTATGGTATCTGTTGCAGGAGGGAAGGTCTGTAATAAAATCCATTGATAGTATATGCCAAGATGCTGGGAGTACTTCTAAAGGACGTAGCAGACCTGCGGGACTTTGTTTTTTGGGTCTTGTGTTGTGCACAGGTGCCACAGGTTGCGATGAACTGGACAATGTCCTTTCGCCAAGTTGGCCACCAGTAATTTTGCTTTATTTTAGCTTGGGTTTTGGCTATTCCAAGATGCATTGGGGCATGGTTGCAGCCCTCCCGGTGAGGATGCTCCAGACCCCTTCTCCCCCTTCTCCCAAACCGTGGTACCCGTGGGATGCGCTGTCCCTGGAAAGCTCACCTGTTGATTAGTTTTGGTGAGCACTCCGTCCTGCTGCTTCTGGCAGGGGTGCTTGTATGATCTGGACCGAGTTCCTTCACTGGTCACTTGCACGTGGTAGCCCAGTCCTGCTGCAACTAAGGCACTCTACTTCAGGTAAGTGTTCCTGTTTCTTTTGCTTTCTTCCCTTCGAGGTGATGTTGCCGGCCCGGCAGAAGTGGCAGAGCTCGAGGCGGCAGCCGGAGGGAATGAGGAATGAAGCTGCAGTGGTACAGTAGCTGGTAAGTTGTTTACTAGGGGGCACGCAGGGTTCAAATGCGGCGTGGCCCTAGGATGGATGTTCTAACCTTGTCTTTCTTCTTCTTCACAGGGTCTGAGTTCATGGATGCGGACTGCAGGGCTGTGGCATCAGGATCAAGATCACTGGATGTCAGGAGATGAGTCTGCAGATGAAGCGATGAACCACTGGTTTCCTGGAGGTGAGTATGCAGGAGAACACCTGGTTTCAAAGGTAAGTAAACTGGTCCAAGCGGCGGTGAGCGTCACATTGCACGCGAGGGCACAGTAACGCGAAGCACCGGCCTTAAGGATGGAGCAGCTTATATAGCTGAGCTTCTGAAGCCACGCCCACCAGGTTCAGCCTGGCTGCCACACCCTGCCATACCCAATGAGTAAGCGCATGAAGACCAGGCCTAGGGAGCCACACCCAAAGAGTCAGCACATGAGGATGTTCTCTGGAATAAAGGTTTTCAGATCCTGGAAAGTTCTTGTAAAATAAAAGCATCCTGCACAGAAATAAAGTAAAAGCACTCCTGCAATGAAATAAAGTGTTCCGGCTCACATCTCTATATGAGCCTGGCGCCAAAGGCACCAGGACTGAGTCCAGCCAGGGCCTCTGTGTTTATGGGTCCCAAAGGGACATAAGTGAGTCAAGAGACCCATTGCCCCATCCCTAGATGGTGTGGCTTTTGTGTTCTGGGGTCTGTGGCCATGACACGTACACCATCACTGCCAGGAAAAACAAACAGTCTGCAGCTCCAAGAACAGACAATGCAGACTCCAACATATTCATATTCTTTCTTATTTAGGGTCACTGCTCATAGTGTTATACTTGTGGAACCCCCTGTTTTTTTTCAGAGGCATCAACACAAAATCCAGCCACTCCAGAAACATGGCACTTGCAACAGCCCAGAAGCTACAATTTAAAAATAAATTAAAATTGTATTTCTTTTTTAGGGGTAGCAAGAAAGACCTCAGGGGTCACATATGTGACCTCTGTAGGCCCCCAAAAGATATCCCTGCCGCAGGTTTATTACACCAAATCACATCACTCATCTATTTCAAAACTACATGATTGTCATCATAGTGAAACACTCTTTGGAGAATTGTTCCCCTGGTGTGGTGATCAGCCAACTGACTCATCTCTTTTTTGCTTCTGTCCACCTTTCCAACCAGATTCACCGTAGGCCGAAGCTCCCCCAACCACCTTTGTCCGTGACCCACATGCCCCTGCAGGCGTTCCTCAGCTGGAGGAATGCCGTTCCTGCTGGGGCAAGCTGAGCCCTCTCACATACATCAAGTGCCCTTGCCACTATGCCTCAGATGGGCGCTGATTCCAGAAGGAGCGAAAACACCTCCTGATTTTCCAAGCGCATTTGTAGTCCTTACAGTGCCACTGGTCCCTTACACACTGCCATGCCACTGATCCACATCCACCTGTGGCTCCCCCCAAGCTCTATCCTCATAGCTCCATTAGTTGTGTGCATAGGTTCCAGAAGAAAAGATCCATGCCAGCTTTTGACCGGTGCACCCCATCCCTCTTGTAGTATTCGGGTGACTTCAGATTGTTCAGGCAGGTGCATCAGTAAAATGTCAGGCTTGCTGTATCTTGCCAATAGCCTTTGCACATGCTCTTCCAACTGACCCCATCTCATCCACGAAACTCCATGCCATTCGACCTTGAAATGTCTTGCTGTCATTTGGAACCTGCTCAGAGCTGGCCCATCAGTGTGTAGGAAAAGTGGTGATCCCGCCCTTCTTGGGGGTTTTATGTTTAGATATGTCACAAGGCAGTTGATGGGGGAGCATGCGCTTCTCTGATGCTGTCAAGAGTGTTTAATCTACCTCGCCGGCTCTGATCAAATTTGGACCTTCTTAAGTGTAACTGTGCCACCTCTTCTGACACTGTGGCATCTTCTAACCTTAGATAACCTCTTCCCCACCTTCTTTGTTGTCCAAAACCAGCTCGCTGATCCCGAAGACCCAGAAGAAAGCCAGTGAAAAGGTGTCCCTGAACATGGGAGCCTCAAAGGTTTCCCTGTATGTTCCTGCCAGTCTTTCGATTTTATTGTTAAGTTTCAATATGTCAATAGGGCGCCTAGGGTCTTCCCTCCTCTCTGTTTATTTGGCCCAGCATTTCATAGCCATCCTGACACAATGCTCCTTGGTTGGGTCCTCCATTGTCCCTAATTTGTGAAAGTGAGCTATCGCTGCCAGATGGACGACGTCCATGCTCTTGTCTTTTGGGACTGCCAAGCCCACCCGATGAAGACACGTACCGGAGCTCCTCCTTGGTGTGTCCTAAGAAACCGTTCCTTAAACTTAATAAACCTCTCCCAGCATGCTTTATATCTCCTTTCTGTGGTGGGTGCAATGGCCGTGCTGATAAGTGAGCTTACATTTTCCCAAGTATGTGACACCAATGGCTCTTGAAAGGGGTCATCTTCTCGCTTGCATCTAGTTTTTCCTCCCAAAGTCTCCCGCACTGTAAACGAGTGAGAGCGTCAGCTGCTATATTCTTCACCCCTGGTATGTGTCTTGCCCTTACCTCTGTGTGCCCCCTGAGCAAACATGCTGACAATTCCCTGAGGAGTCTTAGTACCATCCTATTGCTTGATGTTCCCTGATTTATCACTGCCAAATTCTCCAACCACAGAATCACCCTTTTGTTCACCAGCGAGGGCGCATGTAGGAGAAAAGTCACTATGATGGGAAACACTATGAAGCGGTCCAACCCAATCCTCTTCAAAGTCAGGTCCACCAAAGAGCAAAGAGAAACCCTCAAACTCTAGTTCAGCTGTGCACACCGAAAAGCAGCGCATGTGCCACGTCTAACACTGGGACAACTTGGTGTGCCCTAAGAAGCCCTTCCTTGAACTTAATAAACCTCTCACAGCGTGCTTTATATCTCCTTTCTGTGGTGGGTGCAAGGGCCGTGCTGATGAGTGAGCTTACATTTTCTCAATTATGTGACACCAATGGCTCTTGAATGGGGTCATCTTCTCGCTTGCATCTAGTTATTTCTCCCAAAGTCTCCCGCACTGTAAACGAGAGAGAGTGTCAGCTGCTATATTCCTCACCCTTGGTATGTGCCTTGCCCTTACGTCTGTGTTCCCCCTGAGCAGACATGTTGACAATTCCCTGAGGAGTCTTAACACCGTCCTATTGCTTGATGTTCCCTGATTTATCACTGCCAAATTATCCAACCCCGGAATCACCCTTTTGTTCACCAGTGAGGGCGCCTGTAGGAGAAAAGTCACTATGATGGGAAACACTATGAAGCGGTCCACCCAATCCTCTTCAAAGTCACGTCCACCAAAGAGCAAAGAGAAACCCTCAAATTCTAGTTCAGCTGTGCACACCGAAAAGCAGTGCATGGGCACGTCTAACACTGGGACACCTGCGTTCTTACCACCCAAAGGTTGTTTTGTGTGTAAGAAGCTGGGCCATAGGAAAGGGGATCCTGCTTGCACAGGTTTATCCAAGCAAGCCATAATAAATTTTGGACTCATGGAGGAGGACATCATTAGTGTGGGCCTCTCAGAGGAGGATTTTCAACTAGGCCAGGTAGTGGCCGAATGTTGACTGGTTACACTGAGTGGAAATGGTACCGGATCTCCAGAAGAGACCCCAGTTCCCAAAAATACTCAACTCTATCTAGAGCATGTGTACATCAATGGACACAAAACTCATGCGGTCAAGACACCACGGCTAGCCTCACCTCTGTCATCCGGCATTGGGTACAGCCAGGACAGTATATTGATGGGCCGGAGTTGTGTGTGAGTCGATTTGATGGTAAGAGTAAGCACCCCTTGGTGATAGTAGAGTTAAGCTGGTGAGGTGTGACAACCCAGTGCCGTGTAGTGGTGATAGAATCCATTCCTGTCCCATGTCTGTGGGGTAATTATCTTCCTGATGACAAAATAGTCACAGTGGCTACACGGTCAAGGGCAAAGAGAACGCCAGATTGAATGCTTTGAAAGCCTTATGGCCCAGAGTGCATCCAGATGGCTTGTTGGAAGGACAGGCCTGGCCGGTAGCCCCTAGTCCAATTACACTGACTGCTGAGTCGACATACTTCTGCAAGAGAGGGGTTAGTAGCAATAGTAGACCATACTTTGGTATCAGGGGACCCTGTGACTTCAGAGTTGCCTGGCGCAGTGCAGGAACCTGAGGTGGAGGACCAGGTGGGCGTAGATCTGAAGGGGCTGCTCAAGCTGAATGAGTTTGCATCAGCTGGGAGCCCAGATGAGACTGACTTCTACACAACACAGAATAAGTGTCCCACTCTGGCAGGTCTGCAGAAGCAGGTGGTGGAGCAGGCTAAGGGCGAGGCCCCTGGACTGTTCAAAGTGTACCGGGAGGATGCACTCCTGTACAGTGAGCCAAGGACACCAGAAGGTTGGTGGTTCCCCAATGCCACAGAAAGTTCCTTTTGGATTTGACTCACCAAATTCCTTTAGCGGGTCACTTGGGAGTGACTAAGACATTGGACTGGTTGTCTGCGCTCTTTTACTGGCTGCAATTCGGTGTAACAGTTAAGGAATATTTGTCAGGTCCTGCCCAACTTGTCAAGCTTCTGGCAAGTCAGGTGTTACCACAAAGGCCCCCCTTGGGTGGACTTTCGAGAGAATAGGCATGGATATTGTGGGTCCTTCGGATCCCCAAACCAGCTCAGGGAACTGATATATCTAGGTGGTGTTGGACCACACCCCGAGATACCCTGAGGCTGTCCCTCTGAGGAGCATCAATGACCCCATGCTTGCGAAGGCTCTGATTGGGATATTCTCCCATGTTGGATTTGCCAAGGCAGTAATTTCTGATTGGGGATCAAACTTCATATCAGCATATATGAAGGCTATGTGGGAAGAGAGTTGAGTCACCTATCGGTTCTTTACCTCCTTTCATCCACAAACCAATGGGCTTGTTGAACGGTTGAACAAGACCCTGAAAGGCATGATAGGTGGCTTGGAAGAGCACCTGAGGAGAAAATGGGATATTCTCCTGCCATGCCTTATTTTTGACTACAGGGAGGTGTCACAGAACAGAATAGGGTTTAGCCCCTTTGTTCTTCTGTAGAGGAGCAGCTGAATACCTCTGCAGGAAGTCCCGCCACTATACTGTCTATATGCTGGAAACCGGAAATTGCGACATGTGAAACGCCAGTGATGGTGCCTATTCCAGGAAGAGCCTTTGAGACAAGGTGTCCACTGAGAAAACCCTATATGATGTATCCCTGAAGAGATGACATCTCCTGAGGGAGATCCCCGAAGAAGTGTGAAGATGTGAAAAGTAGAGACTGGTGATGTCACAAGAAATGAGCGTGACGCACTGAGAAGGGCGACTGAAGAAGAAAATACATAGACCTTATAGAATCTGATGGCGAAGTAAAGAATCGAGAAGACTTTCATGTGCGGAATCAAGGTTGCATGTGTGAAGAAGCACTGCAGAAAATGTAGGCTGTTTTATAACTGTACAGATGCTGTAACGCAAGTAGACTAAGTAATCGTAAAGGCTGGCAATACGTAGTGAATAGACTGCAGGCAATGCCACCAATATATATATATATATATAGAATCTGGATATTCGATGTCACAACCTTAGTAAGCTGAACCCGTAGAGAAAGGAGAATTGATAGCTATGTGTGTGTCAGAGCAGAGAAATAAGCTGAAGCTCGAAGATAGACGAAAGGAAGGCTGTCTGGCCTGGTGTCAAAGGCTAAGGGAGCCAAAAGTGGTTATCAGTCCTTGAAGAACAGTGAATGTGACACACGAGGCATTCCTTGTTAAGTTGCAAAGAGAGAACACCATGAGTGCCAAGTTTCTTTATTCAAGACAATTAAATGCTATAAAATTGGCAGATTCACGGTCTCCTGTCACGTGAGTCCAGGATGGAAAGCGAAGTGGGCATGCAGACCTGAACCTTCATAAGAACATGCTCAAACTCGCTTATGTTCCCAGAGAAGAAAAGCTACTGCAAGGCCAAGATCAAAATAAATCTGAATAGCAGAAGGTATGAGTGATGAGAGATGATGTGCTAATTGGGTGGGGAGGTACGGCCAAGTCCACTCACCAGCACCTGGGGTACCAGATAACGTGCTGGTAGTGAATCGAATGTTCCAGAGGCTCATGAACAGATTGTACGGACCGCAGCCAAAAGAGCGAATGGTATTGGACAATCGTTTCCTGTAAAAGCGGCCCAGTCCTGGAATAGGCTTCTAACTTCGCTAAGACTTGAGAAAAACTACACAACATTTAGGAAAAGATTAAAACATTTTTAAATAAGCACAGAGCCAGGAGATGACAATTCATCTGTGATGTCCTGTTTTATTTGTGCATGTCCTTTGTCTATGTGTACGCGCCCTGATGCCCGCGGGCTTCGGCACAATATAAATATATAAATAAATCAATAAATAAAAGAGTACAAACATGCCAACCAATTGTAGAAGGCCATGTAACAAAGGGCCTTATAGTTTGTGAGCCAATGATATGCTGTTTACTTAATTACTGTTGAAGATGACTTGCTCTAAGGGAGGGCATAAGTTGTCCACCTGACTGTAGAGACCCAATCACAATCCAATCCTTTATAGAAAGTATACTTAGATAGTCCCCTTAAACCAACCAGAATCTCACGTAGGTTTTCTTATTTTGCCACGTAGTATGATGTCACGTATGACAAATTGTTGTTATATAAAAATGTTTTATTATGAAATGCTTTGAGACTATGCTGTGCGACGTCCATTGATGTACCTTGTAACTCATGGTTTTAGATAATTGAAAATAAACCAGAGACATTTTGCCAACTTCCTGAGTCGGTCTTATTATTTGGTGTAAGAGTTATTCTCCATCCCATCCATCATACAATGTGTTGCCTCGATTAAAAGGACCATAAGGGTTCACTTCTGTTTGGACACCCTGTATGTGGTCACCTTAGTCTAGTGAAGGTGGATGGGAGAGCAAACCCTCATCCCCGTCACGAGATGTGGTGGACTATGTACTCGGCCTTCGGTCTATTATGGACAAGTACATGGAACAGTCAACCAAGAACCTAAAGGCTAGTCAGGAGCTGATGGCACACTGGCATGACCAAAAGGTGAGAGTGACAGTCTATTCTCCAGGCCAGTGGGTGTGGATTATGAAGCCTGTCAAACCCGAGTCCTTCAGGACAAGTGGGCTGGGCCGTAATGTGTGCCAGGAAAAGATCAGTGAGGTGAATTATCTCTGAAGAGTAGAATTCACTGGATGTCCAATAAGGTCAGGGACACCATCAAGGAGGAAGTTTCCAAGACGTTGTCACTAGGAGTGCATCCCACAGCCTCTGCGCCAACCCAATGGTATTGGTTCCTCAAAAGATCAGTAGTGGGAAAACTGAAGTTCACTTTTATGTGGACTACAGGGGTCACAATTCTGTCACAAAGACTGATGCTCACCGCATTCCTCGGGCAGATTAGCTCATTGACAAGCTCGGCGCTGTCAAGCACATGAGTACTTTTGACCTCACAGCAGGGTATTGGCAGGTCGGCTTGACAGATGGAGCAAAAGAGAGGTCGGCACTCTCAACCCCGGAAGGACATTATCAGTTCACTGTGATGCCCTTCGGTTTGAAGAATGCCCCTGCCACTTTTCAGAGGATGGTTAACCAGGTTTTGTTCGTACTGGAAAACTTCAGCGTCACCTATCTAGACGACATTTCTGTGTTCAGCCACACCAGGGAGGATCATGTATCCCACCTGAAACAAGTGCTTCAGGCACTGCAGAATGAAGGCCTCAATATCAAGGCCACAAAGTGCCAGATAGCGCAGGGTACTGTGACATACCTCAGTCACCCGGTCGGTGGAGGTAAGAAACAAACTCTTGAAGTGAAGGTACAGGCTGTGAAGGATTGGGACATCATCACACAGACAGAGGTAAGAGCCTTTTGAGATCTCACCGGGTACTACTGGTCATTTATCAGAGGGTATGGGGCAATTGTCATTCCCCTGAATGATTTAACGTCCAAAAAGATGCCAAAGAAAGTAACTTGGACCCCCGTCTGTCAAAACTCCTTTCAGGATTCAATGGATGGATTGTGCATGGCCCCAGTTCGGAAAGTGCCAGACTATGGTCAGGAATTCATTATCCAGACAGACATCTGTGATTGTGGGATTGGAGCAGTGTTAGTGCAGCTGAACTCTGAAGGTGTAGAGCAACTTGTCGCCTACATTAGCAGGGCGGTTGACAAAAAGATAAAGGAATTGGACTTAATTGAAAAAGAGGCATAGGCGGTCGTGTTGGCCGTAAAAAAGCTAAAACCCTACATCTGTGGGTTTCACTTTATGATCCAGATGGACCACACGCTTCTGCGATGGTTAATGGCCATGCAAGGGGAGAACCCTAAGCTTTTGCAGTGGGCCATATCCCTACAGGGATTAGATATGGACATCCAGCACACGCCAGGCTCCCTGCATGGAAATTCAGATGGCCTCCGCCAGTACTTTCACTTTCATGATGACCCAGACCCTCGTAGGCTGTTGGTTCACATGTTGAGGCTGGGGGGCATGTGAGGAATTCGACCATCCGCACAGGGAGAGTGTGCTAGTCTGGGCTTTTTGATTTTTGTTTATTTAAAAGAATGAATGACAACCTCTGGAAAATATGTGGGGCCATTCCCACACATATTTTTATGCTCACCGCACAGCAGAAAATAATCATGTACTCTGGGAGTAAACAGCTTACCAGCGCCACCCTCCTCTGTCATGTGTAGCTGACACATGACAGCTGGGGGTACATCAAAAGCCTCTGGCTGTGGGCAGCCTGATTAGCATTTCAAGGCCCCATGGATTTGCATCTCCATTGTTACACCTTGCTGGCTGTGGCAAATACTGATGAATGTTAATTAGCAGGCCTCAGGGAAGGCCTGGGTGCAGGAAATGACAATGGAGACCAGAGACCAACACCTCTTTTTAATGCAATGTGTCAACTTGGTACTAACATTCCTCCTTGTTATCAAAGGGCAATGAATGTCCTGTCTGGAACCACTCCTTTCAGAGCAGGGAAGTATGTGAATTTTAGGAGACGAAAGTCTGCCTGCAACCCCCTACTTTAAAGGAGGCCCATGTTGTGATCAAGTGCTGCATAAGGCTCAGTTAATTAGGGCGACACTTTGATGTACAGCAGACAGGATGATGGGTGGGACTTAGAAGTATATGTTGTCATCATTCCCCTGTCTGTTGCCAAGCACTCTGATTGTGACCTGAAGCATCACTGAATATTGTTGGTGGGGACCCAGGATTGGTTTATTAAGGTGGGCTTAGTCTGCACCAATCACTGGGCCCCTCACTGATCAGATCATCTGAAGACTTTGCGAAGTAAGAAAAAGGACTCATTTGGACCCAAGCTGAAGGTGCAGTCTACCTTACAGCTTCCGCCAGTGAAGAATGGGCAGGAGTATCAAGAGGGAAGCAAGATCCCTCACCTAAACATCTCGCTGGGAATAGAGGGAGATACCGGACTAAGAGGACCCATCTAGCAGCTCCAGAACCAGTACAGAGCCAGTGTGTAGTGTGCTAGAACTGCCTGTTGTAGTAATGATAAAGTAGATATTTTGTATACAACCTTGACTGGACAGTCCCTTTTATCATTGGGTAATAATTGTATTTTCGCAGTGTTGCAACTAACCAACGATCCACGACCTTAAAGAGATTAGCATGCAGTTCTGTCCACGTTACCAAATTGGGCATGGACGTCTTATAATTTACTTGTATTCCAATCTGTTCAGATCCCTTCTGGTGTACTAGAGGTGTGGAGTTGATTGATGGTTTAGAAACCGATATTCATCCCTGGACACTGGTGCCCCGGAAGTAGATTCTTCACACTCCTGCTATGGCCCCCTGCACCCATGGTGCCTTTATGCTTAAACCTACATGATTTACCAAAGGTACATAAACCCTGCTCAAACTTCCAGCACATGGCCTGCTCCCCCGCTGATAGCTGGAACTGTTGTTTCAGGAAGAGCACCCGTGAAAGTCCCCCCTCCTTTTATCCCCATAAGACCATTATTCCTTTTTTATTATAAGGCTTCTCCCCCTGCGCCCTGCTCCTCACTTCCTTGGCAGCTACCATCTTTGTGATAAAACCTATGTCATCCACCTTGTCCCATGCCATAGCTGGCCAAATCTGCATCTTAAACCTGAAACCCCTGTCATACTTCAACCAGGCATCTCCCCCATGTGTTTAATTGGCATTGTGGATGTACAGTTCATGTGTCCATAATGGGCCCGTATGCGCTGGGTATTTCTCAACCATTATGGATGCCAACATCAAACCATCTAGCCAATTGTGAATGATCTCCTCCTTTTTATCCCTGTCTCTTTTCTTTTTTCTCCTTCTCTTTTTCCAACATTTGGTGCATGTCAAGGCCTGTCTGTTCTAGCTCTAGAAGTGTAAAGATGGCAATAAATTCCTTCTGCCATACCCTTTCTTTAATGTGGGCAGGGATGTGCCAAACTAAAGCGTTACCTTTGCCCTGCAGTGGTGAAAACCTCCCGTAGTTAGTACTGTTACCCGGACTAGCCCCTAGACAGTTGCCTGGCAATGTAAGTGCTTGTTGTAGATGGGAAACTTCACCCTGCATCAGTGCACCAACCACATTTCCTAATTGCCCAGCGGAGCTGCTCCCTAGGCCCTCATTGCCCCCATTGGCGTCCCCTATCTGAGCCCATGGTTCACTGGCACAGTATCCCCCCCACTTGATTAAATGCATTTTATTTTTGTTTTATTTATTTTATTTGTGAACGGAGGATACAGTGCTTAAAACCGAACTCAGGTATTAAGCATGTTATAAAATAAAACAATTAAATAAATAGTTACATTTCTCTTGGTCCGTCTCTGGCATGAGCCGCCGGGGTGGCTGGAGGCCCCTGCTTCTTCCCTCTGTTCTTCCCCCCACCTGCTGATTTCCCAGCTTCACATTTCTTCTTGGCTGCCTCTGTTTGCTGCCGAATTGCTTTAGCTTTGGCTGTTAAAGTCCTCCTCTTGGCCACGGGCTCCTCCTCCTCCAAGGAAATGAGCTCATCCAATGCTTGCTCTTCCGTGGATGCATGGTACAGCAATGGTGACTGTGATCTGTCCCTAGAAGGTCCTGCTATGCCCCCTTCCAGTTTTGTAGCGGCTTTCTGGAGCCAGTTGGGGCCATGTCTGGAAGTGTCCGGCCTTGCTATGTGGAGGAACTGTTCCCGTTCCATTTCGGCACTGCTTGCTCCTTGGGTCTCCATCACCTGTGTCTTCATCTTCCTGTTTTTTCCAAAGCGGCCTTTGAGACTCTCAAGCTCCCTAGGGCACACGCATTGCTTTGGTCCCCCTTGCAGGTCATGCTTGTTAGGTGTTTGCGCTGCGCTGCACCGAAATGCCTCACTATTTTTTCCAGCTTGGTTGTTGCCCTGCGTTGTCCTGCTTCCAGAGGCCTTTGTTTCTGACGCTGGGGATTGGAAATTGCCGCCTCCTGCAGTGGTTGTGCTACGCTGCTGGTAACTGCCTCACTTGGTTTACCCTGCTTGGTTGTCGAGCTGCCTTGTGTCCTCCCTTTGCTGTTTCTCTTTGGCGGCGGTGTGTTAATGACTCCAATCAAGCATTCCCACTAAGTCAGTGCCTTGTCTGGGATTGCTCAAGGGAATCCCTTATTTATATATTTTTATGACAAGTTATAATCTGGATGATGAACTGTTGTATAACGCCCCTCTCTTAGAATCCCCCTGACTCCACTGAGCCAAGAAGTAGGTTTGTTTTACATATTAAAAAGGTTTATTTGAAAAATTAAACAATAGATATATATCACACTTTTATAATAAATTAATATTTGATATCACACTTAGATATATGACAGTGATCAACAATGGATGATGTTATACTAGCACACTGGTTTAATTACTTAGGAGTAGTATAGAGGATAAGGTAGCTGAGAATGCTTTATGGTTTCAAGGAGATGCAAAGATGAATAAAAGGCAGTACAGAAATAAACTTGATATGATTTCAGCAAAAGATAATATGATCACTTTTTCCCTGACAATTCACTCCCCCCCTATGCAGTGTAAGGAGATGGAAGTAACACACACAGTCTTCAGGAATACAATCACAGTACAATAACAATACGAATTCAGTTCCCCCCTAGCAAGCTTATAGCGCCAGGGATGATTTTGAAACACAGGCGAAAGACTTTCAGGTGATTTCCAAGGGAGTGAAATATGCTAAAATTGATTTTTAGGTTCAGGGTGAGATGGAAAGCTGGGAATCTTAGCTTTACAATAAAAATTACATTTCGTTCCTAGGATGCACGGTTCCAAAGATACAGACGATTTTGTAAAGGTACTTTTTCAGAAATGAAATTACAGTTTCGGAATTACAGATGCACTTTAAAAGGTTTGAATCAACAGGATGGCCACACTAGTTCTTATGATGCAGTTCTAAACAGGTTCAAATGTTTTGAATCAGATTATTGTAAGCTAAGAGATGGGTTCTGCACAGTTCTAGCTGGGTACTCACACTATAAATTTGAAAGGAATGGCCTCGTCACAGATCTGGTCAACAAGTTTAGCTGCGGTTCTCTCTGCTCGGCGGGTCAATCAGGCACCGGTTCTGTTCACAGCGGTTTGGTCTGGGTCTCTGGTTCTGCTGGTCTGGATCAAGTGGATTCTGGATACCGCCCTGCTTTCTGGGTACTGGTTCTGTTCTGGATACACAGGACTCTTAGCAAGCAGCAAACCGCGCAGCCCGGCAGTTGAATAGTTTGCAAAAGATTTTGAGGCCTGCTGAAGAGTTCAGCTCTTTGGAGTTCTTGTTCTGGAGTTAGTCTGGATCTCTGGAGTTCTGGATTCTGGAGTTCTCAGTGAGCGTGCTGCGCAGGAATTCAGTTGAAGGTTGGAAAATGAATGTCCGTGTCCGGCTTCCAGTGGCTCTTTTTATGTCTTTTGAAAATGGGTGTGGATTCTAACTTTCTATGCCCAACCCACTCATGATTTGATAGGTCAAGGATTTCTCTTTGACCTGATTTGAGAAGGGAGCAGTGAGTCATCCTATGTCATCAGGTGTCATGTTTATGGCTCCAAAGAAAGAACACTGCCCTTTGCTTTTACCTTAGAAAATCATTTTCATCACTAAACATATTTCCCAAATACACAAGTGGTTGACACTACATGTACATATCTTATATTACTTCGGGTAGGTCTCTGTTCCAACTCTGATGTTTCTAAGAGCCAGGGTTCAAAAATGGCAACTTATTTTCATTTTTAGTTGGTTTACCAATATTGGATTTTTACCAAAAATTACACAGATGTACACCGCCTTTCTACACATATTCCAGCAAATTTTCATTTTTCTAGCGGGAACCCCGTGTCTGCAATCTCCATAATTCATGGAGTTTTGCCTCATAACATGGAACAGAGTCCTAACACCTCTTAAAATGTGCACAGAAAAATCACAAGAATAATGATATTAATTATATAATTTTGACAAGTCCGTACTATGAATTATCCATCTTTTTAAAATTATGCTCCGGCCCAGAGGGGTGTGGTTTCCCAAAGCACAAGGTGGAATTTCTGGTTTGTCCACTTCCTCCAACTCAAGTTGCTCACAGAGGCACTACCCCTCCCCGTTTCTCTCAAGAGGAAGCCATTTACGACCCCCCCTAATTTAACATTTGCCTGAGCCAAGGAAGGCTCATTGTTCTGTTTCCCTCCAGACCTAGGTGCTCCTCCCCTGATTCAATCAGGGAGGTGTCATCTCCTTTTGGTGGGGGCAGCAGAATGCAGCCAGGCCTGGGAAGAGTGACTGAGCAAGTTTCAACTCCTGTCGGGGGTAGTTGCTGGGCAGAATTCACTCTCTCCAAGCCAGGTTTCAGCCAAATGTCAATTTTGTTCCCAGTTTTTCTTCATTCAAAACAAACTTACAATTTTTACACATGCAGGTAGAATGCTGATTCTAAGTTCAAAACTATGACATTTAACAGTTGCAAACTATGTGACACTCAACAGTAGGTCACTCATTTATTTTAAACATTTGGATTTTAGTGGCTTTCAGTCCAATTTAACTTAAGCTGCTGACATCCACAGCTCGGCCAGTTTCATTATGAACATTATTTTAGGCTCTTTCTTTTCCCAGATTTTGTATGCACACAAGACTTCATTCTGCCAAATGTCTGCTGGTGTTCAGTGAGATTTTTGAATATCTTGCAATGTTTAAAATAGGCATTTTTAGCTTGCATTTCAGAGAAACAAAGGTGATTTCAAAGCGCTTTTTGAGCTGACAGGCACTGCTGTTGTTCCTTTGGCACACATTCCACTCATGGCACTCCTGGCCCATCACGCTTCAACTGGTTGGTGAAGGTTAGGCGACCATTTTGGTGTGCGCAAAAACTGCACGGTTTTCCTTGATTCTGGCGCAATGTGGGCTTTTCGGCCATCTTGGATTCTCTAAGCCCACAGCAACAAATGTTGCAGCATAATAACTCGAACATGGGTCAAAACCCCTGACAAGCCGCCCCGCCCGACTGCGCTTTGATTTCAAATCGAGGGGGAGTCGAGTGTAAAGGATGTTTTGATCCACGCGCTGGGATGTCCGCATCATCTTCTTCCGATTCCGAAGATGACAAAGTTCAGCATCTTTTTCTTCATCAGGGTGGATCGATCGGTTCTCCTCGCCGGTCCTGATGGGAGTATTGGACGGTACCCCGGGCCCCTTGGATCTTTGCTCCCGGTCCCCAGGCCGTCTTCCGTGGTCAGTCTCCAGGTTTTCTTTCTCCTAGGATGACAAAGCAAAGCAGCAATACCTATTCGTAGACATTTCTCCCCCACTATTGATATAGTGGGGTGGCATATACATTTTATAAATCAATAGACATTTACATTCTTATTTTTTTAAAAAACAAGATATAATTAGTAGACAATTTCATTCAAGAATCATAATATTTTAGAGACTATATGTGGGACATTTTAGGGTTGGAACTGAATTACTCTGGAGCGGCTCCCTCTGGTATTGCAGAGGACTCCTCCAGTTGCTGCAGAGTATGCCTGGGATGGCAACACTTTAACTGATTTATATGGACCCACTTGTCTTCCCCTTCCGCCAAACTACCTTTGGGGAGGCGGATCTTGTAGGCAACTGGGGAGATCTTATCTACAATTTCAAACGGTCCCTTCCATGTAGGCAAACATTTTCGCTGTTTGGCCTGGTTCCTTTGGAAATTATATAGATAGACCCGGTCTCCCACATTATATTCCTTCCTTGTGGTTTTCAAATCATAGTGCGTTTTCATACTCTCGGCTGATCTTTCTAGATTCCGCTGAGCATAGGCAAAAGCATGTTGGAGGTGTTTCCTCAAATTCTCCACATACTCATGAGTTGTGGAGGCATTGATCAATGTCTGCTCTTGGGTCCTGTAGAGCAAATGCTGGGGAAGCACCATCTTGCGTCTAGTCATCAGCTCAAATGGTGGCATTTTAGTTGCAGATGAAGGGGTAGATCTGATGGCCCTTAGAACCAGAGGTAATCGGATATCCCAACTTGGCCCAGAATCTGCCACAAACTTTTTTAATATGCTCACACTGATCCGGTTGTAGCATTCTACTGCCCCAGAAGAAGCTGGCCGGTAAGCAATATGTAGCTTCCTTTTAACCCCCAGTATCTCCCACATCTTAGTCATTACTTCGCTGGTAAAATGGCTACCTCTGTCTGACTCAATCCTTTGGGGTAGACCAAAACGTAAAAAGATGTGGTTGATCATCAGGGCAGCTGCTGTTTCTGCTTTGCACTTTTGGGCTGGGAGACATTCTACCCACTTGGTAAACAAGCATGTGACCGTCAACATGTACTTGTTTCCCCTAGACGAGCGAATCACGGGGCCTATGAAGTCGATTTGCAAATCTGACCATGGCAGTGTCATCCCCCTCTTTTGGAGAGGCGCCTGGTGTGTGAGGGATGTTGGCTAAAATTGTGCACACACAAGACACCCCTTCAAGCATTGGTCGGGGTCCTGCCCCATGTGTGGCCAGTATGCAACCTCTCTTAAGATCTCAAGTGTTGTATGAAACCCCCTATGATCGGCGGTGGCCGCATTATGGGCATGATTTAACATCAGGCTTCGGAATGAGTTAGGAACCACCCACTGATCATGGCCAGCTTGGGATTTCCTTACCAACAAACCGTCTTGGATTCGGAACATCTTTGGATATTTCATCAACACTGTAAGGTCCTCTTTCCCAATGTAATCGGTATCCATCAGGGGAAAGTTCTCAGGGTCCTCAATGTGTTAGTAAAACTTACCAATTATTGGATCCCCCTTCTGAGCCGTAATTAAATCAACATCGGGGGTCTCCTTACTCCATTGTGCAGTTGAAAGATCATTGTGAGCATTTGTCTGGGACCTAGTGATAGCAGTGACCTGGATTTCCCCCAACAGGGACTCTATTTCTATTAGATCCCCTTGGATGGCACCGGTTTTGGCCAGCTGATCAGCTAAGTCATTTCCAGTTTTGTCTGGTCCCTCTACCTTGGAATGACCCTTTATCTTTTTCCAAAAGATGATCATCCCATTCAAGGTGACCAGATCATCAATATTTTGGATTAACTTCCCATGTTTCAAGGGTTTGTTGTTAGCACATAACATGCCTCTGGTTTTCCAATTAACCAGGTGCTCCACAAACCCGTTCCGTACATAATCCGAGTCTGTAATTATGACCAGTTTGTGGAGTTGATGTTGGACAGCAATGAGGATGGCTTGATACATAGCCATCAATTCTAACACCTGACTACTTCGGGGCCAATTTTGTACCCAGCGGAGGGTTCTGGGGACTCCTTCACCCATGCATTCTCTACGCCGGCCACCAGTTCTTTCTCGCCGTTGTTGCCAACATGGTAAGAGCATCCATCCACATAGACAGTGGGCATCCCCTCACACTTGTCTTCTTCAAAGACTTTGTGTGGGGAAGTAGGGTATGCCTCCATGTTGTCCTTGATTTTTAGACTTTCGTCCTCGAGACAGTTTTCTCTGGCACAATCATGCAAATCAGCCAGACCTAGCGCGAGGGCACTCTTCTTGTTTTGGCCATATCTGACCTCCACAGGAAAGCCTTGCATTGACAGAATCCAGGAAGTAATTCGGGAATTACTCACATTTCCGGCTCGGATTCTGTCACTTTGGAGATATTGCAGAGGCTGGTGTGGAGTCTCCACTATGATGTGTTCCCCCTGGATGAACGGGCGGTAATTCTTCAATCACACCGTTGCCAGGAGTGCCTTCTCACAATCGTTGAATTTTTCCTCCACAGAGGATAAAGTTTTGCTCGCATAGGAGATTACTTTATTGACCTTGTCATGCTTTTGGTATAATACTGCCGTAAGCACGTATTAGAGAACCCTGTCTCCAGGAAGAACTCCTTGTTTCTGACAGGGTAAGCTAGGCAAGGCGCTTGTGAGAGGCTTCTTTTGAGTTGTCTTACTGCCTCAGATTGTTCTGGACCCCATTCCCACTTTACCCCCCCCTTCAAGAGATGAATCAGGGGTCTGGTGATCTCTGTGTAGCCCTCAATGAACTTTCTGCTGTAATTAGTCAGTCCAAGAAGGCGCCTTAGTTCCCGCAGAGTTGTGGGGTCTTTCAGTTTCTGAAGTGCTTCCACTTTCTTTTCCTGGGGACAGAGACCCTGAGGAGTAATCTCATGCCCCAAGAAATTAACACGGGTTCTACACCACTGTGCTTTTTGGAAGGAAAGTTTTGCTCCGGCGGCCATCAACTGGTTTCAGGACATAATGGATCTCCGCTTTGTGTTCCTCAACAGTTGAGCTTTTAATGAGGACATCCTCTACATAAGCCATGTTACCCCTCGCACTCAGATCGGGCATGGCCTTGTGCAGGAAAATGTTGAATTCATTGTCGGAGTTGAGGTATCCGAAGGGAGTCCGGGTCCATGTGTACTGCTGGCCCCCAAATGTAAAAGCCAGTTTGTATTGGTCCTCCCTACTGACAGGCACGGTCCAGTATCAATTGGTCAGGTCTATTGCAGTGAATACCTGGGAACCCTGGATCTGGGCCAGCCCTTGGTCAATGTAGGGAAGAGGCCATCGGGAAGTATGGACCCGTTTGTTGAGCTCCCTAAGGTCGGCGCAGAGTCTCCACTGGCCGTTTGGCTTCAATATTCCCAGCACCGGATTATTGAAGGTGCTGTGTACTGGACGGATTATCCCCCGGGACTCAAGGTTCTTAATTATTTCAGTAAGGGACTCCATGGATGCGAGAGGCAAGCGAAATTGCTTCACAAACACTGGAGTCATGCCAGGGTCCGTGGGAATTGTTGTTGTGTGGATGTCGGTGCGACCACAGTCATATGAGTCTACCGCAAAGAGATCTTGGAAATCCAAGAAAACTTGTTTCAACTTTTGCTTCTGCTCCAGAGTCACACAGGCAGCAGCTAGGTTGACTCTCTCTTCCACCATCTGCCTGAAGCCTGGAAAGACTTCTGGTTTGGCTATCTGCGCGGCCTCCTCCAGCTGGGTGGAGAAGTCCCTGGTCAGAGTGCTGATTTGGACTGGTGGCTTGAGGTGGGAAAGGCAGCCCTCATGGACCTGGAAAATCACCTCATCCCCCCTGAAGTCACAAGTCACATCTTCCTTATCATAAGGGCATGAAGTGTACACCAGGAAGTTCCCGCCATGCCGGGTGAAGATCCTGTCTGGTGTGGTATTGTCATCACTGTCACTGTCAAAACAGTCCTTGGGGATTGGTGCTAACAGTTCATTTTCTAAATCAATGGAAAAATGTCGGTCATCAAACTCCATTCCAATAATGGTGCCTGCGACTAGAGTAATACTCTTTAAGTCGCTGTTATCCACCTCTATTGGAATGGTGTCATGTTCTATATTGACTAATGGTGTTGGGTTTACCCCCAAGCCTTGCTGTTGGAGAGAAGCATTTAGATGAATATAAGCAACAGGGTTTTTCAATTTTTGTCCTCTTTTAACTTTCACTCCCAGGGAGAATTGTCGGGTCTTTTCTGGGATGGTGACTTCCTCTTTGATCTGAATTTCAGCTGCATAAGGTAGCAATTGAGCTGACCTAAATGCTTTTTCTGGATCATCAAAGCCCACGGGATTATTCGCTAATCGGGACCAAGCTTTGAAGTTTATTAGGTCCAAACTAATGGCAAAGCGAATGAGAATATCACTGCCTAAGTAAAAGGCGGCAGTGACGTCTCGCACGACCCAACAATTATGGACTATGCTCTTGTTGCCAATGGAGATTTTGAGCATACACCTGCTTGGCAGGAGATGTTTAGAATTAGGTGCTTCCAGGTCCATTTCCCATTTGTCTATCAGTTTGAATGCGGGAATGGCTGGATCTTTTGGGAGTTGGCGGAACATGGCTTCGCTGATGAAGCTCTTACCGTTGTTCACACACACTCGGGCGAGAACAGAGTCCTTCCCATCATTTAACTGAACAGGGATGAACAACTGCTCTCCAATTTGCTGAATATCAGCCAGGCTCTGGGCTGATTTCACATCTTTCTGGACTATCCGAGTGGGAAGTCTGATTGTGGATTAGTAAAGAATTTCAGAGTGTTTCCTTCCAGTGTGGAATACCACCTTAAACTGGAAGGAAGGTTGATTTTCAGAAATATAGAGGACCCCCCATCACCAGTCTGTTGTCCTACTGCTATTACTGTCACATCTGGAATTTGGTTGTTCTGGAAGTGAAATTCTACTTGATCAGATTTTTGTTCAACCATGTGGCATGTGCCGTTTAAACTAACATGGTTGACAATCTGCTTTAATTTTATTGGTCGGCTAGTCTGGGTCCAGAGGACCTTGTTTACGCAATCTATTAGGGGTGACTACCTTCTCAGGAGGTCATTCCCTAGTAAACAAGGGGTGCCCTCTGGAGTCACTACTATGACCGGGTGTTTCACCTTGTGTTGCCCAATTTTGATGTCCAAATCTGCAGTCCCCTCGATGGGAATTTCCTTCCCGTCAAAGTTCTGGAGTTATCCAGGAAGAGAGGTGAGAGGAATACGGTAATTCTCCCCCTTCCTGCATTTAGTTCATCAAAGGCCCTTTTGGACAGAAGAGTAGCTTGGGATCCAGTGTCCACCAGTGCCAAAATTGTACCCTGCCCCTGTACTTGTACCGGGGCATAGTATCTTCCCTCCTTCTCCTCAAGGGGGCACAGATAATGCACATTTTTGGACAACTGGTGGGCTAATTGTCTGGTTTTGGACATTGGGAGAGAAGAGATTTAGGCAGAATTCTGTGGAGAGTCATGGGAATCTGCAAGAAAAAGTTGGCAACTTGAAAGAGGATATTCGAGTTCCCCTGGTTCTGGTCCTGGTCCTGGGCCCCCCCCCCCCTTTTTGGAGGCAGTCACCAGAATGTGTTTGAACCCAGGGATTTTTATACTATTGGTTCTGGGATAGAATGATGGGCGGCGACAGCTCAATCCCCACATCTACCCAGTTTATTGATGCGGTTTTGGGGTCCCCTGGTTCCAGTTCTGGGCCGCCCCCCCATTTTTGGAGGCAGTCACCAGGATGGGTTTGAACCAGGGGTTTTCGTTATTGTTGGTTCTGGGATAGAATGATGGGTGGCGACAGCTCAATCCCCACATCTACCCAGTCTATTGATGCGGTTTTGGGTTCCCCTGGTTCCGGTTCTGGACCGCCCTGCCCTTTTTGGAGGCAGTCACCAGGATGGGTTTGAACCAGGGGTTTTCGGTATTGTTGGTTCTGGGATAGAATGATGGGCGGCGACAGCTCAATCCCCACATCTACCCAGTCTATTGATTCGGTTTTAGGGTCCCCTGGTTCCGGTTCTGGGCCGCCCCCCCTTTTTGGAGGCAGTCACCAGGATGGGTTTGGACCAGGGGTTTTCGGTCTTGTTCGTTCTGGGATAGAATGATGGGCGGCGACAGCTCAATCCCCACATCTACCCAGTCTGGGTTGGAATCCCTTGGGACCCATTTTTCCTTGGGAGGAGTTCCCCCATTTCTGAAGGAGAAGTTCCTTTTCCCAGGATCCTCCAAGGATCCCTCTCCCTCAAATTGGAAGACTTGTACCTCCTCCACAAAATGGGTCTGTTTGGGTCCTTTGTTTCTCCTACCTCCTCTCTGCTCCTTGGGTGGCAGACTTTCAGGGGTAGGAGATTTTGTTTCCGATTCCTGGGTTTCTAGGGGCTGTTTACAAGTGGGGAAGGAAGCTTCCTCCAACGCTTTACCCCCCCCTTCCACTTGTGCTTCCTCCCTGGGAACCGGTGGGTTATCGGGGTCTGCCCCCGTCATTGTTCTGGAGCACCAGGCCCAGAGTTTGGGGCATTCTGTGGTGGCATGCTCATCTGGGGGTTCTGTTGAGCCCTCAGTATGTGACCCAGATCCCGTGCCATATTTTGGACCTGGTGCTCAAGTTGGGAAATCCGCTCAGGCTGATACGGGGTTCTATTTTCTCCCCTGGGCTGTTCCCAGGAAGGGTAGCTATCCCTTCTCTGGTAATACCCCGGGTTGGGAAGATTTGGGTACCCCTCCACCCTTGGCTTCCTCTCTCCCGGATTAGGTGGTTTGGGCTCAGGGAAGTGGGGAAAGAAGAATGGATGATTTTGGGGCTGGAAGTTGGGTGGATACCTGGGGAACAAGTTCTGCCCAGGCTTTGGTGAATTTCTGCCCTCCTGGGGGAAGTGTGGAGGGAAGTTCCCTGGGTTGGGCGCTTGGTTGGATCCCCCCCATTGGGCCGGTGGAGTCCACACATAACACAGGATTGGTTGGTTTCCCTTGTAACGGGGACTTACATAATCAGGGGAGTGAGGGACCCCATTTGTGGGACTACCTCCTTGACTCCCTGTCTGTGACTGGCCCGAAAGCCTTCTGGGCTTAGAATTATTTGGTGCAGGCAGGTTTTTAGGCCCCCCCATCTCCAAATCTAAAACGGGGGCAACCTTTACCTCTACCACCCTGGCAGCAGCAGGGGTGCTGTTGGTTTTGGGGTTTTTGGGCTGATTCTTATTTTCCACCGGTTTCTGCACCTCATAGATGTGGGTGGCTTGCTCAATGACCCAGTCTAAAGATCTTTTCTCGTGAAAATCTCTCACGAGCTGGGTCATTATGTATTTGGGTAACGCATGGAAAAATGTATTAACAAATTCCTTACTGTCGGTGCGCACCCTTTTGGTAGTCTGCGCAAAAGCACGCTTTAACTCCTGCACAAATTCTTGTGGGGCCTGATCCTTCCCACATTGCAAATTGTAGGCTGCCTTGCGAGCCTCTTGAGGATTTCTATGAACAGAAAAATGTTTCAAGATGGCCGCCCTATAGGTGGACCATCTTGAATGATTTTGGTCCTCCAGCCCCGCAAAGAAACCGCAGTATTCTGGGGAGAATGTCCATTTGACGTACTGGATGCAGCTACTGCTGTCCTTCAAATGGAAAGTCTCCATCATTTGCTCAAAGAGCTCCAAGTGTTCCCAAACAGAATACTTGGAGTTCTTGTGATAAGGCGTGATGACACTCCTGCTTGCCTTAATCTGTTTTAAGGGGTCCTTAAGCAAGGCCATTTTTGCCTTATTGGCCTTTTTGGTTCGGGTAACCCTGGTCCATTCATCCTCCGACTCAGAAGCACTGCTCCCAGAGGTGTCCGTCTGATCTTACAGGTTTTCCCGGATTCTGCGAGCCTGGGAATGGCTGGCAGAATGTGGGGACCTGGTTTCCTGTGTCCTGTGACGCTCAGAGGAGTCTTCAGATCCCTCCTTGCTACCAGGTTTTGATGGGTACCCCCCCCCCACTGACCTAACTGGGCAGAGGTTTTCAGGATGCCCTTAGTGGGCCTACTCTCCTGGGGTTCCCCACTAAATTGCACTGTGCTTGCGTGCCCAGACCCAGATGCCCGCCCCTCCATTCCTGGGTGGTACTGGCCTATGAGTCCCATACTTTTGGCTGGATAGTAATCTGCCATCCCTGTGGCCCTTTGCTCATGTGCGCCAGTGGACATGGGGGTGGCAGAGTCCAGGGACTGGGAGAGATGAAGGCCTCTGGCACTAGTGGTCCTGAGGTTATGCTCAGGTGTTTCCCTTTCCCAGCGAACTTCATCTCTATCAGCCCCTGCTCCCTGTTGCAATGCAAGAGCCTGGGCTTTCAGTTCCTCAACCAAGGCCTTACTAGACTCTATCAGTCTCTCCAGCATGGCTACCTGTTGCTGGAGCCTATCATTGTGTTGACAGAGAGCCTCATTTTCCCTCTGTGCTTCCTGGTTTGTCCTGGAATACCTGGCCAGTCTTTGCTGCAGGAGGTTTACCTCCTGAGTCCCATCCCTTCTGGCATGCTCCTTTCTTGCCAGAGCATCTTCCACCCTCCGGGTCTGCTCTAACAAGTTTTGATGCTCTTTTTGGAGGTCACCCAGGCCCTGGAGGGCCAGGTGATTTTCTTCAATTCTTTCCTTTAAGTGACAGACTTCCTGGCCTAAGGTGTCTCTTTCCTGACTAAGAGCCTGCAACTGTGCCGCCAGGTCGTCCCTCTGCCTTTGAAGGGCACCAGCTTTCTGGCGCTGCTCCTCAAATTCTGTCTGGGTGTCCAGGTCTTTCAGAATCAGTTTGTTGCTCTGCCTTCTCCCTATCTAGTTGGATTTGCAGTGTGGTAACCTGCTCTGTGCATGCCCTGTTGAAATTGATCTATTGCTCCAGCTTTTTCTGGCACTGCAGTAAGGAGTCCAAACTGTCTTGGTCCTCCTTCTGCAAAGCCAGAATTCTGGTATCCTGGTCAGCCTTTTCCTGTTGCACGATATCCATATCCTCCTTTATTTTAATGATGTACTGTCTACTATCATTTTCTGACTCCTGGCTCCTGTGCAGCCTCTGCTCGGAAGAGACCAGGTGTTAGATTGGGCCTTTTCTAACGCCATCTGTTGCCTATTTGCCAGATCTTGGCCTTCAGCACATTTGTCCTGTATGGCTCCCATATATAGATACAAATATGCTGCTATCCTGACAATCTTGTCGTGTTCATCTTTAGCTTTAGGAGCCATATATAGTTCACTCAGGGCCACATGTAATGGACCCTGATCTCTCCATTTGTCTGAACCTGTTTCAGTGATCTGGGGTGCGATTGCTGCAACCAGACCGCCTGGTCCTGATGAGCCCACTCACCTCTCAAAAATTGCTTATGTAAGAAGTGCTCTCTGGCTATTTTGATGTCTACCAGTGTCGTCATTCTGGAAGTTGATTTCCTTCCTGACTTACCGAAGTTAGTATTTTATTTTGCAAAACAGACCGTTTCTTGAGAGCGTTCCTTTTTGAGGGGTGTTTTCACAGCGTAGCACAGCGTGGTGATCCAACAGGATTTATGTATCCTATCAGTTAGTACACTGTATTAAGATGCACAAGCGGTAGGTCTAATCCAGAATCCCGGACGAGCCCCCACTCTGTTAATGACTCCAATTAAGCATTCCCACTAAGTCAGTGCCTTGTCTGGGATTGCTCAAGGGAAGCCCTTATTTATATATTTTTATGACAAGTTATAATCTGGATGATGAACCCTTGTATAACGCCCCTCTCTTAGAATCCCCCTGACTCCACTGAGCCAAGAAGTAGGTTTGTTTTGCAAATTAAAAAAGGTTTATTTGAAAAATTAAACAATAGATATATATCACACTTTTATAATAAATTAATATTTGATATCACACTTAGACATATGGCAGTGATCAACAATGGATGATGTTATACTAGCACACTGGTTTAATTACTTAGGAGTAGTATAGATGATAAGGTAGCTGAGAATGCTTTATGGTTTCAAGGAGATGCAAAGATGAATAAAAGGCAGTACAGAAATACACTTGATATGATTTCAGCAAAAGATAATATGATCACTTTTTCTCTGACAATTCACTCCCCCCTATGCAGTGTAAGGAGATGGAAGTAACACACACAGTCTTCAGGAATACTATCACAGTACAATACGAATTCAGTTCCCCCCTAGCAAGTTGTAGTGCCAGGAATGATTTTGAAACACAGGCGAAAGACTTTCAGGTGATTTGCAAGGGAGTGAAATATGCTAAAATTGATTTTAAGTCCCTCTAGAGGTTCAGGGTGAGTGAGAGATACTTTAAATCAGTTCAGGTCCACACTAACGATGATTAATGAGGGATTATCAGGTTGAAAACGGATTTCAGTAATGGAAGCAAAGGACAGATCTTTCTACGCATGGTTGAAATGAAGCAAAATGTGAAATTGCGGCACTTTTTTACGAGTGCGTCGAGCGCAATTACGGAGGCGCTATAAAGAGTAGCAAGTCAGTTCAGAGCTTGTTGGTTCCAAAGATACAGACGATTTTGTAAAGGTAGTTTTTCAGAAATGAAATTACAGTTTCGGAATTACAGATGCGCTTTGAAAGGTTTGAATCAACAGGATGGCCACACTAGTTCTTATGATGCAGTTCTAAACAGGTTCAAATGTTTTGAATCAGATTATTGTAAGCTAAGAGATGGGTTCTGCACAGTTCTAGCTGGGTACTCACACTATAAATTTGAAAGGAATGGCCTCGTCACGGATCTGGTCAACAAGTTTAGCTGCGGTTCTCTCTGCTCGGCGGGTCAATCAGGCACCGGTTCTGTTCACAGCGGTCTGGTCTGGGTCTCTGGTTCTGCTGGTCTGGATCAAGTGGATTCTGGATACCACCCTGCTTTCTGGGTACTGGTTCTGTTCTGGATACACAGGACTCTTAGCAAGCAGCAAACCGCACAGCCCGGCAGTTGAATAGTTTGCAAAAGATTTTGAGGCCTGCTGAAGAGTTCAGCTCTTTGGAGTTTTTGTTCTGGAGTTAGTCTGTATCTCTGGAGTTCTGGATTCTGGAGTTCTCCGTGAGCGTGCTGCGCAGGAATTCAGTTGAAGGTTGGAAAATGAATGTCCCTGTCCGGCTTCCAGTGGCTCTTTTTATGTCTTTTGAAAATGGGTGTGGATTCTAACTTTCTATGCCCAACCAACTCATGATTTGATAGGTCAAGGATTTCTCTTTGACCTGATTTGAGAAGGGAGCAGTGAGTCATCCTATGTCATCAGGTGTCATGTTTATGGCTCCAAAGAAAGAACACTCCCCTTTGCTTTTACCTTAGAAAATCATTTTCATCACTAAACATATTTCCCAAATACACAAGTGGTTGACACTACATGTACATATCTTATATTACTTCGGGTAGGTCTCTGTTCCAACTCTGATGTTTCTAAGAGCCAGGGTTCAAAAATGGCAACTTATTTTCATTTTTAGTTGGTTTACCAATATTGGATTTTTACCAAAAATTACACAGATGTACACCGCCTTTCTACACATATTCCAGTAAATTTTCATTTTTCTAGTGTGAACCCCGTGTCTGCAATCTCCATAGTTCATGGAGTTTTGCCTCAGAACATGGTACAGAGTACTAACACCTCTTAAAATGTGCACAGAAAAATCACAAGAATAATGATATTAATTATATACTTTTGACAAGTCCATACTATGAATTATCCATCTTTTTAAAATTATGCTACGCCCAGAGGGGTGTGGTTTCCCAAAGCACATGGTGGAATTTCTGGTTTGTCCACTTCCTCCAACTCAAGTTGCTCACAGAGGCACTACCCCTCCCCGTTTCTCTCAAGAGGAAGCCATTTACTACCCCCCCTAATTTAACATTTGCCTGAGCCAAGGAAGGCTCATTGTTCTGTTTCCCTCCAGTCCTAGGTGCTCCTCCCCTGATTCAATCAGGGAGGTGTCATCTCCTTTTGGTGGGGGCAGCAGAATACAGCCAGGCCTGGGAAGAGTGACTGAGCAAGTTTCAACTCCTGTCGGGGGTAGTTGCCGGGCAGATTTCACTTTCTCCAAGCCAGGTTTCAGCCAAATGTCACTTTTGTTCCCAGTTTTTCTTCATTCAAAACAAACTTACAATTTTTACACATGCAGCTAGAATGCTGATTCTAAGTTCAAAACTATGACATTTAACAGTTGCAAACTATGTGACACTCAACAGTAGGTCACTCATTTATTTTAAACATTTAGATTTTAGTGGCTTTCAGTCCAATTTAACTTAAGCTGCTGACATCCACAGCTCGGCCAGTCTCATTATGAACATTATTTTAGGCTCTTTCTTTTCCCAGATTTTGTATGCACACAAGACTTCATTCTGCCAAATATCTGCTGGTGTTCAGTGCGATTTTTGAATATCTTGCAATGTTTAAAATAGGCATTTTTAGCTTGCATTTCAGAGAAACAAAGTTGATTTCAAAGCGCTTTTTGAGCTAACAGGCACTGCTGTTGTTCCTTTGGCACACATTTCACTCATGGCACTCCTGGCCCATCACGCTCGCACTGGTAGGTGACAGGTTAGGCGACCATTTTGGTGTGCGCAAAAACTGCGCGGTTTTCATGGATTCTGGTGAATGTGGGCCTTTCGGCCATCTTGGATTTTCTTAGCCCACAGCACCAAATGTTGCAGCATAATAACTCGAACATGGGTCAAAACCCCTGACAGGTGGAAATTCAAAGCATCAGCAGCCTTTAGAGGCACAGCACTGCCCTGCCTGCTCCAGGCCTGACAACAGTCCGAAGCACTTCTCTTGGATCTTGGCCTGATGAGCAATCTTGGTCCAACGAGCAATCCGGATTCTACACTTGCAGCGGCCTAAGGGCACATACACTGCAGAGCCTTTCTCTCAGTCTGACGATTCTAGATCACTTCTTGGGCAGCAGCCTCCATGGCACACACACTGCTCTGTGGAACAGCTGGTGAAACAAAAGAAAAGAAGAACACAAAGCAGTCTCTTTGAGTGCCTTCCTTGCAGCATACTGCTGTATCTGAATTACCAGGCTCCTGTTATTGCCAGCGCTTGCACCCGACTTTCACAACGTTGTCCCCCGCCACTTTCTTCTGTTCCCCTCTCCCGGGCTTGCAGCCATTTTCCCTTACTTCCTGTCCCTTCTTGTTTTCGTGGTCTTGGAGCCCAATTTCGTAGACTTCTGCCCACGTCACCCTACCAGTGGGGTAAGGGAGGGACATGGACCCTGTTATCTGGGTGCAGGGGAGCCAACTTATAAATTTCCAGGGAGGGGTAGGGGCTTGGGGGGTCCAAATACCGGAAGTGACATCACTGCCAGTTATATGACAGCAAATTTGCATGTAGTCGCCCACCTGGTGCAACAGCGTGCGGGGGGGGCGCGCTCAGAGCAGAACAGTGGAAAAATTGGCTAGCATGCACTGCATATACTAAAGTCAAGTAAGAAGGAGATTTAAGCCATCAAGTTGCATTCCAGTAAGACATCACTGCCCCTACTCCACCGCTCTATAATCGTCCAGGTTGTAGTAGCGCTCCCTCAAAAGGCAGAGCAACACAACTAGGATGGGAGAATGAAATGCTTGCTAAACAGAAGGTACAGCTGCAAGGTGGAGTACCACCACCACCAAAAAAAGGTCCCAATTCAAGGGAACGAGAAGTAAAGACGTTTCCCGATTAAAATCTACCAAGCAAGACGTGTGTGGTGCCATAGTTCAGTAAAACATCAACAATTCAAACTCACAATAGTGCTGCTGTAGATTGGCCAGCCACAAGTGACATTTGCTAAGATGTTACCTCAGGGTAACCAGATAGAGTTAGGGATGAGGCTTAATCTTAAACCTTTCAGTGGACACATCAGATGTTCTGCTGAAGTATAATGCAATCCTCGCTGAAGTATAATGCAATCAAGTGTGGTTTCAGACTTGGGGGAAGTGTGTTAACTGCTTTTAACATTGTAGTTTACCAGAAATTCTGGTAAAGTAGTGTACAATGTTAAAAGGCAGTTACCCAGGCTCACCCTTCACCCAAGTGATGTTTGGGACTGATGGAAGCACTGGCGTCTAAATGTTGTAGCCATGGTTGTCTCCATGTTTTAAAAACTCCCACTTTCCTGGTTTTCAACATTCATTTGAAACACCCCTTATTCAAAAAATGAAGGAGTCAGTAAAAAAAGTACACCCCACTTATGCTTAATATCGTCTTACCTTCCAAGAAACAAGCATACACCTCATTTGTCAGGGACTGCTATTAGAGGCCCTGGCTGGGCCGGTGCTATCACTAGGCAAGGTTAGGCGCTTGCCTATATGTTGGAAATGTTAGAGCTGCAAAATGCTTTTTTTAACACCCCCACACTACTGCCTTGCCTGGTGATTGCACAGGTCCTGTTGTTAGTTACTGTCTGCAGTAAGGCTGGCTGCAGCAGCAGACCAGGTGGCGCAGTGAAAGTTGGGACTTGGGGCCGGGTCAGGGTCACGATGGGTGATTGGGCATGGTGGCAGCGCTGGCACCTGTGCAATGTGCATTAGCACGCCACCAAGCAACACAAGTGCCCCCTTGACCTATCCGATGGTCAACTCAATGGTATGAATGCTGCAGTGCAGTGCGACAACCATGACGCAGGAGTCAGGACAGGTGAGGAGGACCCATGGACTGAGGTGCCATGCCGACTACACTGCCAACCAAGTAAGTAGAAGTACCAGTGCGCAAACCCACGTTAAACGTGCTTACTTACTTGCAGAACACACATGCTGAAAAACTGCATTGAAGGGCTATGTGGTGGCTCAAGAATGGGTTCCACATCAAGACCCAAGCAGACTATTCAAATCAACAAATTCAGAGTCCGTGCCTGCGAGATATCTCAGCAAGATTGGGGGTGAGGGACTGGGGTGTGGTTGCAGAAGATGCAGTGTGTCGGTGACGAGCAGCGTGCAACCAGCGAGACGAGGCCCAGTGCCAGGCTCAGCGCCGTCACCCGTCCCCGGGGCTCCACGTCCATATGGCTGCCTTGGCATGTGTGATTGCCACTTTCACCTCTGACTTCCATTGCTATGCGTGTGACACACAACTATCTTTCAGGCTACCCTCAGTCGCCTCCTCCTCCTCGCTCATATCCGACTGTCTGTCCGCTACTCAGTCACCCCTGCTCCCGCCTTCCTACTTTCACTCTGGCCGGCCTCCCTTGGCCCTGTGCCTGCACCCACCTGCAAGGCTAAAAACCTTGGAGTGATCTTCAACTCCACTCTGTCCATCTCCTCTCACATTTCTGACGTCACTAAAAAGTCTATCAGCTAGACCTCCTCAGAGGTACTCTACCTTTTCTCATTTTCTCCCAGCGACTCTCTGTCTCCAGAGCCCTGGTTCTCTCTTGGTTGGACTACTGCAACAGCCTCTTCCTCAACCTTCCTGCTTCTGCCTTGCGCCCTCTGCAACTCATCCAGAACAGAAGCGCAAGACTTACTCTTGGCCTCAAGACCAGCGACTGCATCTCTCTGGCACTTAAATCCCTTCACTGGCTCCCTGTGGCTGCAAGGATCATGTTGAAGTGCCTCTGCATTGTCCACAAGGGGTTCTGGAGCCTTGAACCTACCTATCTGCAACGTTGCCTACCTAAATACTGTCCCTCCCGAGTCTTCCACTCATCTACCTCCAACCTTCTGTGAATGAGCCGGTTCTCCAAGCAGAGATTTGGATGGAGATACTTATCCATGCTTGCTTGAGGTCACTGTAGACGGATGAAGAGAGAATGAAAGTTTGCAAAATAAAAAACGACATTCACCGAAATCTTCCAAATTGCAAACACTTGGGCAGTTCCACACCACTATTGCCACCCAGGCTCGTTTCTTGGCCCGGGTGAGAGCAGGCAGCTGCCCGGGGCGCAATTGCCCCGGTCCCTGACCCTGACTGGAGGGGTTCACATGTCTGGGTTTGTGGCGGCGATTGCCGAGGGCAGAGAGTTCGGCAGCGCCGTAGCAGGTGCTGGCACTGCTTCTTCTGACTGTAATGTCACATGTTACGGAAGTACTACGTGACATTACGGAAGTCAGAGCAGGCTCCTGCCCACCCCCTTCCTTGACTTTCGCGCCACTTGGGGTGGGGGTGGGCTGGGGGCATAAAAAGGCGCCTTTCCTGTGGGCTGCCCACCTTTGCTGCTGGCTGTATCCTGTGCTCCAGACGGCTGATGTCCTTTCTGCGTTTCTTGTTTCCCGGTGTTGGGCCCTGCGATTCGAAGACTTCACTGCTTTCTTTGCTGCGTTCCTGGCAGAAACATTTCTTTGCAGCTCGGGCTTGTTCGTGTGCACTGTGCACCGCTTCATCAGAAAGAAGGTAGGTGCTATGTTTATTTTATTATGCTTTGTTCTTCTAAGTCCTTGACCCCTTTGTTTGTGTTTTCCCTGTCAGAGCCGTACTATGCATGATTGCTCTGTTGTGCGTGTACTAAGTGTGTGTTTGTGTCAGCATGAAAGTATGAGTGTGTGTTTTCACTGGTCCCCTTTTCCCACTGTGTGCCCCCACTGTGCCCCCACTGTGTCCCAAAGTGTGCCCCCACTGTGTCCCAATGTGTGCCCCCACTGGTCCCCATGTCCCAGTGTGTGACCCCACTGGTCCCCTGCCACACTGGTCCCCTTTTCACACTGTGTGCCCCCACTGGTCCCTGTGTCTCAATATGGGCCCCCACTGGTCCCTGTGTCACGATGTCTGCCCCCACTGGTCCCTGTGCCACAATGTGTGCCCCCACTGGTCCCATATCCCACTGTGTCCCAATGTGTGCCCCCACTGTGTCCCAATGTGTGCCCCCACTGGTCTCCGTGTCCCAATGCGTGCCCCCACTGGTCCCCGTGCCACAATGTGTGCCCCCACTGGTCCCCGTGTCCCACTGTGTCCCAATGTGTGCCCCCACTGGTCCCCGTGTCCCAGTGTGTGCCCCCACTGGTCCCCTGCCCCACTGGTCCCCTTTTCACACTGTGTGCCCCCACATGTCCCCGTGTCCCAATGTTGTGCCCCCACTGGTCCCTGTGTCTCAATGTGTGCCCCCACTGGTCCCTGTCTCACAATGTGTGCCCCCACTTGTCCCCGTGCCACAATGTGTGCCCCCACTGGTCCCAATGTCCCACTGTGTCCCAATGTATGCCCCCACTGGTCCCCGTGTCCCAATGTTGTGCCCCCACTGGTCCCCGTGTCCCACTGTTGTGCCCCCACTAGTCCCTGTGTCCCACTGTTGTGCCCCCACTGGTCCCTGTGTCCCAATTCTGTGCCCCCACTGGTCACCATGTCCCAATGTGTGCCCCCACTGGTCCCCTGCCCCTACTGGTCCCTGTGTCTCAATGTGTGCCCCCACTGGTCCGCGTGTCCCAATGTTATGCCACGTTATATTGAGTTTGGGAGTGGCGCGCGGGGTGCGGTGGGAGTGGGGTGCGGTGGGAGTGGGGCGCGAGGTGGGGGGCGCATTCCTAGTGTTTCACCCTGGGCACCAAATGGGCCAGAAACTACCCTGCTGCCACCCCCCATGGTACGACAGAGGCCGGGCCTTTGTGGGGCCTCAGGCTCCATTAGGAGCCTATTCATGAAGAATATAAAAAGCATACACCTTCTTTTGTCTTCATAAATAGGCTGTTAATGGAGCCCCAGGCCTCACAAAGGCACGGCCCCTGTCGCACTAAGCATGTGTGGCAGGGGCCGTGGATCAGGCTGCTGCTTGTTGATGAAGCAACAGCCCGATCCTTTGGTAATTTATCCTCTTTTTTTTTCTTTTCAAACTGTGGATGCGCGCCCCCCTGGGCATGAGGCTGCGGCCCACCAGAGGGGCACGCCCCACAGTTTGAATACCGCTGCCCTAAGCCCTTCCCTCCAGGACCATATGCCAATATGAGTCCTAGAGGGGAGGGCTTAATCGGACATGTTCGCACTTTTACCCGGCCGGAGAGAAGTGATGCAGTATCGATGGAAAGGGCCATCGATGCTGCATCAATTCTCTCCGGCCGGGGGGGGCTCAGCCCCAACTTGATTATGCCGGGGGGGCTCGGGCCCCAGAGCCCCCCGTACTCGGCGCCCCTGTCTGGGTGCCACCTTGAGGCGGGTGGACCCCTCCCCATCATCTCTGCCAGTACAATAGCACCAGGCACAGTGGGGTCTTTAGTAACTCAAAAAGCTTCTTTTGCCCACCACGTTTTTATGTTATGTTAAATGGGGTTTGTGTAACGCAGTTCAGGCATTTTTGCGTCTTTTTTAGAGTCTTGATTATGTTTTGTGCCCAAATGAACCTCCAAGCTGAGGTTTATAAATGCTGCTTCCTGATTGGCTGAAGTAAAATTCGAGTAGGAAGTAATGCGTTCCTCCAATGCTCGGATTACTTACTGGTAATCTTCATTACTCCTATTCCTACTCCTCCTCGTGCCCTTACTTACCTTTCAGTATGTCCATGCTCACTAGGACTCTTTTTCAAGCTTGCCTCCTCTGGCTCCTCTCCTTCCATGAGGTATAACCTCCCATTTACCCAACACACAGTAGTAAATCCAAAGCCAAGTCATGGGCAACTTTCGCCAACGGGCGTGAGGGATGGGTAGTCTCTACTGGAATGAGGAAGAGTAGGAATAGGAGTAATTAAAATTACCAGTAAGTAATCTGGGCATTACCTCCATGCCCTTCGTCCTCATCCCAGTACTTACCTTTGAGTTATACCAAAGCAGAAACAGGAAGGATGCCCATGGACACTAAAAAAGACACAGGCACCAAGGGTAATGCTAAACTAACCCAACACCAATTTATTCAAGGAACAGTAGAAAAATACAGGAAGACCAAGACACCTGTCACCACCCCAACCAAAAACTGCACCCTGAACCCCCACACCAAAGGAAGTGGAACGGGCCCCTCCAACGAGAACTGGTAATGATGAATGAAGGTGTTAGGTGTAGCCCAGGCGGCCGACTGGAAAATGTCCAGCAAGAGCACCCCCTGCAAGTTAGCCCAGGAGGCGGCCACCCCCCCTAGTTGACCGGCCCTGTACCCGCCCCGCCGGACAGAGGCCCGTAGACTCATAGGCCCAGAGAATCAATGACTTAATCCACTGGCTGATAGTAGGAGGGGAAGCCCTGCGGCCACAGCCCCAGAGCCCCACGCCCCAAAGGTGACCAAGAGATGGTCAGTTAGATGAAAGGACTCAGTCCGGGAAAAATAGTGCAAAACCTCTGGCTTGACATCCAAGCAATGCCAAGCTTCCTCCTCATGAGATTACAGATCATGCAAGAAGGCAGGAAGCACCACCTTGTAAGACCAATAGAACTGAGAGGAGACCTTAGGCACAAAGTGTTAGGTAACATTTCACCTTTCACTTGCTGCTATTTTACATGTATATTCGTGCACTCCCAAACATTTTGTTTATGTTTCAGCCTCCTGTCCTGGCTTTCTGCTAGTGAAGCACAGCCTTCTGCTACACTCCACTGGACTTTTGCTCATCGTTATGGGGAAACTGACTTGTCCTTCTGACAGTCAGTACTGAGAAACAATGTCATATGACTTTGTTGTCACTTTTGGCAACTGAATTTCAGTACGCAAAGTGCATTACTGTACCGCACATGGGGGACCTTGCGTTTTCGGGCCCTAGTCATCCACTAAGGATTTCTTGGTAACTGGACAATGTGCTTTGGTGTAGACTGGTATCAGCCAAGCATTTTCATGTATTTTTATGAACTTTTATGAAAGCCATACCACGCTTACCGGGTTTGGCTCATGACTGTGTCTAGTGTCCGTCATGGCCGTGCCACGAGGTCTTTTGTCTTCTCTTTTGGCCATTTTGTCTGGTGGTCTTCCTCCTGAGCATTGGGAGAGTCCTTATTTGGGCATGCATTCGACCATGAAAACCACTGCTTTTCAAGTGTGAATGCATCTCATGTGTGTGAGATTGAGTATGGAGCTTTTCCTTTCCATTAAGACTAGATTACTACCCATAAAGTAGGAAAGCTTTAGTCCCATAGGTGGGGTAGCCGATTGGTATCTTTGTACGTGTGTGGGTACCCAGGAAGTGGGCTGGGACTGTCTGGTTCCAATCCACACTTCTGGTGCCAGGATGTCTGGGATGCACGAGAGTATGAGAGCCACAGTGGTCCCTGATTGGACCACGGCTGGCGTGCATGAGTGGGGCAGATCTCCTCATTGGCCAGCTTGTAGCAAGCACAGACTGGACATTGGGATAAGAGGAGGGGATCTGAGTGCAGACCTGCAGATCACCCATAGGTCCTAAATGACCTATACACAAAGCCAAGTATCCAGAGAATCGAAGCAGATACAAGGATCATCCGGAACCATGCAGAGAAGGCTTGGCACCCTGAGAACACTGCTGACGTGGTAGAGCCCTGCTTTGCACTCGATCTCTGAAGGTCTTCAAAAGTGCTTTAACCCTTTGGAGTGGTGGGACCAATCACTCTTGATGCCTCCTTGTTGCCCTGCAAACAAGCCTATTCAGAAGTGTCCCTGGGACCTCCAGTGGACTGACCAGCTTGTACCTTGGCCCCTGCATTGGAGCGTTACTTTATCAGGTTTCGTCTCAATCTTTCGGGAAATCCTAGTTCGCACTGCAAAGCATTTCCTTGGCAAATGTTGTTATACCAGCTGCTTTGGGCCATGAGAGAGGAGTGTGCATCAGACCGCAAGACTTACCTGCCCTTGTGTCACTCTGCGACAGTAGCAGTCACTGCTGGTGTCTTTCCCTCCTTTTGTCCTGCATTTGTGACAAGAGATCCAGCTCCAGTTGTAAACCGGACCTGCATCTGCACCTGCAGTGCCTGTGCGCTTTGAAGCTTAACCAATAAGGTGATTTCGTACTCCAGGCAACTATCTCCAAGCCTGCTGAATTTTGGACCCGGAGTGAGCGACGGCCGGTGAGCAATCGGACCACTTACCGGTGGTCCCTAGTCCATCCAACCCGTTTTTATGCTCAAAGGATCCCTTGTAGTCCTTTCCTTGGCTTGCGTAGCTCTTGCTTCCCAAAGCCGTCTGAAAGTTGGGGACAGCTTGTTCTCCTCAACAGATCCTCCTCTGACTCTGATCCTCCTCTGACTCTCAGATCCAAATTTCCACATTCCAGAATCCTCTCTAACTTTTTCTCCCCATTGAATATTGTGCTTTGTAGCTTTTCGCATCACTGAGTGCTCTTACACACAACCTTGACACTCAGCACAAGGCTCTGATCTTCGTAAGGCTGGACTTAATAAGTTAAGGTTATCCATCTCTGGAGTAGACCAATGTATTAAAGTGTGTTTGCTTTCCCTCCTGACAGGTTTTGTCAGGAAACCGCACTTTACTGCATTTACTGAAAAGTGACAGTACATATAATTTACATAGTGTGTGTTTAAGTGGTGATAATACTGTGTTTGCAACTCTCCACTTGTGTTTGTTCTGGGCCTAATACATTGTATATTTGTTATACTACTGTCTAAGGGTAATTCTTGTCGTCTTACTGAGTGTGCTCATCCAAGAACTCAGTTCACCCCCACTAATCCTGAGACTTAGCCTTGACTGCTCTCCAAGCTACCTTGAATTGTCCTAGCTAATTTCATAGAAATGTGCCCTTGTTTCGCTAATAAGGGTCGCCTCCTAAACATCTGTTCAACGGAGCAGATTTAGAAACCCATTCTAACAAATTGATGTACAGCGATGGAATAAGAACTGAAGTACTTGGGTGTTGCTCAATGGAGTGGCACTGGATTACATTTACACAGTAACACAGTGACTTTTATTAGCCAGTAGTTGTAAACCACTTAACTTAAAAAATAGAATCAGTCACTGATATTACTTTGGCTGCTTCTAAATCTGAAACACTAAGAAGGCTATGTGCAGAAAGAGGGATCACTACCACTGGCACAGAAATTGAGTTAATCCAAAAGATTGTTGATTGGCAGGAAAGAAGAATTGTTCCTCTTCCCTCGTATGATAGTGCAGAAAGTGATGGAGCTGTTCCCAGTAACAGTCATGATGTTTCTGTTGCTGCCATCATATATAGAGAGAGGATGAGGATGATGGCTTATCCACTGGGACTTCTGTTTCTTCTGAGGCAGATGCTGTGTTAGATCTCAAGAGACAAAAACCTAGTCTGAGAGAAAAGGAACTTGAATTTAACATGGCTAAGCTAGAGAATGAAAATTGGAAAAACAAAAGCACAGGTAACATCAGTTGGAGCATGCAGAGAGTCAAGCTTCTAACAGCTCCTCAAGGGAGTCTGGGAATGGTTCTGATCCCTCTTCACATCCTAGATTTCCTAAAGATCTGCTCAGTGTGTATGATGAGAAGAATGCATGATGGACTGGCTGTCTGCTTTTGAGTATGCATGTGAGGTACAATAAGTAGTAGATGCTGATAAGATTGCATGGTTGCTCCCTAGACTGCCCCACTCTGGCTGCAGTGTCATTGTGGAAATGTCCAAGACTGAGAGAAAGGGCTTTGCAAAATTGAAGCAAACCCTGATCTTGATGGTTGGGAAGACTAATGCGCAATACTTGAAAAGATTCAGGGAGTACAAGAAAAGAGATGGTAGTACTTGGTAGTACTTGGGTCAAATGTGTAACTGAATCTTTGAAGAATGTTACTGGTTGAATGGAAGGTTATAAGGTTACCACTTTTGAAGGCATGATTCATTTAGGCATGCTGGGAAATATTTTGCCTCATTTCCTCTTGAGCTTAAGCAGCATCTGGTTCACTCTAAGGAGATAGATCCTAAGAAGTTAGCCACTGCAGCAGATGTATGGGTATCCCACAGGGTGTCCCATAAAGAAAAACCTGTTTCTGGTAAGCAGGAAGAGGGGAAGAAGCAGAAAGAGAAAGAGAGTAGGTCATCTGAAAAATCTTCATCCCAAGAGTACCACAAAAATGTAATAATGGTAAGTCACATGACCAAGTAAAGGGTAGTGGGACTAATCATCCCAAGCACAACTCTGGTTACTCTAAGCCTCCCTATGTCCCAAGACCCAGTGAATCTTGTGTGGCGTGAGGAGCAAGTGACCATGTGAAGGAGTACTCCAGATGTAAGGTCAAAACCTTGGGGGTCCTCTCTGTGATTCAGGCCTTCCACCGTGAGGGGGAAGACATACTCACATGGGCATCCTTCCCTTCTGATTCCTTACCCTGTGGGATAGGATCAGAAGTAGTCTTAGTTGCCCTGGGATCCTGGAACCCTAGAGTAGCTGAGTCATATAGCTCCATCCCTGATAATACAAAGCAATACTTTAAGGACAGTGTCTTGGTAGATGGTGTAGGCACCTCTGCCATCAGGGATACTGGGGCCAGCAGAACTGTAGTGGATTCCATTTAGAGCAGCCCCCTCTGATGCCGACTAAGTTGGCTGATGGACACCCCTCTCAAGTTTCCAGTTATGCCTGGAACTTTATCTGTGAATGATGGAGTAGTAAGGATAACTATAAGTGTTCAGAGGCAAGTCCCTGGGAGAGTGCTGATGAGAAATGATCTCAGAGACTTAGGTCTTGTAGGTGATACAGCATGACGACCCTGCACTAGGTCACAGGCCAAGGCTGCCCTGGACATAACCCACATGACCATCCCGAATTGTAGAGTTTACTTGCAGAGGTTAGTCCTGATAGGGAAGAGTTCAGTAAGAGGCAATGTGAGTGCTCATCTTTAGAAGGACTTAGGAGACAGGCCTGTTCCCAGCTTTAGGGTGAACATCCTGGGAAACACAGAATGTATTGGGAAGGTGGGCTGTCATAAAGTGAGCCCACAGGGTCCACTGAAGGAGACCATAGGAGGTTGGTTGGTACCATTTCAGTGAGACCCTTCCTCCTGCAGTTGGCACATGAGGTCCTCTTTGCAGATCATCTTGGTATCAAGAAGACTAAGGAAAGGTTATCCATGCACTTCTACTGGCCCAAGATGGGGATCCAGGTAGAAGGCCACTGCAGGAGTTGTGCCACTTGCCAAATCTCTGGTAAGACTGGCACAACAATAGGGCTCCATTGGTACCACTCCCTGTAGTGGGTGTACCATTTGAGAAAGTGGGATTGACATTGTTGGTCCCCTTGACTCTCCAATGTCCTCTGGCAGCAGGTTTATTCTGGTGTTAGTTGACCATGGCACCTGGTATCCTGACGCAATCCCACTGTAGTCAATAGCTGCCAGGTCACTTGCTAAAGCATTGCTTGGCATTTTCACTCGGGTTTGATTTGATTTGGGAATTTGTATCGCGCATATCCCTGAGGAACCAAGCAGTAAACTGCATCTAGGCACAGATCTAGTATGCAGAGGGAAGAAAGGTATATAGTACAACAGCTAGTTGAGTTGATACAAACAGGTGTGTTTTCAGTTGCTTCCTAAAAATAGCCAGGGACTCAATATGTCGCAGATAAAGCGGGAGTGTGTTCCGGGCACGGGGACCAGCCACTGAGAAACGCCTATTCCTCAAAAGAGTGGTTTTAGAAGGGGGGATTACCACAAAACCTTGATCCATCAATCGCAGGGAGTGCGTTAGATTGTAAATCATAATTTGTTATGTTAAATATGCTGTAGCCAACCACATATACATCTGAAAACGAGGCACAACAGCTTAAACTGAATCCGCTGCTGGACCAGCAGCCAGTGAAGCAGTGAAGACTTCTGCAAAACTCTGAGACTGGTGATTTCCATGGCAGAGAGACAATCATGCGTACTGCTGAGTTTGGGACCACTAAAAGGCGCTGTAGTTGAGAATTTGAACTGCCTACAAGGAGCACATTACAATAGTCAAGCCTGGCATTGATGAGAGTACCTACTACCGCTGATCTATATTGCTCAGATATAAAATGGAGAAGAGGTTTGAGAAGCTTCAATTGGAAATATACAGATTTAATTATCTGATTCACCTGTAACTTGCAACCCAAGCAGGACTGGCAAATGTATCATAGGTTCTTTACAGATTCTGTGCATTTGGAAGCAGTTCCAAAAAGTGTCAGACAGGGGAGCCAAATACACTAATTCTGTCTTAGTTGGATTCAACTGACGTGTATTCTCAAGCACCTATAAGCAAATTCTTTCTGTGCACTTCAGGACATGCTCCATTACCTCTAAAGGATTGGCTTCCCTAAAGAAGTTGTGTACAGAGGCAACAACTTCATGTCCAAGTGCATGCAGGCCATGTGGAAGGAGTGTGGGGTCTCCCATAAGTTTTCATCAGCTTACCATCCACAGACAAATGGCCTAGTTGAGAGATTTAATAGAACTCTCAAAAGCATAATTAAAGCTCTTGAGGATCCCCAGAGGCAAGAGTCAGATCTCCTTCTTCCATGCTTAATGTTTGCCTACAGAGAGGTCCCTCAGCAAGGGGTTGGATATAGTCCCTTTGCGCCTCTCTTTGGTCACCTTGTCAGGGGACCCCTAGCTACAGTCAAGGAAGGATGGGAGCTCCCCACTCCTTCTGTTACTACAAATGTAGTGGACTATGTGTTAGATCTGAGAAAGAGGATTGTCTTACAGATGGCTCAGGCCAGGGACAAGCTGAAAGCTGGTCAGGCATTGGTCAAACATTGGTATGACCAGAAGGCTTCATTTGTGCACTTTCCCCAAGGCTAGGAAGTCCTGATCATGAATCTCATAAGGCCTATGGCCCTACAGGATACATGGCCAGGCCCTTATAGAGTTGTGGAGCAACTCAGAGAGGTAAACTATTCAATTTACCTTGCAAGACCTTCTCAAGCCCCAAAGTTGTTCTCCATAAATAGACTGAAGACATTCATCCATAGGTTTGAAATGGCTGCTCTGCTCTTGCCCTCAGACAGAGAGGAAGAAAAATCTGAACCCCTCCCTGAAATGTTCCAAGGTATTCCTCAGATGGCTCCATTGAGGGTGTCAAATTAGCCCCTCAGCTGTCAGCTCAGCAGCAAGGTGAGGTGAGACCTTTGCTGAAGCAATTCTCCACCTTGTTTTCACTCACTCCAGGTTGACACCTTGGTGTAAACATGCCATTAACACTGGAGATAGTGTGCCTAACAAACGTAGTAGCTATAGGATGCTAGACAAAGTTAGGTCCCACATTAAGTCTAAGATCAACAAGATGTTGGGGTGATTGAACCCTCCAGTGGTTCTGGCACCAAAGGCAGTGACCTCTGAGTTGAGGTTCTGTGTAGATTACAAGGCTCCGAATGTTGTCACCAAGACAAATGCTCACCCCCTACCAAGAACAGAAACATTGGTAGACAAGCTAGGTGCTGTAAAGTACCCGAGCACCTTTGATCTCACCCAGGGTATTGGCAAATAACCCTGACAGAGAATGCTAAGGAGAAGAGAGCATGTTCAACTCCAGAAGGGCATTGCCAGTTCAGGGTAGTGCCATTTTGGTTGGAGATTGCACCGGCCACATTTCATAGGTTGGTTAATCATGTTCTGAATGGGCTGGATGAATTCTGCATTGCATGTCTGGATGATATAGCAGTCTTCAGCCCCACTTTGGAGGAACATGTGAAACACCTAAGGATTGTGTTGCAGGCTCTTCAGAAGGCCTCCTGGCCATAAAGGCCAGCAAGTGTCAAATTGGTCAGGGTTCAGTGGTCTACCTTGCGCATGAGGTTGGTGGAGGTAGAATTCAGTCTCTTCCCAGCAAAGTACAAGCAGTACAAGACTGCTCTAACCCCCACAACCTAAACCCAAGTAAGAGCTTTCCTGGGCCTCACTCGGTACTACAGGAATATCATGGCAGACTATGGTCTCTTGCTCTGAGAAGTGTGACAATGCCTTTCAAGGCTTAAGGGACTCCTTGTGCCAGGCCCATGTTCTCATGGCACCTGACTAGCACAAATCATTTATTGTGCAGACAGATGCCTCTGGGATAGATGCAGTTCTATCACAGTTAGATGAGAAATGTAGGAACACCCTATTGGTTTCATCAGACGCCAGCTTAAGGACAGAGAGATCAGGTGGTCCACTGTGGAAAACAAATGTTTTTGCATCGTGTGGGAAGTTGCTCAGGTGGTCCATTAGCCTACAAGGCTTTGACTTCACTATTGGGAATAGCCAGGTGTCCTACATAGCAATGCTGATAGGTTGTCTAGAATGTTTAACCAACCTAAACATGAGCCTCATACAGGGGTGGATTAAGTCCCCCTGTCCTTAGTCTGGGAGGGGTGAGTGTTACGTAAAATGTCACTTACTGTTAATTTACCTCAATATTTTTGGAACCCCCCAAACCATTTGCTTATGTTTCAGTCTCCTGTCCTGGCTTTCTGCCAGTTGAGCACAGCCTTCATCTGCACCCACTGGGCTTTTGCTCATCGTTATGGGGAAGCTGATTTGTCCTTCTGACAGTCAGTACTGAGAAAATGTGTTTCTCTTTGTCTTATGACTTTGCTGTCATTTTTGGCAACTGAATTTCAGTGTGCAAAGTACTTTACTGTATCGTGCACTGGGGTCCTTGCCTTATTGGGCCACAGTCACCCACTAAATATATTTTGGCAACTGGACAAAGTGCCTAGGAGTAGATTGGTCGCAGCAGAAGCTTTTTAATGTATTTTTATGAACTTTTACCAAGCCATAACACGCTTACTGCGTTTGGCTCATGACTGTGGCTAGTGTCTGTCATGGCTGTGCCACAAGATCTTTTGTCTTCTCCTTTGGCCATTTTGTCCATTGGCCTCCCACCTGATCGTTGTGACCTGTGGAGTCCTTATTTGGACATGTATTCACCCAGGAAGTGGGGTGGGACTGTCTGGTCCCAAACCACACTACTGGTGCCAGGATGTCTGGTGTGCACAGGAGCATGAGAGCCGCAGTGGTCCCTGATTGAACTACTGCTGGCATGCATGAGTGGGGCTGATCTCATTGGCCAGCTGGGTGTGAGCACACACTAGACTTTGGGATATGAGGAGGGGCTTTGAGTGCAGACCTGCAGATCACCTGTGCTCTAGAACCTTGATGCATCTCTTGTGCTAGTTGGAATTATCAATAATTATCTCAGACCAAATAACTGGACCAAATCAAGGAAAATGCTAAAATACAGGTTTAATCTCAATAATGAAAACAGCGAAATCTGGTAGGCATCGAACTGATGCAGACATGCTCACATTCAAATAATTCTTACACAAAGGTTTTATACTAAGATGTGCATCTATAACGTCATCCTATGTGGCAAATCATAAAAACCTATCAACGGGAGGCATTGAACTAGGGGAACATGGCGACATATAGAGAACCTAAAAGTTAGTGTGCCATTGGCTGTCTCCTATCTGTAGGACACTGTTAGGCAGAATCATATGCAGTACCCTTTGTGAACACTGCGCACAATTAAAACTACAAGTGGCAGTACAATTTCACCTTTGGTACCATCATGTACTACACAGTAATGTGCTGCCAGTCGCTGAGCAGCCAGAATTATCTCAAGAGTAAAGTGAGCAGTAGAACAAGTTGCACAAAGGACCAACAAATACAGTGATTCAAACAAACACTTAATCAAGGTTTCTTGGTAAAAGGATATACATTTATTTACAGTCATTTGGAAAACATTCCACTAGTAATAGCAGCTCAATATCACAATCTAATATACTACAAATACACAACCAATAAGTTACTGAACTTACTGAAAAAGACAAGGTATAAGAATCAACAACACAAATACGTTCATAAGCAGGGCAAAGGGTTTCAGTTCACTACAACCTGCAATTAAATTCAATAGGCCTGGGCCAAAGTCAATGGTTCAGAGTCTTTGTGTAGGAAAGCACAGTTCTGGTAGTAAACGGTTAAGTCTTTGCACATATCTTAGAAGAATTTGGTCAGACGCAAAGTTAGATGTTGGTTTAGGGAAGGACAAGCCTTCGAAGTTGGGAAAGTTTCACAAACTTTCACCGTGGCTGAAAAGATTTCCGAACCGCGTTTACACAGTAACTTTAAAGTGAAGAAGAGATGTAGCTGAGGCTATTGTTCCTGGCAGTTCTAGCAGATCTCACTGTTACTGAGCTTCAGTTGTGGGGACAAGAAGGGGGATGTTGAGAGGTTCCTGCACTGCCCAGGGAAGAGGCCACAAGATTAAGTTTAAGGTGTGAGTGTCTTAAAGTCCACAAACGGGTTTCCTTCCTACTGGCTATCCGGTTATCAACAGCATTCTGAAGAAAATTCGACCAGGATGGGGACGGTGTCCAGGTGGCTTGCGAGTTGGTTGTTCCCACCAAACTCAAGGGAAGAAGTTAACCTTGAAGGGCTTCCCTGTCGATGGAGTTTCAGGCAATTCGGACCTGCAGCAGGGATTCACCGGTCATCCAGGAGTTGCAGCAGTCATCTTCCTTCAGCTTGTCTTTGGTTCTTTCGTTCCAGTGGTCGACTCTGCTTTCCAAGTTCCAGAGACCGGCTTTTGAACAGTTTTACCCGATTCATTTCAGCCTGGCTGTCACTAACACAGCAGGGAGGCTGTCCTTGCCAGACAGCCAGCCGGCCAATCATGCCAGAGTGCATTCATGTTGCCTAGGAGACAAAGCACAGGGAGTTTCGGGCACCTCCATCCCATCCTGTCCACCCCAGACACTCAGGCGCCAGAGGAGGGCTTCAGCACTGAGGCCTGCCAAAGGCCAACAAACAAAGGGACCAAACACGTGTTATACTGATTATAGCAGCGGATTGTTCCTTGCAACATTGTAGAGCAGATTGCTCTATAGACCTCCCCAGTTGGATGGCAACCCCATCCACTAGAAGTACGTGTGTGAAAATAAAACCCAAGTGGTTGAGATTCGTCAAACTACTCATTGTCTTCCCAATTAGTCAATTGTCTGCTCAGCCTTTAGCCAAGGTCTTCCCTCTGTAGTTGGCCTTGTAGCTTCTCACTGGTCTGGAACTTTCCGGAAGTGTATGCACATAATTTTCTTCACTTGGGCTTAATAAACAGCCCCTCTTCTCGGCTTCTGCATCACGTGTTAGGAGTCACAAATGTGTCCATTTCAACAGTTTATTTACTGCTATTTGATTCGATTTAACAGGGTGTCATTACTCATCTTGTCACCTTTTATAAGGTAGACTGCCACATTTTTTTAAAAAGGGGTTCGATTTCTCAGAACAGGAAACAAATATACATTTTCTATACAAAGGGTCCGAAAAAGATTTCCCCTCTCTATACCGATTGAGGGTCGTGTTGGTGGTGCTTTTACATGATTAATAGGTCCCACCATTAGCTTGGACATCCATAGTGGATGTGTAGATTGCGATGTACATACTTATATCTTGGAACCAGACACCAGTCTTTTAAGATACAAAAAGTTTTCAATTTATTAATAATTCATTAAAACCACAAGGAAAAATCAAGAACAAAAATACATAAAAAATAGGGGAAACAAAGAATAAATTGCATACACTCTTTAAAAATCATTTATGCAGAGGTCAAATTTTCCAAATTAACTAAGACTCTTAATCCTTCACAGTCTTTTCAGATTTTCAACATGTTTTGCCCATTAAAGGCTTGATTAAAGCAAGCTCAAAGAGTTCCCATGAGGAGATGTTATTGGCAGGGAGGGGAATGAACTGGGTGGGAATGGCCATAGGATTAGCATGGCCTTGAGCAGTCAATGGGCTGGCAAATAACCAACAAACTATGTGTCGCTCCTCAAATGCCATTTCTCCCGATCTGTACTCTAATGCAATCATTTTGGCTTATAGGTTTCACAAGTCCAAACTAAAAAAGGAGCTGGAGGCTACCTGTTTCTACATAAGCGGTCCCCCTCCACTTCTTTATAAAATGAACCCCAAAATATACATAGGTTAAATAAAGTTTTATTTGCCAGCCCATTGTCTACTCAAGGCCATGCTAATCCTCTGGCCATTCCCACCCAGTTCATTACCCTCCCTGCCAATAACATCTCCTCATGGGAACTCTTTGAGCTTGCTTTAATCAAGCCTTACCATTAAACTATGCACTTGAAGTGCCTGTCAGTGTTCTCCAAAGCAGTCTTCTGAGAGTTAATGACTCAAATGGTGTTGTAGGCCAGCTAATCTTAACCAGGTCTGCCTTCAGCCACTTGGTTTATAAGCACTATTCATGTCCTTCAGTAAAGTCCTGTTAAAAGCAAGCATTTGCAAAGCCAACCATTTTGACTTGTTTATAAGTATTAGGCATTTGCCAGGCACAGCTATTATATGCCCAGGTACTCACACAATGTTGCACCTTCTGCCTTCAATGGCCAGTTAATACCACTATGATAGCACCTGGCAAGTACCTTTTCCCATGCCTACACAAAAGCTCAAACTGTTGGCATTGCCAATGTGTGTCTCAATGGGACTGCAGAGTGCAAATGAGTTTGGCAGTGTAAATACCACCAAAGTGAGCTACCATTACAGAAAGTGATAACAGTAATTCTCTGCACAATTTAGAGTTTTTATTGCTCCACATTCTCATGTTCCATAGGACTTCATTGGGCAGCGGTGGTATTAACACAACTGGCAATACTACTGCAATCATTACTGCCATTACCTTCATTCACTACCAGCCGATTTTGGGGTTTTGGGTGTTCAAATTCATAATCAGGAAGTGGTGTAAAACAGGGAGTGTTTAGGAATACCACCTGTTTACATTTTCACCATACTTGTACTGTGGCCCTATCCAGAGAGCAAATTCTGTAAAGTCAATCATAGCAGCCCATACTACAGCTCTTGCCCATCGACTACTACAGCTCTTGCCCATCGACTACTGCATCTCTTTCCCATCGACTACTGCAGCTCTTGCCCATCGACTACTACAGCTCTTGCCCATCGACTACTACAGCTCTTGCCCATCGACTACTGCATCTCTTTCCCATCGACTACTGCAGCTCTTGCCCATGGACTACTGCAGCTCTTGCCCATCGACTACTACAGCTCTTGCCCATCGACTACTGCATCTCTTGCCCATCGACTACTACAGCTCTTGCCCATCGACTACTGCATCTCTTGCCATCGACTACTACAGTTCTCGCCCATCAACCAATGCACCCCTTACCCATCGACTACTGCAGCTCTTGCCCATCGACTACTGCATCTCTTGCCCATCGACAACTACAGTTCTCGCCCATCAACCAATGCACCCCTTACCCATTGACTACTACAGCTCTTGCCCATCGACTACTGCATCTCTTGCCCATCGACAACTACAGTTCTCGCCCATCAACCAATGCACCCCTTACCCATCGACTACTGCAGCTCTTGCCCATCGACTACTGCAGCTCTTGCCCATCGACTACTACAGTTCTTGCCCATCAACTACTGCACCCCTTCCCCATCGACTACTGCAGCTCTTGCCCATCGACTACTACAGCTCTTGCCCATCGACTACTGCAGCTCTTGCCCATCGACTACTACAGCTCTTGCCCATCGACTACTACAGCTCTTGCCCATCGACTACTGCATCTCTTGCCCATTGACTACTACAGCTCTTGCCCATCGACTACTGCATCTCTTGCCCATCGACAACTACAGTTCTCGCCCATCAACCAATGCACCCCTTACCCATCGACTACTGCAGCTCTTGCCCATCGACTACTACGGCTCTTGCCCATCGACTACTGCATCTCTTTCCCATCGACTACTGCAGCTCTTGCCCATGGACTACTGCAGCTCTTGCCCATCGACTACTGCATCTCTTGCCCATCGACTACTGCATCTCTTGCCCATCGACTACTGCATCTCTTGCCCATCGACTACTACAGCTCTTGCCCATCGACTACTGCAGCTCTTGCCCATCGACTACTACAGCTCTTGTCCATCAACTACTACAGCTCTTGCCCATCGACTACTGCATCTCTTGCCCATCGACAACTACAGTTCTCGCCCATCAACCAATGCACCCCTTACCCATCGACTACTGCAGCTCTTGCCCATCGACTACTGCAGCTCTTGCCCATCGACTACTACAGTTCTTGCCCATCAACTACTGCACCCCTTCCCCATCGACTACTGCAGCTCTTGCCCATCGACTACTGCAGCTCTTGCCCATCGACTACTGCAGCTCTTGTCCATCGACTACTGCAGCTCTTGTCCATCGACTACTGCAGCTCTTGCCCATCGACTACTGCAGCTTTTGCCAATCGACTACTACAGCTCTACCCATCGACTACTACAGTTTTTGCTCATAAACTACTGCACCCCTTACCCATCGACTACTGCATCTCTTGCCCATCGACTACTACAGTTCTTTCCATCAACTACTGCAGCTCTTGCCCATCGACTACTGCAGCTCTTGTCCATCGACTACTACAGCTCTGCCCATTGACTCCTAAAGCAAAGGTGAGCTCAGGTCGATCAGCAGTTAGCGGTAGTGTCACTGAAAGGGTTGGGGGCTCCTGTCGTCTCCTCCACATGCATTATTAGCGTTAATTGAAAGATAGCTTTTAAGACACGCAGCCAAAGATTTCAAACATGATGGCAATGATTTAGTAATTGTGCTAATTAGCTACTGGTTCAATAAGGGACCACCATGATCTATATTTAAACAGCCTTCCAAATTCAATTAGTACTTCGGTTTGAGAACTTATTCTGGTGCCTGCAAGGTTGCATTTTATAATTATAATTGGCAAGTTGACAATCAGTGTCCATTAAAGAAACACCAGTGCTTTTAATTCTTATATGTACTTTTTTTCGTCCTTGTTTTCTAGTGCTTCTTTAAGATTGATGAGTGATTGACAGGTGGCTCTCTACAATGAAGGGTTTCACAAATGGAGAGATCCAGGCTTGAAGGGATTGAAGCCGAAAGTGAGTTGGAGGGAGAGGCTGAAATCACAAGCGAGCATCGTCAATTACTCCATTCTGCTCGATATGGATGTGTAAAAATGTTACCACTCACCAAACAATCCAATCACGGGTTAGTTTGGTGAGCATCTTTAAAGGCAGCTGGCAAAGCAGCAGACAGACACCCACAGAACACGTAACGCTCGTTCCCAGTGCCTGGGTGGAACAGGATACAGCAACCCCCTTCCCTGGGTTACATAGCTTTGATAAGTCAACACAACATGGTCTTATATGGAAGGGGAGTACCAAAGAGCTTTCGAGGGTCATGGTATACAATGTAGCGCAGTATCCCAACCTGTTCTACACGGTTCTCATAAAAGATGCGCACCATATAGGATTAGGCTAGTGTAAGGCAATACAGCACAATTCAAGATGCCAAACATGGGGGTAGGTAAACTCTGCAAGTAAAGCATAGAAAACATTCAAATGAATAGCAGCGCACCAATATTTTCCACGACAATTCCCGTCCATTTGTCAGTCCAGTCTCATTCATTTACTGACTCAGGGTTACATATGTCACATATCTGTAAATCCTGACAGTGCAGTTCTTTGGTGGTTTTCATTAAGTATTGCATTTAGGTTACTCTCAGAGGCTTAATCTGCTTCTTTCGAATACAGGTGCATAAACCTTTGATAAGAAAGAGCAAACAATAAACACTCCGAATGAGGAGGATCATCAGAGCAGTCTGCAGGACAACCCAAGACCCCACGGACCAACCGGGACTGTTATTCTCATGAAGTCTGGTCGACAGTCTTGTGGATGTGCGATACAATGTCAGTGATATTACTATCCGAATTTGGTATGTAAGTGCAACATTTAATTGTCAAAAGAGCGCACACAGCCCTTTTAGAAGGTAAAAGAGTGCTCTATGGTTTTGGAGTGCCATAGTTCGGATCGCAACCTACTCATGGGACAGCAGAAAGAGGGCAGAGGAGGTGGCATTAGCTGAAGCTTCTAATAGGCTGGACGGCTTGGACAGATTGTCCTGGTTCACTTTTACCATTAGACCACGGATGAGGTACCCTACCCCACTGATGACATTTTACCACACTGAACCTCTCTTCAAACAGGAAGGAGGGAAGGTTTTGGAGTGGCATATTGCCAGCATGACTTACCATATAATAACTTCCTCTCACATTTTTGAGCAACCAGGAATAAGCAAGCAATCATGATACAAATAAAGTAAGTCCAATTAAAGAAATTAATAATAGGTGGCAAACTCAGATTCACAGAAGGAAAATCCTGGATCAAAAGCAGAGGCGACATTGTTGGTTATTACACTGGTATCTGTTGAAAGATAATATTGACATTTACTGTTTTCCATGAATAGTGGCTCCTGGCTTGGTTAACAACACAGGCCAGTAGCCGGTGAGGAAACTTGAAGAGCGGTAGGATTCCAAGAAAATTTGGAGAACGATTAACCCCATCTGGGAATGGTGACTACCGCAGGGTCCTGGACACTGACTTCGAGATACCAGGTAGAGCTCCCGGCAGACATCTCCCCAATTGAAGTGTACAAGGGCTCTATGAAAACCAGAAGTCAAATCATGAGGGAGGTGTGCAACTGGACCGTAGTACTCGTGACAAGTGGTGTTCAAAGCATCAATCCCAGTGAGGTCAGGGAAGAAAAAGAGCACTGACGCAGTCAGATTCATGATGCCCTAGTCACGCCAAAGTCAAGCTCGGAAAAAGTCTCAAAGAATAGGCAAGGGCAGTTTGCGGGTAGTTCTTAAACATCAACTAAGGGACAATATTCAACAGTTCAGGAAGGAAGGATGAGGTTGGCATCAGTAGAAAAGTCCCCAAAGAGCCATGAGTGACCTCAGTTCCTGGAAGCAATCAGGACTGCCCCCTTAGTCCAAAGGAAATAAACCAGCTGAGTCAAATATAACATTAGATCCACAACAAAAAAAGCATTCCACTCATGCCGAAACAAAGTATAACAACGAGATGGCATCAAATGGGGCCAAATCCTGCAGTACAGGGCATATCCATGGACAGGTTTCCCAATCCTGCCCGTGTACTACCACACCAGGAAGATGCATCTCCTGTCTGCAGACAGTTCAGTGGGTGTGAAGCCCATAACATGGAGAGGTTTCTTTTAGTATTCTATATCACAAAGGAAAGGATGCCACCTCCTGACTGCAAATATTCATAATCTGCCCTCCCTAAATCACAAAAGACACTGATTGCTGAAAAAAATTGACTACCCAATATAAAATATTTTACAAAACATTCTTTTAAATAATTGTATTACCTGATACAAAGAAACAAAATAACTCACAAATATCCACAATTAAAAGCACTGTAGGATGTATACACATTCAATTCAGTAATCCTTCTATTATATCCATGATCACGTTAGACAACACATTCAAAATGTCAAATACAATTTGTTTGCAAAGCATACAATCATGCATATATACACCAATGTGTATCCTATGTAGCCCTACATGTTTCTGTCCATCTATTCCAAAATGTGCCATACATTCCTCAGGGTCTGTAATGTTCAAACCTAGCGTGATCTAAAAACCTATACAATAATTAGGGTAATTCCATGGACTTCCACAATGACACTCCACTCAATGTTATGGTACATGACATCCTACTCCTTCCTCAATCTAAAAAAAGAGAGAGACACATACTTATTGAATTGTCAGGTCAAAAGTACCAAACTAATATCCAGACAATGGATATAAATATACATCATCTGATAATATCCCAAATATATATTCACTCATAGAAGTACCTGAAAGGTGCACATGGTATCCCCTAACCACTGATATCAAATATTGCGTCATTCCAAATCGGACTTCTTATTCAAACGCTTAGGTCTCATTTAGCCATTTTGCAAAGCAAGACCAAAACAGGGGCGATCTCAACACATTTATCACTCAAATGGACACATCTTCAACACACCACAGTATATTTTTTTCATTGGGACGTCATCACGTAAAAAACGTTGGTCAGTGTATGGCGTTTTATCCAACACTGATGCAGCCAGCATTTAAAGCGATCCTCCATGATTAAACATCATCCAACTGTTACGAAGTCTAATGTTATTCATCCGAAGTCTAATGTTATTCATCCGAAGTCTAATGTTATTCATCCGAAGTCTAATGTTATTCATCCGCTACACTCGACAAAGCAGCTGCAATATTATGTCAGACCCTTTGTGGGAAAGATTAGATGTTACATACAAGATATGAAGGATGCGATCAACAAAATAGAAGGTTTCGAGTTCTCACTGTTGACACATTTATTGATCTGTCTAGACAACCAGTCCCTGGACAAAAGGATACCCCAGTCATCAATATTCTCCAGAAGTACTGATGATCATTCAGTGCGCAATGTATTCATTTTATGGTGCACTGAATATTCACTAACAAAAAAGTGTATTTCAATTTCAGGGCAGTTTTCATGTAGGTAGGGCTGTGGGTGCAGAAATGGCACTGAATTTTGCAAATCTCTATGTTGATACATTTGAGAATGCAATAGTGTACTCAGACCATAATCCTTTCAGACCACATTTGAATCAATGGCTGAGGTATATAGATTATAGTTTTGTATTATGGGAAGGCTCCATGGATGGTGCCAATGAATTCATTGACTGGCTAAACGATCAGAATAGGTACCTCAAATTCACAAAAAATATCAGTGACACTGAGGTCGAAGTTTTGGTTATTTCCATTTGTCACCATAAAGGAAAGCTCACGGTTAAACCTTTCAGTAAAAACACAGATAAGAATGTCTTACTACATTACAGTAGCCATCACCCTAGGCACATTAAGGACAAATTACCTTTCGGCCAATTTCTTAGACCAAAGCGTAACAGTAGTACAAAAGCGTCATATGAAGTTTAAGCTGATACGTTATTTAATAAGTTTATAAATCATGGCTATCCATCTAAGTTAGTGAGGCGATCAGCAAAGCGTTCCTACAATAATAACAAGGAGGCGTTATTGGACCATATCCCTAAGAATAAAACACGGACGGAGCAATGGTGTTTGCCAATAATTTTACTAACTTTTCATTTAGAATGAAATCTATTGTTGTGAAAAACTGGAGAAAGGTGTTTCCTGAAGAATATCTCCGTCCCTTGCGGCACATAAGAGGAGCATAATATTAGAAGCATAATCACAAGGAACAAAAGAACCAGTTGAACTCGCATCAAAGAAAATCAAATTACTTTGTGGGGGATGAATCCAGTTGTGGGACCTAATCCTTACAGATTGTGTATTATTTTTTTTTGATTGATAGATATTTTATTTCTATCGCGCTCGTACACAAGTGTTTCAGAGCGCGACAAGGCAAGGGAGGGGAACAGAGGAGAACAAAACAGCGATCTTACTAGGCCCAGTAACATTGAGAACGCGCAAGTGCATGGGAGAGGGGGGAGGGGAAAAGTGCACGAAGGGGGGGCGAGGTGGAAAGTGTGAAGCAGAGGAGAAACAGGTAAATAACAATAAATAAATAATAAAGGCAACAAACAGTGGTAATGCAGCCAGCATTTTGCAAGTGCTAGGTTTAAGGCAGCAGACAGGGTAGGTCCTATAAGTGCAGGAAGAAAAAGGGGGGGGCTGTATGGGTACAGAGACAGACCCCAGTGCAAGGGGTGGTCCGGAGGCAGTGCAGGAGGGTGGCAGGATGAGCAGGTACCTGGGCCCAAAAGACAGAGGGTGGCCAGGTGCACAGTGCCAAGAGAGAACAGATCAGCAGGGGAGAGAGGGAGCGAAGGCAGAAGAAAATAGGAAGGTCTTGAGGTGCTTCCGGAACAGGAGATGGTTCTCCTCAAGTTTTAGAGTGGCAGGGAGGCTGTTCCAGAGGGAGGCCGCAGCCGAAGACAGAGATCTACCCCCAGCTCGTTTCTTAGAAAAACGACTGACCCTGAGTGAGTTGGAGGTAGAAGAGCGAAGAGCTCGAGAGGGGAGGTATTTGCGGAGGGATATCTGCAGTATTTTGGACCCAGGCCCCAAAAAGCCTTGTGGACAATGCAGAGGGTTTTGAATTTAATCCTTGCATCCACTGGGAGCCAGTGGAGAGATTTCAGAGCTGGAGAGATACGATCCAAGGGCTTGAGGCCAAGGACAAGTCTTGCAGTCCTGTTCTGGATTAGTTGCAGAGGGCGGAGAGTAGAGGCAGGTAGATTTAGAAAGAGGCTATTACAATAGTCCAAACTAGAGAGAACCAGAGCTTGAGAAACCATGAGCTTCTGGGGGAAGGAGGGGAAAGGCAGAGTACCTCTGAGGAGGTGCAGTCAGAAATTTGACTTTTTAGAGACCTCAGAGATGTGGGCGGTGAAGGAAAGGGTGGAGTCAAAGATTGCCCTGAGGTTCTTAGCCTTGCAGGTGGGGGTAGAAGGAGGGCCAAGGCCGGCCAGAGAGTGAGGGGAAAGGATGGTGAAGGTGTGCCGATGAGGAGGATCTCCGTCTTGCTGGCATTCAGACAAAGATCATTGGTGCACACCAATCTTGAATGGCAGTTAGGCAATCAGAGATGAGAGAGGGAGAGGAGGCGGCAGAGGGCAGCCTGAAAATGAGTTGAGTGTCGTCAGCGTAGCACTGGAAATTTGAGCAGAAAATGGCAATGCAGTGGGCAAGAGTTGCCAGGTATTGGTTGAAAAGCCAGGGCGAGAGGTTAGGCCCCTGGGGAACACCACAGGTAGAGAGGAAGATAGATGAAAGGAAGGACCCAAGTTTTCACAGAGACGGTTGAGCAGGATGGTATGGTTGACCGTGTCAAAGGCAGAAGAGAGATCGAGGAGGATGAGGACAGAGGGAATGTTAGAGTCAAGGTTGGTAGGAGATCTTCACGGATGTTTAGGAGAGCAGCTTCCGTGCTTCTGGCAGCTCTGAAACCAGACTGGTGGTCATGGAGACAGCCAACAGAATTGGAATGAAGGTTAAGCTGAGAGATGCCCAACTTTTCCAGGAGTTTGCCAAGAAAGGGAATAATGGAAATTGGGCAATAGTTAGCTGGACAAGAAGGATCAGCTGTGGGTTTCTTGAGAAGAGGATGCATAAAGGAGTGCTTCAGAGGGGAGGGGAAGGATCCAGAGGCAAAGGAGTGGTTGCAAAAATCAGCAAGGGCAGCAGCGAGGGTGTCAATGTGGTCCTTGATGGTTTTAGAGGAACAGGGATGAACCTGTTTTGAAGAGGCTTTCATAGATCGGACTTGTCTAGCAACCTTGTCACGGGTGAAAAGAGGAAAGGACGAGAAGGATGGTGGGAGGGTGGCTAAAGGAGGGTCAGCAAGCAAAGATGGAGAGGGAAGAGGAGGAGTGTGGGTGGAGAGGGTGACCAGGATGTCCTGAGGGGTAGAGACTGCAGCTGGGTTGGCCAGCTCATTGCAGATTTTAAAGAGTTCTGCTGAGTTGTTAGATGCCGCAGAGACACGAGCTTGAATGTGGTCTCTCTTCTTGGTGCGGACAGAGAGTCGATATTGCCTTTGTAGCAGGCGACAGGCCAGTTTGTCAGAGGATGAACAGGAAGTCCTCCATTTCCTCTCAGCTGCCCTACACTTATGTTTAAGTGTAGCTAGGTCAGAGTCATACCAGGAATTGCACTTGGCTTTGGACTTCAAACGGATCCTCATTACAGGGGCAAGAACATCAAGCGTATCAGAAATTGAAGAGTAGAGCAGAGACAGGGCTGTATCAGGATGAGAGACAGCCAAAGGTGGATGGGGGGGAGAGAAAGTGGCGGCAAAAGCCTCAACTGACACACGCTTCATGGGCCGGATGTCCGAGAAGGTAGGTGGCAGTGTTGGGGTAGGCTTGGCTTGGGGGGAAGAGAGGGAGAGAAGAGATGAGAGGAGGGAGTGATCGCTCCAGGAGAGAGGACTGGTCAGAGGCATGGAGAGGGGGAGGTCCGAGGAGATCAAGACATTGAGGGTGTGCCCTGCAGAGTGAGTCGTGCCAGAGGGGAGGATGGACAGGGAGAGGGAGTCGCAGAGGTCACGGAAGAGTACAGAGGTCTAAATGTATATTTAGGTCACTGAGGAGGAGGAGTTGAGTGGTAGAGGCCAGGAGGGAGGAGGAGAGGTCTGCCCACTCAGAGAGAAATGAGCTGATTTGACCAGGAGGCCGGTAGATGGTAACCACAGTAAGAGAATGGGTAGGCGAGAGAGAAAGCCTACAGACAAGGCATTCAAAAGAGAAGTAGGTCTGAGTGAGAATGATAGAGGCAGGAATCCACTCAGAAAAATCAGGGCTACCCCCCCCCCCACCGGACCGGGAGGATCTGGGTGCTGAGAGGATCTTGTAGCCATCAGGGAGGAGAGTGTCAAAGATCGTAACAAAGCTGGCCGTGAACCATGTCTCAGTAAGACCAAGGACATCAAGGTCTAGTTCTTCAAGGAGGTGGCAGATGTCAGAGGAGTGTTTGACGGCAGAGCGAGAGTTGAGAGTGGCAATATGAAGAAGGTTGCCAGCCTTAAAGACCTTCCGGGGAGGGGTACAGATCAGAGGTACGCCCTGCGGAGGAGAAAGAGCCCTAGGAGGGGCAGAGGAGGGGGAGGAGAGAGAGGGCAAGGTAGCCAAGGGGGGAGAGGAGGGGACAGCAGGAGATGAGAGGAAATTGATGAGGCGAGGCAAGCGCCTATCAAAGAAGAGGAGATTGGCCTGAGGGCCTTGGACCATGACAGTGCCATTTAGGTAGACATTAATGATGACTTTAGAGGAGTCGAAGGAAGCCATGAGAACTTCCCAGTGAGTGCCACCATTAATGGGAGAGGAGGAGATAAGGCAGAGCACAGAGACCATATGAGGAGTCCATAGATCTGGCGAAGGAACGACAAAGAGGATGTCGCTAAGGGTCTGTCTGGCGGAAGCATTGGAGTAGGTGTCGGCGATAGGAAGACCAGGATTAGAGGCCAAGATATCCTTTTTGAACTTCTTTCTACCAGACTTAGTGAGAAGGGAAGGATAGTCATAGGAGAAGCAGTTGGAGAAGATAGGAGAAACAGAAAGTGCCATTGGGGTGGAAGTAAGGAGAGGATGGAGATACTGGCTGGGCTAAGGCAGGTAGGTGTGAGACAAAAGAGAGTGGTGAGGTCACTGGACTGGCAAGTTACAGAGAAGAAACAGTATACAAGCAAAATACAGAGAATTTCACAAATGGCAGCAAGATATGACGTTTTAGCACAAAGCAAAAACAGCAAGATTTGACTTTTTAGCACAAAGCAAAAACAGCAAGATTTGACTTTAAAGAGCAAAGCAAAAACAGCAAGATTTGACTTTTTCAATCTTGGAATCAGATGTTGGCAAAGGGTTTTAGGAAGCACTGTGCAGCAGGATGACAACATGGGAGCAACGAGCAGAAAGAACAGTGATAGTCAATGGCAGTAGAAGAGAGTCCATAAGGAGGGAACTAACCCATAGTTCTGGAGATGGCAAAGTCGAGGCAGTCCAGATTTCTTAGAGAAGAGAGGTGGCCGCATCATTGTGGTTAAGGTGCAGGTAGGACCCCAATTAGCGTTCCGGAAGCGAGCAGGGAGCGGATAGGGGCCTTGGAAGGGGGGCCTTTGCTGAGAGGGCCGGCTGAAGCCTGCCGGTCCCTGATTGGATGGAAGAAAACACTCAGCAACCAATGGGAGTGCAGCACAGGAAGTGGTGATCAGCACAGCCTGTCTACACAACAAAGAAAACCACGGCGGCCATCTTGGAAGGGCCAAAACCAGTCAAATAAGCAGCAATAGGAGGAAAAAACGAGTGCTTTCACAATAGCAACGCAGCTCCAGGTATTAAAAATCTCAAAAAATGGCTGCATGATGAAAATTAAATTTAATTCATTTCATTTATTTAATAATATGCATACATCCTGAAATGGCTTTGGATATGTTATATAAAAACACAGTGATGTAAATACAATAAAATGATCATACCATGATCTTTAAATTACACTGTTTCTGGTTATTTAAAAAATCCCTTCGGACAGATTCTTCAGACTGTCTATACACACTTCATAGGATCTAATCATGTGAAAGATGAGATTCTTGTCATTACCCTCCAACAACTTATTCCACATTACAATTACATCTTCACAATCTATGATATTGTTATACGCTTTCATGTGCTGTATCCTGTTGTTGTTTAAACTATCATAAAATGCAATGTGTAGTGTGCAAAGAAATACTAACATCAACCACCTCAATCCTTTTACTGCCGGTTGTTGATAAAGAAAACCTCTATCCACTGTTAGTAAATGAGAATCCACAAATATCTGTGCACCCGAGAGACATAACCTTAAACATAGGTGTCATGATTTGCTTGAAGATAACATCATCAAAATGGAAACAAACATAGTCTGAGGTGAGACAGATATACACTGTCTTTCACATTTTAATAGCGCTGTTACAGAGGGTCTACTTATTTCCCCTCCTCCTAGTTTTAACATCCCTAATGTATCAGGAAAAAAGATTGGACAAGTTTGTCCATGTAGATTTTATCACAACAAGTGCATGGATCTAATCAGTTATCTTAGAGTGATCAACTGAAACAGTGGACCTCATAACGAGGTCGGCGGTAAGGGGTTAACGGCAACGGTAAGGGTGCCGTTGCCGTTAACCCCTTACCACCGCATACACATAGATGTGTAAAAACAAACCAAAGCATAAAAAAGAAAAGTGGCTGAGATCTGTTTTAACTGTAATCAAGTAAAGCACTACTCCACCGCATTGGCATTATGTCTATAGCCTAAATACATCAATATAAAAACCATAATCAATGTGGTAGTCGCCATCAAACAAAACTCCTCCTAAAAATCATCCTAAAATTTCAGAAGTCATCACCATTTCATGTTTATTCGGAAATGAATTTTGCATAAAAAAGATCACAAACAATAAAATCCCTTTCACAAGAACACATTTAACATCAAGCACGGTTATCAAATCAAGGTTTCTTGCCTACATTTATTAAAACAGGATTGCGAAACTTGAGCTGAAAAGCAGTTATGTGAACTACTTAAAGTGCATAAACAAGATTGGCTGCTATGCTAATAATAGTTCATTCCACCTAACCATTACACACTTCAATAAATCAGAAAGCAACAGAAATGAGCAGAATTAAATATCAACATTGCTCTAAACGTAATTTACGAGGGAGTTAAGAAAAAAACTGTGTGGGTTTGATTTTTGAAATGCATGTGCAAGAAGTTTATTCAGCCTATGCCATGCTTGCTTCAAATACATCAGAAGACTCCAGCCCACCGTAGGCGACTCTGCCCACAATAAATACAGTAAGGCGGGTCTACATTGCGTGAAATCTGCTTTTCTTAATAGACATTTCAAGGTACAATTCCTGATAGAAGTGTATAATTGTATAATTGGTCATTTATAATGCGCATAATACCCAGTGGTTTCTAAGCGCAGACCCGGGGATCAAACGTGTGTTGCTCTACGTAGTCTTTGTTTCTAAGGCGTGCGCGTTGCCCCAGAGACGTCATTTAGGGGTCACCAGAGGTCGCAACTGTGAACCCTGAGGTCTGCCTGGCTACCCAGGTGGTCTTCCTTGCTATCCCTAAAAAAATGTTTACATTTTCTTTTTTTAATGCAAGCACCTGTGCTGTGGCCTGCTCCTCGTGGCTCTTTGCTTCTGGAGTAGCTGGCCTTCTTGATCAGGTCTCTTAAAAAAAACAGGGCTTACACAAGTCTAACACTTTCAGCAGGGACCCTAAATAAGAAGCAATAGGAATAACAAATAATTTGTCTTTCTGGAATTCTATACAATAATTGCTAGACTCATTAAAGGCTTATTTCAGGCACACTTCAGGGGGTGAGTCACTGATTTAGTCTGTTCTTAAACACCTCAGCTCAGCCTTTCATCCTTCTGATGTTGATAAATGAGTATCAACCTAGGTCGGGTGATATTTTATGTATATTTGTTCTATATAAAGCGATTAGGCGTAAGTGCCATAGAACGCATCATTATCATTTGGCCATGGACGTCTGCTTGCATTCACAGTAATTGTGTTATATGGGTTTATACACACTGATCTTAACGATGAAATGTATTTCACATTATAGTGATATCGTAACCATATTTTTCGTAGTGTACTGTAAGATATTTGGTCTTATTGGGGTAAATTTGGGGTTTGGCTGTATTTTCTGGCCATAAAAATGTTGGCGGTAATTTGATGGTAAATTTTGTCTTGCATTTAGATTAGGTTTGGTGTCATATTATTTTAGTGACCATACCTTGTTAGCTTATATTGGTGGTAATTTGGTGGTAAATTATTCTTACATTTGGATTGGGTATTTAGTGATGAGCAAAGCTTTTGTCTTTATATTATAACCCCATTATAAAACAAAACCTTCCTTTCTATTATAATACCTCTTAGTTGTCTGTAGAGAGCCCCAGACCTATGCACTGTTGGGACACATTTATTTTATTCATAACGCCACCCACAGTTCGTGGCTGGTATCACTGGCTTATGAGCATCCAGTAACCTATGCACCGTTAGGCATTACTGGCTCATGGACGTCCAGTAATCTATAGATATTATCATAAAGTATCACTGGCTTATTTACATCCAGTAATCTTGGCTTGCATTGGTATTTGGTATTTCATTTACCATCTATTCCAAGCGATAGCTATCACAAAGCTAATTCCTGAAACTTGGAACTCGGCTATCATAGTTCCTATTTTTAAAAAGGGTTGCCGAGACGATCCGGCGAATTATCGCCCAATTGCTCTTTTAGACATCTTGGGTAAGATATTTGCGTCCTTCTTACAACAGAAGCTGGCAAAGTGGGCTATTAGCGCAGGTCACGCTGATATAAGACAGTCAGGTTTTACAAAGGGCGTGGGAACTGAGGTAAATCTAACCATACTGAACCTATTGAAATTAAAAGCACTTCAACAAGGCAAAAACCTGTATATCGCATTCATTGACATGAAACAAGCGTTCGATTCTCTGGACCGCACAAAATTGTGGAAAAAACTAATTACCTGGTCGTGTCCGCTTGAATTACTGTGCCCCATTATGGCTCTTCATAATGAAACATCAATCCGAGTGCGAATTAATGAGGCTGGTGAACTCACTGAGAGAATAAGTACGAACAAGGGTGTAAAACAGGGATGCCCCCTTGCTGCCTTATTATTTAAACTATTCATAGCTGATATATCTGAAGCATTCTCTCAGACTCGATGCTTCCCCCCAAACATCGACAGTAACAGTATCAGTTGGACAATTTATGCAGACGACATTGTCCTAATGGATGCAACCCCAATTGGTCTTCAGAGACTCTTATTAGCCCTTGAAAATTATTTGAGTGACAACTCGCTACAAATTAATGTGGAGAAAACCAAAATCATGGCGATTGGAAATTCCTCCAAAAGACAAATTAAAAACTTCAGATGGAAACTCGACGCATTACAGCTACAACTTGTACCATCTGTTCGGTATCTAGGCATTATTTTTAACACCTCAATCAGAGAACATGATTGGATGTCTGATCTCAAACAACGTATGTTGACCTTCGCGCTACAAGGGGCTAAGCTTCATGCTGAATATGGGAAATTTACCATAAAACCAGTACTAACCTTCTATATTCAAAAGGTGATCCCTTCAATCACCTTTGGAGCCGAGGCCGGCTGGAATCTTGACTATCATCTGTGGCCGACCCTTGAAGGTTTATTTTGGAGACGCATCCTTAAGCTTCCAAAGAGCACCTCAATGATTTCTATAAGACATGAACTTGGAATCGAATCAATGTACAACATAGTTGTCTGGAAATCACTGGCCTTGTTACGGAAAATGTCAATGACAGATCAGGCTCCGGCTTATCAAATCTTTGCAAATGCAACTAAACAGCAATCTTGCGGTATCATGTTATCGTGGTGCAGCAAATTAACAAAGATTCTAGACTCTGCAGATATAAAGTGGGAAACATTAATAGCAACCCCCCAACTCGCGAAACAGAAACTAAGAAAGTGGAACTGGATCCAAAACTTAGAACATAGAAATCTTCTGTCTTCATCGATCGACTTAGGGCCATTAATAAACCGTCTAGATCAATTACCTAGATATCTTCAAAAATTTCCATCAAGAAAACATCGCAATCAATTTATGAGACTTCGGTTGAACGTTATTACAACTAAGGAGATCCAATGGCGACGAAGAACTAATACTACTAATATCGAGAATAACCTCTGTAGGTTCTGTGGAAACTCAATTGAATCAGTAAAACACCTGATCATTGAGTGCCCCAACATATCACAGCAACGAACTCGCTATCTTGGGCCTTTTACCCCAGCTGATGAAGATATGGACAGATGGTGGTTTTGGATCCTATCTGGTTCAAATGTTTCGCTCACATGTGCAGTATGTGAGTTTGTGGAAAACATTTTAACTGAGGATATGCTCTAACCGGAAATATGTCGGCAATATGTTGGCAATATTCATTTATTCATTTATTCATTTATTCATTTATTCATCTATTCTCCTATTCCTGCGAATTCATAGAATGTGCTGTTTCGCTTTGGTTGTATGGTTGTTTTTTTCTTCTTGTCTTGTTGTATATTTATGTGAAAATTGGATCTCTTATTGTAATTGAAGTTTATTTATAAACTAATTGTTACAATTAAAATAAAAAAGAAAAAAAAAAAAATCTTGGCTTGCATTGGTAAATGGGAAAATGCACTACTGAACAGCAATTCACCTCCCCTGTATACTATATATATAAATAAGTCCACAGATTCAGAAATGACACCAAAATCCCATTTGTTTTTATATACTCTCATTATATTATACACAAATATTATTCACAATCATTACTTCTTACCATGAATACATTGCATCGTCATCTGGAATACAAAAAAAGAAAGCAAAACAGAACAAGCAGATTTTTTGAAACATGGGTTAATGTTCCCATATTCTGGACATGGCTAAAAAATAAACTTCAGTGACTTCCCTGCCTTTCTACTCTATAAATTGTAGTCAAAGATACACCGTTCAAAAGATCCTCACTTGGCACGAATATATCTTACCGAGATTAGGGTTTCTTTGAAGATCCGAGCATGACCTTGCTATTTTCGCAAATGCAGGCCAAGTATCAGCACAAACACTTCTGTAAATCTTGTGTGTGTGGGGAGCCCCAGCGAGATATCTTCTCGAGCCAGCGTTCTGCAAATCTCTTGGAACTCCGTCTGTCTTCACAGCCCAGTGTCTTCGAATTCCGCTCCGCAAGTTTTGCCATTAGCAAAACTCTGAGCCTTCCCACTTTATACGTGGCATATATGCAGACACTTTCTTCCAATCAGGACAAAAAGAATATTTTCTGCGCCACCCTCCATTTCCAGAACAATGAAATCCTTGCTCTCTGAGCAACTGTTTCATTTATTTCCTGCTGCGCATACTTTCTGCTCTCCACCAGCTAACACAGAAAGGAAGAAGAAAAAAAATGCCATTGTGCATTTAAAATGCATTTCAGCAGTGCCACCAAATTTTTACCTCATTTTGCATATGAGACTACATTATAATGTTAGGGAAGTTAGAATTAGTATTTAGTAATGTTAATTGAGTTAGTCAGTTATATGAATAATGTAGTCTTCCATGTATGAGGTATCCAACAAAAAAAAATGGTGCACTTCATTGTTTGGCATGGCAGCACTAATCTTCTATGCGTGCCTTTCTCTCTGAAGTTTCAAGTTGTGTTTGGCTGTGTTGTAAATTATGTACTTTGCATGCCACCAACAACACCTTTACATGTCATACTGGCTAAATAAAAAAATATATCTCTGCTGGCAAAATACCGCTACATGCTGGCAATAAAATGCCATTGCCTTTTGGTAAAATATATCTGTCCTTACAGTACTTAGGAACAATACTATGTTATGCCACTTCCTGTTTTGTCAAGGGGTGATAGGTCCTGTTCCATCACTTCCTGTGATATCACTTTGGAGTGGGGTCAAATGACATTACTTTCTGTGATGTCATCAATGTTAAGGGTTGTGTGATATCACTTCCACTACCCCTGGCATTTTGGTGAAATGACATCCCTGGTTGCCCCTGGGCTATCCTCCCGAGACACGCGGGGCATAGTTGGCAACTCATGTCACCTGCCTGAGTTGACCAAACACAGTATTTGCTCAGTCATAAGAACCAATTAAATGTTGCCTTCATCTTGTTTGCCCACGCCAGGTATTTTTGTATGCCTCCTCAGGAAATGATTACATAATGGGGGTTAAGAAGTGACCCTGTGTTTTAATTCAGTGGCTGTGCTGATATTCGTAATATAAATGTCCTTAAAATAAGTCTGTGCGTTAATAGCAGTTAGTTGTGTATACACAAGCTTAAGGCAGAGGATTTAAGGTGTGTTTGGTTTTGATAATAACTCTTGTAGGGTTGACTGAGGCACTCTTATTACTCCAGAGACAAAGCCAATGTAAAGTTGGTTTGAGTAGTAGGATTAGTTGCTCATCTTCTATGAAAGTCAATCCCATTTCTAAATGAAAACCATTATTTGATGCTGATCGCGGGAGTCCTGGGTCTTTTCAGCTACTTGGAGGTTGAGAGCCTTCACAAAACCCTTATTGAGGACCTGTATTTCGCAACGGACCTTCTTAATCAAATCGATAGGTTTTGATTTGGACATGTGCATGTACCTGGTTACTCCATTCAATGCTTGTTTAGACCTATTCATAAGATCCGCTCTTTTCCAACGGTGAATCAGTGTAAATTGTACTAGTAGCTTGCTGCTGCATTCCTTTTTTCCTTCATTTTTGATAATTGCCTTCCAACTGGCTTTGGTTTTCTACCAGGCCACTGGCGTGTGACTGGGCGCCTTTTTATCATATTTTATTTTTAATTCAGCTGGCTTTGCCTTAATTTTACCTTGCTCATATTACCTTTATTTTCATTTTATTTCACTGTTTGCAGCGTGAGATTGGCTGGCCTCCTGAACTTCATGCTGATTGGCTCCTGCCAATTGAATGTGCAATATCACTGCATCACCTCCTCGGAGGCGCAGCAGACAGGCACAGCGCAAGCTTCTCTTTCCAGCCGAAGACCGGCCAAAGTCAGGTTCATCTGCGCTCATCTACGCGTCAGATGAGCTCTGGGCCTGTCCTTCGGATAAAACTGTGACGCGTTGTACACGTCATGAACGCGCTGAGGCCTTCGGGCGTGTGGTGCGATACAAGAAATCGATAGATAGATGTGCTAGTTGGCGCTATTTACCTGACACAGTGCTTCCCCCTGGCTTGCTATCCCACCATGTTGCTGATAGCCCCCCTGCTTTTCCTTCACAATATTATGTAAAATGTTTACTGTTTAATGCACGCTCCCTAGCGGCCAATGGCGCTGAACGTCATACTCTCCTTGTGAATCATGCCCCGGAGCAGGTTTTTGTCAGAGAGACATGGCTGAAGGACTCTTCTGCCCCGCTCCTAGTACATGCCCTGCCTCTGCAGTATGGTATACTTAGATATGGATAGGACTCCTCCTCGGTCGGGCAGGAGATTGCCCTTCTCTATCGCTCTATTTGATTGTGTCTCTCGGGCACACTGGTTTTGCTCCATGTTGTGATTTCCTCCTCTTTTTCCCTTTATTTCTTGCTGGTTTATTGGTCTCCCTGCCGTGACTCAGGTTTGATCTGGCCCTATCGGACATAGTGGCTAGCCTACGACTCCAATGTTGAATTCTGATAGTCCTTGGGGACTTTAATCTCCACCCTCAACAGTCAAAGTGATACTCAGGCAGATCGCCTTATTTCTGCCTTCACTGACCTTGGCCTGTCCCAGCTAGTAGCGTGTCCTACTCATGTCCTGGGTAACACCCTCAACCTCATATTTGCTCCCCCCTCTGTTTACGCTTTTTCCTTGTCTGCCTGTGATTTGGTCTGACCATCTGGTCATTCCCTTCTCAGTTAACATGGCCCCTACTTCCCCGGTTCACGTCCTACCTCGCCCTCCCTGACAGTGCTGGCATAATATTGAAGGTAGTGACGTCTCCTTGGGTATTGCTAACTCTGTCCCAGTGGACACCCCTTGTGACATTTTGGTTCTTTCTTCAGCGATGGCCACTGCTGCTGATCATCTGGCACTTCTTAAAGCAGCCTGTCCCTGTGATCGCCTTTCCGAGCCCTAGTTTTCTACCAATCTTGATAGTCTCTGCTTGGCTTGGAGACAAGCGGAACGGAAGTGGTGCATATCCTACTGTCCCATAGCTGGTCTTTCATTTTTGCAAAGCTACGGCTTTATATCAACACACAATAGTACAAGCTAAATGTTCTTATTTTGTCTCTCGGGTGGAAGATGCTGTTAACTCCCCAAAGGAACATTTTGAATTGCCCCAATCGTTGTCCTATCGTCCACTCAGGTGATTCCCTCTCAAAGACTCTGTGACTCTCTGTCCTCATTCTTTGATGATAAAATTAGCATCATCAGGCAGAAAATCGCTTATCAGCTGGCTCCATTGGTTGTACCCTCAGCTGACACGGCCCCATGGCATTCTCTCCATTCCTGGTCCACCTTCCTGGTTTTTCAGGATGCGGATGCTGTTCGAGCCAATCTTAACATGAAATCTGCTTCGCAGGCAGACCCGATATCGCTCAGCCTGCTCAAGACTGTCATCCCTGTTATTGTACCCCTTGTCACTACAGCTGTTAACCTGACTTTCTCCAATTCCCACATCCCTGCTTTGCTTAAACATGCTCTGGTCATTCCTCTTCTTAGAAAGCCTGCTCTGGATCCATTTGTTACCTCCAATGTTCAGCCTATTTCACTTCTTTGCTACCCTATGAAACTTTTGAAGGCTTTAGTCACCCCTCTTCTTCACTGCTTTTTGGAGGATTCTGGTTTTCTTGACCCTTTCCAGTCTGGCATCTGGCCTGGCCGGAGTACAGGTTTGGTCCTGGTGCCCTGACCCTGCAGGACCTCTCCACTGCTTTTGACACTGTGGACCATGCCATCCTCCTGGAGAGGCTGTCACTAGCAGGGGTCTGTGGCCCAGTCCCGGACTGGTTTGTGTCCATCCTTTCGGACCGCTCGCAGTCTCTTTCTCTATCTCCTCTCACCTCACCTACTAGGACTCTCACGTGTGGTGTACTGAAATTCTTGGCTCTTTCTCGTCTCCTTCTCAATCTCTATATCCAGCCTCTTGTTAAGTTGATTCAGTCTTTTAGGTGTCCATTTTTCTCATATGACGATGACACTCAGATCTTGTTGTGGCTTGATCTTTCTCTTCTTGCCAAAGCTGAACAGTGTTGTAAGTATCTGTCGGCTGTCCATCTATGGATGGTAAAAAATTGGCTTTGTCTTAAAGGAAATAAAATGGAGATCCTTACTGCCAGTGCCACCACTAGGTCCTCAGGATGGTCCTCGGCCTTCTGGCCGGTCGAAAATGCCACTTGCCTTCTCCGTCCCTAGTTGTAAAGAACCTGGATGTGACACTTTCTGCCTCACTGTCTATGCAGGCCCAGGTCAGCGTTGTATGCCAGTCTGTCCGCTATAAATTCTGAATTCTGCTTAAGGTTTTGCCTTACCGCCCTTTCTCACTTCATCCCTTGGTCGTATCTTCCCTTTTATCTGCATCTTTGGACTATAGCAATTTGCTCTTCCTGGGGCACCCCCATTTTTAAACTTCAACAATTACAAATCCTCCAAAACTCTGCAGCCAGGCTGGCCACCGGTTCTGCCAGGTTTTCCTCTGCTTCTCCTATTCTGGTCACTTTGCATTGGCTACCCGTGGCTACACGGATAAAGTTTAAGGCCCTTTTCCTCATCTATCGGACCTTTTATAAAAAAGGGCCTGAATTTCTGCAAGCTAAATTCATTCAGTATGTGCCTTCCTGCTCTTTGCGTTCTTCTACCCTAGTTGAAACTTTCCAGTGTGGGAGGTTGTTGCTTCTCAATTATGGAACTCCTCCCCGCTGTCCCTTGGGGAGATTGTTGACTACCTGTCTTTTCTGCGCACTCTGAAGACCTTTCTGTTCTCTGCCTGAGCTTTCTTCATGTCCTTTTTGTTCACTCCCACCATGATGCCCGAGCTGGTGAAGGTAGCGCTTAATAAATGCGGTTAACATGACATCACATATTTGTCTGTTTTATAATGTGCAGTGTACTGGAAAATTTAGATGCACACAGTATTCCCAAATAATTGAATTCCTTGACCACTGGAATTATAGAATTGTTAGTCTGCAATGGGGGGATCATCATTAAACGTTTTTTAGTCTGGCATACCAGAAACACTGATTTATCTGCATCTGCATCAAATAGACGAACGAAAGGACAAAGGAGAAGCCTCCATTCTCCTCCTTTTGGACCTATCGGCTACATTTGACTTGGTTGACCATAAAGTCTTGTGCAACCACCTTAAATCTGCTGCCCACTTCTCAAAGAAGGCCACCACCTGGATAAAATCCTTCCTTGATAACCGGCCCGTAAGAATTTTCTCTCCTACCTCTGCAGCAGACCCAGTACTTATCACATGTGGAGTGCCACAAGGATCTTGTGTCTCTCCAACTATGTACAACATATTTACTAAGCCCATGTTTGATATGCTTGATATACTCGGTGTTCATATACCACTATGCTGACAACACACAGATTCCTATCCCTATCCTTGGAGACTACGACACAGATGTAGCTCTCATCAACAAAATCTACTTGATCATACAAACATGGATGGCCACTCACTGCCTTTGCCTCAATGATGATAAGACCGAGCTCTTACTCATTGGGTCAACCAACAGACTAAAAAAACTCCTTCCTTATTGACAGACTTAGCATCAAAGTCCGAAAGGAGGTAAAAACCCTAGGATTTTACCTGGACTCAACCTTGAACCTTAATAAACAAGTCAGCGTGACAGCCTCTGACACCAGCTACACATGCAAACTGATCTACGCATGCAAACCGTTCCTCTCCATTGAAAGTTGTATCACATTAGCACATGCTCTCATTCTATCAATGCTTGAGTACTGTAACGCCCTTTATCTCAGCACCAGCGAATACAACATCAACAAATTGCAAACTCTCTAAAATAACACACTGAGAACTGCCTTAGGTATCCCTAAAACTCACCATATCTCCCACACCAGGCGCTCCACCAACTGGCTCGCCATAAAAGACAAAAATAAAGTTTAAATCCCTAAACCTTACCTTCAAATGTCTCGCCAACATGGCTCCACAATACCTTGTGGAGAGATTTACTAGACACACTTCAGAACGCTCCATCAGAATGGCACATACCAACAGCCTTAGGATCCCCAAATTTAAACTTAAAAAAGAAATAGGAACCAGTTTCCCTTTTATGGCAGCCCAACTATGGAACTCTATACCTGACTCCCTTAGAGCCATGCCATCCTTCCAGACCTTCAAGAATGATGCAAAAGCATGGTTGCGATCCCAGGACCTGTAGGCACGACCTTTGTTATAACGGCTTTGTACCCATCTTTGTATATATAAATACAGCTGTATATAATTTGTAAACGTTGCAAAGTGTAAATGGAAATTTGACCCACTGTAAAATCCTTGTAACCCTAAAATGTAAATGTGTAAATGTTGCAAAGTGTAAATGTTAATCTGATTCACTGTATAATGCCTGTAACCTTAAACTGTACTGCGCCCAGATACAGCAGGGTTGGGAGCGCCATAAATGAATAAACAATACAATACTATTTATTTTGAGATCTAAGTTAGTCATATATGAGGTATAAGCTGTTCTGGATGGCACGGGTATACAAGCCAGTAGCAGTGTGTCATCTGCGTAGTCCAACACAGGAAATACAGTGTCACCTATTTTGGGCACATCAGCCCCTGTTATTGTAAGAGTGTTGATTAAATACATAGAAAAAATAACATAAGTGCCAAAACACATCACTGGCGGACTCCCGCCTCTACTCCAAAGTAGTCTATACATCTTCACACTTTTCCACTCCTTACACAGGCTATTGTGTCATGATGTGTCATGCACAGAACGTTAAGGATTTCGGTTGGGCATTTTAGTCACCTGAGCATGGCCCATAACTTCTGGTGATTAACCTTATCAAATGCTGTGCTCAGGTCCATAAAGGCCAAATAGATTGTTCTTTCTTTAGGTACAAAGAGTTTGTAATTAGAAGGTACAAATTAAAGGCCTTGTCACCTACACCAGGACGGAAACCAAGTTGAAATCTAGAAAGAATGCAATCCTTTGTAGTCCCCTCTTCTAGTTTTGGTAGTAGATCACGACCAAAAACTTTGAAAAAGGAATCCAGTAGGGATATCGGTCTAAATGATTTAGGATCTTTACAATCCCCTTTGTTGTACATCGGCTGGATTATGGCCGATTTCTACGACTTGCAAATCCTTTCTGATATGATAATTGCGTTAAAACCCACCATTAGTAGTGGTGCCCAGAGGTCCAGTCCATCCGGACCCGGACTACGATTTAATTCTTGTTTGCCAATAGTCATTGTTATTTCTTTGAGCGAAAAAAAACAGATTATTGTGGCATGGCATTAATGTGGAAGTTAGTACACAAACAAAGTCAAGCTCCAGGAAGATTGGTCTGCATTCCAGGCCCATTGAGTTGATGGAACACTGGATGACATTGCACACTGATGCCAATTTTATTTATTTTTATAAAGGTGGCAAATCAAATGCTACGAGTGCATGTGCAAGGTGATGGAGATCAGCTAGAGGGTGGTGTCAGTTCTCAAAAAGCCAGGTCTTGAGGGCTTGCCTACATTTCAGGAGAATTAGTTCAAGATGAAGAGACACTGGGTGGGAAGTCCATGGAGTGGCACAGAGAATGAGAAATCTCTGCCACATGTAGCATTTAACAGATCTTCAGACTGTAGAGCTGGCTGCGATATGCAGAGGGCACGTTATAGGAGGTGGTGTGTGATTACATGTTTCCATTTTAAAAGGAAAGTGTTATGTTATGTTAAGTGAATTTATATAGCGCACGTTCACCCGAGGACATCATGGAGCTCACCAGACAAAAAAAATAGCAGGCTACATCAGGCAAAATTCAGAACTGAAAAGTCTTCAAAGCCCTGCGGAAAAGATGATTGTCAGAGGTAACCTGCAGGGACAAGGGGAGTGAATTCCAAGCCTTGTCCGCTGCTACCGAAAAGGCATGACCACCCATACGCAAGAGTCTAACCGGAGGGATTTGAATCAGGAAGGTTGACTGAGAACGAACGAACCTCAGGGTAACAGAAGGAAGGAATTTGGTTTGCAAATATTCAGCGCCACATTTATAAAAAGCTCTGTGTACAGTGACTTAAAAAGGAAACATTTCTCGACCGGAAGCCAGTGAAGCTGGTGGAGAATGGGTGACATGTGAGCGCCGAAAGGAGGGCGAGTTACTAATCTAGCCACTGCATTCTGAAGAAGCTGCAGTTGCCGCACAAGATAAGCAGGCTGAGCCAGGCAGAGCACGTTGCAATAATCAATATTGCTAAGCACGAGTGCGGGTACCACAGGTGTCTCAGCATTTCAGAGGGATAAAAGGCAACAATTTCCATAAGATTTTAAGTTTGAAATGGGTGGATTTACAGACAGAGGCGACTTGGTCGCACATAGAAATAGAGGAGGAGATTTTAACCCCCAGATCCTTCACAGAGGAAGCAAGGGAAGGGGACAGGCCAAGAATAGCAGGCCAGAAGTCAGGGGTCCACAGAGACAGAGGGCTGGAGGTGCCAAAAACCAGAACCTCTGTCTTTTCACCATTCAACTTCAGCCAGTTCTTGGCCATTCATAAACCCAGGTCCTCAAGGAACCCCTTACGCCGTGTAGTAGTCTCAGGCCTGGCAAGATCCAGACGAAGCATGACCTGCATGTCATCGGTGTGGAGTAGCACACGAAGCTGTGGGAATGGTTAAGGCGGAGAAGCGGACGAATATAAATGTTGAACAGAGTGGGAGATAGCGCCGAGCCCTGCGGGACTCCGCAGGACAGAGAGACAGAATTAGAGATAAAGAGAGAAAGAAAAACAGACTGCGAATGGTCAGCCAAAAAGTCAGAGAACCAAGACAGGACCTGGCCAGACAGACCCTCAGACAACAGCTGAGAGATCAGGGTGGGATGGTCAATGGTATCAAAGGCAGCTGACAGGTCTAGTAAAATCAGTGCCGACACCACCCTGATCAACCAGGGGAGCGCTGTCATCAATCACGGATACAAGAACTGATTCGATGCCCCTCCAAGGGTGAAAGCCAGATTGAAAAGAGTCAAAGAAACTAGAAGATTCAAGAAATGAGGAAAGCAGGCGGGAGATCAGAGACTGAAGAAGCTTCTTAAGAAAAGGGAGAAGCGAGATAGGGTGGAAATTAGAAAGAACAGAAGGATCAAGAGAGGGTTTCTTAAGCAAAGGAATTACTAGAGCATGTTTCAGGGCACGAGAATTAAAGCCAAAGGAGAGAGAGGTATTAACTGCAGATGTTACAATCTCCCCTGAAATCTTCTTGAGAAGAGCAAGGGGAATAGGATCAAGCAGTGATGCAGATTTAAGCTTGTAAATAGCCGCCAGAACATTATGATCAGAAAAAATAGGAAAGGTAGACCAATTAGCGTCATAAATGAAAGAGAGGGGGAGTGAGAGAGAGCCCCACACAGTGAAGCAGTATTAACAATTTTCTGATGGTTGATTTTAATTTTATCAACAAAAAAGCCAGCAAGAGATTCGCAGGGACTCTGAGAAGGCAGAATCTGTGAGCTAGCTTTAACAGGTGAGGACAGCCAGTGAACCAAACTGAATAGAGGTTTAGGTTGGTTTATTGCTGCCTCAACTTTCACACTGAAAAAGTGTGTTTTCGGCTTTCAGAGATTGGCTCCCAAGTTATTTTATTATCCATAGTGATAACATAAACCCCTGCCTAGAGCACCTTCCTCATCCCACACCACAAATCATTCTCCCAATCCACTGCCAAACCAAGGGCTTGATATACCGGTGCACACTCACTACATCATCAGGACATTATTACTGTCAATACTGACCTCTGGATGACTTTCAATTAATCTAGTCTTGGCACAGCACAAATTATGGGTCAGGTTTAAGCAGAACTTGGATTTGACCCAGATCATAAAAGTCTGTTAATTGTTTCAGGACTTCATCTGATGCCTGAACTCACAACAATGGCAGTGGTGGGTCAGTGGGATGAAGAGATCTGAATCTTCAACTCGTTCCCTAACTTGAAGACTCCATGTCATCTTCTACTAGATCCATTGGGAGATACTCCCTTTTCCAACAAGTTTTAGACTCTCAACGTATTCCTTATGTTGGGACCTGCTGGGTAAAAAGGAAGTCCTTCCCCTTTCAGTGGTTACAGTGCCACTTCCCTAGAACCTATTTTCCTGGGGGCATGTGAATGAATGGGTACAGGATCTCCCTGGAAGTGCGATACATTAAAAGTAACGCATTGGCCTTATTTTGCGCTCCACTGTGTCGCCTTTCTGCACTGGAGAGAGAAAACAAGGATTCTCTGCATGTGTGAGTAGGCCCACAGGAACAAGCCCTTTACAAGGTCCTAGATGACAGTATCTGCATGCATGCAGAAAATATATGATCCACATCTGTGTGGTGTGCCTCACAAGGAGAATCTCCCAGGAATTGCTCTCTCTAATATCCTTATGATGGAGGTTAAGGATGGCAGAAGGCAGCTGTTCAGGTAAGAGTCTCTATTGGGGAGACACGTCAGGTAGGTAAATGGGTAGGATAAGGCATATAAAGAGGGTAGAGACACTGGGGATCCAACAAAATAGTGCGGTAGCAATAAATGAAACAATGAACACAGGTGGAACACTGTGGGTCGTCACATATGGCTTAAAAATATATCCACAGACATAGATTATATAGGTTTTCACAATTGATTAAGATGTTTAAAGTATTCCGGTGGAGATTGTGATGGTTCTAGACTAAGGGGTAACCTATGACTTCCTCAATCTCCAAGCAGCTCCTTCCCACCCTAGCACAGGCGTTCCTACTCCCCACAACAGTCCCCAAAAATGTAACTAAAGCAGGGTATTCCCTACTATTTAAGATGATCTGCTCCTAAGGGAGGTCCTACATGTCATAGCTGTCTCTGTAGGTCTCCTGCCTTTCTAAAGGGACCTTGCTTTATTGGGTGTTCTCACATGATTGTTCTATCACCTCCTTTCTCCCTCCAACAATCACACTCTTCACCTTTCTCACATTCTCTTCACTCCACTCCTACCTTACTCCTTACTCCTCTCCCTGCACCGACGTTACTACCCCTCTTTCTATCTCCACTCTCCTCCGGCCTTTGATTTTACTAGCCTCTCACTCTCTCCTGTCTCCTCCTGTCTACATTTCTTACCGCTCTACCTGTCCTCTCTGTCCTTCTCTCACACTCTACTCTTTCCCTTCTCTTCTCTCCTTCTATCTCCTGGTCTTCTCCTCCTCTCTCACTCTATCACTTTTCTCAATCTATCTATCTCCTCCATCCTTACGCCACCACTCTCCTCCTGTACTCTGCCCATCTCCTCTACTCTGATCTCCTCTCACTTTCACTGCCCATCTCTCCCCGGCCACTCCACTTCCTCTTCAGACTACCTACCTTTTTACACCCTTCCTTTTTTTACTCGCTCTCTCTTCAATCTCTCTCTCTCTCTCGCTCTACCAGCCGCTCCCTCACACTCACTCAACTCTCAGTTGTTACCACCTTCTCTCATTCACAATACCTTACCAGCACTCTCTCCCAACACTGCCACACTCTTCACAGCACTCCACTCCACAGTCCGCTTTCCATCGCCTTGGTTATTGGTCCACTGAATCCATTCCCGACCTCCAATGTTTTGCCTACTTCTGACTGGCTTCTGTCTGGCTGCGCTTGTATACCCAAGCTTAACCTGAACTGCCACTCCCCCAGGCTCCCATTGGTTCCTGTGGTCACCTGCTCTAGATGGCCAATCTCTCTGTGATCTTTCCCCAGACAGTTGGGTCTTTGGGTTACAGGATGTACAGCCCCCAGTGTGTGCGACCCACCTCATTTCTGGTCTCCAGTGTCTCTGCGCAAAACAGTTATTTTTTCCCACGCGGTTTCCTGTCATTGGTTAAGCTGCTCTTCTTTCAGTTCTTGTCGTCATCGGCAACGTGTTGGGCTTCTCGCAATGATCTGTTGAGGTTCGATGATAGCAAGTGTTACGCTGCGCCCCATTTGGTTTTAGGCTCCAGTCCAGGTTCCCTTTGCAATGACCTAGAGGGTTCTGGGACATGTGGTTCTGCATAGGAACCAGAAAAGACCCGCCCAGGAGAGAGGCTAGCGAGCAGTATGGATGGGACATGGTTACAAACAGTTGTACAGGTCACAAACTCTGGTGAGTCAAGAGCCACTCCACTGCCACATCCCACCTCTGGGGTGGGATCGGATCTGGCAAAGTCTTGGCTTCCATCTACGCCAGATTGGGGGGGTCCCTAATCCCCTTTCACAGGGTACAAAAATCACGAGCACTCCGCATATTGGCATCCATCTTTCCCTCACCATCATTCTCACTGCAGCAGGCAAGACAAGATATATATATATATCACTACAAAAAAAACTTTTCCAGCCTGCCATTATGGTGCACATTACAACCTAAAAACCCCTGAAATTTGCCAGTTATGGTAGGCTAAGCAGCCCCTCCTGTCATTAGCACTCTGCACTGCTACCACTATCACCCAGAACATGAAGGATGCCATTACAAATATCTATATCTATATATATATATGTATATTCAGTGAAAAAAATGTGTTACTGTGCCATTTTAGTTCTCAGTTAAACTGCAAAACAATTGACAATCCCTAAATATGGGACGCTAAACAACCATAACTCGCACCACCTGTATCATTTAATGTGCCATCTGCCTTTGGTACTCTGGGATCCCATTTTGGTCCTCACACATTGCTAAAGGTCATGATAATAGTTCAATATGTAGGCTAGAATTACCTGGGCACTAGCTCCCTCTCCCACATTCACATGGTTCTGTTTGTATTTATGTTGAATTTTAAGGTTGTTCTCGGATTCACCTTTGACATGGTCCCTACAATGAGCCCCATACACTTGCACATCGGCAATTAAGGCACTGATTCTTGGGAGATACTTGCACCTCTGCCACCAGCAACAATTAAATGCTCCTATGGAAAAATGTACAGGATTAACTACTCAGGCCTATACACTGTATGATCAACAGAAGAAAAGAAGCAGCACTGCACTTCTTCAACCTTTCTCTGCAATATTCTTACCCCACAAATCTGCTGTTCTCTTAAACGGCAGCCATTTTGTTTCTCACAGTATGTAATTTAAACTAGGGGTAGGAGGTTTGAATATGACAGTGGAAAAGGCCCAAGATTGCTATTAACATAAACCTGCCAACACCAGAAAAAAATACGTAAGTGTGCCGTGCCAAATGTGCACCTTTCAGAACTACAGTAAACGGTAAGCTGAATTATTTTATGTGTAACCTAATTTCCCAAAAATCTTCTTTTCAAAAAAGGAGATTAACTTTCTTTTCTTGTGCTTCATTTAAGCTATTGGGAGAGATCTCTTTTATATTATTATGAAATCCTCGTTTAAAGGCGGTCAAGTGGCACAGCGAGTAGAGCGCTCGCTTTGACATCAGTGCAGAGCCTGCGAACGCAGGTTCGAATCCCGGCAGCGCCAAACTCAGCGTTTCATCCTTCCAAGGTCGAGAAATGAGCACCACACACCGTGGGTAATAATAAGCAGCGCTCATTCGTAGGGTTCGTAGCGCTATATAAATGCCAAATTATTATTATGCCTTTTCTGAAAGGGCTTATATGAAAGAATGTAATTCTGTTTCAGGTCAGGGGATATTAAAAACTTTTAATGTTCATTGTGTTAAGAAAATAAAAGTAGTTTGAGGCCCTCCCTGCTGCTTGGATGGAGTTTGGCTATGACATGTATTTGAAGTTTTGTGTTCCAGAGCATTTCTATTTCTGTCTCTGTTTTTGCTGTAGCGCTGTCTGGAAAAGTAGCAATTAGTAACTTGTTTGCTGTTTGTCAGAGCTGGGTAGCAGAGCATGTTTGTTTATTTAATTATATATGTAGCAGGGGGATGGGTCCAATCACACTTGGTGGGAAACAGGTGTAGGCGGACATTGGAATACACATTTTCTTACTTATAAGTACCTTACCCTTACCTATCTCCGACAACACCCGCTTACCTGATTCTCTGAATCACCCTGGGTGTGCCTCTGTAGGAAAAGGGCTTGGGCAGGAATGGCAACTGGTATAAGGCTCCCCCAAGCCCCCAAGGAACACACACTGGGATAGAAGAAATATATGCCACACACGGACAGGAAGACCAAGGAATGCTTTTCTTTTTAATTATTGTTTGGAATATACACAGATCGTGACTTCCACCCCAGTGCATCAGACATTTTCACGTTTTTTTAGAAAAAGGGGTAATACATTTCGCATCATAACACACTATGGGCCTCATTACGAGGTGGACGGTAAGGGGTTAACTGCGCCGGTAAAGGTGCCGGAGCCGTTAACCCCTTACCACCCTTTTACGAGATCCGCTCGCGGGACCCGCTCTGGATGCCTGGTTTTACCAGACGTCCTTAGCGGGTCTCGCGAGCGGCCCAGCATGCTAACAACGGGCCCGTCATTAACAATCCCGTTGTTAGCATGCTCCCCATTCCCATTGAGCCCTATGAGGGCTCAAATGGGAATGGGGATGGTCCGGGTTCCCTGAATGGGGAAATAGCAGGTCTTCCAAGGTCGGAATGGCCTGGTATTTCCCCATTCAGGGAACCCGGACCCAGACCCGAGTTTGGAGGCAGCAATGAGGCCCTATAACTTTTCCCAAACAGCTGCATTACATTTTTTGTTTAAAAGAGTCCTTTACAAATAAATAAAAGCTTCGTATGACGAGCACTATATTACCAAAAATATATACACACGCCTTACTTGGGAGTCAGCCTGGCCATAGCTGTCCCAAAGTCCAATGTGCTGCAGGAGGTTGTGAACGGTGCTCCTAGATGCTGCAGGCTGGGCAGCAGCAGTGGAGAGGAGCCCCAGATTTCATTTAAGCCTGGCTGCATATTCCAGCAGCAGCCTGGCGTAATAGCAGCAGTATGGGGGTCAAACGTGGTCTGGTGTTGATTGCAGCAGTGACCCCAGGCAAGTTTTGAAACTTGAGCAATGCCTGCTAGCAGTGGCCTGGGGATTCAGCCAGAAATAGGCACGTGGTGCTACTCTTTCTTGCTCGGGTTGTGTCATATAATGAGGAGCAGCCCATGCGGCCTCTCTCCCCCATAGGGCACACCAAACAAGTGAGCCGAGCTGCAGCAGTGATTTTCAGTGCTGCACCCCTCCTGGCAATATGGTGTCTCATCCCAGCAAAGTACGGGCAACATGAGTAAATTCAGTGAGCGCGCTCCTGACAACAGGGCACTGCATCAATCCAAGTAGGATCAACAAGGTTTTTATGGTTTTTTTCCTTACAGGTGGTGCTGAGAGGAGCACCGGCTCTACCCTATTCCCCCCTGTTGTGGCCTGAGAGTTTCCTTCACATGCGCGCACTTCGTCGCGCGTGACAAACACACAGAGTCGGAGCTTCTTTCAATGCAAGCTCTTTATTCCAGTTTCTTCTCGAACTGCCCAACCCCTCAATGTCACTTCCTTTCCTGCCTCCAGCCTCCCAGCCTCCCACAACTAGAACGTCAACATGACATCCCCCCCAATTTAAACAGTTACCCAACATGGGTAGCAAACACAGGAACATTGTTCACCAGGCCATTTCCTCTATGAGGTTGCGAGGCTTATTCCGGGCTCTCTGGGGCCAAGAGCTGGAGTGTTCAACAAGTCCTCTTGAACCAGATCGCCCATCCATGCCCTCCTGATCAGAAACCTCTATGTCCTCGTGGTCTCCTTGGTATAGATCATCAGATTCGTAGTCAAGGGGTATTTCCACTCTGCTGCTGAGACAACGTGAACCTGCCAGCTGACCTTCTTAAAGTGTGACGAGTTGTGTGTGGTCGGACCACTGTCTCCTTGGGTTGTGATCATGGAACCCTTCTCATTGATGAGGATGAGCGGCTCCTCTTGGAAAGCAGCCGTGTGTTTGTGAGTCTGCGGTTGTTTTACAGCTACCACATCTCCTATGGCCAGGTGTGAGTTTCGTGCCTTCCGGCGATTGTCCGTGTATTCCTTCATATGCTCCTTTGCAGCCTGATCCCTTTCTCTCACTTCAGTGTCGCCCGGCGACCAATACTCTGGTTGGTCGGCCTGGGGCAACTTAAGTCCTTATGTCCCTCTCAAACATGATTTTGGCTGGGGTTATCCCTGTGGTGCCATGAGGGGTGCTGTAATAGTCTCACAACAGTTGGTGTAGGACTTGTTTGTATGGTTGCCCAGTGAGCTTTGCCACATCGCAAGGCCCTCTTCAGATTGGCCATGAATCTCTCAATCATGCCGTTGGTATGAGGCCACAGTGGGGTGACTTTATGATGATGGAACCCCATGTCTTCACCAAAGTTGTTGACCCTATGTCCATTGAACAGAGGTCCATTGTCCAGCTTTACTCAGTGCGGGATGCCATGGGCTGTGAAGAGGCGGTCTAGCACTGGTATCACATGATGGACAGTGGTGGACGATATGATTTGCACTTCAGGATATCTTAAAGACTCATCCATAATGGCCAGAACATACCTCCCCCCTTCAATAGGCCCAAAGAAGTCCACCACCACTGCCTCCCATACCCTTCCGTGCAGCTCGACATCCTCAGCTACTCCGGATGACAGTTTGGTGTCAGGAGGCAGCAGGTGGGGCACTGCTTCAACTGTTCCTCCCCCATGGAGTCTAGCTGAGGGAACCAGACCTTTCAATGCTGCATCCTTTGTGTGGAGACCACACCCCTATGGCCTTTGTGAGCCAGCTCTACCACCTTTCTCTTCAAAGCATTGGGGATCACCACTTTGTGGCCTTTGAGCAGGAGATTGTCCTCTGAAATTGCTAATTCCTCTTTCACTTGCAGGAAGTGGTCTACATCCAGGCGTACCTTTTCTCATTCCCTAGCCCTTCTCTGTTGGCCGGAACGGAGCCCTCTGCAAATGACCTGACAGGCTTCATCTGCGTCCCCCTCCTGCACCAGACGGGACATTTTGATGCCTTTGGGCACTGATTGTTGTATCAAGTATCGCAAGTAGTGGTCGGCCACCGAGGGTTCTGGTGTATACTCCTCTTGGGGTGACAGGACAGAAAGTCAGCCGGGTTATCCTCTTTGCCTGGTCTGTGGACGATCTCAAATGCATAGTCCTGCAGCCGTAGTCCCCATCGAGTGATGCAGGGTGGCATCTTGGCTTGTGGGTTACCATGTAGGAATAGGAGTGTGTGATGATCCGTTACCACTCGAAATAGCTTACCCTAGAGGAACTTGTGAAAGTGTTAACACGCCCACACCACATTGAGGCTTTCCTTTTCCACCTGTGAGTAGGCCTGCTCCATGGGTGACAGGCTCCTGCTGGCGTATGCCACTATGTGTGATTAGGTTGGGTCTTTTTCAACAATTTGGGCCAGGATGGTACCTAGCCCCACAGGAGTTGCATCGACGGTAAGCTCGGTACTTGGTTCCGAGTCGTAGTACGGCATGTTCGCAGCTTTGGTTACTCTTTCCTGGATGACTTCAAAGGCTTGTTGGCACCCTTTTGTCCAGATGAATACAGCATTCTGTTTCGTCAAAGCCTGAATGGGCCTGCTCACCGTGGCAAAATCTTTTATGTATCTCGTAGGATAACTTGCTAGGCCTAAGAAAGACCTGACTTCTGAGACATTGGTTGGTGGTGGTGTCTTATTGAGGGCAGCCATTTTGTCTGGATCAGGTGTCATGCCCTTTTCGGAGAATACATTTCTGAAGAAACGTAGTGTGTTCTTCCTAAACTCGCACTTCTCCTGGTTAAGTGTGAGGTTGGTGGCTTCAAGTGCCATGCACACCTTTTCCAGGTTCTTGTTGTGCTTTTCCACGTCGGTTCCGAAAACTAATATATCGTCACTATAGTTCAGACAGTTCCGAATGTGCTTTATTAAATTGTGGACCTCTGCCTGAAATATCTTGGCCACTGACGAGACCCCGAAGCTCAGCCTTTTGTAACAATATAGCCTTAGGTGGGTGACGAAGGTTGTGATATTCCAACTTTTGAGGCTTAGGACCAGCCGGTGATATCTGTTACGCTCACCTGGTATCCACAGGGACGCCACCCAGCCGGGTTACTCGCTGGTATGCTTCTCTGCTTTGCCCTGATGTGGTCTGCAGGGAAGGTTCTGCCTGAAAATACAGGACTGTGTTCAAGACTGACCGACTGGGGTAAGTATCCTCCCTCCACCCTCATATGATTTAAGTCCCTCTGGCGCCCGCTCCTCACCTTGTGGAGGAATTAGGCGTGCTCTCCATCCTGCCTTCTTTGCAGGGGTGCGTTGTCTTTCACGGGCGAGTGCGGTCCAGTTACTTCACTGATGCCGGCCCGTTTGATATTGTTCAGGTAGGTCTTATTGCTGTTCTTTAGTTTTGTTGCTATACTGCACGCCTTTCTTTGATTAAAATGTCTCTTTTTCTCCCTTAGGTATGCAGAGCTTCAGCGTGACGAACTGGCTTGGTTGAGCCCCGCTGGTAAATGATGGCGCATTAAGAGCACTGTGATGCGGTAAGTAAGCGCTATGCGCAGCGCTGTGAAGTCTTGCGTTTGCTAACCTGTGTTTTCCTTCCTTGTAGGTCGCTGTGTTCTTCAGCGTGAGTGTAATGTCCGGAGTAGTGCCAGCCGAGAGGCGACCAGCCAGGTAAGCCTTTTGAGCAGTTCGTAATTTGTAAATGACTCTACTGCTTTCTTTAATGTTGCCTCTATCTTCCTCTTTCAGGTCGTTCTATCTGGGAGGCGTGCAGATTCGAGGAAGCTGTCCTCAGTAGCTGCAAGTGTTTAAAGATGAAGACTGTAGGTAAAATGCTGCTGCTAATGATGTTCCTTTTGTCTCCTTGCAGGTTCTGCTTCTCCGAGGTTCGAGGGAATAGCTGGACACAGTGAGCGTCACGTTGCAAGCTGCAAAGTAACGCGAAGTGTGTTGTCTTGCTCGGGTGTGGTTTAAATAGCCCCAACAAAATAGTCCAGGTAAAGTAGTCCCTAGGCTACCACACCCAAAACACTAGACCGCATAGCTTGGTTCTTAGGAACCAAGCTATGTGGATGCCTCCATGTTGGCTGACAATACAATAAAGTAGTTCCCAAGCACATTGTTTTTCATGGTGTATGAGCCTGGCGCCATAGGCGCCAGGACTGGCCCCATGAGGGCTTTTGAAGAGGATGTCAAGCTCTAGAAGCCCGAGTCCTGACTCCACCTGGCAAATGGGTTTGCCAGAGGGGGTTTTGGGCGAGGGTCGTGACAGCACTCCCCCCTAAGGCCCCTCCCATGGTGTTCCTTCTGTCTGGCCCAGGTTTGGTTGGGAAGTTCCGATGGAATTTCCTGATTAGACGTGGTGTGAGGATATTCTCACTGGGCTCCCAGGATCTATCTTGTAGTCCAAATCCTTTCCAATCGACGAGATAATATAGCTTGGTCCTAGAGTATTTAAAGTCCAAGATATCTTTGACTTTGAATTCTGGTTCTCCGTCAACAAGTTTGGGCTTAGGTGGTGTCCCAATCCGTGTGCCGGGTTGCATTGGTTTCAGGAGGGACACATGGAATACTGGGTGGATGTCTAGATTAGGTGGTAAATCCAGTTTCACGGCTGCTGGGTTGATAATTGCCTTAATAGTATAGGGTCCTAAGAATCTGGGATGAAAGATCCGGGTTCCCTTGATAGGTACGAATTTAGCGGCTAACCAAACTTTGTCTCCTACTTGATAATCAGGGGCCTTTTTCCGGTGTTGGTTGGCGAATCTCTTTTGTTTTTCTTTGGAATGAATAAGGTGTTCCTTTGCCCTTTTGAAAGCCCGAGTAATGGTTGCGCGTAGAGCCTTTAGCGCTGGCATTTCCAAGCTGACTGGAAGGTCTAGTTCAGAGGTACGTGGATGTCTGCCATAAAGGGTATAGAAGGGCGTTTGTCCCGTGCTTGAATGCAAAGAATTGTTATATGCATATTCGGCTATCCATAGTAGGTCTTTCCAATTCCTTTGTTTGTGGTGCAGCATGCACCGTAAATATTGCTCGAGTGTCTGAAAGGTTCTCTCGGTTTGGCCATCCGTTTGGGGATGGTGACTGGTAGATAGCCGAACGTCGATCTGCGCCATTGCACAACATTTTTTCCAGAAGTTTGAAACAAACTGGCTGCCTCGATCAGAGACCAGAACTGAAAGGAAGCCATGTAGCTTACCCACACCCTCCAGGAACACTTTTGCTAAAGTGGCTGCGTCTGGGAGGCCTTTGAGAGGAATAAAATGGGCCATCTTCGAGAATAAGTCCACAACTACAAGGATGATGTTGAACCCTTGGCTTGGAGGTAGATCAGTGATGAAGTCAAGGGAAAGAGTGTGCCATGGAACTGGAGGAATGTCCAATGGTTGTAGGAGACCAGATGGTTTTTGTTTCTGTGATTTATGTTGTGCGCAGACACCGCAGGACTGAATATACTGAATGATGTCCTTACGACAGGTAGGCCACCAAAAGTTCTCTTTCACCTTAGCTAGGGTTTTGGCGATCCCAGGATGCCCTTCGATCAGTGAATCGTGATAGTTTGAAATTATATGCTTTTGTAATTCCTTCTTGGGTACATATAGGCAATCCCTAAAAAAGGGTAGATGGTCCTTGATGGTATATTGTTCTCCTTGAGTTTGCCATGCGAGGTAGGCATCAGGATTCATTGTCCGTTGGATTACTTTTAGTAGTTCTGCTTGTGTTAAGGCTGTCGTGGTACCCAAGGGTTTGTCTTCAGGTATAATAGGTACTGGGTCTGGAGTTGTATATATTATTTCATCCATGCCCTTGCGAGATAAGACATCCACCTTTCGGTTTCTGACTCCTGGTCGAAGTGTGATTACATAATCATATTCGGCAAAGAAAAAGGATCAAAGTAATTGACGCGAGGACTGGGCCTTGGCTGTTTTGAGATATTGCAGGTTTCGGTGGTCTGTGATGACTGTAATGGTGTGTCTGGCCCCCAGAAGGTAGTGCCTCCAGGCTTTAAAGGCGGATTTGATAGCCAGGAGTTCCTTGATGTTCCATGATGGCATAATTAATCTCTGGAGGTGAGAACTTTTTCGACCAGAAGGCCACAGGATGTAGCTGGCCGGTTTCCGGGTCTATCTGTGAAAGGACAGCCCCCATTGCGAGACTGGACGCATCACTTTCAATGACATAAGGGAGGTCTGGACGAGGATGTCGCAGGATTGTAGCGGAGGTAAACCTTTATTTAAGTTCCTGAAAGGCTTCTTCTGCTTCTTCGGTCCAAGCAAACTTTTTATTGTTTTTTCGTAATAGTACTGTGATTGGGTGCGCAACCTGAGAGAAGTCTGGGATGAACCGGCGGTAGAAGTTTGCAAAGCCCAGCATGCTTTGTACCCCTTTCAGAGACGTCGGTGAAGGCCATTTCAGAATGGCATCTACGTTGTGCACGTCCATTCTGATGCCTCCTGGAGTAAGGATAAAACCAAGAAATTCTACTTCGGTGACATGAAAAAAGCATTTTTCAAGATTTGCAAATAAGCGATGTTCACGGAGCTTGGTGAGGACTGAACGAACGTGCCTGACATGATCTTGTTCCGAGGCTGAGTATACTAAGATGTCGTCTATGTACACTAAGGCGCACACATCAATTAACTCTCTTAAGATGTCATTCATGAAATACTGGAATGCCACAGGAGCGTTGCATAACCCGAAGGGCATGACTTGATATTCAAACAAGCTGTACTTAGTACGGAAGGTGGTTTTCCATTCATCTCCTTTTCTGACTCGGACCAGGTGGTATGCTCCTCGAAGGTCCAATTTGGTGTAAATGTGGGCATCTTTAACTTGGTCTAGCATCTCAGGGATAAGTGGCAAGGGGTAGAGGTTCTTCACACTGATCTGGTTCAATGCACGGTAGTCAATACAGGTTCTCGAGTCTCCTTCCTTTTTCGGTACGAAGAACAAAGGACTGGCTGCGGGGGACTTCGAAGGATGGATAAATCCGTTTGCAAGGTACTGGTCTAAATAGGATTTCAAATGAAGGTTTTCTGGTTCTGTGAGAGCGTAGATCCTGCCGCAAGGGATTTGTGCACCAGGAACAAGGTTGATCTGACAGTCATAGGGCCTGTGCGGCGGCAATGTATTGGCTTGGTCCTTTCGGAAAACATCCTGGAAATCATGGTATTCACTTGGCAAGGTATTAGTTGCTCCCAGGGTTGATACTGTCGGTCCGGGAGTCATGGGGATACAGACGTTGGGTTTCTCCTCTTGATAATAGCAGGCAGGGGAGCAGTCACCGGGGAAGGTTAATTTTCATGCTCGCCCGTCTATCAAAGGGTTGTGAGCAACCAACCATGGCATCCCTAGTATTAGCCTGAACTGAGGTGCCTTAATGAGATCGAATGAAATAGACTCCCGATGTCCTGGCTGTGCACTGGGTTACTGGTCCGGAAGCGATTTCTGTCCCATCCGCGGTGGTTACCTTGTCCAGAGTTGAGACACAAAGGAAGCCCCATCTCTTGATCAATATAATTTCCAACTGCTGCGCTATCGATGTATGCTTCAACGGCATGGGTTCAGGTAGGTAGGTCTTATTGGTGTTCTTTAGTTTTGTTGCTATACTGCATGCCTTTCTTTGATTAAAATGTCTCTTTTTTCTCCCTTAGGTATGCGGCGCTTCAGCGCGGCGAACTGGCTTGGTTGAGTCCTGCTGGTAAATGATGGCGCATTAAGAGCGCTATGATGCGGTAAGTAACCGCTATGCGCAGCGCTGTGAAGTCTTGCCTTTGCTAACCTGTGTTTTCCTTCCTTGTAAGTCGCGGTGGTCTTCAGCGAGTGGAATGTCTGGAGTGGTGCCAGCCGAGAGGCGACCAGCCAGGTAAGCCTTTTCAGCAGTTTGTAATTTGTAAATGTCTCTACTGCTTTCTTTAATGTTGCCTCTATCTTCCTCTTTCAGGTCGTTCTATCTGGGAGGCGTGCAGATTCGAGGAAGCTGTTCTCAGTACCTGCGAGTGTTTAAAGATGAAGACTGCAGGTAAGATGCTGCTGCTAATGATGTTTATTTTGTCTCCTTGCATGTTCTGCTTCTCCGAGGTTCGAGGGACTAGCTGGACACGGTGAGCGTCACGTTGTAAGCTGCAAAGTAACGCGAATCGTGTTGTCTTGCTCGGGTGTGGTTTATAAAGCCCCAACAAAATAGTCTAGGTAAAGTAGTCCCTAGGCTACCACACCCAAAACACTAAATCGCATAGCTTGGTTCTTACTAACCAAGCTATGTGGATGCCTCCATGTTGACTGACAATACAATAAAGTAGTTCCCAAGCACATTGTTTTTCATGGTGTATGAGCCTGGCGCCACAGGCGCCAGGACTGGCCCCATGAGGGCTTTGAAGAGGATGCCAGGCTCTAGAGGCCCGAGTCCTGACTCCACCTGGCCAAGGGGTTTGCCAGAGGGGATTTTGGGCAAGGGTCGTGACAATATCCTTTCTTCAGGTCCAACTTTGGGAAGACCTTAGTGCCGTTAAGTAAATGTATCATATCAGTGATACGCATAGCCATTTGTCTTTCCCTTTGGATTCCCTGGTTTGGTCTCCTCATGTCCACGCAGAGTCTTATTGCGTCCGAACCTTTCTTAGGTACTGGCACGATGTGCAAGATCCACGTGGTGGGGCCTGTCGCTGTCTCTATAATGTCCTGTTCTAAGAGCTTGTCCAGTTTGTCTTCAATCTTTTTTTGGATGTTCACAGGTATGCCCCTATAGTGTTGTGCTATGGGGCGTATAGACTTGTCGATGTTTAGTTTGATGTATCTGTTGCAGAGTTTTCCAATGCCTTTGAATAGTTTGGGGTAGAGGTTCTTTATCATGTGCACCGGGTCTATGTATTTCTGGACCATGATCTTGTACAGCATGTGAATTAGACCCATTTCTATGGCAGTCTTGAAGCTTGATACACAGCCACTTTCTTTGCCAGCCTGAAGCATGTGGATTATGACTTTGTTTCCCTGGTCCTTGTATCGGCATGAGCCTTCAAATTGGCCTGCAGATTTGAGAGGCGTTGGGGCTCCATATACAGTATACACAGTATTGACTCAGCTTCGGGAGGTGTGGCAGTTCCTGAAATAATTCCTCACTGATGACGTTCACGGTCGCTCCCGTGTCAATGAGGAACTCCGTGGGTCTCTCTTTGAGTTTTATGATGAGTGTGGGACTGTGCTCCATGGTCACGGCATTTCCTAGAGTGTACACATATGCTTTTCTTTGGTGTTCACTCATGGAGGAGCTGCCTTCAGACTCTGACGGGGACTGTTCGACCAGATTTCGCACGTGGCGTCACGGGTGTCACTCTGGTCGTATCCAGGTCACATATCTTCTCCTTTCCCTTCTTTCTCTCCAGTTTCTCTCCTCTCCTGAGTCTTGGTTTTTGGATTCTAGGTCCATCAATCTTGTTGGTGTGTGTGTCGTGTCTGCTGGCTGGGGCGTTGTGGGCCGGGGCTTGCGCTTGTATCTGGGGGGAGCCTCTCACCCCTTCTCCCTTCCTTTGTCTAGGTTAATCAGCAGACTGCCTTGAAGTGTCCTTCTTCACCGCAAGTGGCACATCGCTGTCCACTTGCCAGGCAGGAACCTTCATGTGGATATTCAAACCCACATTTGAAGCAGTATGGCTCATCCGGCCTCCTCTCCTGTTGCAATCGCTGTACAGTCTCTCCTGTGGCTGTGGTGTTCAGAATTTCCACCTGCGAGTCAACCGCCCTTTCCGCCCCGGCCAGTGTTAATATTTCATCTAATGTGCGGGCCTTTTGCAGTAGTTTTCTTCGGAACATCTGGGATTCACATCCGGCAAAAATTTGCAAACGCAGGGCCTCAGTGTTGGGGTAGTTCGCGAAGTTGCAGTGCTTCATTTGATTCTAAGTCTCATGACATAAGCATCCATCACCTCCCCTTTGGCTTGTTTAGTGCTGTGGAAACAGGAGTCACTCATAATCTACGTTCGTATGTGAGGTGAAGTATGGCGATAATGCATCCTTTAGTTCTTGCAGGGAGCCTATGGATGTTGCAGGCATTTCGTCACTGATGTCACGCGTAGCGGGACCAACCGCCAGTTTCACCCGGCATTTTTGTCTTTTTTCATCAATGGGCCCCGTGGCCCCCATGTACAGTTCAAAGTCTCTCATCCATCGAGACCATCTTGGCCTCATGTTGCTGCTATCTGCAACATTGAATACTCCTGGCATTTGGGCAGTCAAAGACTCCGGGAGCCTGCTTCTGTGGGGCTGCTGGTCCCTTATTCACTGCCCCATGGGCCTCATCCTGTGCCTGTGCCCTATTCTGGCCAAACATCCTCCTTTCTGGTAGACCCCACACACTCTATAGTCCACACGGCCGCCTACAGGCACAAGCACAGTGTTGTAAGGAGAGGAATGCCCTGCTGGGCAGCTGGACCTCTCAATGGCTGCCTTCTGGCACGAGCACCATTGGAGGGACCTTCCTCACACACACTGCGTGTGATTCTTCACTGCCACAGCCCAGGGCTTGAGTCTGGTCTGCCGAGCATTCCAGAGGGAATGGTGCACCTTCCCTGCCCTGGGAAATGATTCTCTCTTCTTACGGTGTGCAAGAAATCACCGCCGCAGCCAAGAACTTTGATCCGCTCCACTGAACGATTCAGGTTGGGTGGGACGCCTTCCTTACACGTGTGCCCTGAAGCGACCTGCGGCACAGCACAGGCTTCCACACGTGAGACATTCGTAATTTGACCTGCTTTGCTCTGAGGCACCATGGGCATCTGCACCTCTTGCGGCTCCCCTCTCTGCCAGTGCTGTGGCCTGAGTGTTTCCTTCACACGCGTGCACCACGGCACACTGGACAACCACACAGAGTCAGAGCTTCTTTCAATGCAACCTTTTTATTCCAGTTTCTTCTCAAACTGCCCAACCCCTGACCCCCAACGTCACTTCCCTTCCTACCTTCCACCTCCCACAACTACAATGTCAACATGACACCTCCCCCAGATGAAGGTCGAGCTCTCTTCTGCTTACCCCAATGCTGCTCTGCTTACTGTGTTTTAACCTTCCATGTTTGTTCTTGTTTGAAGCTTCCCCCGCGTGGCACATGTGTATGGGGGCTTTCCAAGGGAGTTACATTAATGTCATTTGTTTCATGAGGCCCCAAACACCTTTCTTACTGGCACTTCAGATAACTTTGTTGCAGACATAGAGATCACATAATGAATTCTAAAATGTGGTTGATAGGCATACCTAAATCAATTCTTCTTAGCCAATGGGACGGGTCCTCTGAGGTGTGGTTCTAGAGCAAGCTGTGCCTAGACACTCAAGGTTTACTTCACTGATGAAGCCCATTGTAGAGGAGCAGCCTCTGCAGGAAGTCCCGCCCCCTCCTGCCAATATGGTTGAAGCCAGAAATCGCGCCAAGCACGACACCAGTGGTTGTGACTATTCCGCTGAGAGTCTTCGAGAAAGGGTGTTCACCAAGAAAACCCTATCTGATGTATCCCCGTAAAGATGACAATCTATTGGAGATGATCCCAAATGAAAATGAAGATGAAAGGAAGAGAAGCTGTTGACGTCACAAGAGACGAGTGTGACACACAGAGAAGACTGGCTGAAGAAGAGAATTTATGGACCTTATAGAAGCTGATGACGAAGTAAAGAATCAAGTAAACTTTCATATGCAAGATAAAGATTGCTCGTGTGAAGAGGACAGCAGAAAATGCTAGTCATTTTATAACTATAAGCTTAGAAGCTAGCTATATGGAGTGAAAAGACTGCAGGCGGTGCCGCCATTATATAGAATTTGGACATCAGTGTCACCATTTCTGTAAGTTCAAGCCCATGAAGGAAAAGGCTGAAGCTGTGTCACAGCGAACAAGTAGCTGAGATCATGGAAAGCCAGAGAAGAGCTACCTGGCTGGTGTCAAGGCTGAAGCAGCCAAGAACTGGTTATCTATCCTTGAATAACCGTGAGCGTAAGACGCTGAATCATCCCTTGTTAAGGTGCAAAGAAAGAACACCATGAGTGCCAAGTTTATTAATTTAATACAATTAAATGCGAGAAAAGAGGTTGAATTACGGTCTCCTGTCATGTGGGCCAAGGATGGAAATAGAAGTTGGGAATGTAGCTCTATACTAGACTCACACTCCCATATATTCTCAGGAGCAACAACACTTTGCAAGGCAAACTTCAAAGACAATATGCATGGCAGAAGGCTTGGGTGATGAGAGATGATGGGCTAATTGGGTGGGGAGGTACAGTTCAGTCCACCTGACACCTGTGTAAAGGAGGTCCTTGTGCATCCCATCAAGCCCCCTTTGCCATCTATGGACTCTGGCACTGGAGACAACAATAAATAAACGGCCGCCCGGGTCAGATTCAGTCATCTTTAATACAGATTCAAAAGACACACTGGAAGGGCACACAGAGCTTCTGCAATCAGATTGCTTTTATAGGCCTTTTTTCAATGATGCAATACTTTCTTACAATTCAGGATACATATCTGATTGGTCCTTTTAGCCAGACAAAAGCCCTCCTTTATCTTTGATTGGGTGGGTTGTCTGTCACTCATAAAGCCCACATGACTGGCACATAAACTGATAAGCTTATTTTAGATCCAGCCAAACCCAATTTCAAATTCCTTTAACTCCTGCCCAAAACAGTCCTTATCTGCTTCTCGAGGTCCTGCCAAATTTAATTGCCAGCTCATACCGTGGAAAACTCAATACGCTCATTTTGTTTGCTGCCAAGTACTGCGGCTGATCTGCACTAATTGGTAACTTCCTTGCTTTTATCTGATTTACCATCAATGATGTCTGCTTTTCCCGGAAAAGTTTCAAATGTATCTTCAGACCCAATTATTTCACAACAAGGTGCTGCCAAAGACCTTCTACTATGGAAGCATGATTCAGGCCTTTTTGACACCTGCTCTCAAGGTGTCATTTTGTATTTGACATCCATTTTAAAAAATAAAATATTTTATTGTCATGGTTAAATGCATCACCATTTCAATAGTTGCTTTTCAGTCAGTGAATCGTACAATACAAGAATAAATAATTTGAATTTTCAATCAAAATTTGCAGTTTAAGTATTCCTACAAATAGTCAAAATAAAAACAGACCTTATTAATAAAATTTCACATTCCAAAAGAGTTCTGAAATTAGGATAGGTTGGATTTAAACGTGATGTTATAGGACTACTCTCCTGGATCCATTTAAAAGAGAAATAAGAAAGAAGCATAAAAGAAAAGATTAAATTATTGGCACATTACAGTAATCTTAATCAATATGGACATGTTCGCCTATCCGAGATTTAAGTAGAACTTTACAGTGGCAATTTGAACCATAGGTATCTGAGTCTGGAATATTTTTGCCACAATAATTCTGAGGTCAGTATCTTGAAGTCTTAGAAATATGGTTTCAGATATCTAGCTAGTTTCTCAGATAAAGCCTGCATTCAGTAAACAGATGTGGTAGGTTTTCACATTGTTGTAGATTGCAGTGAAATCTGCAAATGTTGTCTACTGTGACAATTTCTCACCATCTAGCTTGAATTTCTCTGGTTTTGCATACATTTAGGCAGATATATAAGAAAGTATTTCTGTATATTGGACTAGGGCATTTTAATAAATAAAATTCTGTGTGAAGCAATCTTTATTCAATTAAGGGATTGGCTGTGAATGTCTTGTATGTCTTACATGTATCAATGGTTGGTATCCAATCACAATGATATAACTTCTGTTTTGCGCGAATCAGATTGCATAATAGCAATTCCTCTGAAATGTCAGCTGCAGTCAACAGTGAAGAAATGTGTTTTCTCCATTATAATGCAAAGAGATGTTTAGAAGTATTCATGTAGTTGGCCAGTGTACTAAGTAGCATCTTGTACTTCTCCTGTGGAGACATTTCCTGTATAGAGAAAACACTTTCGAACTGTACATTACAAATAGTAATGGCAGGCCTAATTTGAATCTAAGTATGGCCATGGGCTGGGTTTCTGGTAAAGCTAGAACGCGTTTCCAGTAGAGGCCCTCTATTTTTGTCCAGCGCAGTTCAGATAGATGGTTTAGTTTCTGCGCCATACAGGATAAGTGGGGGCCACTTTTTGAATGTAAAATATTGCTAGTGACTAAAGTGAGAATATTCCATATTTTGCATGGATTATTCTTGCTTGTGAGGTGGCAGTTGTAATCTTAGTCTGGAGTGTCGCTAGGTAAGGCTGGTCCGAGATCTTATTGTTGATATTGATTCTGATTCCTAGATATTTATACTTGTCGACAGTTTCCAGCCCTTTCCGTTTAAAAACCATTTCAGAGTGTTCCTCCTTCTTGATTTTATCGACTGACAGTATAAGATTTTTGTTTTGTGTACATTAATCTCGAGCTGGTTCTTGTTGGCATAGACTCCTAGTGCAGAAAGTAGATTTTGCAGACCTCTTGGTGTCTTCGAGAGTAAGATGAGGTCATCTACGTAGAATACCCATGCTATTGGAGTGGTCCCTAAAAGCGGATGGTCAGAGGTTACAGGTTCAAGAGTCTTTCTCATATCTGCTATGACAAAGTTAAAAAGAGCTGATGCCAACACACAACCTTGCTTGAGGCCTTGATGAGTGTTAATTGGGGCAGACAGTTTTTCCTCCTGTGTTAGTCTAATTTGAATGGATGCATCCAAGTGCAGTTAGAGGATTAGCATCAGAAGGGAGTGTGGGCACCCTGCTTCCATTAGTTTGGTCATCAACTTGTTTCTAGATATGGAATCAAAAGCAGTCTTGAAATCTTTGTAGGCCATATAAATTGGATGCTTGGTAGTTTTGCTTTGCATTTGGATGGCTGTCATTGTCGTTAAGTTGTTGGCGGTCTCCAGTCTAGCTACAAACCCTGTCTGATGGGGATCTTGCAGGCTGGTATTGTTTATCCAATGGCTGAAGTCCCTGAGGATGAGTTGTGCAAACAGTTTACCCGGAACGTCCAATAAAGCAATGGGACGGTAGTTGCTGGCTGGTTGTCGATTGCCCTTTTTTGAAAATGGGTATGATCGTTGATTTTCGCCAAGATGATGGAATAGACTGGGTTGATATTACATCTGAAAAGATTTTGTAAAGTATTTTTGCCCAATGGTCTGGATTGTTTTTAAGGATAAAGTTAGTCAGGCCATCTGGCCCCATTGCACTTGAGGAGCTCAATTTAGAAATGTAATACCTTATGTCTTCTTGATCAACTTTTAATGAGACCATGTCATTTGATCGTGACTCATTTTCGAATACTTCTTGGTCAACTGAAGCATAAAAATTTGAAAAATGTTTTATCCATTCCATTTCGGGCACAGTATTTAGTTCTTTTTTTGCTATGATCTGTAGCATGGCTTCACTGCCTTTTTGAGTCATGAGAGCTTTCTGTGCTATTTTCCAATTTTTGTATTTGGATTTGAGTTGTTTCATCTTGTTTAGTCTTGTAAGCAAATTTCTAGTTTGCTTGATTGACTTGTGGAGTGTTCTTTTCTGCTGCTGAATTTCTGAATGATATGTATGTTTCTGTTTGAATTTTGGTTTGTTTGTATCTGTGATTACCTCCTTGAATAGTTGCAGAGTAGCAACATAATAACCACCTGTTTCAATTAGATGCGCTGCTATTGGAGTCGATTTGGTTGCTATAAGCTTGTAAAGATCTGTCAATTGGTTAGCTATCCAGTGAAGCCGATTATGATCACATGTTATAGTCACTCTAGTGCTGTACTTAAGACTTTTATCTAGGGTTAGAGTGCGCTTCCATTGCCAAGTTAATATCAGTTGATCATGATCACTGACATTTTGCTGTTTAACTTTGAAACTGTCTGCTGTTGTGAAGGAAGCTCTATCTGTGTAGATGTACTCTATAATGGCTTATTTGTTGAGCCTTTGCCATTTACTGGTTGGTGGTACGTCACTCTCCATTGCCCCATTTAGCATTATTAGCTATCTATCAGCCATCGTGAGATAAATCGACAGGCTATAGGCGTGTTACTCTTCTTGATGTCTGTCAGGCAATGTATGTTTAAATCATTGACTATAATTGTCATTGTTATTGTTGGATATAATCAATTCTAGGAGTGCTTCAATATCTCTAAAGAAGATATCTACCGGTATGCCGAGATGGTTCCAATAGATATTCACTAATGCGATGACTGTGGAGTGAATGGAAATGTTTGCTAATTGAAGATAGTTAATTGGTTCTGCCCATTTCTGAAGTTTGTATCCTCTGGAGAGTTTGGCAGTGATCATTAATCCGGCCATATACCTGCTTTTGGCTTGAGTTATGGCTGTTAATAGTAGAATGGTTACGTCATCCCATACAGGAGATTTTGTCAGTCATGTCTCCTGTAGGGCTATGATGTCATATTGTTCTAAGCCATTCGATTTTGAATTGAGTAGATGTTTGGGTCCTCGAGTGTTCCATCTGATTAGTCGAAAACACTGGGATTCTTGGTTTGTTGATTGCTATGGTTCTGATCGAGGTCATATTTGTGAAGGGTATCACTCTTTCAATAATAGTTGGATTTGATGACGCTCGTATGTGGGCTTTTTCATTTATGTCATTTTAATGTTGGATCTCAGCATGTCTTCATCAGGCTGCGAGTAATCTGCGTTTATCCTTTGTTCTGTTCCCTCCATGTTGATATATTGATAAATGATGTCAAATCCAAGGTCATAAAGTGCCTGCTTAGCTTTCCATATTGTATTTAGGACTATGCTAGACTGTATCCATAGTTTGGCTGCCGAGAGATCTGGATCATAAAGAATTTCAACTCGATTTATGTCGCTAGTTGTTAGATCTTCAAGACTAGGGACATCACTGAATATATTCAGTATACACGTTCTATTGAGATCATACGTAGGAAAGGGCCTGGATCTACATTGGATAATTAAATAATGACAAAATGAGTTGTTTGCAGTCCATATTTGTTTTGATAATTTGCAATGCTGGTTTGGTTTCCAGATACTGCTTGTTTGTTTGTTGAGTAGTTGTTGCATCAGTTGGAGGATGTTTTATTGAAGAAGATGGAATTGATCATTGTGTATTAATGACTCTGTTAATCAGTTGTGGATTGTGGAAGTATTGGGCAACTGATTTCGTTATGTCAGCTCTCCTTTGTTCCAGAGTTTGAAATGCTGTTTGCTTGTTTGGGGTAGTCTGTCTGCAATGATTTAGACCAGGCTCCTGAATTTCCGGCTCCTGGTTGAGTCTGGACCCTGTGGTTTTTAGTTTTTGGGTTTCAATTTCTTCCAGTAGAATGTCTAATGGCTCTTCTTGGATAGCGATGGCGCTGTTAGTTGGTCCTTTGGGATTCTTGGTTTCATTAAGCCTTGCTATATTTTTGTATTTCCTAATGATTGCTGTGCTGGACTTCAGAAAGTGATTTTTTGATTTAACAAAGGTTTTGATAAACTGTTTAGAGTTCGCATGATTGTGCAGAGGAGTTGTCTTAATGTTTTTGCTTTTTTTGTGGTCTTGGTGGCCACCATTAGCTTTTGATTTCTCCTTAGGCTTGTTAAAGATAATGAAATCCATGTTTTCCCTCCCCCTTGCTAACCTTGGCATTCAATTTAGTTATTGGATAGTTTGTAGTTTTTGTGTGCAACCATGGATTGGCACTGTTATCCGAGAAGCTTGTGTTTGTCACATAAAGTTTTGTGAGAGATTGAAGAGCTAAGTTAATTATCATTAATGTAGTTGGGGGCGAGAATGTAGAATGTTGGATACTTTGGTTAACTTTCTATTTCGTTGGAGTGGGCTGATGAAAAGACTAGGACAGGAAAGATACATTTTGCATTGATGGGTTGAACATTATTGGTTACTGCGATACGTTTGAGTGTGATTTTGTATACAGCTGATGACTCAGATATTTCAGAAAGTCAGGAGATGTAAGGAGGGCAGGAGGGGGGAGTAATATCACCACTGCCTGTTGAGCACATATCTCTTGACTTAGCAGGATTTAGTGCTGCTTCGTTACAGCCTTTTGATGGTGAATCAATTATGATGAGTTGATTTGATATGAAAGGTGGTGTCACGTCGCCTTGCATTTGGGCTATTATCGCGGTTCCTTGCTCTGGCAGTATGTCATTCTCGCCATTCTGGTGTTTGTTTGTATCCTCTATTATTTGTCCATGGGTTAGATTCTGTGGAAGGGTGTCCATGGTGAGGTCACTGGGGCCCTGTGTAGGTGATACGTGGGCCGGCATTAGTAAATCAATTGTTGGATGAAGCAGCGGTTGATCTAAGACATGCTGCTCGGTCTTAGGGAAGTCAATAGGCAGCATTCTTCCAGCTATTGGCTGAGGTATCTCGACTGGATCAGCCGGATAGAAAGTCCGAATATCTGTATTCATTGAGAGTGCTCGCACCTGTGTACATGGGGTGCTGGAGTTCGTAATGGCAAGTGTGTGAGCAGTTTTGAGTGGTGTTCGTTTAAGACGCTCTACTAACTTTAGAGTGTCTATTTTTTACAGCATGCCAGATTTTAAAGTGGATGCAGTCGTCAAGTTGCAGGAGAGCATGGATAAGGAACAATATACTGAGATGAACAGTTATAGGCAATGTTTCAATGTTGTTGTAGAAATTAGTTGCACGAGTGTTCTGATCAACCAGTTCCCACAATACGCACAGAATGTATTTGAGCGCCTATAAACAGTTAGCAGTTTACAACCATAGTAAATATACCTTCAGCCAAACAGCCGAAACAGCCACAACAGCACTTAATGAAGCACTTCCTTGAATGCGTGCACGCAAATGCATGCACGCCCCAGATTTAAGGAAAAGTGGGCAGGGCTTAGCTTCTTTGTTTTAAAATACAGTTTTAGGTGCTATTATTCACCTGTAACAACATAAAAACGTATATAAGTAAACATTATTTAGTAGTCCATAAGTATGATATTGATTTGTAGTCCATAACCATACTACAGCATTCTTCAAGGAATGAAAGGGTCCTGGAGCCACGTCAGCCACAACAGCACTTAATGAAGTACTTCCTTGAATGGCATCCATTTTGAAAACTTATCTTCATCTGTACGGCCTTGCTACTAAATTGTAAGTCAATATTTACTTTTAGGCATATCTCATTTTCTATGCAGTTCCCAGAACATATGTTTACATACTCATGATATGTGAGTAATACTGGAGACACTCTTCACTTCCTGAGTCATTCTGACCCAAAAAAATCTGTCACCCGAATATGAACTTTTTTATCCTTAAAAACATTATTGCAGAAATTTGAATTTCTGCAATACTGGAACCATTGATCAGCCTATCATGCTATCTGTACTCAGTTTTAGGGGGAGGGGTCTGACACTCCTATACACTCCCCCCTCTGGTCAGTATCAGACCACTGTTAAATACACGACCACTACACCCAGTGTTCAATCTCCCCCATATAAAGTGTACCTATACATGCCTGTCTCAGTCACTCCCCCCCTTAGTGTGGTGATTTATCTCAACATGGGAGGTGTCATAAAAACATTTCTACGGAATCAGCAGTGTCTTCAATCATGTTCTACTCTCTTAATTTGAAACATATATGTGTCTCCTTTTGTTGAAAGACCATTGCAATGTTTCACCCTCTTTGAACTTTTTATATATTTGTATTCCTAAAGAATAACTTTATTTGCTCCAGTCTGGATCCCCCCTCCATTACCCAATAAAATGTAACATAACATACACAACAAGAGATGTATTCATCAATGTATTTATTTGGACACCATGAGAATTGGGAGAAATCATTCCTTGGGGGAACCCAACAGCCCATTTTCTCCTATTCCGCCCACATGCAGCATTTAGTTTATTTTACTCTTTTTCCTTTCTCCCACCCCACAACACTTTCTTGTTTCCCCGCTCTCTCCCCATACACATTTTTAACATTTGTCTTATTTTTTTGTCTTCCATCGACACATCTTCCGCCTGATTCATCTTGTTTTAGCTTATTTCGCATCCACAGACCTTCTTTATGATTAGTTCATTTGTTTTATTTGTCCTTTGGGCTCCTTTGCAGACCGTTCATGGGCCTATTGATTCATAGGCCAGTCCTTTTCATTTCATTGTTCTTTGCAATCATAGAGTACTCAAACTCTCGATCTTCTGATTCGAATAAGATAGTCAGTGGGGGGGCATTCAATTGTTTCTGGGGAGCACAAGGATGGGGGAGTCTCATGGGGACACATTTTCAAAAAGTGGTTGCAACTGGGCATCTGGCTAGGTCCCTCAAAACCCTTTTAACACTGGGCTTTTCTCCCTGCTCGCAGGATCGGTTGCCATCAATCACCAGGTGTGTAGGTATATCTCGTCCAACTGTAATATAAAATGGAATGAGTTTTTTGAAAAATAAGTGTATCCTTATCGTATAAAGGCAAAGTCATTTTATTATCTTGGCAAAGCGATCAGTTATTTCCTCAAGGTAGACCTTTGCTCTTTCCTTTTGATCAACATTTTTTTTACAGAGCTCATCTCTTGAACCTCTCAGCCCACTGAAATGTAGGCCTACTTTTCTGTCCCAAAAAACTGTATTGGTGCACGTTCAATCAATCTGTCATTAGTGTACCAATCAGGCCTGTTTTTCTTTAGTTTCTTCTGCCATGCTGAACATTTTCTTTGTACTTTTGAAGTCTTCCTCCTGATGGCGTGGTACTGCGGTCTTCTTCTTTCTTTGCTGTGTTTATTCTGTTGAGACATAATTAACATTTTTCATCACCCTACAATAATCTTGCCTACCCCTGTTATTTGTAACCCAGCACTGTTCCTATTAAATGCATGCAAGTGTATCATATAGGCATACATCGTTTTGCCTATCTTCAAAACTTCGTGCATTTGCCAAATGCACCTTTTCAGCATTTATCTGTCCCCAGAATTACAAAAAGTTTACTCCACCTTCTATCCAAAGGTCTTCTTTATTCTTGTCATTAGATATGGCCATTCTTGTATATCTGTACTATTCTATTTGCACACTTGGTTGCACCTTTCTTGGTAAAATCCTATCTAGTTAAAAGACTGTGGGGGTCATTAAGAGGTTTGAGGTAATGGAAAAACGATGCCGGTAAAGGATTACCGGCATCGCATACCACTCCGGGCTATTCCGACCCAAAAACCCGGTATTAGAGGCGCCACTAATAACGTTGCTGCTTATAGCGGCATGGGCGCGGGCACGTGGCTCTTCAGGCTGGCAATACCGGGATGCCGCTAACAGGAAGACATCACAAGTCAGGCGGAAATGCAAATGCTGGCATCATGAAGGCACTAATACGGGATACCGGCATGCCAGCAATACCGGCATCGCGAAGCACCCGTAAACTGCTATGTGCAGTGTTCCCAACTGCCACAGGTGCACAGAATCAGCATAGGTGGAGGCAATGGAGTCTGGGCCAGCACAAAAGGAGCACACCCACACACCATATCCCTTCCCACACCAAAATGATACCACTAGTAGTAGCAATACTGGGGCTGGAGGACATGCTTGCATTGCTACACCAGCAACAACAATAACAACAGCAGGCACCACCAGTGGAAAAGGAGGGTGGGACAGGTCCAGCATGCCCCACCAGTGAAGCCATTGGTACCACACAGGCAGCCCCCAACCCTTCCCATCAGAGCCAGAGCCAGAGCCAGTCCATTAAACCTAACCCCTGAGCAGATCCACACCCTGTACCGTCTGGACCGGGACACCATCACCACCATTGTGGACTTGATACACAACGACATTGTCAACCTCATTGAAATATGCACTGCCATCCCCCCTCTACTGAAGGTAGTGTTGGTGCTCCACTTCCTTGCCACAGGCACCTACCAGCACACAGTGGGGCACATGCATGTGTTAGGCGGAAACCTGTGCAGTTCCCTCTGGGACCACTGCAAAAGATTTAGGACTACAGGTGTTTGGCAGCAAACCCACTTGGTAGCAGTCTGTACCACACAGATTCACTTGGTAGCTGTGGCTGAGCAGTCAGACTTCCCTCAAGAAGAGTTAGGCAGTATGTGGAGTATACAAAATAGGGCAATCTACACAGTAGGACAAGCAAACACGGAACAAGGCTTCGGTGTAAATATATAAAGGTATTTATTTATAACAACACATCTATAGAAAACACTCTGGCACTAATATGGCAACCAACTTCAATCACAATTACTATACGAAGAAAAAGATCAATCCCCCTAACAATAGTTCGACAAGTCTAGGTTCACCAGCATCACTTATTGCAGACAGAGGTGTATGCTTTAACCTAGATGGCACTCTAGTATTCGTTAGGACGAGAGAGAAAAATAAGGCAGGTTATGAAATCAACTCGATACCAATACTTTACGGACAAATGCAAGGCAAGTAAGGCAGGGTCTACTGCAGATCACAAAGTTCAGAGGTCAGGCCCACTCGGAGAGAGGCGAGGCGATATGTCCCAAAAAGTGTCTCAGTGGAAATGCGCTTCGAGTCTTTATCGCAAATTGTTATGGAAAGATTGGACCAGTTCAGAACCACAAGTTAAAGAAAGCTTGGACGCGACCCAATGGAAAGGCGAGGATTAAGACACCTCACTCTATCTGGCAGAAAGGGAAGCCAGGCGGACACGGTACCTTGTTTGTGGAGAGACAGCTCCGGTGGGGGCAGTTGTTCCTGGTGGTGGATGCACGTCGGGTCTTTGCCAAGAGTAGAGATGATCTCGTCGTCGAAGAAAAGTGAAGTCCGGTGCACCACCGGGGAAGAGACCAGCCGCGGAGTGCTCCGTCACAAGGCACCACCTTTTGGTCACGGGACAGGGGTAGTGGCTATCCAGTTGCCGAGGTGCTCTGCACGGGCAATTCGACCACTGCGTCCTGGAGCGAAGAAAAAGCAAAGGGGACTGGTTGTTCCCACCAGTCAGGGGAAGAGACTCTCCGGCAGGGAGATCTCCTCTGTCGTCGGGAAGTGGTGAGTCGGTTCAGCAGGGCTCCACCGGAGGTGTCGTCATTGCAGGTCGGCTCAGCTTTACCCTCGTCGGATTCTTAGGTCCTGTGGCGACTTCTGAAGATCCAGTCCCAAAAGCCCTGCTTTTATGCAGAAAACCCCCATTCATTCAGCCTAGCTGTCAATCAAAACACGCTAAGTGGTGAGCGGGGTGGCTCACCACTTGGGCCAATTACACCAGAGTGCGACCGGAGTTGGCAAGGCAACTCAGTCCAGGGTGCCTAAACCCCCTCCTGCACCCCCTGTGGTACCCCAGACAGAATGGCACCACTTTGGAGAGTCTCTGTACAGAAGCCCGCCAAAAGTGGAACAAAGGGCTCAACCTTTGGTTTAGGAGTCACAGAGACGAACACAGATGCCATTTTAAAAGCCGAGTTCTGGCAGAAAATACCATCCGATAGACTTATTTAAGATAAGTAAACCGGTGGTATGTTAGAGATTAACGAGGAAAAGTATCAACCTCCAACAATGGGAAGAATCCCATAGGGTTATATTTGGGGTTGAATATAACAAGTTGTTTCCACTGCCACCAGCCAAAACTCGACGAGGGGGGACGGGACAGTGCCCCCTCGAATAACAGACCCAGGAGTAATCGAATTACCCCCACTAGTACGTCCACAATAGGATGGTTTGTACTAGTTCTGTTAGTAAATTTAGGTCTAGTAAAGCCAATGGTGACTTTTCATGCCCGGGAGACAGTAGTCAGTCCCCGGGTATGGAGTTTATGACGGAGGTCCGCTAGGACGCCCCAGTGCTACGGAACGGAGGGTGCGTTGTAACACACATAGCAAAACATATGAGGCCCTAGGGAGTAAAAGACCCCATAGCCCATAGAACACATTGACATTCAAAGGAATTACACACATTCATGTCCAAGAGTGGGAGAAAAAGAGTCTCACTCTTGGCAGGATGGAAAAAAACAAACTCCCGAAATCCAGCAAAGCTGCTGGGGGACTCCCTAGGTTAGGAAATTCAGCCTAAACAGAGAATTCTCCCTAACACTCGCCCCCCCCCAGACTAAGGGACAGGAGGATTTAATCCACTCCTGGATGAATCTCATACCTCTAGTCGATGACATACATCCTAGAGAGACCATCAGCATTTTGGTGGTGACACCCTGACCTGTGCTCAATGGTGAAATCAAACCCTTGCAGGCAGATCGACCATCTCAATAGTTTTGGGTTTTCCCCTTTCATTTGCATTAACCATCTCAAGGGTTGGTGGTCAGTCTGAATGACAAAAGTAGAACCATACAAGTACGGCCTAAACTTCTTCAGAGCCCACACGATAGCAAAGCACTCTCTTTCGATTGTTGCCCACCTTGTTTCAGGATCCTTCAGCTTGCGGCTGATGAAGCAAACGGGGTGCTCCCTACCTTTCCCATCCAGATGACTGAGTACGGCACCTATTCCTACATTTGACGCATCTGTCTGCACAATGAAGTGTTGGCGGTAATCAGAAGCTCTGAGTAATGGGGCTTGGCAAAGAGCCTTTTTCAGGTTTTCAAAAGCCTGATTGCACTCCTCGTTCCATCTAACCTTTTTAGGAAATTTGAGCGAGGAGATGACATTCAGTGGAGAAGCTATGGTCCCATAGTTCTCTATGAAATTCCTGTAATACCCAGTGAGGCCTAGGAAGGCTCTCACTTGGGTTTGAGTAGTAGGTGTTGTCCAATTTTGCACAGCTTCAATCTTACTGAGCAAAGGCCTTATTTCTCCACCTCCTACCTCATGTCCAAATACACTACCTTACTCTGTCCAATTTGGCATTTACTCGCCTTTATGGTCAGATTGGCTCTGCAAAACATCTCTCAGGTGGGTTACATGTTCTTCCCAGGAATTGCTGAACACTGCAATGTCATCCAAGTATGCCATGCAGAAGTCCTCCATCCCAGTCAGAACCTGGTTTACCATCCGTTGAAACGTGGCAGGTGCATTCTTCAATCCGAAAGGCATTACCTTAAACTGGTATAAGCCAATGGGGGTAGAAAATGAAGTTTTCTCCTTGGCATGGTCTGTCAGGGCTATTTTCCAATAGCCTGACGTCAAGTCAAATGTGCTGAGGAACTTGGCTGCGCCAAGTTTGTCCACCAACTCATCTGTTCTTGGCAAAGGGTGGGCATCAGTCTTGGTGACTGCATTAAGAGCTCTATAATCCACGCAGAATCTAAGCTCTTTAGATCCGGCCTTTGGTACTAACACCACTGGGCTAGACCATGGACTAGTAGAGGGCTCTATTACCCCGAGATGAAGCATCTTGCTGACCTCACCTTTGATGTGGGTTCGCACGTTTTCTGACATTCGGTATCCCCTGCTTTTGACTGGCAGACAGTCACCAGTGAGTATGTCATGCTGGCCCCAAGGGTTCAAGCCTGGCGAAAGCGAGAACAGGGAGGCAAACTGATTCAACATAGATTTGCACTCTTCTTGTTGCTCGGGTGTCAGAATTGAAGAGAGATTTACTCCTTCAATTTTTTCGTCTAAAGGTAAGCCTCTGAGGAGATCCGGAAGAGCTTCATTCTCTTCTTCTTCCTCGGATGATGCTAGAAGCAACGCTCCTACATCGGGTCTTGAGACATACGCTTTGAGTCGGTTGGTGTGGAAGACGGTCGGAGCCTCCTTGGGATTGCCCAAGTCCACCAGATAGTTGATCTCTCCGAGTTTACCCACAACTCGGAAGGGTCCCATCCACTTGTCTTGCAAGGCCCTCTGCCTTGTCGGGATCATAACGAGAACGAGCTGGTCTTGAGCAAACTCAACCATGTTAGCCTTTTGATCGTGCCAGTGCTTGACCAATGCTTGTCCAGCTTTCAAGTTATCGCTTGCTTCTGTCATCATGTGCGACATTCTCCTCCGGAGACCTATCACGTAGTCAGTCACTCTGACTGGCTTGAGGGAAGGAGCACTCCCAACCCCTCCTTAATCAGGGCTAATGGACCCCTGACGGGATGACCATAGAGATGCTCGAAGGGAGAATAACCTACTCCCTCCTGAGGGACTTCTCTATACGCAAATAGAAGGCATGGCAGTAGAAGGCCCCACTTACGCTTAAGGGGTTCTTCTAAAGCACCTATCATGCTCTTCATGGTTCGGTTGAACCGTTCTACCAACCCATTTGTTTGTGGGTGATAAGCTGTTGAGAACTTGTAAGTAACTCCACATGTTTTCCACATGGCTTTCATGTAGTGGGACATAAAGTTTGACCCCCTGTCAGAGATTACTTCCTTAGGAAACCCGACCCTAGTAAAAATACCAAGGAGGGCCTTAGCCACAGCCGGAGCTGTAACAGTCCTCATAGGAATGGCCTCAGGATACCTAGTAGCATGTTCTACTACAACAAGTATAAACCTGTTGCCTGAGGAGGTTGGAGGATCAAGGGGACCAACAATGTCAATCCCTACTCTCTCAAATGGGACTCCCACAACTGAGAGAGGCACTAAAGGTGCCACATTCTTGGAGCCAACCTTACCAGAGGTCTGGCAGGTGTGGCAGCTCCTGCAGTGTTTTTCTACTTCGGCCCCCATCTTTGGCCAATAGAAGTAGAGAGAGAGCCTTTCCTTAGTCTTCTTGAAACTCAAGTGACCAGCCAAAGGAATCTCGTGGGCTAACTGCAAGAACTGTGGTCTGTTCTCTTGGGGTACTACAAGCCGCTTGTAGTCTCCAGGTGCAGACTCGATTGGTTCACTGTAGAAGAGGCATCTTCCCAGTGCAACCGGTATTTCCCAGGCTCTTGCCCTTCAGCCTGAGCTTCTGCCTGGTGGCGAAGACCTTCCAGAGTTGGACATTCTCTCTGTCCCTTACTGAAGTCTGCCCTGCTGGGTCCACCTTCTGCCAGTAAAGACTGCAGCTCAGGATGGTCAACAGGATCCAGATCTCCAATGAGTTCCTGGCCTTCCATTAGCTCTTCCTCAGAGTCTAATTCTACCACACAGGGTTGTACCTCCCTCTCAGCCTCAGCTGGAGGTGGAGTTACGGGTGTAACTTTGGACAACCGCGGGGAAGTCCTTGTTGGCTGCACTGAAATGCTGGCTGCTGGTTTCGGGGTAGAAGTCTTAGGTTTCCCTTTCGCTTCTGGTTTCTTCGAGACAGCGGCCGACAATTCCAGCGGAGCAGGAGTGATTTCTTTCTTCATCATCTCCTGGAGAGTACCGCGCATGGTCCTCTCTCTTGCAGGTCTGGTTAGCTCCTGTAACCGTTTACTAGGAGGTCTGGGAATATGCGATACAACTCCGAGAGTTTTCAAATCGTTACCCAACAGCACGCGTCCTGGTACCTCACTCTGTATGCTGACAGGGATCTTCACAGTCATGTCGTTACACTGGATGAGAACTGGTAATTGGGGAAGCATCTGCACAGGCCCTCCAGCTAACTTGGTGAGGCGTTTGGGTGCCTTAGCAACATCCTCAGCCTGAAAAAAAGATTTATCTACCACAGTTATGCTGGCCCCTGTGTCCTTAATGGCAGGAGTCTCCTGACCATTCACCTGGACACTGTCCTTATAATACTCTTTAGTATTATCGGGGATAGAATTATAGAGGTCTTAATTCTGTTGTTCCCACAACCCCAGAGATACTAAAGAAACGCTGGCTGAGACTCCAATGGGTTCATCAGCCAGCAGTAAAAAGTTTCCACTTGCCATTTGGACTTCCTCCTCTGGAGCGAAGGCTAAGGAGACAAGCTGGACCCCTGAAGGTTTATCCTTACATCTGGGATCTCCTTTCACGTGGTCAGTCGAGCCACAAACCAAGCATTTACCGAATGCTTTTTGGAATGGTGGCTTGTTCTGGCCTCCTTCCGGTTGGGCACCAGAAGACACACTATTCTGCTGCGGTTTTCCTTGTGGCTTACCCTTCTGGTTTGGTTTGGGGCTCTCTTTGGAATTTGAGTTATTCGAATTCTCTTTTGAGTCTTTTTTAATCTGTCTTCCCTCATCCTTCTTCTGAGTTGCCCCAGAATCCTTATGAGTAGCTCTGTTGGCAACCCATAAGTCAGCAGCCCTAGCCAGCTTCCGGGAATCCAATTCCTTCGAGTTAGCCAGGTGCTGTCTGAGCTCAGGAGAACAGGCATCATAAATCGACTTCAACATAAAAAGATTCTTCATACCCTCATAAGTGTTCACTTTGTAACCCTTAATCCATCCCTCTAAGTTTTTCAACCCTTCACTCACCCAGGTAGCCCAAGGGGTACCATCATGCTTTTTGAGGGTTCTAAACCTCTTAAGATACTGGGAAGGGGTCTTCCCAAATCTAGCTATCAAAGCTAGTTTCACACTTTCGTAATCCGTCTTATCCGCCTCCCCCAACTCCATTACCACATCAGTCGCAACAGGGGGGAGCCTAGAGAACAACCAGGGAAGTAGATCATTCCCGGTGATGTCCTGGAGCCCATGATTGTACTCAAACAGTTTTAACCAATCCAACACATCCAATCTCGGTTTATACATACCCACTAATTCCTTCGGCATCCGGGGTCTTTTGGGATTGGAGCTCCTAGAGGAACCAGAGGAGAGAGAAGCATTTTCCACAGACAACTTTTTCATCTCTAATTCGTGATTAAGTTCCATTTCCCTGAGCCTTAACTCAGCTTGCTTCTGCTCAGCCTGGGCATTCATCCATCTGAACTCGAGCTCTTTGTTTCTTTCAGATTGAGCCAAGAACCGTTTGTATTCTAATTCGAGCTTCATTTTTTCAAGTTCAAAATAAGCAGGGTTACATGTGGGACCTGGTATGGGCCCCGTAGGTACAGCTGGTAAGGCAGGTAGAGGAGCAGGGGAGACAGTTTCGTTAGCCTCTCCTTCCTCTTCAGCCTCTTCATCACTATCGTCAGAATTACGATTTCGATCAACATCATCACTGTTATCTACATCTGCTGGAGAAGTTGGTTCCTCTGAACCAGTACCCAGACTTTGGTTTTCCAGCAATCTCGCTATCAGTTCTAACTTCTTGCCCCTTACAGAAAGATTCTCTTGCCTACAGAGAGCTCGTAAACTCTCAGTATTTTCACCTGACAAGGATTCTTGACTGTAAGCTTCCATAATAGACATGTTTTTGAAAGTTGCTTTTTAGTGCTAAGCTTTGTGGTTAGTTATCCTAAAGTGTCGAAAAGCACTCTAAACTGTATACTCGATACAAATCCCACCGCTGTACACCAGTGTGAGGCGGAAACCTGTGCAGTTCCCTCTGGGACCACTGCAAAAGATTTAGGACTACAGGTGTTTGGCAGCAAACCCACTTGGTAGCAGTCTGTACCACACAGATTCACTTGGTAGCTGTGGCTGAGCATTCAGACTTCCCTCAAGAAGAGTTAGGCAGTATGTGGAGTATACAAAATAGGGCAATCTACACAGTAGGACAAGCAAACACGGAACAAGGCTTCGTTGTAAATATATAAAGGTATTTATTTATAACAACACATATAGAAAACACTCTGGCACTAATACGGCAACTAACTTCAATCACAATTACTATACGAAGAAAAAGATCAATCCCCCTAACAATAGTTCGACAAGTCTAGGTTCACCGGCATCACTTATTTGCAGACGGTGCCCGCTAATGCCGTATCCATTGTTGCCGGTAGTGCTGTCTGTGTTTTCCATGATGCCTCTAAGGGCCATTTTTTGGACTTTAGCGGCATGCCGGTAATGTTGTTACCGGCACGGGGCAAAGCTTATGCATGCGAACTCATAATTGCCCTCTATTAGCGGGCTCTTTACTACACGGACACAGTATTTGCTCCATGCCGGTAAGGACTGTTAATTACCTCCAACCTCGTAATGACCCCCTGTATCACTTACCACCTTTTTTCCGTACTCACCCGGGTCCACGTACTCCGAATAATGACCAATAAAGTTTGTACACACACTTACTGTGTCAACTGATACTTACCTTTTCATAATATAATCTTTCTTCCCATTACATTGCAATGCTCTACTAAGGCTATACAGACATTCCTCCCATTCTCAAAAATTACAATCATTTTTTATCTGTAAAACATAAATTGACATCATCATATACATACAAACAATGTTTTTAATGTTTTTGTTACTTACTCCCATATGTTCTTTGGTGTAAATCTATTAAAAATTCTCACATATTATCGGATCAATCTTGGTCATCCATACCCCTCTGGCTTTTCATTAATCATATTTTATTTTCATAAAAATACACTACACTACTCAATTATAACCAGCACATCCATTGTGCTCATTGTTTGAAAATCTGGATATCTTATTCACACCTTCCATCATCCTTCTCTCCCAACGTTACTATTTGTCTCTTTATTTGCACCGTCTATCTATCAACTTTTGCTTTTTGCTGCTTTAATATCCATTAATTCATTTTTTTTTTATTTTTTTATTTATCGCCTCAAATTGAACTGAGACAAAACAGAGGTGTTGGTGATGGGGTGTCTCCCTGATCCCTCACTCTGGGTGTCCTCCTTCTGGCCTGCCTCCTTTGGTGCCCTTCCCTCCACTGTGGGTAAGGTGAACAATCTGGGTGTTATTCTCTCGGCTTCCCTGTCTATGGACATCCAAGTTGCTGCTGTCTGTCAAGTGGGACACTTTCAGCTGAAACTTTTAAAGAGGGTCCTCCCTTTGATTCCTGTTCCTCTTCGCCCACCAGTGGTAGCAGCTCCGATACTATTGCATCTGGACTACTGCAACTCACTGTATCTGGCCCAGCTAAAGTGTCTCATTCAGCGACTACAACGTCTCCAGAACATGGCGGCCCGGGTGGCGACTGGCACCCATGATGGAGCACACATATCCCCGGTGCTACGCTTATTTCACTGGCTCCCTGTTGACCAGCGCATTAGTTTCAAGACACTATGCATAGTCCATCGCGCTAGACATGATCAGGGCACTGAGTTCCTGCAAACTAAATTTTCATGCTACTGCCCTACTCGTAAGCTGTGTTCAGCTTTCGCTAACCTGTTTACCGTCCCCCTTACCACCATACGTGGATCGGAGGCAGGGCTTTCTCTATAGCCGGAGCTAGTATGTGGAATGAACTACCTCCCTCAATAAAGAAACTTTCGAGTCATATTGCTTTTTGGAAAGCAATTAAGACACTCCTTTTTTAGCAAGTCCTGGGTCTACTCTGTTAGTAGCTCTGCTGTGGATATGTGCCCGCTTCTCCAGCGCCAACATACCTTTGGGATTGTCGGTCCCCTCTCTTCGTCCATAGGTATCTATGATTTTGAACACAAATTCATCAGGTATTCTCACCATCTTCTCCGCTAGGCCAACTAGCCATGTTAAATGACTGTTCACCACATAAATAGAAGAACCTCCAACTCAACTGGAACATCTCGCAGAGCCACTTGCCCTGTGAGTGCCAGTACACATTTTCTGCATTTAAATAGTGTATTCCAAAAGCGGACCACACTATCCCGTGATCAATAAATAAAGTCATCATGTTAAGTTTTGTCATTAAATCCCTTCCTAAAATGGTGACTGGTGCCTGTCGCAAATATAACAAAGGATCAGTCATGTCACACTTTCCTATAGAGACTAGTAATTCATCAGTAAAAAGGAACTCAACTTGTGGCTCCAAAGAACCTTAATCATTTATGGCAATTCCCACCATTAGATACCTTTCCTCCCGTACACATGGATGTGCAGTCCCAGTGTCTACTAATAAAGCAAAGGTTTCGCCACCTACCGACACATTAACCCTTGGCACCTCTTGGGGGTCTAATATCACTGATAATTCTGAACACATCAAGACATCCTGTGAGCTGTCCTAATGTGGGTGCATACATACCCCTGTTCCTGTGAAAGGATTTCCTCCTACCTCCGTGGCACCTCCTATTCTGGATGTCAATACCTGTCCTTTGTTTGCTTATCACTAAATCTGCATGGGGGCTCGTTACAACTGCCCCTATAGTGAATTCATTTACAATTGCTCTAGCTGCTGTACCTGTTGCACTCTCAGCGCTTGCGTCAGATACAATCTCTGATCCTGGCCGAACCCTTCCCTAACTTTTGAGCTATATGCTGGAGGATAAGCTTTCCCTCCTCTTGAAAATGTTCAATTTTGCACACATTCTTGGCTCCCGCATGTGCGCTCAATGTGCCTTGTCATCCCACATGTCCAATACAAAGGAGGACCCCGGCTAACTAGTCCACCTTGGTTAAACCCTCCTTGCATATTCAGCCTCTTTTTCTGTACATTCTGAAGCCTACTTTTATTATTTTTAAAATCCACCCCTTCCTCTATAGCCCATACCTCTACCTTGTGGTATAAACCCATTACCTCCTTGATCCATCGGGCGCTGATTATTCATCTGTGATGTATCTACTGTTTGCTGTATACCTAGCCCTTCTCCGCTTTGTCAATACCACCCCTTCTTTGGCATATTTTGACAATATTTTTCTGAACTAACTTGGCTTCCTCAATTTTCCTAGCATCGTCTTTCTTCTTATTCTTCTCATTTAACAACTGACAGTGATGCACTATAGTCACCTGTATTTCAGGTCACTGTTTCACTTCCATTCCCATTTGTGTCTTAAATTGCCTCTGTACCTGTCCAGGCAATCCCTGACATAAAATGTAGTAAAATACTGGCACTGTTCTTCCCCTCGGCTCGCATATTTCAAGAGTCCAGTGCTCCTGAATGTGAGCAAGCGGATCCTTATTCTCTTTTATTTATAAACTTCAACAAATCTAACTTCTTTTATATCATATTTTAGCAAAACATAATATCCCAAACTGGTATTCCTGATATAAAGCGAAAGCATCCTGTATGTATGTGTGTGTTCTTATTGCAGTATTAAGTTCCTTCTTCTGACTACCTATGTGTACTTTTTAGTGTGCATTGTGCCTGGAATCCATTGGTTGCCTGTACTTCCACAAGATCATGTGTGCGTGTGCCTGCATATGTTCATGTGTGAATGTGTGTGCGTGTGTGTGTGCATGTGTGTATGTGTGCATGTGGGTATGCATGTGCATGTGTCCATGTGTGTATGGATGTGTTTGTGTGCATGTGTCCATGCATGTGCATGTGTCTATGCATGTGCATGTGTACATGTGTGCATGTGAATGTGTGCATATGTGTGTGTGAGTGTGTGTGTGTGTGTACCTGTGTCACTCCCCAGCATATCATGACAGAGATTCTAACCTTAATCATGTCTATATTCCCCTAGAAATCAATTCATCACATATGATAATAATCTATGTTGTGTTTCAATAATTGTGCAACGCCTCCCTCATTCTTCTTTGTCAGTACCCAGCCGGCTTGTTCTTATTCATTAATACATTTTTTAAACAAATTTTTACAAAAATCTAAATAATGCACTCCTTATTCTTGAAAATCATATTAATAAAGATGTGTGCTCTATATAAAATGTTCTTTTGAACTAATGTTTTCTCAATACAACTGTTTAATTATATCATGCCTTTTGTCCATATTGTGGGCGACCTTAGTCCCAGTGTGCTTTGTGAGCACTTCCCCTTGTTATTACGTACTGCTTCCTCATTCAAAATACAAATGTTTGCATCAATACATGTTTTTCCAATATTTTTCCCAAAAAGGTGTTTTTGTTTCATTTATTCTTGCTATCCCCCATAAATATTCACTGTGCTTAGTTTAATGTTATTCATTACAGCATTAATGTACTTTTTACTGTAATTTGCACTCATAGTTACATTTCTATTCTCAGCAACACCCTTTCACAATTGTGTGATTCTAGACATATTCATAATCTTTTTTTCTTGTCTCTTCAAATGCCTCTATATTATATAGGTATACTTATGCAGTGGAGGAAACACTGTCCATTCTGCTCTGGCCCTGGTGCACATGCCTGAAGTTGTATGTACAACATCACTGTGACTTTGCATTATTTATGGTGCATATACCATGCCTTCTCTCTGTCACCAACTACCAATATTCTCACTATTGTGGTCACCCACAGCACTCTCCTATACTTTCATTTACAATCTAACTTTATTTTAATAGCGCACTGAAAACATCTTAACAACACATTTCCCCTCCTTTTCTTATCTGTGCAATTGGCCAATACATGCCCAAGGACCCATGCTCTTTCCGAATGTCTCACCATCATCATCAAGAAATGGCTATTTTGCCCAACATAAAATCAACAAATCAGGGGCGATCCAGTGTGTGCCCAACAGAGAAGGCATCCAACACCAACCCCAAAAAATGACCAACCAACCCCATAAAAATGTGAAGTAACCTGTGTGACCCTAAACATTGACTCAATGGGGCCTCCCCAGCTCACACACGTACAATAACTGGGAGCAGCCTCCAGTGCAAAATAATATATACAAAATAAACTTCAACCAGATATAGTTTTCCTGTCATAATAAACAATTTCTTCAACATATACACCCTTGCTTGACTAAACAACCAGGTGTTTAACTACCCCACAATATATTAATCAAATCCAGTGCTTCTCTTAACATCTGGTTTCAACAACCATGTACTAATGCCATGATAAAATGCAATTTTTTCAAAACGTACTCATTTGTCAATTACTCAGCGGGTGTCAATCATTTCAATCCATAATTAAGCGTCCCTACTACATAACACATACATCACATATTTACGTCATAAAAATCCCAAAAAAGAACAATTTAATTTAATGGGTTCTGGTTCAATTCTACATTAACATAAGGGCCTGGATCAGCCCTGGCTCACTTCCAGGCGTAATACCAAAAAAACAATTTTTCTAAACTACGCAAATGAATCACTAAACATATTCCTTGCATACCTATACATATATTAGCTTCAGCTCTACTAATTATGGTCAAATTTCCATAAATCTTCTTTAATTTTACTGTTTTATTTGTTTAATACATATACATGCATTCTTGCCATTTCTTGCCAATACAAAACAACATATTTGCTCTTTCGTTGTGTAAAATTAGTTCACAGCTACTTTGATTTGAAAAGCTATCTGTTTCAAAACTCCACGCAGCTCTGAATTCCTGCAACTATATAATTACCTCTTGACTCTGTCAGCTTATTATCTCTAGCTTTGAACAAGAGCTTTTGCTACTTTTAAACATAAATCTTCATGGTGTACTGCCAATGCTAGCTTTTCTCCCTGCTGCGTACCAAGTACCACGGATAGAATTGGCTATATCTCTGTGTTGTTTCACTTTCAAAACATGTCATATATCACATTCCCTTCTCTTGCTCAAGCAGGAAAGAAATCTAGTGTCAGATTTTGTGTCAACTTAATTTGAAAACACTTTTCAAATTAAGTGTCTAACTATGCACTTGTAATCAGCAAAAAGTTGACTCATGTGCAATGCTTTTTTTTGTTTTTGTTTCTATGATGTGCTTGAAGATTTTCTACTGTGAAAATCATGTTGGCTTCCTAACGATGTTATCTTTGTAGGTATATAAAAATTAACCCTCTAACTACCATCACCCACCCACCTCAAGGGTGCAAAGTAGTCACAATTTTGACTGCATATTATTAATTCTTCTACATTTTTCTCCATAGCATCTCAGACAAAAGAATTTGAGTGCACTCCATCAAAGGATTGCTCAAACCTCTGCCTTTTCACTGATGCCTGCCTACTTTGAATTGGTGCAAATCACCTTCCCTAAATAAATAATATAATCTCTCACTATCCTTCGCTCTTTGACACCTTAATGTAAAACAGGCACATGACAGACACATGACAGACAGACAGATAGACTAGTCGACATCTATTACTCTAATCCTCAGTGCTTTATTACTTATCCCTGCCCCTAAATATATCCTGATAGGGGTTTAAGTCATTATCTTACAGGGATCTATCCTCTGCGCCGCCTATGTTACTTTGACTGAAGTGTATAATGACTGCTTCTGAAATTCCCTTGAACCAGGACTCCTTGGGCTTATCTCCTTATCTCTTATCTATATACACAAAAAACACCACTCATCTTTTCTACACTATTTTCTCGGCCCACCGTTACTTTTAAACTACCACAATCCCCTTCAATATATACATAACAGTTTTTTTCCTTTACTCTTTCCCCTATAATAATACATACCACAATCCACAGATGCCAAAGTGTGCCATGCTGATAGCCACCGGGAGCCCACCGACAAAATGAGGGCCCACTGCAGATCCACTAACCCTGTCGCTTCCCCTGGGCTTCTCTTCATCTCTGTCAGCATGTCAGCACAAGCCTGGGTCCTTGTTCCTGAAAGATTTTTTTAGGGTCCCTTTGTGCGGTCACCATGAGTAAAGAAGGTCCTTCTGCATCCCATCAAGCCCCCTCTGGCATCTGTGGACTCTGGTACTGGAGACACGAATAAAGGAATGGACGCCCAGGTGAGATTCACAGTCATCTTTAATACCGATTCAAAAGATACACTGGAAGGACACACAGAACTTCTGCAATTAGCTTGCTTTTATAGGCCTTTTTTCAATGATGCAATACTTTCAGGCAATTCAGGATACATATCTGATTGGTCCTTTTAGCCAGACAAAATCCCTCCTTTATCTTTGATTGGGTGGCTTATCTGTCACTTATAATGCCCACATGAGTTCATTATTGGCAAACATTTGCTGACTGACACATAGACTGATAAGCTTATTTTAGACCCAGCTGAACACAATTACACATCCTTTAACTCCTGCCAAAAAATAGTCTTATCTGATTCTCGAGGTCCTGCCAAATTTAATTGGCATCTCATACTGTGGAAAACTCAATAAGCTAATTTTGTTTGCTGCCAAGTATTTCAGCTGATCTGTACTAATTGGTAACTTCCTTGCCTTTATCTGATTTACCATCAATCATGTCTGCTTTTCCCGGCCAAGTTTCAAATGTAATCTCCAGACCCAATTAGAAGAAGACGCCATTTTGTATTTGGCATCCATTTGGAAAACATATCTTAGTCTCTTCGGCCTCGCTACCAAACGGTAAGTAAATATTTACTTTCAGGCATATATCATTTTCTATCCAGTTTCGAGAACATATTTTTACATAGTCATGATATGTGAGTCATACTGGAAACACACTTCTCTTCCTGAATCATTCTGACCCAGAAAATGTGTCACCGGAATAGGGATTTTTTTAGCTTTAAAAACACTATAATTCTAATTTCTGCAATACCGGAAACCATTGAACAGCCTATCATGTTATCTGTACTTAGTTTGAGGGAGAGGGGTCTGATACCCCTATTCATCTGGTGTATGAGCGAACGTGCTGCTAGTGAGCCAAATGTTCTGGAAGGACGCAAGCATGCCAACCAATTGTAGAAGGCTATATAATGAAGAGCCTTATAGTTTGATAGCCAATGATGAATTGTGTTTCTAATAACCGTTGAATATGACTTGTACTAGGGGGCGGCATAAGTTGTCCACCTGCATGTAGAGACCCAATCACTACCCGTTCCTGTTCCCGTATAGAAAGTATACTTAGATGTTCCCCTTGAGCCAACCACAACTCCCCATAGGTTTTTCTTATTTGCCACGTAGTATTACGGCACGTATGACATGTTTTTGCTATAAAATTGTTGTTTTTTATGAAATGCTTTGAGAGATATGCTGTGCGACGTCCGTTGTAACTCCCTGTTTTAGACAATTTATAATAAAACAGTAAAATGCACTTTGCCATCTTCCTGAACTGGTTTCATTATTTGGTGTAAGGGTTACTTTGCATCCCATCTACTGCATGATACACTGGCCCTCATTACGACCCTGGCGGAATCCGGAAAACGATGGCGGAAATGCAATACCGCCATCGAATAGCGCTCGGTGCGACTATGACCCGTCACCGCAAAGTACGATGCCATTAGCGACACCGTAGTGAACGCCAACGCCAACTGCACCAAGCACGCGCGCGCGCGCCATGCCAAACCGTAAACACCACCATGGCGCAAGGGTACGCCAATTCCGACCCTAGCGGACATGTACCTAACGCCATCAAGCATGGCGGAATGCACCATTCCGCCATGGTGAGAAGTACGGCATCGCGAATCAACCGTAAACGGCCCCACTGAGTGCCCGTACACCGCTCCCTGCCCACAAAGTACAACTCCCCGTAGGTGCAATGAAGTCACAATGCAACCATTGAAATGTACAAGTCACCCATGCATGCCAACGAACAAAAGAAACACAACAGGGGCCAATGGGAGCTGCAGGGCACAGATGGCACGAATACAGAAGCCATCCCAATGGACATGACCACAGTCCCCCACCAAGAAACGCACGCAAACACAGGCACCTGTGACCAGCAATATTCCGAAAATCACATCATTCCACCAGTCCACCTGGCTGACCGGCATCTGGCACACAAAACCCAATCCCCCGCCCCTGAGCATGACAACATTCAAACTGTCATATTGGCAGCCCCCATCCCTGACCTCACGGGCTTCGTAGGCAAACGCGCCCAGTACAGTACCACGCAACTAAACTCCGAAGCTGGAACCCAGTGCAGATCTCCTCACAATACATCGCCCCCCAAATAGGCATATGCCACATCACTTGCAAAGAAGAACGCTACACGGGCCAAATCAGAATAGAAATTTAATGCACATCAAAATCACCAAGCCCATACAGCCATCAGGCCATGAACTCCAAAACACATTTCACCATTGTGGGCTGCATCCGCAAGAAATGACCAGCCACTACTTGTGTGACGCCCTGTTCCCTCATGGTACACAGAGCCACATTCACGTACGAAAAGGCAACATGGAAGCGCACAGAACCGCAGGGCCGTCCCAATGGGGAGGCACTAGTCCAGCTGAAAGGCCGAAATGTTGCTCCGAGCCACTAGTACTGCGTAAGGGCATGTGGCCCATTGGCGATCGTCCCATAAGATCGTAATGCTGCTCCACTGATTAACACGAAGCAGCAGGTGTCGGGAGTAAAACCCATCTGCAGGAGTGGCATACAGATGGCAGTGGCAAAAGGGGAGGAGATACCTGTCAACCAAAAGAAAAGAAAAAGAACAGAATGGCCATCAGTACTACATTCCAACAACTCACTGCAATGATCACACTAAATCCACAGCCATATGCATGCTAGCCCACTCCAAAGGATCATCACCACCCCAAAACCACTTGCGACTCATAACTATCTATATCGAGGTGTAAACACCATCACAAACGAGTGTACCTGTGCATGCGTCTGTGAATACAGAATCCATCTGATGGGATTGGTAACGTGCATGGACACAAGTGTCTGAAGGCGCGTCGAGACAGGGAGGGCTCAACAAGGCCAGATAGACGATGGTCCCACTATGGCAGCCCTGCATCACATAGCGCAGGGGAGGCGGACAGATTCCAAGAAGCCCTGTACATGGCAAACTCTGTATCAAATCATCTGCCCATGCATCCATTCATCATTCCCTCATCCCGGTATAAAAACGCCTGAATATTTACTCACATAACATTAGAAATATCCATTGAGTCTGTGCGTTATGCAGCCTGCAAAATCCACAGTGCCCCAGCCCGTAATTCCAGTGTAGTGAAGTAACATGTATTTGGGAACGTCCGGCCTCATCGCCCACGTCGCTATTGCGCATCCCAAACCATTCATATCAATCATTGCATTCTCGCCATGGCCCCTGTCTCAAGGACATTGTACAATAGTACGTTATATTTGCAGTCAGACCTGTGGGCATTTCCTCGCTGCTAGCTGAAAACCGAAAGCGCCGCCCTCCGAATTCCTCATTTGCAACATCACGTCGAGAAAATGGCAACTGCCTTCACTCACAAATGGCACGCCCCGCCCGTCGGTGAACCTCGGTACAGTGATGCATGAGGGTCCACCGTTACTCGAGTACTACGTTCCACTGACCCTTCACAACTCTGTTCGCGACTGCACAGATAGTATGTGAAACAATGGGACCACAGCAGAATGAACATATCAACCAATGTTACACGGCCATCGGGTACAAATACATGATTGCAATAGCAAGATGCCATTCCACGAATTGCAGCGTTGTGCGCGGGACGTGCTCGGCCAAAGGGGAGAGCAGTTTGCACAGGTGGAATGAATCACCACAGGTGGAGGCCATTCAGCCTGAAAACACATAAATTGCACAGCCAGTCTCCTCCCACAACCACACCGAAATGCTACCGGCAGGACTCGCGATGTTGGCCCTGGGGGACCTGATAGCACTGCAAGTACTCCAACTCCAAGAAGAAGACGAACACCAACTACAACCGGCCGCACGGAGGAGACGCAGGAGGAGGAGGAGGCCAAGGCAGGGCCAGCAAGGGCCGCCAGCACAGCCACTACCACCACGCAGGCAGCCCGCAATCCCACGCCTCCGAGCACATCCGTTCAACCTCACTGATGAGCAGATCCACACCCTCTACCGTCTGGACCGGGACACCATAGCCGCCATTGTGGACATGACACAGGCTGACCTTGTCAGCATGATAGACAGCCCAACCGCCATCCCACCCCTACTGAAGGTGGTGTCTGTACTCCACTTCCTGGCCACAGGCACCTACCAGCACACAGTCGGACAGTTGCATGGCATTTCTCAGCCACTGTTCTCACGGACACTATTGCAAGTGCTCGATGCCCTCCTGCAGCACGCAGACGACTACATCTCCCTACCACGCTCGGAGCAGGAAATTACCAACACAAAAGTGGGATTCCATGCACTTGCCGGCATACCTGGTTGCATTGGTGCCATCGACTGCACCCATGTGGAATTGGTCGTCCCACATGCCATGGAGGCCCAGTACCGCAACCGAAAACAATTTCATTCTCTGAATGTACAAATGGTGTGTGACTCCAACAGGATCATTACACATTGTTGTGCCCGATTCCCTGGATCAACCCATGATTCAATGGTCTTGAGGAACTCTGCAATACCACGCTACATGGAGCGACACGCAGGGAACAGATCCTGGCTACTCGGTGAGTCTCATTACATGCATGATAATGTGGGGTATGTGATTCGGCAATGACCTGGCAGGAAGGGGGGGGGGTGTGCGTACGTAGCAATGGCATTCCACATCATACGTTTCTCGTCCACATACAGGTGATGCTGGATATCCACTGAAGAGATGGCTCCTCACACCAGTCCGGAACCCACGGGACCAGCATGAGGAGGACTACAACCATGCCCACTCACGTACCCGTGTAGTCATTGAACAGGCATTCGGCCTACTGAAGGGTCGTTTCCGCTGCCTCAGCAGGTCTGGCGGGGCACTCCTGTACCGCCATGAGAAGGTTGCAAAGATGGTGATGGCATGTGTCATGCTCCAAAACATGTGCGTACGTAGAAATGTGCCCATGCCCCCTGACGCAGAACTGCAAGCACCTGATGATGGTCATGATGAGGGTGGGGATGTGGCAGCACCTCAAGGAGTCTGCGAGGCACCGGAGGGCCGTGACATTCGTCAGCATCTCATTGATGTATGCTTCTAGCACTCACGCCTGGTGGCTGATACATGGACACGGGACTCGTGGCACTGTGTGTGTCTGGGACATGCACAATATGGACTGTACGCCTATGATGGCCTAGTACACAAAGATCAATGTCCACACATCTCATTGGTTGATCGTGCACTTTTTATGGCATATGTGATATCATGTTGTACACCCTATCGACCCGCCACCCAAGTGAGCCCAACACACCCCCTCCACCCTCCTACCTCCCCCCCGAACACCAGTGTCCAAAGATGCTCATTGTCAGTGGGCAGTCGCTATTGCAAGCCCCCTCTGCGGGTATCAGGGGCACCCCTGCCTGTGGAGCGCAGGTTCCTCCCAGATCTACGTTGGGGGCTGCCCTGGACGGAACTTGCAACGGATGATGTCTCTGCCTGCTCACGTCCATGCATGTCCCTAAGGGTTTGCGAGAGCTCAGTGAGCACACGGCGCACTGCGGCAAGTTCGGCACATACGTCCTTGGACGTCGCATGCAGTTCCCCCCTCAGGCTCTCGGTGCTTCTCTCCATTTGGACTCTCAAGCTCTCGGTGCTACTCTCCATTTGTGCCCTTAGTGTCTCTGTACTCCTCTCCATTTCTGCCCTAAGTGTCTCAGTTGATGTTTCTATGTCTGCCTTTGTGCCCCCACATTCATCGGCATGGTCCTTGAGGAGCGTGGCCAGTTGCTGCTGTTGCACGATTAACTGGTCGAGGGACTGTTGCCTCTGCTGGGCCATGGCCATTTGCGGTGGTGTCACAGAGGGGCTGTTGTCCTCATGTTGCCCTGCCACAGGGCTTGTGGGGGATGGCCAGTCGTCGTCTTGTGGGTGCCCCTGCGTGGTATCCTCATGTTGTACGGGATGGGACAGACAGGGGGATTGGGACAGGTCATGGATGGATCTGACTTCGACATCCCCGTCTTCTGTGTCGGAGCATGCTGCCATCAATGGGGTGTCACCTATGGTGCTGCTGCCACCGGAGGCAGTGCCTTCTGTGGCATCCGTTGGGGGGACCTGTGGTGGTGGTGTTGTGGGCATGCTGGCTGCTGGGGTGCCTGTTGATGTTCCCTCCTCTGTGCTGCCACCTGATTTGTGCTGCTGCCGTGTCTTGATGCGTGCAGCTGAGGTGGAGGGTCTTTGGCCGTTGGTCTTGGCCCTCTTTGCAGGTGTGCTGGTAGGGGTGTCCTGAAGCTCGTCGTTTGGATCGGACCCTGTGGTGGAGTAAAGGAGGGCGAGGGTTATTGATGGGTCTGTGGGAATTGGAATGGCATTGTATCACATGCATTGGGGTGGTACCTGAGGGTGATTTGGGTCGGGGCCTTGGAGGTGCTTTCATTTGTGTGTGGAGTGAGGGTGCAGTTGTTTGGCAGCCTGCAGTTAGGGTGTGCCTGCTGCACGTGTAGTGCGTGTTTTAGGGGTTTTTAATTATTTATGTATTTATTGTGGGTTTTAACGTGCGCTATCAGGCCGATGTGTGTGGCCGTTCTCCTGGACATGTGTTTCTGTTGCACTATGTGGACGCATGGTACTTCACATGGATGGACTTTGTGGATTTGGCATTGTTTTATTTGGGCCACCTACCTGAATCTTCGGATGTCTGCACTCCTTTCTCCATCCCTCCGACTCCCTCTATGCTCTCCATTCCGATGGTGGAGGCAGAGATTTCTTCCCAGGGGGTCAACTTGATGGGTGATTCAGGACCTCCCCCGGTGGCTGTGGCAATGTTGCGGTTGGCAGAGAGTATGCTGCGGACGCGTATCCGCAGGTCGTCCCATCGCTTACGGCATTGCTGTGGGGTGCGGGGTGCGGTCCCCACCGCACTTACCCGCTGTGCCACCAGAGCCCATATGGCCTTCTTGTTTGCAAGTGCCGTCCTGGTCATTTGCGTGCAGAAGACGACGGCAGCATTCTCCTGGAGGGTCTCTGTTAGCACGGTGAGTTTCTCACGGGAGAAGTGTACCTGCCGCTTGCGGTCGCACGCTTTCTTCGCTACTTTTCCCATTTTTCTTGGTTTCGCTAGGGTGGATGACGGGTTGGGGTGTGTCTCAGGGTAGTGATTTTAGTGGTTGTGTGGTTTTAGTGGTTTTATAGGTGTACGGCGGGATGTTTCCCGTTCCGGGCCCATGTTTTAACTTCCGTTTCCGTATATTTCCGGTCACCGTACTTTCCGGTAGGCGCACACTGCGGTGTCCGCTGTGATGGGTGGCGGTATTGCACCTAGGGCGCCGTACGGCGGCGGTGTGGGCCGTTTTGGGGTCATTTCCGCCATCGCGGACTTTGCACTTCCGCCATGCCGTGGTGCTCGTGCCCGATGGGTCGGAATGGGCCGCACTTTGCTCCTTCGTGCAATGGCGGAAACGCTATTTACGCTGTGGCGGTCCGGTCAGTCACTTTCCGCCAGGGTCGTAATGAGGGCCACTATCTGTTAAGGGCCATAAGACCACCATCATGCCTAAAAAGCATCTGAGGTTGCTTAATTCTGGTGCAGAAAAACAAGGGTGAAGGCCTGATCTATCAACGTGGTCTGGAATGCTCCATTTGGGGTGGGATCAACACTGCTTTACATATGACAAAGAAATGTTAAAACAGAATTGGACTGAATGCCATTCATTGGTCATAACCACCTGCAACCTTTGGCTATCCAGAATTTTTTGAAGGTTTGGACTAGAGCTTCGATCAGCCCTTAGCCAGCATTATCATTGATGAGAGGACATGGGAGTTGTAGTTCAAAACATCTTTGGAGCCAAAGGTTGCAGACACCTGCATGCGTTTGGTATCATTGGTTCAAGCATTGCTGTGCATTTGTTTCAGTTTTCATAGCCCTCCTGGCCTCTCAAAGACTGTACTTCTTTAGTAGCCTTATCCCCACACACATTTACCTGTTTTGGACCAGCTCCCCAACTGCCACTCCATGTCTTCAGGCTTGTGGTGGCATCTTCTGGCATGCGGCATGTTGAATGATGGCATCCTCCTACCAGCTATTTTGCACACCAGCTTCACAAGTCAAACATGCAGACCTAATACAGGACCATTCAACATAAGCAGGGGACTGCAACCTTTGGATTTCCAGATGTTCAAGACTACAGCTCCAATGGGCTGTAGCAAGAGCAGTCACTGGTAAGGGACCAAGAGAGTTGAAGTCCAAAACATCTGTAAAGATGCAGTTTGTAGACGCCTGATTATATGGAGAAGATGGGTTCAGTGATCACGATGGACCCTTTAGAGTTATTTTAGGGCACTTGATACTGAATCCTCTGTAGTTCTTGACTTTGTTCTGCAAAGTCTCCATGACAATGGTCCAGCAGGAAAGAACCAAAGCGCTGGTTCTATGTTATGTTAATAAGATTTCTAAAGCGCACGTTCACCCGGAGGTACCTTGGCGCTATGATAGGAAGAAGGGTGCAGCAGCAGAAGGACTAAAACAGATGGGTCTTGAGGTTGTGGTGTAAAGCCAAATGATTTTTGCTGGCACGAAGGTGGAGGGGAAGGCTGTTCCAGGTTATAGCAGCCAGCACAGAGAAAGCGCGACCGCCCCATCCGGGACAGCATAACTCGCGGAACAGCGATCAGAAGAGCCGACTGAGAGTGCAGAGGCCGGGATGGCACATAACAGGATACTTTTTCCTGTCTGTATTCAGCGCTTAGATTGTAAAAAGCACGATTTACCAGGCACAAGGATTTAAAAAGAATGCACTTCTCAATCTGGAGCCAGTGCAGTTGTCTGAGCAACGGGGACATGTGAGCACGGGGAGGAGGGCGAATCACTGCTTGAGCAGCAGAGTTTTAGAGCAATTGAAGGCGTTAAGTGAGATAGCTTCGCTGACCCAGGTAGAGAGAGTTACAGTAGTTTGTAGTGCTCAAAACCAGGGCAGCCACCACAGGAGCGCAATGTTTAATAGGAATGAAAAGGAGCACCTTACGTAGAAACCATAGTTTGAAGTGCCTAGATTTACATAAAGATGCCACCTGGGGTGCCATGGAAAGAGAAGATGAAAACAGGGCACCCAGGTTTTTGACTAAGGTTGCTGGTGTAGGGCACGTGCCAAGTGAAGTAGGCCAGAACTAAGAGGTCCAGAAAGAGTGGGGGTTAGAGGTGCCCACCACCAGTAACTCAGTTTTGGAGCCATTACGTTTAAGCCAATTTGTCGACATCCAGGCGCCAAGATCTTCCAGGAAACTTTGTAGCCGAGATGCAGTATGAGCCCTGGTGAGGTCAAGTCGAACCAGGATCTGCGTGTCATCGGCATACAAGTAATATCTGAAAACATGCGCCAATATGAGAAGTAGAAGGGGACGGATGTCCATGTTGAAAAGAATGGGGGAGAGGGTTGATCCCTGAGGTATGCCACAAAAGAGCAATCCCGGAGGGGAACAGAAAGGAGGCAAAGACACTGACTGGGTCCGGTCAGTCAAAAAAGCTTGGAGCCAATCGAAGATCTGACCTGAAATGCCTGCGTCGGACAGCCGCGCCAAAAGAGTGGAGTGGACTACCATGTCAAAGGCGGCAGATAAGTCCAGTCATAGTAACGCTCCCACCCCACCCTGGTCCACTAACCGGGCAAGGTCATCCATGACAGAATTTAGTACAGACTCTGTTCTCCTTCCCTGGCGAAAGCCAGAATGGAAGGGGTCAAAGAAGCCAGAAGATTCCAGGAAAGAGGAGAGAAGGGGGGGAGACAAGAGTCTCAAGCAGCTTCATGTCAAAAGGAAGCAAAGAGATGGCCCGGAAATGAGCAATTACCTGAGGATCAAGAGTGGGCTTCTTCAGTAGGGGGAGCACTAATGCATGTTTAAGTTGGCTAGGGATTATAGCAGTTTGAAGTGAGTTATTAATAGCAGCAGTAATGTAGGGAAGTAGATCAGTAGAAGTGTCTTTAATCAGTGTAAGTGGAATGGCATCTTCAGGCGAAGCATATTTAAGGCCATAGATGGCTTTGAGTATCTCAGTATCAGAGAACACAGGAAAGGACGACCATAATACCATATGGGCCCCAAGCCGGGGAAATCTCCGACAGTCGGTAGTAGCAGAAGCAACTTTAGCAATATCTGCATGTATACATTAAATTTTCAAGGAGAAAAAAGTAGCAAGAGAGTCACACAAAACTTGTGAAGGAGTAATTGCAGAGTCCATTTTCCAAGGAGCGGAGAGGGAGTTGACCAATTCAAATAGGGCCTTAGGTTTATTTATGGCTGCTTCGACCTTAGCTCCGAAGAAGGTCTTTTCAGCCAGGACAATAGTTTGATGATAGTTAATCAGCAGGTTGCGAAAGGTGAGCTTAGCTGTAGGAGAATAGCATAGCCTCCAATTCCTTTCAGCTTGTCTACAAGCCAGATTCTTCATGTTAAGTTTGTCAGAGAACCACGGTTCTGACCTATGTTTAGTACCTTTGGACAGTTTAAGCGGAACTATAAGATCAGCCGATTCCAGAAAGGTGTACTCAAGTATAGTAAGAGTAGGAGAATTAACCAAAGAAAGGCGTTCAGGTAGAGCTGTAATAAGCTCGGACTGAGATGTTTTCCGCCAATCACGTCTAAAGCGTACTGAGCAGTCTTCTGAAAGGTAATGGCTAAATTGAAGCTATAATCTATTAGTGAAATAAAAATAGCTTTACCAAGCATGCTTTATTCATCTCTTTGATTTATAAGCATTAAGTTTATCCTCACATTTGTCCCTGGCATTGAATTCCAGTGAACACTGACAAAGCCAATAGTTTTGGCTTCTATGTAGTCATTAGACAGTTTCTGGCACATCCATAACACGTCCCGCTACTAACACTATTTGCCAGTTGTATCATCATGACAGTGGCCATCATTACAACCCAGGCGTTAAGGGGTTAACAGCGCCGTAAAAGGTATTGGCGCCGTTAAACCCTTAACGCCTGATTACGAGGTCCCTTTGCGGGTGGAACTTTAATGGTGCCATAATTAGCGCCTTCCCCAGTCCCATTGAGCCCTATGGGGCAAAAATGGGAATGGGGAAGGGCCATGGCGGCATGGGGAATTACCGCCCCACCAACCTTGGAATGGGTCGGTATTTCCCCATTCCACCATGGCGGACTTGTTACAACACCGGCACCAACCATGGTGCTAATAACGCCATGGTTTAGTGCCGGGGTTGTAATGAGGGCCCGTTCCTGCCAAATGCTGATGCCTTGCCTACCCAAAGCCAAAACTGTTGGCTTTGCCAATGCTTGTTCTTAATAAGAAGTACTCGCTATGGCTGTAGGGGAACCACCCTCAAATATTGACTACAAAAACCTGGGATGATTCTCCGGATAGATGGGTGTTTTAGCAGTGTATGCCTGTCACTAGGGAGCACTCGGGTTCCACACATGTATTTCCAGCACCCACCGTGTGCTAAAAAGTATTCTGGTGGTGTCACAAAATAAATAAATAAATTGCGTTATGGGGCAAGCTTTTTTACACTCGTTCTATAATGCAGATGCAGTCTAACGGATTCACATTCTTTGCCAATGCAAAGACTGGTGGTGCTCCCAATGCTCTGGCCTGCACTGTCCATGGAGCAGATCCAGAGGCTATGATGCCCAAAGCCTGTGAAAAGCATTAGGAAGACCTGACCTGGCATCACAGACTCCATCCCACCCCCTTTTCTTGGGTGCTGGGTGGAGAAATGCTTTGGAAAATGCTGCTGTCCAGATGACTCGGCATCTGTTTGTCTTTTTAATTTATTCCCTACAAAACCAATAGTAAACTTAGTAGTTTGTTAAAAAATTTTCACAGAAAGTGTGCGGCATTTTAACCCATTCATTTTTTTTTTTTAAATAAGGGGAAATACCCACAGGTCCTCCTTTGTTCGTTTGTCCTCTTTTGCTTCGTGTGGTCACTCCCACATATTCGTGGAATGTGTGCGTTCCTCCAATCAGAAAATTCCCCGGCTGCCACTGCTCTGATGCATCCTGAGGGTCATCGCTTTCAGTTGGAGTAACGCGTGACAGGTGTGTGGGAGGTTTGTATTCATCTACACCATGTAAGAAGGATTCAGGCGGTGCAATGAATGAGCTTTCTTCACATTCAGCCACCAGCTTATTGACCTCACATGTCTCCACAGGCAGCTGGTGGTGTAACTGAATGCAATTGTTCTTCTCTGTGATAGAAAGATAATTTGATCAGCTACATTTATGGGTTACCCCTCAGACTCAAGAATGTTGTTTAAACACTCACTAACTTGTATGCTAGTCAAATCAATATACGGTGGTATGTACACCATGCCAGGGGGATATCTCCCTTCCCATGGTCTATAATGACAGAATTCGAGAGTAAGACTGTTCCTTTTGTTATCTTCTTGGATTTTGTATTTTAGTTGAGAATTCCAGACCTTGACTGGCTTGACCTGCACCCGTGGCACCCCTGATACATGTGTTGTGGATCCTAGGTTCAGTTCTATGTGGCAGCCCCGGTACAATGACCTGTCAGATACTGTGACTATGAAGATGCGGCCTGCACCTTCTTCCGCTCCCTCCAGCCAGTCTCTGACACTTCCTCTCCTCAGCGGTCTCTGCTGTGGGCCCCGGCTGGTCCTTTAAGCTGTTCCTCCATTTCTCGCGGCTTCCACAAGGAGTTTCTGAGCCGCAGCCTCTCCGCAGCCATATGGTTTAGCTGGTGTGTTCCGCTGATGCGGAACACTCTGGCCACCCTTTCGTGTTGGTCATAGCAGTCTGACCCCAGTAGGAGGATAGGGTCTCCTCCTCCAGACCTTGGCAAAACGCTCGGCCATCTTGTAAACCACTCTCAGTCTGCCCAGCCTCTATGCCCCGTCTGGCTTGTTGACACTCCGGTTCCTCCAGGGAGGGTCGAACACCACTTCCCTCTTTTATTTCAACTAAGGTTGAGCCAATAGGAAGTCAGTAACAACTAGCCTGTTCAATGTGGTTCATAAAGGTGATCCGTATGTCTCCACACCTCCTCCTCGTCCCAGTAGTTTCTAGGGAAATGGAGTCCTCAACCCTACTCTTCCTCGTCTAAGTAATCGGGAAGATTTTACCAATGTGAACCCTACTCTTCCTCGTCTCAGTACTTGGGAAGGTTTTATCCATAGTACCTAGATACATTGAATTGTGGGGTAAAGAAGTATTATCTAGGGGGCAGGGAGGTGGACTAGGTTTTGGAAGGGACATCACATTCCCTCTTGAGGTTTGTCCCTAGTTCCATAGGGGGTGGTCCCTCACCATGATATCCTCCCACTGAGTACAACCCCCGGGGCCTCCCCTCCCTGGCTTCATTGGAAAGAACTCCCTCCAGGGGCAAAAAGGGACAAGATCCAAAGATTTGTCACAGGTGATATTTGAGAATTATGGGGTTCCCTAGCAACACATCCTACTCTAGTGGCATCATTACATCCAGGATCATGTGGATAATATTAAAGGTGTGTGCATTGTGGACACCAATGGGGTTGGGGTGTGTCCAGAAATGAGCTGTTGTAACTCGGGAACCGATACCTGAAGTACTCAAGTGAAATAGTATGGTAAAATAGTAGGGGCACAATCAGTTTCTATGGACCTGATACTACCACTCAGCGTACATGTCTGCGGACGCTGTAAGCTTGGCACTTTCGGTTTTGTTCTATGGGTCTTGCAGACTTGCTTATGCTTTCTTATTCCCATAAAGAAACAGAAAGAAAACAAAAAGTTCAGAATTCCCCTCATGAAGATTAAACTCTTCAGCATTAGATTCTCTGTTTCATAAGGAGAACAGATATCAGGATTTTATGAGGGATGCTTTTAAGGGGCTGGAGAGTAGTGCTCACCTATAGGTGTAGCTGTGTTAACAGATGCAGCGACTGCCTTGGCTGTTTCTTCCACATCGCAGTGACTTTTACAAGGGCTGGTTTGCACTGGCAAAGACTGCTCAAAAACTTGCTGTTGATTTTGGGAGAGTTTGGGGCGTGGTATTGAAATGTAGGAACAGGTCACGAACAGGCACATGCAAGCTCTGCAGAAGCTGCTCCAACAGCGCATTTCACGTGGTGCTGTACTAATCAAAGACACCGCTCCTTAATCACTAATCTAAATTGATCTATCGCTCTTTTGATTTTATGATGGGGGGGGGAGTTTGTGGGTGGCGGGAGGGTTCACATATACTGACAGAATGTGGGAGCTTCAGGCTTTTTGGCATTCATGGCTGTTATTAGATTGTGGGGTATCCATGTAATACACATTACACGGCCACGGTAGTGGCCGTGTAGTTATGGTTATGTTGGATGGCATTTGTGATGTCATCTTTCATATCCTGGGTGTAAGTCTTAGCAGTGCACGGTGGTGGCGCGAGTTATGGTTGCTTAGCTTACCAGAACTGGTGAATTTCAGGGGTTTTTCGGTTTTACTTGGAACCATAACGTCCCTTTAACAAAGTTTTTTTTTTTACTGAATATATATATATATATATATATATATATATATATATATATATATATATATATAATATATTAATTACATGGCCATGGTAGTGGCCATGTAGTTATGGTTAAGTTGCTGTTTCCATAGGAAGAGCACTTTTTGGGTGGCTTATAACTTCGCTCCCCCTGGACGAATCCACACCAAACTTTGCATAAAAAGTATATGGCCCACTCTGAATTTTCTTGCAAAGTTTGGTGAGGTTTGGTCGAGGGGGGGCAAAGTTATAGGGGGGGTCTCAACATTTTTTTTTCCCATAGACTGAATGGGGAAAAAAGTTTGCTCACGCCTACAGCTCAAACCGCTGGACGGATTTTCACCAAATTTGAACCAGGAGCAGCGGCTTCGTCCCGAAAGCGTGCTTTTGCAAATTTGGTGAAAATCCATCCAGTAGTTTTTTAAAAAATGACCAAAAAGTAGGTCAGAAAAAAATAGTGATATCTGTGTCTGCTTCGCGGACACACTTCCCTGTTCGCTCCGCGGACAGGACAGGGATTGGGCAAGTGGCTTGCGTGGTGTCCGCGGACATGTTACGTGCTTTCCCACTGTCATTCCCAGCATGCAGTGCGTCGTATTTTGCAAGATGCCCGCCATCTTTGTTTATGGTTTGCCTGAGAGCCGAGGAGCGGGATCTGCCGCCTGCTAAAAAGGTCATGCCCGTGTCTCCCCTGTTCCCCACCACCCCCCGCTCATGCCCTTGTCTTCCTCCCGTTCCCACACCCCCCGCTTATGCCCCGTGTCTCCCCTGTTCTTCCAGCCCCCGCTCACGCCATCGGCACACAGTGGCCTGCGGAGGGCCGAGATCTGCCACCTGCATACTAAGGTTATGTCCGTTTCTCCCTCTCGATACCCCCAAACCCTCCCGCTCATCCCCCGTGTCTCACCTGTTACCCCCACCCCCCGCTCATGTCTCCCTGTTCCTCCCCACCCCCCGCTCATGACCCGTGTCTCCCTTGTTCCACCCCACCCCCCGCTCATCCCCCGTGTCTCCCTCACGATCCCCCCACCCCCGCTCAGCCCCTGTGTCTCCCTCCTGTCTCCCCCACCCCCTGCTCATGCCCCGTGTCTCCTCCCTCACGATCCCCCCACCCCCCGCTCACACCCCGTGTCTCCCTCCTTTCCCCCCCACCCCCCGCTCATGCCCCGTGTCTCCCTCACGATCCCCCCACCCACCGCTCATGCCCCGTGACTCCTCTGTGAACCACCACCCCCCGCTCATGACCCGTGTCTCCCTTGTTCCCCCCCACCCCCTGCTAATCCCCTGCGTCTCCCCTGTTCCCCCACCCCCGCTCATGTCTCCCCTGTTCCCCCCCACCCCCACCCCCGCTCATGACCCATGTCTCCCTTGTTCCCCCGCCCCCCCGCTCAACCCCCATGTCTCCCTCACGACCCCCCACCCCACTCAGGCCCCGTGTCTCCCCTGTTGCCCCCCACCCCCCGCTCATGACCCGTGTCTCCCTTGTGTTGTTCCCCAACCCCTGCTCATGCCCTGTGTCTCCCTCGTGTTACCCCCTACCCCCCGCTCATGCTCCGTGTCTCCCTCCAGTACCCCCACCCCCTGCTCAAGCCCCGTGTCTCCCTCCTGTACCCCCAACCCCGCTCATGTTCCGTGTCTCCCTCCTGTACCCCCCACCCCCTGCTCATGCCCTGTGTCTGCCCTGTTTCCCCCAACCCCACGCTCATGCCCGTGTCTCCCTCCCGTTCTCCCCACCCCCACTCATGCCCCATGTCTGCCCTGTTCCCCCCACCCCCCACTCATGTCTCCTCTGTTCCCCCAACCCCAGCTCATGACCCGTGTCTCCCTTGTTCCCCCCACCCCCACTCATGCCCCGTGTCTCCCTCCTGTCCCCCCCACCCCCTCTCATGCTCCGTGTCTCCCTCACGATCCCCCCACCCCCCACTCGTGACCCGTGTCTCCCCAGTTCCCCTCCACCCTCCCGCTCATGGCCCGTGTCTCCCCTGTTCCCCCCAGCTCCCCCGCTCATGCCCCATGTCTCCCTCCTGTTGCCCCCATCCTCTGCTCATGCCCCGTGTCTCCCCTGTTCCCCCCCACCCCCCTGCTCATGCCCTGTGTCTCCCCTGTTCCCCCAGCCCCCCCGCTCATGCCCTATGTCTCCCTCCTGTTGCTCCCCACCCCCCGCTCATCCCCTGTGTCTCCTTCACGATCCCCCACCCCCCACTCAGGCCCCGTGTCTCCCTACTGTCCCCCCACCCCCTGCTCATGCCCCGTGTCTCCCTCACGATCCCCCCACCCAAGCTCATGCCCCGTGTCTCCCCTGTTGCCCCCCACTCCCCGCTCATGACCCGTCTCCCTCGTGTTGTTCCCCAAACCCCGCTCATGCCCCGTGTCTCCCTCGTGTTACCACTACTCCCCGCTCATTCCCCGTGTCTCCCTCCAGTACCCCCACCCCCTGCTCATGCCCCGTGCCTCCCTCCTGTACCCCCAACCCCCGCTCATGTCCCGTGTCTGCCCTGTTCCCCTCACCCCACGCTCATGTCCCGTGTCTGCCCTGTTCCCCTCACCCCACGCTCATGCCCCGTGTCTCCCTCCCGTTCCCCCCCACCCCCGCTCATGCCCCGTGTCTGCCCTGTTCCCCCCCAAACACCTCTCATGTCTCCTCTGTTCCCCCCAACCCCCGCTCATGACCCGTGTCTCCCTTGATCCCCCCACCCCCGCTCATGCCCCGTGTCTCCCTCCTGTCCCCCCACCCCCTCTCATGCCCCGTGTCTCCCTCACGATCCCCCACACCCCGCTCATGCCCCGTGTCTGCCATGTTCCCCCCACCCCCCCGCTCATGCCCCGTGTCTCCCTTGTGTTGCCCCCACCCCCCGCTCATGCCCCGTGTCTCCCTTGTGTTGCCCCCACCCCCCGCTCATGCCCCAAGTCTCCCTCGTGTTGCCCCCCACCCCCCGCTCATGCCCTGTGTCTCCCTCGTGTTGCCCCCCACCCCCCCTCATTCCCCATGTCTCCCTCGTGTTCCCCCCACACCCGCTCATGCTCCGTGTCTCCCTCCTGTACCCCCCATGCTCATGCCCCGTGTCTGCCCTGTTCCCCCCACCCCCGCTCATGCCCCATGTCTCCCCTGTTCCCCCCACTCCCGCTCATGCCCCGTGTCTCCCCTGTTCCCCCCGCTCATGCCCCGTATCTCCCTCGTGTTAACCCCCACCCCCCGCTCATGCCCCGTGTCTCCCCTGTTCCCCCCACACCCCGCTTATGCCCCGTGTCTCCCTCGTGTTACCCCCCACCCCCGCTCATGCCCCGTGTCTACCCTGTTGCCCCCCCACTCCCCGCTCATGACCCGTCTCCCTCGTGTTGTTCCCCAAACCCCGCTCATGCCCCGTGTCTCCCTTGTGTTACCCCCTACCCCCGCTCATGCCCCGTGTCTCCCTCCAGTACCCCCACCCCCTGCTCATGCCCCGTGCCTCCCTCCTGTACCCCCAACCCCCGCTCATGTCCCGTGTCTGCCCTGTTCCCCTCACCCCACGCTCATGTCCCGTGTCTGCCCTGTTCCCCTCACCCCACGCTCATGCCCCGTGTCTCCCTCCCGTTCCCCCCCACCCCCGCTCATGCCCCGTGTCTGCCCTGTTCCCCCCCAAACACCTCTCATGTCTCCTCTGTTCCCCCCCAACCCCCGCTCATGACCCGTGTCTCCCTTGTTCCCCCCACTCCCGCTCATGCCCCGTGTCTCCCTCCTGTCCCCCCACCCCCTCTCATGCCCCGTGTCTCCCTCACGATCCCCCCACACCCCGCTCATGCCCCGTGTCTGCCATGTTCCCCCCACCCCCCCGCTCATGCCCCGTGTCTCCCTTGTGTTGCCCCCACCCCCCGCTCATGCCCCGTGTCTCCCTTGTGTTGCCCCCACCCCCCGCTCATGCCCCAAGTCTCCCTCGTGTTGCCCCCACCCCCCGCTCATGCCCTGTGTCTCCCTCGTGTTGCCCCCCACCCCCCCTCATTCCCCATGTCTCCCTCGTGTTCCCCCCCACACCCGCTCATGCTCCGTGTCTCCCTCCTGTACCCCCCATGCTCATGCCCCGTGTCTGCCCTGTTCCCCCCACCCCCGCTCATGCCCCATGTCTCCCCTGTTCCCCCCACTCCCGCTCATGCCCCGTGTCTCCCCTGTTCCCCCCGCTCATGCCCCGTATCTCCCTCGTGTTAACCCCCACCCCCCGCTCATGCCCTGTGTCTCCCTTGTTCCCCCCACCCCCCGCTTATGCCCCGTGTCTCCCTCGTGTTACCCCCCACCCCCGCTCATGCCCCGTGTCTACCCTGTTGTCCCCCACTCCCCGCTCATGACCCGTCTCCCTCGTGTTGTTCCCCAAACCCCGCTCATGCCCCGTGTCTCCCTTGTGTTACCCCCTACCCCCCGCTCATGCCCCGTGTCTCCCTCCTGTACCCCCAACCCCCGCTCATGTCCCGTGTCTCCCTCCTGTAACCCCCAGCCCCCGCTCATGCCCCGTGTCTGCCCTGTTCCCCCCACCCCACGCTCATGCCCCGTGTCTCCCTCCCGTTCCCCCCCGCCCCCGCTCATGCCCCGTGTCTGCCCCGTTCCCCCCCAAACACCGCTCATGTCTCCTCTGTTCCCCCCAACCCCCGCTCATGACCCGTGTCTCCCTTGTTCCCCCCACACCCCGCTCATGCCCCGTGTCTGCCATGTTCCCCCACCCCCCTGCTCATGCCCCATGTCTCCCTTGTGTTGCCCCCACCCCCCGCTCATGCCCCGTGTATCCCTTGTGTTGCCCCCACCCCCCGCTCATGCCCCATGTCTCCCTCGTGTTGCCCCCCACCCCCCGCTCATGCCCCGTGTCTCCCTCCTGTACCCCCAACCCCCGCTCATGTCCCGTGTCTCCCTCCTGTACCCCCCACCCCCCTGCTCATGCCCCGTGTCTGCCCTGTTCCCCCCACCCCCCGCTCATGCCCCGTGTCTCCCCTGTTCCCCCCACTCCCGCTCATGCCCCGTGTCTCCCCTGTTCCCCCCGCTCATGCCCCATGTGTGCCCTGTTCCCCCACCCCCCGCTCATGCCCCGTGTCTCCCTCGTGTTAACCCCACCCCCCGCTCATGCCCCGTGTCTCCCCTGTTCCCCCCACCCCCCGCTTATGCCCCGTGTCTCCCTCGTGTTACCCCCCACCCCCGCTCATGCCCCGTGTCTGCCCTGTTCCCCCCAACCCCCTGCTCATGACTCCTCTGTTCCCCCCTACCCCCGCTCATGACCCGTGTCTCCCTTGTTCCCCCCACCCCCCGCTCATGCCTCGTGTCTCCCTCCTGTCCCCCAACCCCCTCTCATGCCCCGTGTCTCCCTCACGATCCCCCCACCCCCCACTCATGCCCCGTGTCTCCCCTTTTCCCCCCACCCCCGCTCATGCCCTGTGTCTCCCCTGTTCCCCCCAGACCCCCGCTCATGCCCTGTGTCTCCCTCCTGTTGCCCCCACCCCCTGCTCATGCCCTATGTCTGCCCTGTTCCCCCACCCCCAGCTCATGCCCTGTTTCTCCCTCGAGTTGCCCCCACCCCCCGCTCATGTCCCGTGTCTCGCTCGTGTTACCCCCATCCCCCGCTCATGCCTTGTGTCTCCCTCCTGTTCCCCCCAGCCCCCGCTCCTGCCCGTGCTTCCCCTGTTTCCTCCACCCCCCGCTCATGCCCCATGTCTCCCCTGTTCCCCCCCACTCCCCGCTCATGCCCCGTGTCTCCCGTTTCCCCCACCGCCTGCTCATGCCCTGTGTGTGCCCTGTTCCCCCCACCCCCCGCTCATGCCCCGTGTCTCCCTCGTGTTGCCCCCACCCCCCGCTCATGCCCCGTGTCTCCCTCGTGTTGCCCCCACCCCCGCTAATGCCCCGTGTTGCCCCACACCCCCCGCTCATGCCCCGTGTCTCCCTCGTGTTGCCCGCCACCTTCTGCTCATGCCCCGTGTCTCCCTCGTGTTACCCCCCACCCCCTGCTCATGCCCCGTGTCTCCCTCCAGTACCCCCACCCCCCGCTCATGCCCCGTGTCTCACTCCTGTACTCCCTACCCCTGCTCAGGTTCGTGTCTCCCTCCTGTACCCCCCACCCCCCGCTCATGCCCCGTGTCTGCCCTGTTCCCCCCCACCCCTGCTCATGTCTCCTCTGTTCCCCCCACCCCCCGCTCATGCCCCGTGTCTCCCTCCTGTTCCCCCCCACCCCCACTCATGCCCCGTGTCTGCCCTGTTCCTGTTCCTCTCCACCCCCCGCTCATGTCTCCTCTGTTCCCCCCCACCCCCCGCTCATGACCAGTCTCCCTTGTTCCCTCCACCACCCGCTCATGCCCCGTGTCTCCCTCCTGTCCCCCCACCCCCCGCTCCTGCCCCGTGTCTCCCCTGTTCCCCCAAATCCCCGCTCATGCCCCGTGTCTCCCCTGTTGCCTCCAGCCCCCCTGCTCATGCCCCATGTCTCCCTCCTGTTGCCCCCCACCCCCTGCTCATGCCCCGTTTCTCCCTCGTATTGCCCCCACCCCCGCTCATGCCCTGTGTCTCCCTCATGTAGCCCCCCACCCGCCGCTCATGCCCCGTGTCTCCCTCATGTTGCCCCCCACCCCCTGCTCATGCCCCGTGTCTCCCTCGTGTTACCCCCCACCACCCGCTCATGCCCCGTGTCGCCCTCCTGTACCCCCCACCCCCCGCCCATGCCCCGTGTCTGCCCTTTCCCCCCACCCCCCGCTCATGCCCTGTGTCTCCCCTGTTCCCCCCACCCCCGCTCATGCCCCGTGTCTCCCCTGTTCCCCCCACCCCCTGCTCATGCATGGGTGAGCCCTGTTCCCCCCACCCCCCGCTCATGCCCCGTGTCACCCCTGTTTCCCCTCCATCCCCCGCTCATGCCCCGTGTCTCCCCTTTTCCCCACAGCCCCCCCGCTCATGCCCTGTATCTCCCTCCTGTTGCCCCCCACCCCCCGCTCATGCCCTGTGTCTGCCCTGTTCCCCCCACCCCGGCTCATGCCCGGTGTCTCCCTCGTGTTGCCCCCACCCCCCACTCATGCCCTGTGTCTCACTCGTGTTGCCCCCCACCCCCCGCTCATGCCCTGTGTCTCCCTTGTGTTACCCCCCACCCCCGCTCATGTCCCGTGTCTCCCTCTTGTTACCCCCCACCCCCGCTCATGCCCCGTGTCTCCCTCCTGTACCCCCAACCCCCCGCTCATGCCCCGTGTCTGCCCTGTTCCCGCCACCCCCCGCTCATGCCCCGTGTCTCCCCTGTTCCCCCCACCCCCTGCTCATGCCCTGTGTGTGCTCTGTGCCCCCCACCCCCGCTCATGCCCCGTGTCTCCCTCGTGTTACCCCCCACCCCCCACACATGCCCCGTGTCTCCCTCCTGTTCCCCCCACCCCCGCTCATGCTCCGTGTCTCCCCGCTCATGCTCCGTGTCTCCCCGCTCATGCCCCGTGTCTCCCCTGTTCCACCCCACCCCCTGCTCATGCCCTGTCTCTCCCTCCTTTTCCCCACAACCCCCGCTCATGACCCGTGTTTCTCTCGTGTTACTCCCACCCCCCGCTCATGCCCCGTGTCTCCCTCCTGCCCCCCCACCGCCCTCTCACGCCCCTGTCCCCCTCACAATCCCCCCACCTCCCACTCATGCCCCGTGTCACCCCTGTTCCCCCCCAACCCCCGCTCATGCCCTGTGTCTCCTCTGTTCCCCCCACCCCCTGCTCATGACCCGTCTCCCTTGTTCCCTCCCACCACCCGCTCATGCCCCGTGTCTCCCTCCTGTCCCCCCACCCCCCTCTCATGCCCCGTGTCTCCCTCACAATCCCCCCACCCCCCACTCATGCCCCGTGTCTCCCCTGTTCCCCTCACCCCCCGCTCATGCCCCGTGTCTCCCCTGTTGCCTCCAGCCACCAGCCCCCCCGCTCATGCCCCGTGTCTCCCTCGTATTGCCCCCACCCCCCGCTCATGCCCCGTGTCTCCCTCATGTAGCCCCCCACCCCCCGCTCATGCCCCGTGTGTCCCTCATGTTGCCCCCCAACCCCCGCTCATGCCCCGTGTCTCCCTCGTGTTACCCCCCACCCCCCGCTCATGCCCCGTGTCGCCCTCCTGTACCCAACACCCCCCGCTCATGCCCCGTGTCTGCCCTTTCCCCCACCCCCCGCTCATGCCCCGTGTCTCCCCTGTTCCCCCCACCACCCGCTCATGCCCCGTGTCTCTCCTGTTTCCCCCACCCCCTGCTCATGCCCTGTGTGCCCTGTTCCCCCCACCCCCCGCTCATGCCCTGTGTCTCCCCTGTTCCCCCCAGCCCCCCCGCTCATGCCCTGTGTCTCCCTCCTGTTGCCCCCCCAACCCCCGCTCATGCCCTGTTCCCCCCACCCCGGCTCATGCCCGGTGTCTCCCTCATGTTGCCCCCACCCCCCGCTCATGCCCCTTGTCTCCCTCGTGTTGCCCCCACCCCCGCTCATGCCCCGTGTCTCCCTCGTGTTGCACCCCACCCCCGCTCATGCCCTGTGTCTCCCTTGTGTTACCCCCCACCCCCCGCTCATGCCCCGTGTCTACCTCTTGTTACCCCCCACCCCCGCTCATGCCACGTGTCTCCCTCCTGTACCCCCACCCCCGCTCATGCCCCTTGTCTGCCCTGTTCCCCCGTGTCTCCCTCGTGTTGCCCCCCACCCCCCGCTCATGCCCCGTGTCTGCGCTGTTCCCCCGTGTCTCCCTTGTGTTGCCCCCCACCCTCTGCTCATGCCCCGTGTCTACCTCTTGTTACCCCCCACCCCCGCTCATGCCACGTGTCTCCCTCCTGTACCCCCACCCCCGCTCATGCCCCTTGTCTGCCCTGTTCCCCCGTGTCTCCCTCGTGTTGCCCCCCACCCCCCGCTCATGCCCCTTGTCTGCCCTGTTCCCCCGTGTCTCCCCTGTTCCCCTCACCCCCCGCTTATGCCCCGTGTCTCCCCTGTTGCCTCCAGCCCCCCCGCTCATGCCCCGTGTCTCCCTCGTATTGCCCCCACCCCCCGCTCATGCCCCGTGTCTCCCTCATGTAGCCCCCCACCCCCCGCTCATGCCCCGTGTGTCCCTCATGTTGCCCCCCAACCCCCGCTCATGCCCCATGTCTCCTCTGTTCCCCCCCACCCCCCGCTCATGACCCGTCTCCCTTGTTCCCTCCCACCACCCGCTCATGCCCCGTGTCTCCCTCCTGTCCCCCCACCCCCCTCTCATGCCCCGTGTCTCCCTCACAATCCCCCCACCCCCCACTCATGCCCCGTGTCTCCCCTGTTCCCCTCACCCCCCGCTTATGCCCCGTGTCTCCCCTGTTGCCTCCAGCCCCCCCGCTCATGCCCCGTGTCTCCCTCGTATTGCCCCCACCCCCCGCTCATGCCCCGTGTCTCCCTCATGTAGCCCCCCACCCCCCGCTCATGCCCCGTGTGTCCCTCATGTTGCCCCCCAACCCCCGCTCATGCCCTGTGTCTCCCTCATGTTACCCCCCACCCCCCGCTCATGCCCCGTGTCGCCCTCCTGTACCCCCACCCCCCGCTCATGCCCCGTGTCTGCCCTTTCCCCCCACCCCCCGCTCATGCCCCGTGTCTCCCCTGTTCCCCCCACCCCCCGCTCATGCCCCGTGTCTCCCCTGTTCCCCCCACCCCCTGCTCATGCCCTGTGTGCCCTGTTCCCCCCACCCCCCGCTCATGCCCCGTGGCTCCCCTGTTCCCCCTCCACCCCCCGCTCATGCCCTGTGTCTCCCCTGTTCCCCCCAGCCCCCCTGCTCATGCCCCGTGTCTCTCTCCTGTTGCCCCCCACCCCCCGCTCATGCCCTGTTCCCCCCACCCCGGCTCATGCCCGGTGTCTCCCTCGTGTTGCCCCCACCCCCCGCTCATGCCCTGTGTCTCCCTCGTGTTGCCCCCACCCCCGCTCATGCCCCGTGTCTCCCTCGTGTTGCCCCCCACCCCCCGCTCATGCCCTGTGTCTCCCTTGTGTTACCCCCCACCCCCCGCTCATGCCCCGTGTCTACCTCTTGTTACCCCCCACCCCCGCTCATGCCACGTGTCTCCCTCCTGTACCCCCACCCCCCGCTCATGCCCCGTGTCTGCCCTGTTCCCCCGTGTCTCCCTCGTGTTGCCCCCCACCCCCCGCTCATGCCCCGTGTCTGCCCTGTTCCCGCCACCCCCACTCATGCCCCGTGTCTCCCCTGTTCCCGCCACCCCGCACCCCCTGCTCATGCCCTGGGTGTGCTCTGTGCCCCCCACCCCCCGCTCATGCCCCGTGTCTCTCTCGTGTTACCCCCACACATGCCCGTGTCTCCCTCCTGTTCCCCCCACCCCCTGCTCATGCCCCGTGTCTCCCTCGTGTTACCCCCCACCCCCTGCTCATCTGCTCATGCCTCGTGTCTCTCCCTCCTGTACCCACCACCCCCGCTCATGCCCCATGTCTGCCCTGTTCCCCCATCCCCCGCTCATGCCTCATGTCTCCCCTGTTCTCCCCACCCCCCGCTCATGCCCCGTGTCTCCCTCGTGTTACCCCCACGCCCACTCATGCCCCGTGTCTGCCCTGTTCCCGCGACCCCCCGCTCTTGCCCCGTGTCTCCCCTGTTCCCCCACCCCTTGCTCATGCCCTGGGTGTGCTCTGTGCCCCCCACCCCCGCTCATGCCCCGTGTCTCCCTCGTGTTACCCCCCACCCCCCGCACATGCCCCGTGTCTTCCTCCTGTTCCCCCCACCCCCTGCTCATGCTCCGTGTCTCCCCGCTCATGCTCCGTGTCTCCCCGCTCATGCCCCGTGTCTCCCCTGTTCCACCCCACCCCCTGCTCATGCCCTGTCTCTCCCTCCTTTTCCCCACAACCCCCGCTCATGCCCCGTGTTTCTCTCGTGTTCCTCCCACCCACGCTCATGCCCCGTGTCTCCCTCCTGTCCCCCCACTACCCTCTCATGCCCCTGTCCCCCTCACAATCCCCCCACCCCCCACTCATGCCCCGTGTCACCCCTGTTCCCCCCCAACCCCTTGCTCATGCCCCATGTCTCCCCTGTTCCCCCCAGCCGCCCGCTCATGCCCCGTGTCTACCTCATGTTGCCCCCCACCCCCGCTCATGCCCCGTGTCTGCCCTGTTCCCCCCACCCACCACTCATGCCCCGTGTCTGCCCTGTTCCCCCCACCCCCGCTCATGCCCCGTGTCTCCCTCGTGTTGGCCCTCACCCCCTCAACCCCCGCTCATGCCCCGTGTCTCCCTCGTGTTGTCCCCCACCCCCCGCTCATGCCCCGTGTCTCCCTCGTGTTACCCCCCACACCCCGCTCATGCCCCGTGTCTCCCTCGTGTTACCCCCACCCCCTGCTCATCTGCTCATGCCTCGTGTCTCTCCCTCCTGTACCCACCACCCCCGCTCATGCCCGTGTCTGCCCTGTTCCCCCATCCCCCGCTCATGCCCCATGTCTCCCCTGTTCCCCCCACCCCCGCTCATGCCCTGTGTCTCTCCTGTTCCCCCCCACCCCCTGCTCATGCCCCGTGTCTCCCCTGTTCCCCACACCCCCTGCTCATGTCCTGTGTGTGCCCTGTTCCCCCCACCCCCCGCTCCTGCCCCGTGTTTCTCTCGTGTTCCCCCCACCCCCGCTCATGCTCCGTGTCTGCCCTGTTCCCCCCCACCCCCCGCTCATGACCCATGTCTCCCTTGTTCCCCCCTATCCCCTGCTCATCCCCCCGTGTCTCCCTCACGATCCCCCCACTCCCGCTCATGCCTGGTGTCTCCCTACTGTCCCCCCACCCCCCGCTCATGCCCCGTGTCTCCCCTGTTGCCCCCCACCCCCCTCTCATGACCTGTGTCTCCCTCGTGTTGCCCCCCACCCCCGCTCATGACCCGTGTCTCCCTCGTGTTGTTCCCCACCCCCCGCTCATGCCCCGTGTCTCCCTCGTGTTACCCCCCACCCCCGCTCATGCCCTGTGTCTCCCTCCAGTACCCCCACCCCCCGCTCATGCCCCGTGTCTCCCTCCTGTACCCCCCATCCCCCGCTCATGTCCCGTGTCTCCCTCCTGTACCCCCCACCCCCCGCTCATGCCCCGTGTCTCCCTCGTGTTCCCCCAACCCCCGCTCATGCCCCGTGTTCCTCCCACCCCCGCTCATGCCCCGTGTCTCCCTCGTGTTCTCCCCACCCCCCGCTCATGCCCCCTGTCTTCCTCGTGTACCCTTCACCCCCCGCTCATATCCCGTGTCTCCCCCGTGTTCCCCCCACCCCCCGCTCATGCCCCGTGTGTCCCTCGTGTTACCCCCCGCTCATGCCTCGTGTTCCTCCCACCCCCGCTCATACCTTGTGTCTCTCTCCTTTTCCCCCCACCCCCCACTCATGCTCCGTGTCTCCCCGCTCATGCCCCGTTTCTCCCCTGTTCCACCCCACCCCCTGCTCATGCCCTGTCTCTCCCTCCTTCCCCCCACCCCCACTCATGCCCCGTGTCTCCCCTGTTGCCCCCACTCCCCCGCTCAGGCCCTGTGTCTCCCTTGTGTTACCCCCCACACCCCGCTCATGCCCCGTGTCTCCCTCATGTTCTCCCCACTCCCCACTCATGCCCCGTATCTTCCTCGTGTTCTCCCCACCCCCCGCTCATGCCTAGTGTCTTCCACGTGTACCCCCCCACCACCCACTCATGCCCCGTGTCTCCCTCGTGTAACCCCCCACCCCCAGCTCATGTCCCGTGTGTCTCCTGTTGCCCCCCACCCCTGCTCATGCCCCGTGTCTCCCTCGTGTTCCCCCACCCCCCGCTCATGCCCCGTGTCTCCCCTGTTCCACCCCACCCCCCGCTCATGCCCCGTCTCTCATTCCTTTTCCACCCCACCCCCCGTTCCTGCCCCGTGTCTCCCTCCCATTTCCCTCCACCCCCCGCTCATGCCCCGTGTTTTCCCTGTTCCCCCCACCCCCACTCATGCCCCGTGTCTCCCCTGTTCCCCCCCACCCCCTCTCATGCCCTGTTGTGTTCTCTTTATACACCCTGCCTTCCCTTTCCATGGTGCACATCTTGGTAAAAGATTTTTCTTCCTACACCGGGACGCCACAGGCGTCCCGGTTTGGGAAGAAAAATCTTTTTTTTACCACCCGGGGTTCCCACTTTGAGGACCTAAGATACTAGTGGTCTTCATCTATTGAAAAGGATGTTATGGTGACGTTGCACTAATAAAAACCTATGAAATTCAGTTAAAAAACATGTGTTACAGGGACATTATGGTTAAGTTGTACTAATAAAAACCTATGAAATTCAATGAAAAAACTTTGTTAAAGGGACGTTAGAGTTAAGTTGCGCTACTAAAAACCTATGAAATTCAGTGAAAAAACTTTGTTAAAGGGACGTTATGGTTCCAAGTAAAACCGAAAAACCCTTGAAATTCGCCAGTTATGGTAAGCTAAGCAACCATAACTCACGCCACCACCGTGCACTGCTAAGATTAACACCCACGACATCAAAGATGACATCACAAAGCCTTGCAGCGCTCCACAGGTGGTAATGATGGGAGATGCTTGAGCATTCTCAATCGCCACTCTAGATTTCTTGGGCCCAGGAAGGATTCGATCCATTGAGCAACCATCTCTGAGCAGCATGCAATGCCCTTCAATCTGTTCAACAGAAGATTGTGGTTAACAAGATTAAAGTCTGCTGAGAAGTCCAATAAAATCAGCAAAGGCCCCTCTCTACAATGCTGGTAATGTTGGACTTGAGATCCAATAGGTCTGTTTCGATCCAATGCTAGGCTCAGAATCCTGACTGTCGGATACTGTTAGGACTGATTTCCTATACTCTGGCCTGGTGAACAGATGTATAAAAGGCCATCCAATATTGTGACAGGCGCAACTGTACGCAAACCAGTTCAAGGTAGCAGTAACGAGAAGTCTAGGCTAGGTCCCACGATGCGGTGAGCTTGTAAAGGGTCTACAATGAGAATCACAAATTACACTTAGATAGTATGTATAAAAATACAGTTATTTATTTATGGACAAATATTACTATGAAAACTGACTACTAACGGGTAAAAGTATCACACAATTCTAATAATAGGTTACATAAATGTATGTATTACAGGTCTACAGAGAATTAACCCTAACTTGAAAAGTCCTTCCCTAAGTTGTCTGGGGTCTTATGCCCAAAAGTTCAGGAACGTTCTGACAGTATGTGATGCAGGAACAAATGAAGGTAGGGTATCTGGGGTCCAGTGAACAGCTCAAAGGGTTAGAGGACAGTGTATTCTAACTAATAGAAGTGTCCCTAACTTTCAGAAGGCTTGCGCGAGCAAGCAATGGCAAAGCCAAAGTATAGCAAAGGTTGTATACAAGTTAGGACAACTTTTAATGGGAGTTTAGAGGCAGGTAAGAACCTCTATAACTTATCCCTTGTACTCTGCTTCTTCCCAGGATTTGGCAGGTCAGTGGAAGAAGGTCCAAGGTTGCTTTTCCCGCTGTCAGCTACAGGCCTTAATTCGCAGGGGTTGCAGGTTCGAGCTGATCCCCAGTTGGGGTCTTTAGCTGATGCAAGGACTCTCGGATAAAGAATGCAGAAAAACACAACACGGATCCCCTCTCAGGACTTGACTTGATGCAGGTATGCTGTTTTGGATGTTGGTCACCGCAGCACAGTGACGCAAAGGGACTCACTTGTCACGGTCAGACTTTCCCTCCTATCTCGGGTCCCCTTGATGCTAGGACTCTGACATTTTGCATCAGGTATGTCTTGTAGGACAAGCTGATGATCCCCTGAGTTCCAGGCCTCAACTCGGAATGGCAACGTCGGCAACACGGTAGCTCAAACTCAGAGCTGGTCAGCCACAGGACAGTGCTGGGACACTTCTGAAAGCTCTTCTTCACAGTAGACTGAGCAGACATCAGGATTGGATGTTCCCTACACTCCAAGTTGTGTGGCTCCCTTGCAGGACTGCTGAGGATCAATAGTAAGGCAGGGCTGCACCAGGACAGCAGCAGACGTTGGTCGCCAGGCCTCCTTTAGTTGGGTCTCCGGTCTCTGCACGGGTCTCACAGCCGGATAGGAGTCTTTGCTCCTTCAGGTTACTGCAGGATCTCTGAAGAATGAGTGCAGGGGTCCTCTTCTTATCCTAAAAGCCAGGTAAGAGCCAAAGCTCCTACTAGACAACAGCAGGACTAGCCACACACACACCCCAGCAGTGTTTCAATCAGGACCACTGGTTGGAACACTCATGCATACCACGCAGACACACTGAAACCAGTTTGTGGATTGGGACCAGACGTTCCCAGCCTACATCCTGCCAGCAAACACACATAGCCCTCCAGTAGCCCACCAAAAGCTTCTGCTTTCTCGGGCACTGGAAGTCCATATAAGGATTTTCCTGGCTTCACAGGCCAGGAAGAAGGCTAAAAAACAAGATGGTCAAAGGACAAGTGAAAATAAATGTGGCACAGCCATGTTTGGTCATGAGCCACAGTTAGCAGCCAAACGTGGTAAACGTGGTAAGGCTAAAACGAGAAGCTCAAAACATTGGTAAATTGTCACTGCTGCACCAGCTTGTCCATTTAGCACAACTAGTCTAGGGCAAAAACAAAAGTGTACCCCATTGTACTGCATTGTAAGTTGTACAATGATAAAAGCTACCACAAGTGATAACAAGTTACTAAAAGTAGTAACAACGTACCTAGACTAAGGGAAACAATGTTTCCCAGTACTGACAGCCTGAAGGACATGTCAGTTTTCCCATAACAGATTAGCAAAAGACAGTGTAGTGAAGCTTAAGGCTTCACTGCACTGTAAAAAGTACAGGTTAGGATCAAAAAATAAAGCAACATGTTTGGGGGTCCATAAAAATGGAAAGGAAAGGTGCAGTAAAGTGAAGTCTTTCCTAACAGATACCTAGGACATTATTAATCTCTACAAATTCCCGGAGCTTTAAGTATAGAACTCGATCAAGAATTTTGAAAAGATATGGGATGCTTGTTATTGGACCGTTGTTTTTGCCAGCGAGGGGTCTATGCTGCTCTTCTTTGGTAATGGCGTGACCCATGCCACTTGAGCTGAGGATGGAACTATACCATCCCTAAAGAAGGTATTCACAATCTTTGAGATTCATGGGACAAGTTTATCGAGGGACCCTTTGAATATATTGACTGGACAGATGTCTCCAATACATGAGGTTGGTTTTAAATTTGAGACTATAGCATGGAGTTCTGCTTCAGGGCATTGTTTAAACTGAGACTTGGGCAGCGACAAGCTGGTGGTGGAAATAACAGGTGCACACGAAGCATCGATGTCCTTAATTACATAATAAACCGGAGACAGTCTCCTCATTGTATATCTGGTTGAAAGCGTTTACTGAAACAGAGTTTAGGTCATAGCTGTGTCCACTACTAATTAACTCACTAAAAGGACACAAACGTAAGATTTGAATGCAGGTTGCTCAAGACCAACACGCCAAATACCCCCCTCTCACCAAACAATGTCATGAATAGCTTATTTAGACTTACTTTTGTCACAGAATAAACCGGAGACAGTCCCATCATTGTCTGGTTGATTGATTAAAAAAACGTAAGATTTGAAAATGTTTAGGTTGCCTCACACTGTCACCTTGTGGCTATTGCAAACATTGCAATAAAACAGACAATTTTTAAAGCTGATTTGTAAAGATATATTGCTTGTATGTGTGTGTGTGGGTGAACATGTGTGTGTCTCCATATAATATCAATTTTAAAACAAAAATAATACATGTAACCTGTTTAGTACCAAGAAAACAAACATTATCAGGGATCCTTCCAACACATTTGTATAACAACAACATCCTACTGCAAAAAAGAAAAAGACAAGAGAAATATTTTAAGTGTGCATTTTGGTTTTTGTAAGGCAGTACAGGATCGATACACCACATATGCGCTCAGTTGCTTTTTGGGTCTTGTTCTTCCTGATCACTTCTTCACATACTGCTTTACCATAAAGTAATTGTACTGTAAATCATGTTTATATCTGCGCAAGATACTTTCCATTGGGAGACTTGCACAGGTATTGTGAAGAAAGAAGAAGACATGCATTCCACAGGGTGTTTTTCCAGTGTGTGTTGGACTTGCTGTGGACATCATACCAGCGCTAAAAGTGCTACAATGGCTTCCAATGTAAACAACGTAACACTTTCTAAACAATGTGCATAACGCACAGAGCAATCAGTAGCCAGGGAGCAGAATTCCTACAAAAGAAAATAACCATCTACAAGCCAATGAGACTCCTTAGATCAAGCAACTAAATTCGACCTGACCCAAAATCGTACGCAAGCAAAAAACTTGGGGGTTGCTCTTTCTCCCACCTGGTGGCAAAAACCTGGAACAACCTCCCAAAAAGAAATAAGAAATGCAAAAGACCACCTAAAATTCAGAAAACTGCTCAAAACGTGGCTCTTCAAGACCTCAGAACCAGATGGAAACAACTGAAACAATAAAACCAAAAATGCAAAGAGAGCCAATTAACAACAAACCATGACAGGACAGAGAACACTGAGAACCAACAGAGAAGTGGACCACCCTTAAGAACTAAAGAGACAATGCAAGGCTGACCCAATCACGAGTGACAATCACGCCAGGACCGAACAATTTCTAAAAAGCTGACTCAGACACAACTTACAACCTAACTCACTACCCAGCATCCCTCCCTGCCAAACATAACTACACAACCTCATGTGTAAACCGCCAATCCAATGCAACTCTGCATCCACACTATTCATCAATTACCTCACACTAGCCATCCTCAAAACTAACCCCACCATATAAGCAAACCTTCTAGGCAAAACAAGGCCACTAGGGCTACACTAAGAAACCCGCACCTAAGCTACTAAGCAGAAGATAGAATCCACTAGACTGACATACATGAAACCCAGGCAGAATCTCTGGAGATGGACTTACATCCGAAACGACTAACCCAAGACACAGAACAAAAAAGTATGGTTACTGCCTTGCGTCAAATCTGGACATGGTGGTACTGACTGAACTGAACCATGTTGCACCCCGATAGAGCTATGGGAAAGGACATGGGTCACAACTAGATAGCTCCATGGGGACCAGTTTGCATCAGGCACAGACTGGGATGAGAGGAATGCCCCGAGAACAAACAGAGATAGATTTGTAGAGACTGACTAGCATGACATATGGACAGAGAGGTGAGGGACAGACTTGTGTCATCCTGAAACAAGCTCAGTGTAAGGAAGACATTTTTATAAAACCTTGAAAGACTCACAAAACGAGTGCGCGTCTTTTCAGACAACAATGCTAATAACCAACCCCACTAAAACATCACCCCTCTGCATACACCTCTCAAACTCTAACTAAACACAGCCAAAGCACAGCAACCCACACGGACCTCACTACACTGCAACAACAAACAAACCACAAATAGCTTTACACAACAGCACACAACGGATACCAACCGGATACCACACCAAAAAGCTAAGCAAATAGTGTTAACCAAACTAAAGCTGCCAACAGCACATCAAAGCGCCCTAACATACCCCAACCAACCCCCTTTTTTTCAGATCCACCAGAGCACCAGGGGACCATTCTTGTGGTGATAGTGCACGGTATAAATATCCTTTAACATTAACATAAAGTCATTGTACTGTAAATCATGTTTATATCTACTTAAGATACTTTAAATTTGGGTCCTTGGGCAGGTATTATGAATAAAGAAGATGACATGAATTCCACAGGATGTTTCCAGTGTCTGTTGGAAATGCCGTGTGTTATATACAAGTGCGTGTCCATTTCTTTTTAGAAATGCATGAATGGTGCCTGTGTAGTATTCAGGGGGATGCCTGTAACTATAAAAAGAAGACAAGACTCCTTAGATTCGGGAGGATAGCTCAGGGGCAACACGCTCACCTTGGAAGCAAGACGACAGTGTGCAACACAGGTTCGATCCCTGGGGTCCGCACTTGGAAACCTCTGGGTATTAAGCGCATTATAAATAACCTATCATATCAAGTTGTGCCATCCTGATAAACCCCTAACCAGAGTTCACCGGGCTTTGTATGAGGATCAGTGTTCATGACAATGGGCCTCATTACGAGTCCGGTGGTAACCCTGCTGGTGCTACCAGTGGGTTACCGCCGGACTCATAAAGTTGTACTGCACCTCACTTCCCAGTGCCACTGGGAGATTCCATGTCCGGAGGCCGGGGAAGTCAGGCACCGGTTAAATGTTAGTCATCTTGTTGATGTCAGTTATGACATCTGTTACTCTCTAATAATACCCATGATGGAATAAACCATGCAGTATCGCTGTAGGATTTTTACGAGTGATTGTGAACGCTGTTTCAATTCTTGTAAAAGTATTCCATGTTCTAGGATATTGAATCTCAGTGAGGGCAAATTCGCACAGCCCTTTTAAATCTACGGGCTTGGCTAATTTCACAGTGTAATTGGAGATCTGGTTGTCTGGAAAACAAGCCCAGGATGTTTTGGATTGTAGAATGATATAGAAAGAGGAATTTCCCATTTTCATACCCTCCTCATAGCAATGTAAGCCTTTACATCCTTTAGGTAGCTAGTCAGAGAACAACTGTTAAACGTTGCATTCAAACAGTCCCATTTAACCAGATATTTCTTCTTGGAACCACTGACCCTCATTGATACAATCTTTTCAAAACGATACACTCTATTCGGATTGTTCTTTATTTTCTGCAACTCGTCAGTATAAAAAGCACCTTCTAAGTCCTCACTGATTTAGTCCTTAAGACGGTAGATGACTATGCCTTCCTTGAGACTGGTCCCATCTATGATGAACTGCTCTGTCATATTCCTTTATTCATATCCCTTGGTAAATACACCTCTGAATTTGGAGATCCTCACGTGGTCACCCTTTTTGAATAACATTTGACATTTTATTCTGACTTAAACTTTGATGCATAACAGTTTCACCACACAATCAACGCATTATTGTCATTATTTTCTCATCCTTAGGAGCTATTCTGATAGATCTGTGGCACATAGCATTATATTGTCAGGAAAGGAAGAAGGCGATGGATATGGCAGGGGAAATGTGCACAAAATACACAGTAAACAACCTTGAATATAACAACGTGCATTCAATACCCAAGACTCGTGTATACCACTATATGAAAAGGAATGTAGGGTAAGCACTTAGAACCTCCTTATGACTGAAAGGAAAGTCGGCAAACTCCTTACCCACTATGCTGTTACAGATACTGACAGCGCTAAGCCCACGTAGAGGGCAAGCAGGGACAGAATCTGTAAGCTGACACTCTAGACGGTACTGAATAAAGAATTTGGAAACAGTACTCACAAGGACCGGAATGACCACATGAATGCCAGTACTCACGAAGACCGGAAAGACCACTTGGATGTCCGTATTCACGAGGACCGGAAAGACCACTCAAAAGTCAGTACTAACCCACAACCCTGTAAATCAAACAAGAACCCAGAAGGCAGTAAAGGCAAAGAGTGAGGATGACTAAATACCTAAGCCCAAGTCAAGAGGCAAGAAGGAATAGTACAGTGTGGAAAACAAAAGATAATCACACAGGAGCTAGTTACAACAGCTTCCCACACCTAATAATAAAATAGGAAATAAATGTAAAAGTGTAAAGGAAAACATGGCATGGATCCCAATAGAAGGCAAGGATCAGGAGCAGTGAAAACGATATCAAAAGGGAAACTGTCCCACCCATCCAAGGTGAAAAGGCAGGAAACTAAACCTGTAAAGGAAAGATTAATGCAACAAGTCTTTCAGTAGCAAAGGACAATTTCTAGGAAACAGTGAACACAGGCAATTGGGCTACAGCAAAAGGAAAGCTCAGAGAAAGGCTGCCTGCAGACAGAGAAAGGGAGAAAGGGATTTCCAAAAGGCAGAAATCAATTAGGCATACAAATACGAATTCCAGGACAAGGAACAAGAAACACTAACTAGAAACTGGGCACACAAACTAGGAACCAGGAACAAGGGACCAGTCAAGACAGGAACGCTGCAACAATGACCAGCGCTGGACTGAAGCAGACTGAGGCTTTTAAAGCTGCTTAACGAGCACACCCCTCAGGCGTGTCGCCTGCTGCACCTGCAGCCACAGGTGTTGCCTATCCTCCACCCAGCCTTGTCCTGCAAGGGAGGAGGTGAGGCAGTGAGCCAGGCATTCTGGGAAGCATAGTCATTTGATTAAAGCAGCAGTAGCATGCTGGCTGCCAAAAACCTGGAATGGATCCGGAAGGGAAGTAATTTGGGAAATAAGGTTTTAGCGCTCCCAATTCATCAGGACACTGTAGCATAAGGTTCGGAGGAAATGTCCAGTAGGGAAGAAACCCCAAAACATGCCCCCAAGTGGCGGGAACGGGAGCGAAGGGAGCGAGTCGTGACAGTATACCCCCTTCCACGGCCGACTCCAGGCGGCCGTTACTTGCACAAAACATCTTCTTTCCATGACAGGAGCGCTTTGTCTTCAGAAGTGGCACTGACGGAAACGATGACCCATGGGCAGAAGCAGAAGGACTGGAATGAATAGAATCAGGCCGCAGTCTATAAGAGCCATAGGTGGGTTTTCGGTGAGGAAGAGACTCATGGGTCGAAGAAAGGCATGAAGGACTTGCAGGACCCGAAGCAGAGTTGGAAGGTCCAGGAAGCTTAGTCACTGGAAGAGGATATGCATACATCCTTGAGGAGAGAGGCAGGCTGGTGCTACATGCCTTAGACAACGGTAGAAGTTCTGTTAGCCTCACTGCCGAGAGTGGACACACAGGAGGTGAGGAAACAGCAGGTTTCAGGAAATGTTTATGTTCGGAAGAGGAAGGTGGCGGCTGAGGTAGAGGTTCGGATACTCTGTCATCCATCTGGGTAAAGGTTTGTGGTTGAAAGTGACAAAGATTTGCCTGCATAAGTTCCTTGCCTTGGAGGTCTGGAGATCCAATGGGTTGTACGAGGCTGGCACTCCCATTGACAGTCATGTAGCCAGTCAAGTAGCCACCTTGTTGCACGTGGGATACAACCGCAGGAACGTTTGGCATACTGATAGGAGTGTTAGACACAGTACTCGGAACATCAGGCATACTAGCAGCGGGAGCAAAAACAGGCACATCTTGAACTGCAGCAGACATTCCCCTCCTTTGGCTACTATCACCCAACTGGCGCTGCAGCTGGAGGGCCGTGCCCGTCCCTTTCCTCAGGCTCATGTGGGATCCGGCAACAAAAGGGTTGTCAAGCGGTTGATGCAAACCGGACTCCAAACGCGGACCGTCCAGCCCGCTATCCTGGTCGGCTACTCGTTCGGTGACTGGGCCGTGGTGGATGGCATCCGTTTCTCTCTCGTAATACTCCAGGCAAGTCCAGCGGCCTCGCATGTAAGGCCCTCCCGAGTCGTGAGCCGGCTTGATGTTTCTGAAGAGAGAGCTGGCAGAAGTCTCAGGCTCAGATGTTGCATATTCGGGAGGCGCTGATGCTACAGTCAAGTAGTTAGGAGAATTGTTTTGTGTACAAGGCAGACATTCTGGTGATTCCCCTGAAGCATAAGAAGGGCAAGATGGACGTTCATCAGTAAATGGTTGGGATTCAGGAGGAATCTCTGGAGCAGAGGAATATGCAGCAGGATCTGACAGTGTAGACAGGTACACCTCCGATATTGGCAGCGAGGCTGAGCAGGATACAGGTCTCTCATGAACTGAAGCCAAACTAGCAGTAGGCTCTGGGACCGAAGACATGCACTTAGAATGTACTACCGGAGGCTCCATGGCTGAAGGATAATCTGCTGGATGAGTCACTGTAGCCGGAGACAAACATGCCAGAGGAAATTCTGAGGCTGAGGGCATGCAAGCTGGAGTCGTCTTGTTAGCTGAAGACAAACTTGTCAAGGTCTTTGGCTCTGACTGCGTGCATGGTGAAGGCTCTTGGGTGACTGGCAGACATAGCACTCTTTTATTGATCGAAGATACGTGTGCCAACGATGACTGCAGAGCTGTGGACAGGATTATTGAAGAGTCAATGGTAGTAGGAGGACAGTCTGGAGTCCCAGAAGTCGACAGACACACTTGTGGTTCAGGAATGGAAAGCCCCTTTAAGGCAGTTGACCCCTTGGCACCAGTAACCAAAGTCTGAGCTGTACCCCTGCCGTCCCTCTCCTTAGTGGATGACCCAGAGTCTCTTCCTTTGTAGAAGTCAAAATCAACCAGAGGAATCACCATAGTAAAGTCTCTGTTAATCAGGATTTCGTCAATTGACCATTCCTCTGTCTTAGCTTCTGAAAGTGGCTGATTAACAATCAACAGTTCAGGGATCGCCTGCCGGGTTTTTGGTTCAGTAATCTGTGGAATGAGTCCATCAAAACATGAATTCTGCACTGTCTTTGACTGCTCGTAGTGACCGATATTGGCAGAAGGAAGAGCGAACACAGAGGTAGCATCGTTTTCCACATCAGCTTGAATGTCTACTTCAGTCTCAGCAGCTAGATCAAGGGCAGAACCTAAGCCTACAGTTGTGACTGATTCTGTGTATGCCACCATTGTGGATTGTGTTTGGAAATCAGAAGCATGTATGTGTTCAAGCTCAGAGTTATGACAAACTGCTACACAGGAAGCTTCAGGTAAAGGAGTGGCTTGTGAATCTTCAGCTAACAGCAATTCCTGACAAACGGTAGGACAGTTGTCAGAACCTGTGTCCTGAATAAGCGCTGTGCTTGAAAAAAGACTTTCACTCCCAATAGATCTTACATATTGACAAGTATCATGATTTACAAAAGTCTCCGCACTCAGGGACTGAACAGTATTCACTTCATCAACGGATAAAGTTGGAGGTGTATTCAGAAAAGACTGTAACATCTTATTCTCCTCTTTTAAGGAAATGTATTCTTGTTTTAACTCCTCAAATTCTGCTTTTAGCATGTCCCGCATTAACTGTACATCCCTATCTGTAGGCACAGGGGAAGGCATGGTGGCATCAGGGCTGGATCCTGCCCTAGCCATCTGGAAGTGCATTGATTGTATATTGTCATCTACTGCTTGCAGGTCTTGTGATCTATACTCTCTCTTACCGACGTGGTCTGTGTTTCTTTTAAGCAGACTATTGACATCAGACCCCTTGGCATTAGTGACCACAGTAAGAATCTGTGCAGAGGAGTAAGCTGTAGACTGAGGGCAGAAAACAGAAGATATGCAAGAAACCCCTCCATTCTTCATGTTTGAATCATGAAACTGTTCAATCTGAGGTAAAGCACAACCGGAGTCATGGGGTTCAATAACAGAGGTACTTGTGTGTATAAATTCTAGCAGTGTGTTGTTTTCCACTGCTAAGGCTTGTGCGGACATAGACTCTGGATCAGAATTAAAGACAGAGCTAGGATCAGGCAATGTACGATGGGCCACCCAGTGGGAAAAATACTTTGCACGTAAATACCCATTCGTGTCAAGGAGTTCATTTAAGTCAGGAGCAGAGATTCGATTTTCACGGGTAATTGTAAGGGAAGCTTTCTGTATAAACTTGTTAGAGGCCTTGCTGCCTTTCCTTCGTAATCTGGCCATGTTCAAACGGGAACAAGGGCTGGTCATTCTGTCAGGAAAGGAAGAAGGCGATGGATATGGCAGGGGAAATGTGCACAAAATACACAGTAAACAACCTTGAATATAACAACGTGCATTCAATACCCAAGACTCGTGTATACCACTATATGAAAAGGAATGTAGGGTAAGCACTTAGAACCTCCTTATGACTGAAAGGAAAGTCGGCAAACTCCTTACCCACTATGCTATTACAGATACTGACAGCGCTAAACCCACGTAGAGGGCAAGCAGGGACAGAATCTGTAAGCTGACACTCTAGACGGTACTGAATAAAGAATTTGGAAACAGTACTCACAAGGACCGGAATGACCACATGAATGCCAGTACTCACGAAGACCGGAAAGACCACTTGGATGTCCGTATTCACGAGGACCGGAAAGACCACTCAAAAGTCAGTACTAACCCACAACCCTGTAAATCAAACAAGAACCCAGAAGGCAGTAAAGGCAAAGAGTGAGGATGACTAAATACCTAAGCCCAAGTCAAGAGGCAAGAAGGAATAGTACAGTGTGGAAAACAAAAGATAATCACACAGGAGCTAGTTACAACAGCTTCCCACACCTAATAATAAAATAGGAAATAAATGTAAAAGTGTAAAGGAAAACATGGCATGGATCCCAATAGAAGGCAAGGATCAGGAGCAGTGAAAACGATATCAAAAGGGAAACTGTCCCACCCATCCAAGGTGAAAAGGCAGGAAACTAAACCTGTAAAGGAAAGATTAATGCAACAAGTCTTTCAGTAGCAAAGGACAATTTCTAGGAAACAGTGAACACAGGCAATTGGGCTACAGCAAAAGGAAAGCTCAGAGAAAGGCTGCCTGCAGACAGAGAAAGGGAGAAAGGGATTTCCAAAAGGCAGAAATCAATTAGGCATACAAATACGAATTCCAGGACAAGGAACAAGAAACACTAACTAGAAACTGGGCACAAAAACTAGGAACCAGGAACAAGGGACCAGTCAAGACAGGAACGCTGCAACAATGACCAGCGCTGGACTGAAGCAGACTGAGGCTTTTAAAGCTGCTTAACGAGCACACCCCTCAGGCGTGTCGCCTGCTGCACCTGCAGCCACAGGTGTTGCCTATCCTCCACCCAGCCTTGTCCTGCAAGGGAGGAGGTGAGGCAGTGAGCCAGGCATTCTGGGAAGCATAGTCATTTGATTAAAGCAGCAGTAGCATGCTGGCTGCCAAAAACCTGGAATGGATCCGGAAGGGAAGTAATTTGGGAAATAAGGTTTTAGCGCTCCCAATTCATCAGGACACTGTAGCATAAGGTTCGGAGAAAATGTCCAGTAGGGAAGAAACCCCAAAACATGCCCCCAAGTGGCGGGAACGGGAGCGAAGGGAGCGAGTCGTGACATATATGACTTTATAAACATCTGCAGGACATCTGTGTATCAGTAAGTATTGCGACCAATTAAATTACTCCATAATGCAATGTTTTATTAAAACATTCTACTATAGATGCCTTGACCTCTATATGCGCAACTATATGCTGAATGTTGAACTTATTTCGCAATGCTCTCAAGGACTTGTTCAAAAACTCTTTACCAGCATCGGTCTGAAGTTTTACAGGAATTCAGGCTTGTTTAAAAATGGACTTAATAGCATTAGTCAATTCTCTGCTTGCCTTATGTTTCAGAATATCTGCAACAGCATACTTGGATAAAACGTTTGTGAATGTAAAATATATTTGCATCCATTGTTGTGATTTGTAAACGTATGCGTATCAATTAAATCAGCCTCCTATTGCGAGGCTTTATAACCTTTATAACCGGTGATAACTGCTCTTCTGAAATAGTGCTTTCTAGCCGGCTTATGTAGAGTGCAACCGATGTATCACATTCTCCCTTTTCATCTTCTAATCCACAGATTCCGTGGCTTCAAAAAGGGGATCGACACCCCCATATCTACCCACACGCCCTCATCATTTAGATTTTGCATAACCGTTTCTCTGCCATGGTCCCCTCACATCTGTTACAGTTCCCCCAATGTCAGACACCAATACCACCATGAAACAAGTGGTGGACATGCCATATTAAAGCTCATACACGATATTCACAAAGCAAGATCCTCAGAAACCTAAAATGAATTCAAAAGCACTGATTAAGTCGCCAGAAAAGAAAACAAAAAATGTTAAATCACCAAAAGTTGCAGCCAATTCAGCCACGAAACACTTTTTTAAGATGATTACTAATCTCAGGAAAATTCTTACTATGGCCTAAACAACAGTGGCAAAGAAATACTCTAAGTTGGCCCAAACAAAAAACAGAGATGTGCAGACAATGATCTAGCTATCATTCCCTCCCATCCACCCCTCATGAACTTATTAAAGCTGCGCAAGATCTTGAGTCTCTTGGCGACGTTGGCTGCTCTTCAGCCTCCTCGTTACAAGGGCAAGTGACTTCTAAATCAGCCAAAGCTCCCATTAGAGAACTAGAGGCTGATTTAAACAGGCTCGAAATTAGGAGAGCAGTAGATGACTATATGTGCCTACATAGGTGTGAATCGGACATTACCAAATCACAGATAATTACCAAAGATAAAATGCTAGTAACCTTCACTTCTGCAGATTTACAGAATAAATGTACAGAACAACTTAACAAGATACAAAGTCTGGATTTGACTAATGGACCTGTAGAGTTAACCACCACAAGCCGAGAAAAACAACCAGTCTTACCGGAAAAACAGGACTCTGAAAATGGAGCATATGATACACTCTCCGATATCAAAAACACTTTAACTCAACTTATGACAGATCAGACAAATATGAAGAATTCTTTGCATTGCGCAATAAAGACAGCTAAATCTACTAACCTGAATCATCCGAGCATACCTCATTGCGTGAACACATTGACGAATTGTGAGCTGCCCACTGATTCAAATAAACAGCCTATATCGATCTCTATCATCCAAGAATCCAAACCCAATTCTACACAATCATATATTCTATCTCAGAATACAAGTATATTCCACTCTCTTGTGATTAGTTGTTGCACAGATTAATTCCCTAAATATGATATGTACAGAAGAAGCATTATGGCAATATTCGCTGAGATCCCAGCTTTGAAAGACATTGGGCCTCATTACGAGTGATAATGGCGCCGGTAGAGCTGCTGTCATGATCACTGCTTCCAAGGAGCCAGGACCAGCCCAACGTCCTTGGAAGCAGGCCCCTAACCCTAATCCTAGGCACCAGCCGGTCCCCACTGGGACCTTTTGGACCTTGTCCTGGCGCCGGTGGCACCAGGCTCATCAAAACCATCGGTCCCGGCACTGGAAGCGCCGGGCTCATAATATGTGTGAAGATGCTTGGGTGGACTTACCTGCAGCAGACCATGCTGCTTACTTACCAGTCACTTAGAAGTCCTCTGTGAACAGGAACTACTTTCTTACCTGGGTGGGGCAAGCTCCACTCCCTGGATACAGCACTGGAACTCTTCTGGAACTGGAACTCTTTTCTTACCTAGGCGGGGCCGTGGAGGAAGACGCCTCATCACTCCAAGGCTATTTAAACCACACCCGATAGATGAAACGTGCTTCGCGTTATTCTGCATCTGCAGCAGAACGCTCACCGAGTCTGTTCCAGCCTTTCTTCTTTCGATCCTGAACCTGCAAGAAGTATGCTTACCATTCCTTTATCCAGTCAACAGCAGCACCTGCAAAGAGAAGAAACAACAGGTTAGCAAGGCAACCTTCACTCGCAGTGCTTACTCACCTGATCCATCGGCTGCGGCCTTTTCTTCACGCTGCACCTCCGCCTGTGAAGACAAAAGCATTGTGATTACTTACCGGCACTCCGCGAATTCCGGAATTCTTCACGCTGCACCTCCGCCTGTGAAGACAAAAGCATTGTTATTACTTACCGGCACTCCGCGAATTCCGGAATTCTTCACGCTGCATCGCCGCCTGTGAAGACAAAAGCATTGTTATTACTTACGGGCATTCCGCGGACTCCGGCGCTGCAACCCAACTTCTGAAAGACAAAAGAAGAGACATTAGACAGGCATTTACTTACGCCCATCGCGCTCGTCGCAATAGAACGCCTGCCAATACTCCGGCGTCTCTTCAGCACGAATTAAGCTGCAAGGGAAAAAGACAGTTAGAGCGCTTGCATTTACTTACGCATTTCCAGGTGCTCACTCCATCTTCCATCTCAAGAGTCCTGCAAGACAAAAGGGAAAAGCATTATACAGAGTCCTGTTCAATATTAACGTGCCACGCACCTAAAGACTATAAAGACTAAAAAGGTGTCTGGAAACTCACCGCTCGTGCAGTTAACGACGGTAACGATCCTCTGAGTTCAAGAGGCGTATGTTTCACCAGTGAAGGAACTGGCAACGGCACCCTGCATCAGACGCAGATGGAGAGTCCAGCATTCACCTATCTAAGGTGAGCACGTTGACCTGGGGGCTCTACGGAGAAGCTAGGAAGAGAGAGAGAGAGAGGGACATTCAACAACCCAGACCATTAACCCCCATATTTTTTCACCTGCAGAAACCTCACCCTACGAGTTCGACACACAGTGCGAAGAGGTTCGACCCCAGAAGCCAATCGAGTCCTGCACATCACTTTTCGAGTCACAGACACCTTCCTGCCAAGACCAGCGCCTCCGTGGGAATCAGGTGAGCGTTACAGAACGCGAAGCCAACCGCAAAACTCCTACCCAGGCGCAATGGAAACCTCAGACACTGATCAATTAGCCCAGTTGCTCGGGGAATTAAGAGCAGAAGTACATGCAGCTCGTCAGGAAACAAACTCTCTAAGAAGAGAACTGATAATTTCCAAGGAGCGAACAGAGGACCTCGCTAGGCAATTGCTACAAACGCAGGCAGGACAGACACCTCTGCCCGCTCCAGGAGGAAGTTATCCTTCTGCATCATCTTTAAATCCAGTGCAAATCAATCTACCCGGTAATGTGCCCTTGGCTCCGTCCGAACGTTTTTCTGGTGACCCAAAGAAATTTGCAGTGTTCATCAACCAGTGCCGCCTACACTTCTTATGTCGACCAGCTGCATTCCCAACAGACCAGACCAAGGTGGCTTTCGTGCTTTCTTATCTCAGTGGCAGCGCCGCAGATTGGTCGATCCCTTTAGTCACCCAGGATGATCCGGTTTTACATGATTTCCAGGCCTTCCAGTCCAGCATGGAGAAACTGTTCGCAAGACATGCACAAGGGCAGGCCTTGGACAATGAACTTCTTTCATTACGACAGGGTAATCAAGACCTCTTGACTTATATAGCCTCATTCAACAGACTTATAGTGGAAACTCAATGGCCCGAGGATAAGAGAATAACGCTTTTCTACAGAGGCCTGCGTGGAGAGCTCAAGGATGTGTTAGCTCAAGTTGTGAACCCTCCACAAGAATGCTCAGACTATATTGACTTAGTTGTCCAATTGGACCACAGATTACAGAACAGGAAGGCTGATCGTTCTAAATTTGATACCCGAGTGTTTTCTAAACCACAGACCTCTACTAAGGGAGCTGACACTGTGGAACCCATGCAAATAGGGGGCATGAAAGGTCCTTTAACCCAAAAGGAGCGGGAAAGAAGAAGACAGCTGCAATTATGCCTCTATTGCGGGAACTCAGGGCACTTTCTTCGAGACTGTCCAGTGAAACCAGCTAAGAAGGCTGTAGGAGCCGCAGATACCTGTACCACAAGTTCTGAGCAGGGAAACGACCTAGCCCGGCAAGTGTAGAGGTCCTCTTGCCGAGCGTTAAGATCTGTCCCGTGACCTCGCATTTCGTGGTGCCCATGGTCCTCATTAGTCCTGAACGTCCGGATCGTTTGCATGCAATTGAAGCTTACATTGACAGCGGAGCAATCGGTAATTATGTGGACCGTGAAATGGTATCAAGGATGAATCTACCCCTTGTCCCTAAGGCAGTAAAAGACGTCATTACTACAGTGGATGGCACGGAGATAGCCTCCGGACCAGTAACGCACGCCACCCAAGAAGTGACGCTAGTGAGCCAAGATGGACACCGGGAGAAAATCGTGTTCGATGTGATCAAGGCCCCTCAGTTCCAGATCATTCTGGGAATCCCTTGGTTAGAGAAGCACAATCCTCAGATCGATTGGCGAGCAAAGACGGTTCAGTTTCCAGAATGTTTTACCACTTGTTATCCTCGGCCTGATGTTTCACTGGCTGCAATCTCTTCTGAGGTTCCCAAATTACCTCCCGAATACCAGGAATTCCAAGATGTCTTTCGGAAGGATCAAGCTAACACCTTGCCTCCTCATAGGTCTTACGACTGTCAAATAGATCTGATACCCGGAACAACTCCTCCTTGCAGTAGGATTTATGCCCTCACCGAGCCAGAGAATACTCACCTCAGACAATATCTGGACCAATACCTAGCTAACGGGTTTATCCGTCCTTCAAAATCTCCAGCTTCATCGGCTTTGTTCTTCGTTCCGAAAAAGGAAGGAGACCTTAGGACTTGTATAGATTACCGCGCCCTGAATCAAATCACCGTTAAAAACAGATACCCGTTACCTTTGATCCCTGAACTCCTGGACCAAGTCAAAGACACATGTATATATACAAAGTTGGATCTCAGAGGAGCCTACCACTTGGTACGAATAAAAGAGGGCGATGAATGGAAGACGGCCTTCCGCACCAAGTATGGGCTATTTGAATATCAAGTGATGCCCTTTGGACTTTGTAACGCTCCTGCCGCTTTCCAGTATTTTATGAACGATGTCCTTAGAGAACTCATAGATGTGTGTGTTGTTGTCTACATCGATGACATCCTTGTCTATTCATCATCTGAAGAGGAACATCAGAGACACGTTAAAAAGGTTCTCGAGAGATTGCGTCAACATAACCTTTTTGCTAAGCTTGAAAAATGCCTTTTCAACGTAACTGAAGTTGAGTTCCTGGGATTCATATTGTCACCTAACGGAGTCCATATGGATTCAAAGAAAGTCGATGCAATCATCAAGTGGCCATCACCAACCTCGGTAAAAGGAGTTCAAAGCATGTTAGGCTTCGCTAACTTTTACCGCAGATTCATTCCTGAATTCTCTCGGATAGTCCAGCCCATCACCGCTCTGTTAAAGAAGAACAAACGTTTTGAGTGGTCTACTGAAGCAGAACAAGCTTTTCAGGACTTAAAAGCTAAATTCATTTCTGCACCTGTTCTAAAACATCCTCGCCCAGAACTCCCCTACATCGTGGAAACGGATGCTTCTAGTCTTGCTATGGGGGCAGTTTTATCACAAAGAGATCCGGTCACACACCAATTACTTCCTGTAGCCTTTTGGTCCCGCAAATTCTCGGCTCCCGAGATCAACTATTCAATTACAGACAAGGAACTTTTAGCTATCAGATCGGCCTTTAAAGCCTGGCGGCATTATCTTTTGGGAGCCAGACACACAGTCACCGTAATGACTGATCACCGCAATTTACAATATCTGAAGACGGCCAAAGCTCAGTCTTCCAGACAGCTTCGCTGGGCTCTGTTTCTGGCTGAGTTTGACTTTATAATTACTTATCGACCAGGCAGTAAAAACGGAAAAGCAGATGCCCTCTCCCGGATGGGAGTAGATGAACATTTGACCAATCCAGAACCAATACCCATAATCCCAGAACAAAGGATTTTGGGTTTGGTCAGCGCTCAATCCTTTGAAGACATCAAGACTACAGTCAAATCACTCCTAACTCCGGCCAATTTGCAGGACTGGCAATTAAAGGGAAAAGAATTCTCAGTGGATCAAGACCTACCATATTTCCGAGGACGATTGTACTTGCCCTGTGAGAAAATACAAAAACAAGTAATCTCCTGTTATCACGACTCTCTAATGGAGGGTCACCCTGGCATTACCAAAACCATGGAAAAGATCAAAAGACATTTCTGGTGGCCATCATGGAAGAAGGAGATCAGGTCTGATTATCCACTAAGCACCTGCCTCTAAAAGGACCCCGCACCTTCATCCCGAGATACCTTGGACCCTACCTCATCTCTACCATAGTTAATCCGGTGGCTGTCAAATTGGAATTACCTGCGCATATGAAAATACATCCAGTATTCCATGTCTCCTTATTAAAACCAGTACAACCAGAAACCCGATTGACTGAACTCCCAGAACCTGTTTTGGTAGATGGAGAACTTGAATTCGAAGTAAAGAACATCCTAGATCCAAAATCTCCAAATCTAAGTTATATTATCTGGTTGATTGGAAAGGATACGGCCCCCAGGAAAGGTCTTGGGAACCCTCAAAATATGTCCACGCACCTCGTCTGGTCAAGAAATTCCATCTGAATCACCCCGACAAGACAAAACCCCCGGAGAAGACACGCTTAGGAGGGGCCTTGAGGGGGGGTGCTGTCATGATCACTGCTTCCAAGGAGCCAGGACCAACCCAACGTCCTTGGAAGCAGGCCCCTAACCCTAATCCTAGGCACCAGCCAGTCCCCACTGGGACCTTTTGGACCTTGTCCTGGCGCCGGTGGCACCAGGCTCATCAAAACCATCGGTCCCGGCACTGGAAGCGCCGGGCTCATAATATGTGTGAAGATGCTTGGGTGGACTTACCTGCAGCAGACCATGCTGCTTACTTACCAGTCACTTAGAAGTCCTCTGTGAACAGGAACTACTTTCTTACCTGGGTGGGGCAAGCTCCACTCCCTGGATACAGCACTGGAACTCTTCTGGAATTGGAACTCTTTTCTTACCTAGGCGGGGCCGTGGAGGAAGACGCCTCATCACTCCAAGGCTATTTAAACCACACCCGATAGATGAAAAGTGCTTTGCGTCATTCTGCATCTGCAGCAGAACGCTCACCGAGTCTGTTCCAGCCTTTCTTCTTTCGATCCTGAACCTGCAAGAAGTATGCTTACCATTCCTGTATCCAGTCAACAGCAGCACCTGCAAAGAGAAGAAACAACAGGTTAGCAAGGCAACCTTCACTCGCAGTGCTTACTCACCTGATCCATCGGCTGCGGCCTTTTCTTCACGCTGCACCTCCGCCTGTGAAGACAAAAGCATTGTGATTACTTACCGGCACTCCGCGAATTCCGGAATTCTTCACGCTGCACCTCCGCCTGTGAAGACAAAAGCATTGTTATTACTTACCGGCACTCCGCGAATTCCGGAATTCTTCACGCTGCATCGCCGCCTGTGAAGACAAAAGCATTGTTATTACTTACGGGCATTCCGCGGACTCCGGCGCTGCAACCCAACTTCTGAAAGACAAAAGAAGAGACATTAGACAGGTATTTACTTACGCCCATCGCGCTCGTCGCAATAGAACGCCTGCCAATACTCCGGCGTCTCTTCAGCACAAATTAAGCTGCAAGGGAAAAAGACAGTTAGAGCGCTTGCATTTACTTACGCATTTCCAGGTGCTCACTCCATCTTCCATCTCAAGAGTCCTGCAAGACAAAAGGGAAAAGCATTATACAGAGTCCTGTTCAATATTAACGTGCCACGCACCTAAAGACTATAAAGACTAAAAAGGTGTCTGGAAACTCACCGCTCGTGCAGTTAACGACGGTAACGATCCTCTGAGTTCAAGAGGTGTATGTTTCACCAGTGAAGGAACTGGCAACGGCACCCTGCATCAGACGCAGATGGAGAGTCCAGCATTCACCTATCTAAGGTGAGCACGTTGACCTTGGGGCTCTACGGAGAAGCTAGGAAGAGAGAGAGAGAGAGAGAGAGGGACATTCAACAACCCAGACCATTAACCCCCATATTTTTTCACCTGCAGAAACCACACCCTACGAGTTCGACACGTCCTGCACATCACTTTTCGAGTCACAGACACCTTCCTGCCAAGACCAGCGCCTCCGTGGGAATCAGGTGAGTGTTACAGCTGCCGCGGCATTATCACTCTACCGTCTCATTACGAGTTCTGCTCGTGGGTGCCGGTTTGCACGTGTGGTCTGGCCAGATGTGCTTACCAGCACCCGCGAGCTGACTGGGATGCTAACAACGGACCCGTCATTAACGGGCCCGTTGTAAGCATACTCCCCATTCCCATTGAGCCCTATGGGGGCTCGAATGGGAATGGGGATGTACCGGGTCCGGGCCCCGAGAATGGGAATTACCGGGCCCGCAAAAGTCGGAATGGGCCCGTAATTCACTTTTTTCGGGACCCGGATACGAATTTGGAGGCAGCCATGCCGCTAAGAACGGCATGGCTACCTCCAAACTCCTAATGAGGATCTATTGTATCTAGCGACATTGATCAAGTAGAATTTCTAGATAATAAAGATCTGACAGTTGCTCGAATCTGGATGAAATCGCATGTTGTTCTAAATACGATTTGGTTGGCGAAATCATCACTACATTGTATGTCATCAATGGCATTTGTGATGTCATCTTTGATGTCCTGGGTGTTAGTCTTAGCAGTGCATGGTGGTGACACGAGTTATGGTTGTTAAGCTTACCATAATTGACAAATTTCTAGGGTTTTTCGATTTTACTTGAAACCATAATGTCCCTTTAAGTTTTTTCTTTGAATTTCATAGGTTTTTATTATTTCAACATAACCATAATGTTCCTTTAACAAAGTTTTTTCAGTGAATTTCAAAGGTTTTTATTAGTCCAACTTAACCATAACGCCTTTTTTCAGTGTATTTCATAGGTTTTTACCAGTGCATGCTATTTTCCTACAACTTACCAATATCATACTTTCCCAATATAGCAATATTTGTGTCCCATTTACAATGTGTCACCTTAACACTCAGCCATTTCCCACCTTCTGAAATCATTTTTAACACTTCTATACACCTTTTGCAACTAATTCTACTAGTTTTGCATCCGTAGACGTCTATGAACATCTGACTTCATAGCGGACCTTCCGGGCAGTCCACATGACCATACGCTGGTGTGAAGCATGAGACGCACTTCATGATAAGATCTATGCTTCGCGAACAGTTCAGAACTGCATTTTCTACTGATCTAGGAACTTTCAACTTCAAAATTTCCCTTGCACAGCTCCAACATTACTCATTATCCATTAACAATCTAGTACACAGTACATACTTTTAGCAAAACTGCTATTTATCTTAAGATGGCAACAGCTAATGCCATCCGTACTCCCTAAGAGCCACCACCATTGCTGTAATAAAGCAGCATGAGAAACACTGCCCCCTACCTTAGAAATAAAACGTGCACAACATTTTCCCTTGTCCACCTACCCCAACATATTAGTGTTTGGTTCCTCTTCCCCCATTTTCCTCCCCACCTTTCGTTCTCAGCTTTCCTGCCCAAAAAAATACATCCAAAAAAAAAAAAAGACATAGGGCCTCATTACACGGTAGGCGGTAAGGGTTTACCGGTACCGGTATTTTACCGGTACCGGTAAATCCTTACCGCCTTACTACGAGGTCCCTTTGCGGGTTGGGGAATTTCACGCCTGCTTTTTGCAGGCGTTAAAAACCAACCTGCAAAGGGACCCAGGGAGCTAATTACGGTACCGCAATTAGCGGTGCCGTAATTAGCGCCTTCCCCATTCCCATTATGCCCTACGGGGCAAAAATGGGAATGGGGAAGGGCAATGGTGGTAGGTGGAATTACCGCCCCGCCAACCATGGAACGGGGCGGTAATTCACCTTTCCACCAAGTCGGTGCCGGTATTTTACCGGCATGAACCAAGGCGCTAATAGCGCCATGGTTCTCCGCCTACCGTGTAATGAGGCCCATATTCCTTTAGGAACCACCTTTCACAGTTAAAAATAGAACTAAAAAAGTATATATAGACCATCTACTTTATATTTCTCAGTAAAGTGCATAGACTCAATAAGATTTACCAACATTTCCATTTGCATTTTGTGTTATGCTAATGGGAATATCGTGGCGTTCATCCTCCGTTCCAGAGACTGGAACGGTGGATACCGGCCCAGCAGCCCAAGTTATCAGCCCAAGCGAAGCGAGGGTGGATAACGAGGTCTCTGGACCATTATCCCCCCATTCCAGCCCCTGAAATGGGGGATGAAGGCCATTAGCACCCTAGGATCCCAAAGCAGGAACCCAGTGTGCTAAAAAAGAGGATTTTCCAAGATGGCCACCATGGAAAGGGAAGGCAAGAGTTCCATACATGGCCCCTCTTCACTTTCCATGGCAGCCTGCAGAAGGCAAAAAGAGAAGCCTATGACCATATTACCGCAAGCACATTTTTCTTCCCTTTCAGATCTATCCTAATTTCAAATAACTTTACCACAAAGCCAGCCCCAGGTGGACATGGCCACTTTAATCCTATGTTTTGTCTCTTGTGGTCATGGTCAGTAGCCAGATTGTCCAGCTCATGACCTTATTCCATGACCCGGCCCATGGCCACAGGCTACCCCTCAGTCACTAAAGGCATACCGCTATTTTTTGTAGCTACATTATGACACTTGTCAAATAATAAAACACTGGCACATTTGCAAAACCATGCTTGTAGGTCCTTGTCAATGCTCCTTATGCAAGTTTGCTCGAAATCCATCCATGTTTTATTTTTTCAAAAGTGTCAAATGTATGCACATACAATCGTCATATAACCTAGCCCCTACTTGACAAAATCCATTCAGACTTTATGAAAACATCTATATCTGGATCTATAATCTTTTTGCAAACCTTTGTGTAGATTTGTCAAATGGCACCACATTTATAGCCTTTACAATATTTTGGGATCCCCCCCCCTCCTCTAATACTCACTCAGAATCAGGTCAGAAATATACATGCAAAATGTCATGCAGTTCCATTAAGTGGCGCCAAAGTTATAAGCCATCCAAGAACTGCATTTGACCAACCCTGTAATGCTGAGGTGTTAGTGAACTTTACAGCACTGTTCGCGAACATCCGAACTGTTCGCGGACTTTCGCTGCAAAACACCCGTTTTTTTTTGCTTCTTGCAGCCATATCCCATCCTATCCTCATCACCCCTCACCTCCCCAGAGATTATTTGATAAGTTTGACAAGTGCAATGTTGTGTTTTTTTATTTGTATTTACTGCGATGTCCGCATACACCGCCCGCTGTCCGCGAATCCAAGATGGCAGGTGTTTACAAAAATCTGATGCACTTCACGCTCTTCACCGTCCAATCAGTGAACACGTTGCATGTCCGCGGACATGACGCAAGCCGATTAACCAATCGGTGTCCTGTCCGCGGAGCGAACAGGGAAGTGTGTCCGCAGAGTGGACATAGATATCACTAATTTTTTGTGACCTACTTTTTGGTCGTTTTAAAAAAAACGACTGGATGGATTTTCACCAAATTTACAAATTATCAGACCCTTTTACATGACAAGGATATAGATGTTTTCAAGAACCCATTATAAGAAGACAACCAACACCAGTGTCGAGGTGCACGGTTCATGACTTTGCTCCTCCTCATCTCAGGCATTAGGCTGTGCATATTAACTGTTATCATAATCGTGTTGTTAAGGTTATTTAGACTGTGCCAGAAAATGCTCAAATCTGAATGTGTCTATGAGCTCTGGAGGTGCAGGCAAATGTCATCCAAAACTGCTGCCCACAACCCTTTAGTCTGCACTTGCAATGTGGGCATTGCAACCAGCTTTGTGAATGCATGTACCAAAGCCTGCTGTCCCTTGTAGGCTTCCTAAACCTCATGCACCGCTGTACACCCTCATGGATGTTATTGAGGTGGCCCATGGGGTCCTTGCTGTGTACAGCTCTTTTACTGGGCTTTTGTTTGTTCATTTAGAGCATCACAGCACCACATCTAACCATCTGCATCCAATGGGCCTCGTAATGAGTTTGGTGGTGTGATAAAAAAGTGGTAGTAACACAATAACAGCCACTTTCACCCATAGCGCTGAATTCGGAGTTCGATCTTGAAGTGGATCATTTGCCTCAAGCACGATGCTGGAAGTAATCTTCCACATTAAATCAGCAGATTACCCGGTATTACCGCTCATGGGAAATCCGGCAAATTTCCCTATGGACTCCCAAAATGGGGATTTACACCATCCAGCGACTACTCGTAATCCGAATGGAAGTAAAAGTAATGGAGTTTGTTACCGCCGATTTACCACCAAACTCGTAATGCGGCCCATTGTGTCCTACCAGACATTGGGTATAACAATCGCAATGCTTGCTCACCACTTTAAAGAAATAAAGTTGTTTGCACTTTCACTGCCATTCAGCAAAAACGCATTCATTTGTATGCTTCTAGACAGATCCCAGTCAGACCTTGAGAATCAGAGCTGTCACCTTCCTTCCCTGAGCAGATAGTCCCTTTCAGGGTAATCAAACATTTCCAAAAAAAAGGTGAAAGAAAATGTGTCATTTTCTTCCAGCATTCTAGGCATTGCTGCAGCCTGCATATTATCCATGGCTACAGCAAATGTGGGGTGCTCTTTCTCCAATCCCAAGACCAAAAAGACTTTGAAAGCTGCAGTGGCTCAAGAATGACTCTGCTGCCCCACTCTCTACAATGAAAATGACTGTGCTTGATAAATGGACTGCCTCCAATATCATTGTTTTCGCTCAGCACACAAACACAGGTGGAAGTCAATACACTCATTGAACGATGGGAGAGGATGGCTGAGTCAGTCATCAAAATGGATACTTTCTGCTATCAGTTTTACTGAGGCGATAATCCCCAAGATGGTGGGCCGATCCTGCCAGTAACAGGCTGCAATCCAAGTTAAGGGCCTCGGCAAAGCGTGGGTCCCTTAACACCGACGACAGTGCCAATACCGGCATGGTCGACCCGCCCCGAGGGTGATATCATCATTAGAACCAGTGCAGTTCACCCATGGGTAGTAAGGGCAATTTAGTTTGATTACTCACAAAGTAGAAGCTACCTTGGGCACGAATAGAATCCGTCATTCTGTCCCACACAAAGACGTTTTAGATCAGGTCTATAAAGCTATGCCTCCAACCAGAAACAGAAGCACAATTTTAAGAAAACATGCCTTTGATCGTATTGTTCGAGCAAGGAAAAGAGAACTGAGGCAGGCGCTTAAACTTTGTCCCGCACTAGAGAATTCCCAGAGAAAATCGCTTAGGCGAAAATATAAACCATGGCTTCGATTTTATAAGTTCGAAGCAATGCTGGAAGAAGCTCAACATACTTTGCATTTGGACGCCTCAAAAGATGTTTCCTCCTTTTGGCAAATTATCAACAACCTGATGACCACTCTGTCTAACGCCATAATTAATCCTATTGGAGAGCAAGTGTGGATTGAGAATTTTAATAGTGTCTACAAGGGTGTTGTTGAGGATGAATGCCGCAGTTTAGAAGCTTCTGGTGAATCTTGGCATTTGGCTTTCTCTGACAGCCAAATTGGCACACTGATCAGTCGCAGCAAGAAATCACAAGCTCCTGGGCCGGACGGCCTGTCGAATGCAATTCTAAAACTCGATCCTGCTTTATGGGGACATATTCTGGGCTTAATTTACAGGAAAATTACATCAATGGCCACAATGCCAAAAACATGGACTCAGTCCTTTATTGTGGCAATATTTAAGAAGGGGCAACATTGGCTAGCCTGTAATTATAGACCTATAGTGCTACTTATCATCCCGGCAAAAATCTACGCGTCCAGCGTGTTAAAAGAAGTAACAAATTGGGCCCAGGGTGCGGGCAGATTGGACGTGCTTCAAACAGGGTTCAGGAAAGGTACAGGAACAAATGCAAACATGTTAATTCTGGGTATACTAAAGAACGAGGCGATGGCGAAGTCAAAACCTGTCTACATGGCATTTATTGACTTCGCCATGGCCTTTGATAGTGTTGATCGAGCCCATCTTTGGTCAAACTTAGGCAATGGGGATGGCCAGCACATTTATTGAAGATCTTAATGGCCCTCCACACTAATACATACATCAGAGTTTGGCTGAATGCTCATGGTAAGCTTTCATCATCAATTTATACTACGTGCGGCCAGAAACAGGGTTCTGTACTGGCCCCGCTATTGTTCAGCCTTTAACTATCAGATCTTGATTAAATCTTTGCAGGTAAGCATAGCTTCTCACCAAATGTAGTCTTTACTCGTCTGGATTACTTACTTTATGCTGATGACTTAGTTCTCTTTGATTGCACGCCAGTAGTGTTGCAGCACAAGCTCGACACACTGGCTAAATATGCTGTACTTAATAATCTAAGCATCAATGTACTAAAATCTCAGATACTGATATTTAGACCAGGAATGAAAGAAAAATATATTAGTTTCCGATGGAACATCCGAAATGTGCCTCTGGCAAGAGTTTCAAGCTTCTGCTAGCTGGGGTGTAGAATATCGGGACTGCAGAGGAACATTGAACTTCAGAGCTATCTTCACTCTAAGATGCTTAAGCTTGCAGTACAGGCCTGTGCTGTAAACCAAATATTTGGCCATTTTTCCTCGACTCCAATCCCAGAATTTTATAGGGCAAAGGTTGTGCCATCAATAACCTATGGGGCCGAGAATTGGGCCCTTGCACCTTTGGTGCACTGTGATGCTTTGAAGGTTCTTCTTTGGAGGAAGGTCTTGCACCTGCCAAATGGTCTCGGTGGCGGTAATCCTAAGAGTTAGGGCTGATATCCATAAAATATCATCTTTACCGGAAGAACCTCTCATTGTTGAAGAACATTATTTGTGCTAAGGAGGGGTCAATTTGGTGGCTACTAAACCAGCTGTTGAACAAAAAATCTTGGGCTGCCTTACAAAACTGGTAATCAGAGTGTGATTTGCTCTGTAAAAAGTACGGCATCTCTAAAGACATATTATCCAATAATCTAGTGGAAATGAAAATGAGATTGATGCAATGGGACTGGATAGACACAATCAGCAAAGTCAGAATTTACCATCTGTACACTGGCTTGCTGGATGATGCCAGACCAGTTGGAATCTGTCCAGAATACCTACGTAGATCTCCCAGTGCATCATGGCGGTCTAGAGTGATGAGAGTAAGACTAAACGTGGTGCTTACGAATGAAGTTATTGGGGCACGGAGTAGAGTTCCGAGAGTATGTAGATTCTGCTCGAATTCCGGGGAGGTGGAGACAGTAAGCCATAGATTGCTACATTGTAAATCATTAGAGGAGAAACAAATGCTATACTTTGTCATCTAATTCAAACACATGTTCAGATACATGCTGGTAGAGTATGGCAGTTGACTATGAATTCTTTTGGGCACAATAAATGGGCGAATGCTGGGTTTCATCTTTGAAAGGACGTTTTATTAGATGTATGTGAAAGGGTAAATGCTTTGACTTCATGGGAATTTGCACTATGTTGGTACCACTGTCTATTTTCTGTGTTCTTGATTTGTTCCCTTTTCTTTTAATGTACATTTAAATGAATTATTGAATGCATTTGTTTTCTTCTTTATCTTTATCGTATTATTATTGTATTTGTTAAAGGTTACTTGTTAACCAATTAACAAAAACTTTTTTTAAAAAGATTGATTTTTCTTTTAAAACATATACCTTATGCTGCAGTTCCTCAAGCCGCTGCACTTGCAAATTCCCTTTTTTGTTTCTGACCACAGTTTGAGGGATCGCCTCATATGTTTTTTAACCAAAATGTTGCTAATGGGGCGAGGAGAGTCAGGTGATGGTGGGCGCCGGCCGAGCAGCACACAGGCTGCTCACAACAAAGCCTTACACCAGTGCATGCAGCCCTCACCCGAGCTTCCTGATTGGCTAGTGCGTCCTGCCGGTGTTCTAACGTGTTAAACCCTATGTGAGGTGACCTGTAACCGTATAAACACAGCCTTGCTTGCTATGGCGAGGCTGCTGCTCCCTGTGCATTGGCATTGCTCACACCTGGGAGCATACATGTTGTTGATACAAAGGGTCAACATTCTTAGTGGTGAGACCAGGTACAAGTCATGGGAAATATTCACAGGCATTAAACTAGGGTGTGGGGATCTGGGGGAAGTGGGTCACAAGTCGTTGACTAGCAGCACCCATCCCTGCCTGCTCATCCAGTGTCCGCAAGAATGCGCGCAACAAGAATGCCCATATTTGAAACATACTATAGACCACATTTAATAATGGTATATAAGAAGAATAGCACATCTAAAATAATGCACTATAGTACGAACACAGCATTCTTACCACTTGACAAAGGAACTCTCACCTTACACACAATCCACAGGAAAACATCAAGCAATCTGTCGCAATCAGTAGTCTGAGGCTTCCCCAACAACAGGGAGTCATTCAAGTGATGTATGATGCAGTTTGTAACAGTCTGGGACGTCACAACCCAATCAAGAAAATTAGTGAAGCACTCAAGGTAATAGCTGCGGCCGGGAGGATAGCTCAGGGGCAACGTGCCTGTCTTGCAAGCAAAACAACACTGAGCAGCATGGGTTCAATACCATGAGTTCAGCAGGGGTTCAATATCAATCCACGCATTCCTAGAATGCCACCACATTCTGGGAATTCGCCAATCAGGCTTTTGCCCAAGCACGGGACCGAAACAGCCCTCCTGGACTTAAAAAAACAGCACAATACGAATGATCAAGGCACACTATCTCTGCTCTTACTGCTTGACCTGTTAGCAGTGTTCAAACTCGTAGACCATGAGATCCTCTGTTGTGCCCTCATCTCCTCAGGCCACTTCTCCCAGGAAGCTTCCAAATGGGCTCCATCCTTCCTGGCAGACAGAACCTCTGGAGTATTCGCCGGAGAACCTCCTGCAGGGTACCCCAAGGTTCCTGGCTCTCTCCCACGCTCTACAATGTGTACACAAAGCCCTTGTTTGACCACCTCGATCTCTTGGGATCTCATACACGAACTATGCGGACGATACCCACATTCTCATTCCCCTCTCTGCCGACCACCCTAAGGATACTCATAGAATTAACTCTTTCTACAAAGATATCCAATCCTGGATGCCCGCACACAGCCTTTTTCCCCAATGATGAAACGACAGAGCTTCTCCTCACCAGGCTTCCTGCCTGCCTAGCTAAACTTCCTCAGGACTACAACTCTTTCATCATTGATGGCCATAACATCATTGTCACTTCCTCCGTCAAGACCCTTAGTGTCTACCTTGAATCATCACTGACCATGACGCACCAGGTCAATCACATTGCTGCATCATCAGGAGATGCCATAAAGCTCATTAATGACAGCAACCCTTTCCTATCTACTGCAAAGTGACTGGAAGTTGCCCGGGCCTTCATAGGGTAGAAACTTGACTATTGCAACTCCCTACTTTGCAGGTTTTTCCAAAAATAATTTGCACACACTACAAACAATCCAAAATAATGCTCTCCGGGTGGCACTTGACATTGGCAAACGGGACCACATTTCTGAGGTGAGAAAAGCCACCAACTGGCTTCCGTTAATGACAGAATCAACTTCAAGATTTTGTCCATAACCCACCGCTGTCTTTCCAATGATGCACTGCAATACCTAGCAACCAAAATAAAAAATAAAAAACACTCCTCGACAAGGCCACCCGATCAGCCTATAAACACTCCCTAGTCATACCTAGATTCAAGAGGACCAGATCAGGTGGCTCCAGCTTCCCTGTCCGAGTTCCCACACTCTGGAACGATCTCCCTCCCCACCTGCGTGACAAACCACCCTATAAAGCCTTTAGAAAACAGCTCAAGACCTACCTGTTTAGCTGACATTCTGTCCCCCTTCTCCTACCCACTTTTCTTCTCTGCCATGACCCTGTAACTAGAGCCTAGATGCCCGAGGGCTGCGTGCGCTGCTATAAATGTACAACGTGCTTGTCTTGAAAGCAAAACAACAATGAGCAGCATGGGTTTTCCAAACCCAGTCCCCCACGTCACTCTTGTCTTGGAAGCAAAACAACACTGAGCAGCATGGGTTCGAAACCCAGTCCCCCACGTCGCTCTTGTCTTGGAAGCAAAACAACACTGAGCAGCATGGGTTCAATGCCGGTCCCCCACGTCTCTCTTGTCTTGGAAGCAAAACAATACTGAGCAGCATGGGTTTGGTCCCGCGCTTAGAGGCTGGAAAAGCCCAGAAGACCAAACTGCAAAAGGAATATCCCACCAACAAGCATTTGTCAGAGAATTGTCTCCTATTGAAATGAAAACACAATAGCCTGAATTCCTCTTTGTGCACTCATAGGAACCTAACACCTGGTACAATAGCCACCTTACCCAGCAAAAGCCCCTTTCCAATCCAGCTGCACCCAAGGAAACAAACCACACAGAACATGTTTCTGGATGAGTTGATTGACGGCCCCTTTACAAATGACAAATTGTGGATACGGTGGTATTGGCCAATCCCTTTCGTTGGCACCGACAGAGGGTGAGTCTAGCAAGGTGGTTAAAGGGCTCACCACTCTCCCTTTTCTCAGCTCCATATCTATCTGTGTGTGTGCCACTCCAGGCTTAGAAATTGGAGCGAGCTGGTGCTTGAGGACACAGCGTCCCTCAACACCCCCTGTGGGGATACTGAACTCAAAATGTAAACCATCATGTAGAAATGGGCCTGCCTTCTCACCCGGAACTGGGTGAAACAGAAATTCATGACCCCTAGACGTATAGGAGGAGGGGATTTAAAAATTGAGGCAACACCTCGTCTAGCAGCTGCAGTTGTTCCACAAATCCTACAAGGGCGCTATCACCTGTGGGGATCTGTCCCCTTAAATATTGTATGGCACTGGAACCAAGTGTGAGATGGCAACCTCCAGAACGAGCACGCATGCTCGAGCTTCCACTTGCTGCCTCCCTTCCATGGGTTTGCTTGTTGTGTACCCACAAGTCGCTTCTTTTGGCTGGTCTGGCGTGAGGTAGTCTGGGAATGCTGGTATTGTGCGACCCCTCTTGGGAGTTCCTCTTTGTTAACTTCTGGTCGTCACAGTCTGTGGCCACTGCACTCCCAGATTGCCCGTCTTCATCCTGCAGAACCTGTTGTCCCAAACGAGACAGGCATCAAAAACAAAACACTTTCTGGGAACCAATGATCGTGACAACCTCCGTAGACAGCAGGTCGACTTTATGTGAGAAAATGCGGGCGAACGGACCAAAATAAATCTGAAAAGCAGCACGAAGTAGTATGAAGAAATGGTGTCCGGGTCATCGAAAAACAAAACTAGCGTGACTGTTTCCTGGAGAATGAATGCGGGGGAAACATAGTGGCACATTGTTACTGGAGGAAACTGTCTCACTAAGAGTTAGAGACTACTATAATATGCCCAGGCGCTTTGAATGCTTCATTCATTAAAATTAAATCTTCGGGCCACGGTTTGGTTTTTATAGTTAAAACATATGCTACCTAAATGCTACTTTTTGTTTACTGCAGGTGGGTAAAATACAGAATTAATCATGCAGACATCAGAAACTTCAAATCCTCTGGGATCACAATTTATTGTTAAATGGCACCTTGGGCCTCATTCCGAGTAGGGCGGTAAGGAATACCAGGCACCAATAAGGAGACCGGTGCTGGTAATCCCTTACTGCCCTACTATGAGGTCCCTTAGCGGGTCCCTTCCTTAACGCCTGGTCCGACGGGACCCGCTAAGGGACCTGGGAGCAAATAACGGGCTTGGCATACGCCGGCCCCTTATTTGCACCCTCCCCATTCCCATTGAGCCCTATGGGGGCTCAAATGGGAATGGGGAATGGGGAATGGTTTGTTGAATGGGGACTTACCGGTCCCGCCAAGGTCTGACTAGACGGGTAAGTCCCCATTGCACCAAACCGGAAACGGTACCGCTATTGGTGGTCCCTTGCATTTTTTCATTTTCAACAGATTCCCCCTGGTTCTCCATGGCCCAGTGACCATTTATAAGAAAAAGAAATTCCTAGTGGGCGAAAAAAGCTATGTCTTGTTTGTTATCCCCTGCCTTGTAACACAGCAGCCCCTTTGGCTTCGCAATGTGTATTTACTGTTTTGTTACTCCTTTGTTTAAGGTGTTCTTAATTTCAAAACCATATGTATCCTCCACCGTGCTATGCACAAGACAGGCCGAGAATATGTACAAAACAAGCTCACACTTTACAAACCCAATAGAAACCTGAGATCAGGCACCACACTCCTCCTTGTCATTGTGATGCTGGAAATGCATCGGAGGGACAGGGCCTCCGTATCCTTGTCCTTTACTGTTTTTATCGTGTGTTCTGTCGTTCTGTCGTGTTTTCCGCACAGGAGTTCGTGTGGGACTCCTGGCGGTGCAGCTCTCGCTTTTAGTTTGGTGAACAGACCCATGGGATACCCTTATGGCAACCCTGGGTGGGGGTACAACCCTGTGCCCCTAGTGTATGTTTTTGGGCACCAGTGGGTGGCCCACAGAGGAGGGTATGGGCTGGTGGCAGCTCCATGCTGAATTTGACAGGTGCTCTGAGTATCCTCCATTTTGGGATACCCAGGCCCTGCCATTGGAATCAGGAGATTTCTGATAGGAGACAAGATGGCCCCTGTGGCCTCTTGCTTTCTATTGCCTGTTACCTTGTTTTCCCAAAGTCCTGGGAAGAAGCCCTGACTCTGTCCCTTCCCCCTGACTGGATGTTGGGTGGAAGTCCATATATGGTGTTGTTGTGAAGGCTAGGCCAGACTGGCTGGAGCCTTCCCAATGACTGTATGTTGTGGGTACACCCTGTGGGTGGGACCTGGGTGAATGGAGTGTGTGACGAATACACATTCTGTGTTGTGGATGTCTAGTATCTGGTGTTTGACACAATGACTGAGACAGCCCTGCCCGAAACGGGTATGAATGCAGTGTGGAGTGTTGAATGGCTGGGTACTTGTCCCAATACACATAACTTGTTGTGAGTGTCTGGAGAGGAGTGAATGGCCTGAATGCACTATGCACCTGATTGGATGCCGGCCTGCATGAATACCCTTCTGACCGATCGGTTGCCTGAGTGTGACCCAGCAGAATGAATGGGAGATCAACTAGTATATCTGGGGGCCTCTCAATGCTAGAATTCGTGTTCAGAAGCTGAAGTCCACTACGAAGAGTAACTGGAGTAAAACTGAAGCTTAAACTTGTAGCCCTGCTGGACGAGAAGAATTGCTGTTTCTCTCCTTCGCAATCTGAAAGCTGCTGTGTCTCCAAGGACTGACCCAGAAAGGACCTGGTAAGGCGCCCTCTTCCCGAGCTACGAGGGACCATTGTGCACCAGCTGATCTTTGCCAAAGCTCCCTGGTAGACAGACCTACGACAGGCTGCCGACCGGAGACGGGGACTGCCGCGGAATCCCAAAGAGAAGTGCCCCGACTGTTGTCCGCCACTGTCGACGACCGCCATCGCCGACTGGAACCGCCGTGCTCCCGTTTGTCTAAGAACTTCATTTGATCCAAGGACGCTCTCGTCTGCATCGCTGCCCGCTTTATCCCGCTGGAGAAGGCCCGACCGTCGACGCACCGAGGAGCATCCGCCGGTGGGTTTCCTGCCATTTAAAGACCACAGAGAAGCCGACGACTCGACGCCCTTGCTGGGCCACTGTTCTTCATCATCTCTTTGCGGTCCAGAACTATCGTCACTGAGGTGCCCCACACGCCTCTTCCTTGCCGGACTCCAATGCTCTGTCATCGACGAGCACTGCTAGGAAAGAATCTGCCACTTCACCGCTGTAGTTCACCCTGTTCTCCGTCGGACGTTCGTTGACCCGTGACTCCTGCCTTAAAGGGAGGGCACTCAAGAAGGGCCGTCGATTTCCCGTCGACATACGCTACGATTCCAGGTACATTGGGGCTGTAGAACTATTGTAGAGGGAAATAACCCTCATAGAACAATATATGGACTGGGCTTGTGTTACATCTTTGCTTTACAGGTTGCCCAGGTGGGGGGATCGCCACACAGAACTGTGCCTACTTGATAGGGGCCAGTATTCTGCCAATTGTTCAACCATCTTGCTTTCCTTCCTCCCTCTACTGCTGATTTCCTCTTTATTGATCTGTGTGACATTTTGACAGTATAGTTGATGCACTTTAATGGGATTTGATAATATTTCTGGTACCACTTTAGAACTGTATATATTTACCATTGTTGATTTTCTGAGTGCAAAGTGAGTTATTGTGATAGTGTACATAACCTTGAATATTAATTATATAAAAACTGTGTTTTAACCAATACAGTGTGTGGACATTCCTTTGTGGGGGCTTGGGGACTACACTGTACTTCAGAACCAGCCTGCATCACCTCCTGAGAAGCTAGGCCTTAATTGCTCGACCATAGCTACCGAATAGAGAATCGTGGCAGGGGTCCTCTGTGCCTCTCCTCTACCATATAGAGAGCAGACGTACAGACACCCCCCTCCAGTCTTTACACTGGTGACAGTGGTGGGATGCTTATGGTTTTAAGAATCAATGTATAACCATGCCACTTACAAAATATCTGCACTTTATTAAATTGAGGTTTAGTTGTGTACAAGATAACTCATTACAAGCAATGGAATCTATTGCGAATGGTAAATTGACTAGGATGAGCTTAGAGGCTCTCCAGAGTGCTTGTGAAGCCAGGGAATTAGACTTTGTGGATAAGTCTAGGGCTGAGCTGATAGCTGCCCTGGTGGACTACCAGACTGATTATGAAACTCTTGAAGGGTGGATGCAACCAATGAGGTCTCTGCCCCTGGGGTATTTGCTGAATCTGTTTCTGGGAATGCCACCATTCCTGCTGCCTCTGTTCCAAACCACAGCAATTCCTTGGAGCTTAAGTTATTAAGGATGAAATTTGCCTTTGAATACCGCAAGTTAGAAATAGATGCTGAGCTTAAGAAAGATGAGATGGCACAGCAAGTGGAACTCAAGAATAGGGATCTTGAACTCAAAGACAAGGACACTGAATGTCATAGAATCCAGCTAGAGAAAGGTAGAATGGAGACTTCAGCTAAAACCAGTGAGAGTGCAGGTCTCCAGCCACCAAGTTTATGAAAGATTTGGTTGGTGTGTTTGTGGAGGGTTCTGATATCCTCCAATGAATTGAAGCATTTGAAATGGCTTGTGTAATTCATGATGTTGATAAGAGAGATTGGGCTAAGTGTTAAGCAAAGTGCCTCAGACTAGATATGACTGTATTCTGAAACTGAGTGTGGAAGAAAGGGGTCAGTATGAGTGCATGAAGTCTGCTTTGATTGCCAAGTTTGGCAAGCCACCTAACCAATACCTTAAAGGGTTCATTGATTTTAAGAAAAGAGAGAATGTGTCTTGGGTTGACTTGGTGAGTGCTTCGCACATGAACATGATGGGGTGGATTGATGGTTACAAAGTGAAAACGTTTGTTGAATTGTCTCACCTTTTGTTTTTTGAGCATCTTTCTGAAGCCTGTTCACCAGAGCTGCATCTGTATGTTGCTGACCAGAGCATTTTGGATCCCTTTAAGCAGGCTAGGTTGGCTGACAAGTGGGTCTCCCACTGGGTGTCCCCTAAGGACTCCAATGGGAAGGACAAGGACAAAGAAAAGGGCACCTCTCAGAAAGCTGAGGAGTCCCAAAAGCAGGCACAGTCGGGTAAACCAAAATCTGCCTCTCCTAAGACCCAAAAATCTAGTGGGGATAAGTCATCTGTGGGTGGGAATAAGAGTAGTGGTCCACCTGCTGCAAAGCAGGCTCCCAGTGGTTCCAGTACCGTACCCCGCACTCCCGGCACTTGTTGGGATTGTGGGGCTCTGGATCACAGAAGGGGTGACTCCAAGTGTGAAGGTAAGGCACTTGGAGTAAAGGCTGTCCGCCTGAGCTACCCTTACCCCATGTCTGAGGTGGAGGCCACTCTCCTCCCCTCCTCTACAGGAGTCACATTTGGTGCTCCTGTAGAGATTTCCTTAGTGTACCTTGGGGCCTGGGACCAGTACATGGAAGTACTGGCGACTATCCCACAGAACACCCGTAGGTTTTTGAGTAGTGTCCTCTTGAATGGCCAGCCTTCTACTGGTTAGATAGACACCGGGGCAAGCATGACAGTGGTGGACAGGACCCTGCTCAAGCCAGAGGACTATGTAGGTGCTCCTCTGAGAATCACCAGGTTAGCTGGTGTCACGACCCGTGACCCAAAACCCCACTGGCATGGTCACATGCCAGGTAGGGTTAGGACTCAGGGTTCACTTGGGGCTCCTAGGGCCTTGCATTATTATCATAGACTCTCCTGGAGCCAGTCCTGGCGCCAGGCTCATGTTCAGATTGGGACATTGTCTTGAAGGGACTACTTTTTCTGTGAAGGCCTGCAGCCAACATGGAGGCACCCACACAGTCTAGGACCTAAGAACCAGACTGTGCGGTGCAGTGTTTTAGGGTGTGGTAGCCCAGACTACTTTACCTGGACTACTTTACAGAGGGCTGTATAAACCACACCCAAGCTACAGAACATGCTTCGTGTTATACTGCAGCCAGCAGCGTGACGCTCATCGTGTTCAGAGACCAGCACCCGGCGATCCTTGAATAGCGGACCTGCAGAGACAAAAGAACATCATTAGCAGTCTCTGCTTACCTGCAACTTTCCATCCGTCGATTTCTGCTGCTCGCGGTCTTCCATCCAGTAGACAGCATCATCAGGACACCACGCACGCACCAGAACGAAGCACCTGGAAGGAGAGAGAAAGAAGGACAATGTTAAAACAGGTTACTCACGGCATTCACGGCAGTAATCACAAAATCCTCACCTGGCTGGGCATTTCTTGACCCGTTCCGCTCCGAAAATCTTCACACGACCAGAAAGACCATCGCGATCTGAAAAGGAATAAAGAATACAGGTTAGCAAGAAAAGACATTACTGCGCCGCACTCCGCGCTTAACCTACCATTCATCATATGCTCCTGCATCCATCCTCCTGGCAGGAGCCTGATCCAAGTAGCGCACCCACTGAACCTCCGTATACCTAAGGGGAAACAAACAAAGAAAAGACATGAATAGCAAGAAAGGAAAGCAAGGACATTTTAAGACTGCTATAACCAGACTTACCTCCTTAAAGACACTTGAATGGGTTAGCATCAGTGAAGTTAACTAGGTCACTTCAACCCGCAGAAAACTACACGCCCCTGCACAGAAGGCAGGACGGAAAGCACGCCAGACATCATAACAAGGTGAGGAGTGGGCCATCAGGTCGAGTCCAGGGGGCTGGTGGGAGGAAACAAAATCTGTTCCTAAACCCAGTCCTCCTGTGCTTTCAGGCCCGACCGCCATAGAAGGCATCGCCCAGAATCGGGAAGGTCCAGGGTGGATCCGGCAACCAGGGGATAAGGGGGTCCCCGTGGATACTAGGTGAGCGTGACAGAACGCGAAGCCTCATAACATTATCCACCTAGGTGCCATGGAGACTTCAGAAATGGACCAACTGACTCAGTTATTAGGACAATTACGCGCCAAAGTGCATTCGGCTAGGCAAGAGACTTATACCCTGCAAAGGGATCTTGTCGTCACCAAGGATCGCATCGAAGAAATCAGCAGGCAATTACTGCAATCACAGGCTGGACAAGCTCCATTACCCGGGACAAATCCACCGGTACAGGCAACCACGTCGTCTGCAGCTCAAGTACATATCACCTTACCCGGAACAATACCGTTAGCACCGCCAGAAAGGTTTTCAGGTGACCCAAGGAAGTATGCTGCATTTATGAATCAATGTCGCCTTCACTTCCTCTGCAGAGGTGCAGAGCTATGATGATCCGTTACTACATGACTTTGGGGGCTTCCAAAGAGAAAAGGAAAAGCTCTTTGCTCGACACACCCATGAACAAGCTGTAAACAACAAACTCTTATCACTCCGGCAGGGAAATCAGGACTTACTAACATACATAGCAACCTTCAATAGGTTAGTCGCCGAAACCAGGTGGCCTGAAGACAAGAGAACAACATTGTTTCACCGAGGCCTTCGAGGGGAATTCAAGGACGTCTTGGCTCAGGTAGTTGATCCACCTAGAGACTGTAGTGAATTTATCAACCTGGTGGTGCAGCTAAATCATCGACTACAAGATCGGAAAGCAGATCGGTCCAGATCAGATACACGGGCCGTGTATCTACGAACCAAGGATGCTACTCCACACACGTCAGAAAATACCACAGAGCCAATGCAAATCGGAGGCATACGACTTGTGACTGTCTTTTTTTAATATAATGGTTTTGTAACGGTACGACTACCGCTAACAAAATCTGAAAGAGACAAGAGAAGGCAACAGCAGTTATGTTTGTACTGCGGACAATCGGGGCACTTCCTAAAAGACTGCCCGATAAAACCCCCCAAGCGAATTGTGGGAGCAACAGAAAAGAATGAGAGTAAGGAGTCGGAAAACTGCCTAGCTCGACAAAAGTAGAGGTCAGTTTGTCGAGTGAGAAGAATGAGCCACCAACCTCACATTTTGCAATACCAGTGATCCTAATCAATCACCAACAACCTTCAAGGATGCATTCCGTTGAAGCTTACATAGACAGCAGAGCAGTTGGGAATTATATTGATCGACATCTGGCCGCACAGATGGGGCTTCCCTTAAGTTTTAAGCCGAACACAGAAAAGGTAACCACGGTGGATGGAACTGAAATTGCTTCCGGACCAGTAAACCAATGTACAGCAGGAACAACCCTGCTGTGCCAGGATGGACACCGGGAATCAATGTCCTTTGATCTCATTAAGGTGCCTCAGTTTCAGCTAATATTAGGGATGCCATGGTTAGTTGCTCATAACCCTCGGATAGATTGGCGTACAAGAAAATTGACTTTTCCTCATGATTGCGCTTCCACCTGGTTTTTCCAAGAAAACAAATCCAGTTTCAAGGTTCCTACGAGTCCTAGAATCGGCATATCTACACTTGGCGCAACTAGTACTCTCCCTGAAGAATATCAAGATTTCCAGGATGTGTTCCAGAAGGAACAAGCTAATACACTACCACCGCTTAGGTCCCATGACTGTCAGATTGACCTCATACCTGGTGCACAGATCCCTTGTGGCAGAATCTATGCGCTCACAGAACCAGAAAACCAGCATCTAAAGTCCTATCTGGACCAGTACTTGGCAAATGGGTTCATTCGCCCTTCCAAATCACCTGCATCACTTGAGAACCTGTATTGACTATCGCGCCCGAACCAGATCACTGTGAAAAACCGTTACCCCTGCCCCTTATTCCCGAGATGCTGGATCAAGTCAAAGATGCCCAGATTTATACAAAGTTAGACCTCAGAGGAGCGTACCACCTGGTCCGATTTAAACAAGGAGATGAATGGAAAACGGCCTTCCGTACCAAATATGGGTTGTTTGAGTACCAGGTAATGCCTTTCGGGCTTTGCAATGCCCCGGCGGCGTTCCAATACTTTATGAACGACGTCCTAAGGGAATTGATCAATGTTTTCACCATGGTCTAAATAGACGACATCCTAGTGTATTCAACCTCAAAACAAGACCATGTCAAGCATGTCTGCGCTGTCCTTGACAAACCGTGCCAACATCGACTATACGCAAAACTTGAAAAATGCTTTTTCCATGTAACCGAAGTAGAATTTCTTGGTTTCGTTCTTACTCCGAAAGGAATTCGAATGGATGCACCCAAGGTGGATGCCATTCTTAAATGGCCCTCTCCGACCTCGTTAAAAGGGGTCCAGAGCATGCTGTGCTTTGCAAACTTCTACCATCGGTTCATGCCAGACTTCTCTCAGATTGTGCATCCGATCACGTTACTTCTACGAAAAAACAATAAAAAATGAATGTGGACAGAAGTCGCCGAAAAGGCCTTCCAAGAGCTTAAGGAAAGGTTCACCTCAGCCCCGATTTTACGACACCCTCGTCCGGATCTTCCTTACATCGTGGAAACGGATGCTTCCTGCATGGCTATGGGGACGGTTCTTTCTCAGAAACACCCTGAAACTGGCCCATTGCACCCCGTGGCCTTCTGGTCGCGAAAATTCACACCCCCTGAACTCAATTATGCCATCACCGATGAGGAACTGCTTGCTATAAAATCCACCTTCAAGGCATGGCGACATTACCTCTTGGGGGCCAGGCATACAGTCACTGTAATCAAAGATCATCGGAACTTACAATATTTAAAAACAGAAAAAGCACAATCCTCGCCCCAATTACGATGGGCCCTTTTCTTCGCCGAGTATGACTACGTAATCACTTATCGACCAGGCGTAAGAAATGGGAAAGCTGACGCACTATCTTCCATGGGCATCAATGAAAAAGAATATGCAACCCCAGATCCAGTGGCCATTAAACCTGAGGACAAGCTTGTAGGCCTCACCACAGCTTTAACAGAAACTGAGCTTAGAAACGTGATCCAACATGAAATAACCCCGAGCGAGTTACTGGAATGGCATACCAAAGGAAAACAATACACTGTTCAAAATCAACTGCCATATTTTGATGAACGCCTGTACGTGCCTAAAACCGAGCTACAACAACAAATCATTTCGGACTATCACGATTCTTTGATGGAGGGCCACCCCAGAATTGCCAAAACTCTAGACAAAGTGAAATGCAATTATTGGTGGCCCACTTGGAGTCGAGACCTCATCCAATACGTTCAAGTCATGTGGAGTGTGTGCACAAAATAAGTCATTGAAGCAAAAACCAGCTGGCCTCCTGCAACCATTAGCAATACCTCCAGCACCATGGCACACACTTTCTCTCGACTTCATTACCGATTTACCTCCCAGCCAAGGGTTCAATATCATTTTAGTAGTAGTAGACTCATTTTCTAAGATGGCAGACTTTATCCCTTTCAAGGGCCTTCCGGATGCATCCCATCTAGCAAAAGGGTTTTTGGAAAACATTATCAAACTGCATGGATTCCCTTCAGTCCTGGTCACTGAACGAGGTAGCCAATTCGTATCTAACTTCTGGAAAAAGTACTGGGCTATGGCTCACATCGATATCCGGCTATCCACCAGCCATCACCCCAAACGGATGGTCAAACAGAGAAGACCAACCAGACCAGTGCTTAATTTGTGGGGGTGGTTGCCGGTGGCCAACACCGGCACTCTTTTTTACTTATGCGGGGCCAGCGCACGTCCAATTGCTTTGTTTGTTCTTCCACTTTGCTTTGCTTCGATTATAAATCATTGGGATTTGTCATTCTGATCTCAATCTCTCTCATGCTTGCAGGTTGCAGGCCATGGCTGGATGGGCCTGGAGGGGCCAGCAATAGCAATGAACAACAAACTGCTGTAAACAACAGCCAATGAAAACCGTTTAGAACAATTTTACCTAACCCCAAAAGTTTGACTCCCAAAAGTTCGACCCCCAATTTCCCGCATATATATATGTGCGGGGTGGGGTAAAGAATATAAAAAATGTATAGGGGTAAGGTGGGGGGGCTGTGGGGCGTCTCCCCCCACAAATATATTTGCGGGAAATTTTAAAAAAAGTCAAACTTTTGGAAAGTCGAACCTTTGGGTTCAGTAAAATCACTTAGATTCATGAAAACTACCATTCTATTGTTACTATGCAGTATTTGATACAGAATGTGCAGTTTTCATTGGCTGTTCTTCTGAGCCAGTGAAATTACATGGTGACGTGGTGTTGTTGCCACAGGAGGCAGCGCAGCGCCACCTTCATTTCACAAGTTACTGTGAAGTGAAGGTGTCAAGGCGTGGCGTTGTCGGTCCTGACTTGTAAGAGAGAGAGCCTGCCCTGCTGCACTGTGTGGTGCGGCTTAGTTGCTTCATGGGCCCCCATCTGCCTGCTTTTTCATTTGTGCGGATGCCAGTGTGCGCACCCACCCCCCCAAACCCCTGAGGCCCCGACAGGAGACCAAGTCCAAGCTGACAAAGCAGGTAAGTCACTTGTTGTTGCGTGCGGTGCCGCCTGAGCCTGTCACAGTCAAGTTAACAGGCAAGGAAGGCCCAGGTCGGGGCCGGGCAGTGGCACGGTCCCCTGGTGGTGTCCTGACTGCCCAGGAGTCAGGACCCCACCAGGGGACCGTCCGTGCCCAGGCTTCTGTCTGACCTGTGTGCAGTGTGCTGCTGACAGCAGTCAGTGCCACGCCCAGGCCAATTTATGTGACATGGGGCTGCCAGCTGCCGCAGACTGAGTTGGATGACTCTGCCGCGGGCGGCCGGGCCCGTGGATTCTGCCCAAAAGTATGTTTTTTACTTTTTTCTTTGAAAACCTGACTTTCCGTGGGGTCGGTGTCTGGGGCCCCACCCCACAGAAGGTAGGTTTTAAAAGAAATAACTTATTTTGAGTGGCGGCTGTGGCCTATCACTTTGAAAGTGATGGGCCCCAGCCGCCCAAATATACGTTTTTTCTTTTAAAATCTTACCTTCCGTGGGGTCGCTGCACCATGCACCTATTTTTGTCATCATCAGGCTCAGCATGGCCCTGGCGGTGGTGGCCCCACAGAAGGTAGCCTAAGTGATTGAGGCAAGGCAGGGCAGAGCCCAGGACCGGGCCTGGGCACGGGCGGCAGTGTGGTCCCACTAGTGTCTGTCACAAAAGGAATGAATTGTTGTTTGCAACTTTGGCCACTTTTTCATTGGTGCACTCGAAACAATTGTATGCCCCAGTCCGACCCTGGATAGCATTCATCTAAGCGAAACATGAACTGTGAATTTTTGCCTGGGTGTTTCCCTTCTTCCCTTTAATGTTATCAGCCTCATTAGTTCAGAAACAAGCTTCAGGACCCGGAACGTTGCATGTATTGGGTGAAGCCGAAACAGCTGCACTTCGCGAGAAAAGCCCATGCAAAGACGAACTTCTGAAATGCCATTTCAGGCTTAAAGATACACACATGGAAACTAGAGGGGGATAAACATGGTGCACATGCCCACTAATCTGTCGTCATAAATAAAAGCACTAGTTGAGTATTCGTGTATAATTCTCAACCGTCTTTTGCTGTCATTTTTTACATAATTCCAGCGCATGTTTTCTATCCTGATGTGTGGTTTATACACTAGATGTGGCCCCTTAACCTGGGTAGCATACGCTCCGAGCATGTGCTCCGAATGAGAGCACATGCAATCCTCAGATAGGGAGGTGGGTGTCTGTTACACCCCGCAGTTTAGTGAAGTATGTCAAGAACATGTCAGTGGGAAGGAGATGTGTTAAGGTGGAAAGAGGCCCTAAAGGAGAAGTAGCACAGGCCATTGATTTCACAACAATGTCTTGCAGAAATGACTTTTTCCAAGTTATACAACACCATGCTCATGCTTGAAGGAAGGGTGAAGGGGGATGCATTTATGAGATGTGATGACTGATAAGGGCTTGAGAGTGAATTGATTACACATAACACCTGGATGAGGTGACTGAAGAACGGGCTGAGGGGAGGGTGACCTTCCTGGAGGTAACCGATTAACAATACTTGGTGTACTTAAACAGACTGTCAGATGGGGCCGAAGGGGTAGAGACAAATACATTTCAACAGTGACTGAAACAGAATGCTTTTTTATTTATTTGCATTTTTAAAGCGCTCACACAGCCCGGGGCCATCGAAGCGCAGTTACAGGAGGGGCATGTCTTAGTTGCGTATTTATAACGCGCTTAATACCCAGAGGTTTCTAAGCGAGGAGTCGGGGTTCGACCCGGGGCATAAGGGCGTCCCCGTGGATACCAGGTAAGCGTAACAGCTGGTGGGCCTCCCAAATTATCGCCTGTAGCCTTAGTCACACTCATGATTGGAGAAAAGACAGCAAAGCTTCCTGTCCTGGTTCAGGACAATGCCCCTGCTAACATTCTGTTAGGTAATGATCTAGTAGAGTTGGGGTTGATCTCGGATGGTCTTCCCTTGACTTCTGCTGCAGTCACTAGGTCACAGGTGACACAGGGTCTGGCTGTGAGTCAGGTACCCGAGCCAAAGGCGAGGCCTAAGGCAAGAAGAAGGATGAACAAGAAGGCTTCCTCTGTGCAAGGGGCTCCTTCTCTTCCTGCTGTTCCTACAGCACTCATTGGGATCCATGCTCTGGATGGGCTGGGTCCAGTGGAAAACCCAAACTCAACTCCTGAGGGAGAGGAGACAGAAGACTCTCCTGAGGGAGAGGTTTTCAACCTGGAAGACCACCCCGACCTTCAATGCCTGTTGGCTGAAGGGGGACCCTCCCGGGCGGACTTCTGTAAGGGACAGAGAGAGTGCCACTCTCTCGAGGGTCTGAGGAAACAGGCCCTGTCCACGGCACAAAGAGAAGTGCCTATGACATTCCGAATCTACTGGGAGGGTGAGCTCCTTGTTAGTGAGCCCACTAAGCCTGAACCTGGTGCCCTCAAGAGGTTGGTGGTACCCCAGGTTTACAGGCCCTTCCTGCTGCTGTTGGCGCATGAGGTGCCCTTGGCTGGTCATCTTGGGACCAAGAAGACTAAGCAGAGGCTCTCTGCCCAATTCTACTGGCCACGGATGGGAGTAGAAGTGGAGTCCCACTGCAGGACCTGCCCAACTTGTCAGTTGTCTGGCAAGACTGGGGGCAGTGTCATTGACCCACTGCAGCCATTGCCAGTGGTTGGCACACCGTTTGAGAGGGTGGGCATCGACATTGTCGGTCCCCTTGACCCTCCCACTTCAGGTGGACATCGGTACATCCTGGTCTTGTTGGATCATGCCATCAGGTACCCTGAGGCTATATCCCTTCCGACTGTAACTGCCAAGGTGGTTGCCAGGGCTCTCCTGGGCATTTTTACCCATGTTGGATTCCCCAAGGAGGTTGTCTCTGACAGAGGATCCAACTTCATGTCTAGTTACATGAAAACAATGTGCAAAGAGTGCAAGGTAACCTACATGTTTTCCACCTCTTACCATCCCCAGACCAATGGTCTGGTTGAGAGATTTAATAAAACTCTCAAGGGCATGCTAGGTGCTTTGGAAGAGCGGATCTCCTCCTGCCATGCATGCTGTTTGCTTACAGCGAGGTACCTCAAGAGGGTGTTGGTTTCAGCCCCTTTGAGTTACTCTTTGGACATCCCGTGAGGGGGCCTCTTGCCTTGATCAGAGAAGGTTTGGAAGCCACCCCTCCAGGTCCCACCAAGTAAGTGGGGGACTATGTGTTAGGCCTCAGACAGAGGATGACACAGATGATGGGTCAAGCAACAGCAAATCTCAAGGCCAGCCAGGAATTAAATAAGTACTGGCATGACCTTAAAGCCTTGCAAGTGGATTGGACTCCGTGACAGGAAATCCTTGTGATGGAGCCTACCAAGCCTAGAGCTTTGGCAGAGAAGTGGACTGGACCCTTCAGGATCATCTCCAAGATGGTTGAAGTCAATTATCTGGTTGACATGGGAGTCCCTGGGGTAGCACCTCAGGTATTCCATGTTAACAGGCTCAAGCCTTTCGACAGGCGAGCAGAAGTCTCATGTCTTTTGCTAGCTTCAGAGCAAGAAGAGGATGAGAGTGAGTCCCTTCCTGATTTGCTGCATAGCAACCCTCAGGACGGCTCAGTGGAGGGAGTACATCTCTCTCCAGAGCTGACAGCAGAGCAGCAGAGGGCCTGCAGGGCTTTGCTCCAGCAATATGCCTCTCTGTTTTTCCTGATACCAGGCCTTACACCTTGGTGTAGGCACGAAATTGACACTGGTGACAGTGTGCCTGTCAAAAGCAGGTGCTACCGTACGTCAGATACAGTTAAGAACCACATCCAGGCTGAGGTCGCCAAGATGTTGCATCTGGGTGTTATTGAACCCTCAACCAGTCCCTGGTCCAGTCCAGTGGTCCTTGTCCCCAAGGCAAGTTCCCAGGCAGGTACCAAAGAATGGAGGTTCTGTGTGGACTACCGAGGAGTCAATGCCGTCACCAGTACTGACGCGCACCCATTGTCCAGGGCTGAAGAGCTCGTGGACACCATAGGTGCTGCCAAATTTGTGAGCACCTTTGACCTTACCTCAGGATATTGGCAAATAGCTCCGACGGACCATGCCAAGGAAAAGACGACATTCTCAAAACCAGAGGGACTCTACCAGTTTAGGGTCATGCCTTTTGGGTTGAAGAATGCCCCTGCCACCTTCAAGAGATTGGTCAATCATGTGCTCAGCGGGCTGGAGGCCTTTTGTGTGGCCTACCTAGACGACATTGCAGTCTACAGTTCCACCTTGGAAGAGCATTTGACACACCTGGATAAGGTGTTGCAGGCCTTGAAAAGTGCTAACCTCACTATCAAGGCCACCAAGTGCCAGATAGCTCAAGGGAATGTCACATATATTGCTCATGAGGTAGGAGGGGGTCAGATCCAACCTTCTCCCCAGTAAGGTACAGGATGTACGTGACTGGGAGGCTCCCACTACTCAAACCCAGGTTAGAGCCTTTTTGGGCCTCACTGGGTACTATCGCAATTTCATGGCAGACTATGGAACCATAGCTGCACCCCTGACAGCTCGGAGTTCACCCAAACAAGCTAGGAAGGTTAATTGGACTGAAAACTGTCAGAGGGCCTTTGATGGCTTGAAAGAAAGTCTGTGTAGGGCACCTGTGTTGTGTGCGCCTGACTACAGCCGACCCTTTATCGTCCAAAGGGATGCCTGCAACACCGGAATTGGAGCTGTCTTGCCACAGTTAGATGACAAAGGGAGGGAACATCCTATAATATTCACCAGTAGAAAACTCAAGGGTAGAGTGGGCTACTGTTGAAAAGGAATGTTTTAGCATAGTTTGGAGCCTTAGGTGTTTTAGGCCCTACATTACAGGGTCTACCTTCAAGGTCCAAACAGATCATAATCCCCTGAAGTTGCTTATGCAGATGAAGGGTGAAAACCCGAAACTGCTCAGGTGGTCCATTAGCCTACAAGGGCTATACTTCACCATAGAGCATAGACCAGGGAAGAGTCACGATAATGCAGATGGCCTTTCCAGAAGGTATATTGACCATCTGGATGAGGGTGTCTATCTCGTGGGAGATTAGGCACCCTAACCTCAGTCTGGGGAGGGCGACTGTGATGTTGGAAATGCATCAGAGGGACAGGGCCTCCGTATTCTTGTCCTTTACTGTTTTTATCGTGTGTTCTGTCCTGTTTTCCGCGCAGGAGTTTGTGTGAGACTCCTGGCAGTGCAGCTCTCTTTTGGTTTGGAGAACAGACCCATGGGATACCCTTATGGCACCCATGGGTGGGGGTACAACCCTGTGCCCCTAGTGTATGTTTGTGGGCACCTGTGGGAGGCGCACAGAGCAGGGTAGGGGCGGGTGGCAGCTCCAAGTTGAATTTGACAGGTGCTCTGAGTATCCTCCACTTTGGGATACCCAAGCCCTGCCATTGGAATCAGTTGATTCCTGATAGGAGACAAGATGCCCCCTGTGGCCTCTTGCTTTCTATTGCCTGTTACCTTGTTTTCCCAAAGTCCTGGGAAGCCCTGACTCTGTCCCTTCCTGCTGACTGGCTGTTGGGTGGATGTCCATATATGGTGTTGTTGTGAAGGCCAGGCCAGACTGGCTGGAGCCTTCCCAATGACTGTATCTTGTGGGTACACCCTGTGGGTGGGACCTGGGTGAATGGAGTGTGTGACGAATACACATTCTGTGTTGTGGATGTCTAGTATCTGGTGTTTGACACAATGACTGAGACAGCCCTGCCCGAAACTGGTATGAATGCAGTGTGGAGTGTTGAATGGCTGGGTACTTGTCCCAATACACATAGCTTGTTGTGAGTGTCTGGAGAGGAGTGAATGGCCTGAATGGACTATGGAGTAAAACTGAAGTTTAACCTTGAGGCCCTGCTGAACGAGAAGAATTACTGTTGCTCTCCTTCACAATCTGAAAGCTGCTGTCTCTCCAAGGACTAACCCAGAGAGGACCTGGTAAGGCGCCCTCTTCCCGAGTTACAAGGGACCATGGTGCACCAGCTGATCTTTACCAAAGCTCCCTGGTAGACAGACGTACTACAGGCTACCGACCGGAGACGGGGACTGCCGCGGAATCCCAAAGAGAAGCGCCCGGACTGTTGTCCGCCACTGTCGACAACCGCCGTCGCCGGCTGGAGGCACCATGCTCCCATTTGCCTAAGAACTTCATTTGATCCAAGAACGCTCTCGTCTGCATCGCCGCCCGCTTTATCCCGCTGGAGAAGGCCCGACCGTCGACGCGCCGCGGAGCATCAGCCGGTGGGTTTCCTGCCACTTAAATACCACAGAGAAGCCGACGACTCGACGCCCTTGCAATAACTGTTACCGATCGACGAGATTCTCAGTGCGATGCGCGCCCTCCCCTCCTCCAAAGCGTTGGGCACAGACGGGATTACCGCTGAGTTTTACAAAGAGTGGGGCCCTGAGGTAGCCCAGCATGTGCTAGCAGTGTCGGAGGAAGGTCTGATGGTGGGGCACCTCTCCCCTATGCGTGAGGTGGTGATAACATTGATACTCAAGCCGGGTAAAGACCCCCTCGATTGCTCCACATAACGCCCGATATCCTTGTTGAACCTCAACACAAAAATATTCGCCAAGCTTCTGGCAGACCGGCTACTCCTGCATGTCTCAAGTATTATTCACATGGACCAATCTGGGTTCCTTCCAGGGAGGTCGACCTCTTTAAATCTACATCGATTGTTCACAATATTAGCCCAAATCGATCCCAGAATACAAGCAGTGGCAGCACTGCTTGACATGGAAAAAGCATTTCACTCCATGGAATGGAGCTACTTATTTGAAGTGCTGAATCAGTTAGGGGTCCCAGAGTATTATCTCTCAACAGTACAGCTTTTGTATGCCATTTCAAGTGCCCAGATCGGTATCGGCGGCACACACTCTTATCTCTTCAAGCTAGGGCGAGGAACCAGACAAGGATGCCTGCTCTCGCTTTTACTCTTTGCTATGGCGATAGAGGTGTTGGTAGCCTGACTGTGCAGATTTAATGGACACAGGGGCCTGCCTGATGTGGAACTGTACTTTCTGGCATTGCAGCTGTTCTTTGCAACGTTGTGGATGCCGGGAGCCTGGATGTCTCCTCATGTACGCATAGAACAATGCTTGGTATACCCGTCCTCTCTCCAGGGAATGCTGATCTCCAGCAAGGTATCAGACAAATGTAAATTTGATCTGGTTGCGTGCACAATGTATGCTTGGAAGAGAGCCCTGAAGAGGGTTGGGGTAGACTGCCCATTTGATCCGGGCATTGCACTCTGGAATATAGAGACCTTGGCGCCAACCTGTGATGAGGCTATCATTCAGGATTGCCGGGGGCGGGCATTAACAGTATGGAGGCTATGTACCTGGCCGGGGCATTTGTCACTCAGGGGTTATTCGCAGAAAAGATGGGCGGGGATTTCAGCATAAACTACAATATCTTAGAATGAGAGCGGCATTCAGAGAGTGGTCCCCAGGGTTCCCAGAAATCCTGCATACCACCTTGCTGCTGAAATACATTAGGTGCTCCCCCAGGAGTAAAGGAGTGATAGCTGCGCTCTATGAGCTAATCCAGACTTATTCTCCGCTGGAAACCATGAAGTGTAAAAGGAAATGGGAGGAAGATTCAGGGACGCCCCTCACAGACAAACAGTGGACGGTGGTTTGCGGCAGTACACACAGTGGAGCATTAAATTCTCGGCTACAACTAATTCAGCTCAAGACGCTTCACAGAGTGTACCTCTCGCTGGGTTGCATGCACCAATTCGACGATACAAGAGCCGCTAACTGCCAGAGATGCAACGCTGAACCGGCCGATCTGTTACATATGATGCAGGCCTGTATTAAACTGTGCTCATTCTGGGTCAGAGTGGCAAATACTATGTCTGTGCTGTTGGGTCAAACAGGACCTTCTGGCTTGTTGTGCTGTATGTTTGGGTGGCTCCCCAGGTTGCCAAAACAGTACCGAAGGTAACTCCCGGCTTGCATGATTGCAGTGTGTTTTGATGAAATGGACGAGTGCAGCCCACCCGCCCCCCCCCCTGAGGTTAAAAATATGGCTGAAAGACTTGATCTGGTTAAGCGATACAGACAAAAAATACACAAATCTCTGTGGGTTGCAGAACTGGACCAAGAATATTTGGAACCTCTTCACTGCATACCTGCTATCCTGGGATAACACTCTATATTGACCCTTTGCTAGGATAGGGGGTGAAAGGATGTCTGCATGTGGTAACTCCTGAGTGGGTGTATTGGATTGCCTGGAGAGTAAAAGGTTCTCTCCACGTTTCTATGTTTCCCTGTCGAACAGTACATATCTCCACAATGTTCAATCATCCGACTGTATGGATTGCCTAACAATGTTAAAGTTTTAAGATGCACTCACCTGGTAATCAATGTTGCACTGAACTGTAACCATGGTTGGCTGATGTTGATGAGATGCAAATCGATCAATAAAGAACGTTTGTTATAAAACAAAAAAGTATAGAGGAGAGCTTAGAACGGCGAGCAGACAGAAGAGAGTTGGATACATGCAAAAGAGCAGTCTCTGCGGAATGAGGATGGAATCCAGATTGACGAGGTGGTAGAAGAGAATTCAGATTTAGGAAACTGGCAACCTGACCGTATGCAGCCCGTTAGAGAATTTTGGAGAGAAGGGGAAGAAATGAAATTGGGCAAAAATGTGCAGGATTACATGCGTCAAGAGTCAGGTTTTTTAGGATTGGGAGAATAAGAGTGTGCTTAAAGGTAGCAGGGAAACATGAGTTTAAAAGAGAAGAATTAATAAGTGAGGTAAGATAAAGAAGAAGATTAGGATAGACATGTGGCATAAGAGAGGATAGAAGAGGATCTGAACGAGACGCTGTTGTTAGAAGGACAGAAATATCAGAATCAGTAAGAGGAGAGAACGTAGATAGAGAATATAGAGGTAGACTAGCAGAAGAAGAGGAAAGAGAAGGAGAAGAAGCAAAAGCAGAATGAAGATTAGCAACATTAGATGTGAATTAACTGGCAAAGTCAGAGGAAGAAAGGGATGAAAGAAGGGACGGGTCGGGATATTTAGGAGACAGGATTTGTGGAGAAGATGAAAGAGACATAGAGAGTAATGGGAGAGAGAAACAGTAAGATTTGTTGACGCAAGTAAATCAGAGTCAAAAGAAGTGTGTAAAGATGAAAGTGCAGCAAATTCAAAATGAGATCGCAATTTTTTCCAGTGCCGCTCAGCTTTTTGCAAATGGCAGCAGAGGGAAATTAGATCAGAAGAAAGCCAATGCTGGGGTGTAGGAGTAAAAGATCAAAGAGGAGAGACAGAGTCAAGTACAGATAGCAAAGTAGAATTGCGGGTACTAGCATCTGCATCAGGAGAAAGGAAAAGAAAGTAGGAATAGATGGAAGAGAAGAGTGTAGAGAAGAGAGAAAAGATACAGATCGCGAATAGTAAAAGTAGGCAAAGGAGGAGGAGGAGGAGAAATCATAGGGGGTGAGAGAGAGAAGGAAAGCAAAAAGTGATCCAAAGCATAGAAGCAGCGGGAAGAGACAGGCTCAGAGGAAGGAACTGAGGATACAATTAGAGCCAGACCGTTGAGAGTGCGTTGATGGGAACAGCTGAAGGTAATACGAGTCAGCAAGTGAGGCCAGCAGAGAGCAAGAAAGATTAGAAGGAGGAAGATTAAAGTCACCGAAAAGGGTGACGGAGAAGGGAGAAAAATGGATAGAAGAAGATCAAGTTGGTCCAGAAAATCATTAACTGGGCCAGAAGGTCGATACACAACAAGAAGCAAGACCGGAAAAGGACTCGAGAAGCAAGAAAAAAGAATATTCAGAAGAATGAAAAGGTAGGAAAACAAGAAAGGGAAGGTGATAGAGTCCAGGAAGACTTATAAAGAACCTTAGTACCACCGCCATGCCTGAGAGGCCAAAGACTATGAGAAAAAAGGGTGGAAGCAGTATAAAATGAGGCTGATATAAAATAATTGTCCGGGCTAATCCAGGTTTTGGTTAAACAGAAGCAGTGCAAATTAGAGCGGAAATACAGATCAAGAATTGAATGAGATTTACTGCAGACTGAACGGGCATTGAGAAGACCGAAATAAAATACAGGCAGGCCATCTGTAGAGATTGGGGGGGAACAGAGATTGGAATGATACCCGGTACGGGCAGAAACGGGCTGATGAAAGGAACAGCGGGTTATCCTAGATGGAATTGGGCATGGCATAAAAAATAGAGTGAAGGAGATAAGCGGGAAAAGGAGCAAGTGGATGGTAGGTCGGCGCATGATCAGCCGCGGACAGGGAGAGACAATGCCCTTAGAGGGTCCCCCTTTGAGAAGAATGCCCAAGGCTAAGGATGCCGTAGGAGCACTTCCTGATATGGCGGTCCCGGGATGGGCACGTGACTGCCCCAGTCTGTCAAGGGAGGCGGGGACCAGCAGCAGCACCTGCGGCAAGGGTGGGCCAGGGAGAGCAGATCCTCAGAGTTCACCCAAACAAGGGCACAGGCAGCACATGACTTGTGCAGGTTAGCAGCGCAGGCTGCAGAAGACACACTGCAAGGTGGTAGACGTAATTTAAGAACAAAGGGAGTGGCAGATGCTCCAAAATGAATGTAGGAAATGCACCTGTCTCTTCCACTGACCTTGCAAAGGAGAGGCAAGGGGTGGCAACGCCTTTTTGTAAGAGTTCAGTGTGGGAGGTAAGCCACATTGCTAGCATTCATTTTGCTGCACCCGCCGCTCCTATTTTTTCTTAATCTGAGGAGCTGATCCCTGCAAGCAGCCCTTTTTCAATACAGCGTGACCATCTCTGTAAGGAAAATGCGCATGGTGAAAGACCTGCATACAGGGGTCAGCATCATAAATGAAGAAACAAAAGGAGAGGCGGGTGCAACAAAATTAATGCAATCAATGTGCCTGCCCTCTCCTACTGACATTTTCTATTAAAAAATTCTGCAACCTCTTGTCTCCCCCTTCTTCCCACAATGTGTCAAATACTAAGGACCCACCCAGGAACGTCATTTGGGGGTCGCCAGGGGTCCCAACTGCAACCCCTGAGGTCTCCCTTGCTACCCCTGTGGTCTCCCTAGCTACACCTAAATAAAAAATCATTCATTTCTTAATTGTTTCTTTTTTTAATGTAAGCTCCTGGGCTGGCTTTGGCCAGTGTCATGCAGCTCTTTGTTTCTGGAGGTGCTGACTTTCATGTTCAGGCCTCTTACAAAAAACACGGGGTTGCACTAGTGTAACACTTTGAACAGTAACCCGAAATAAAAAAGAATAGGAATAACAAATAATTTGTCTTTCTGGAATTCTATAGAATAATTGCTAGACTCATTAAAGGTGTATTTCAGGAACACTTCAGGGGGTGAGTCCCTCATTTAGTCTGTTCTTAAACAACTCAACTCAGCCTTTCATCCTTCTGAGGTCGATAAATGAGTATCAACACTGGTTGGGTGATAGATATTTTATGTATATTTGTTCTGTATAAAGCGCTTTAGCTTAAGTGCTTTATAATAACACATCATTATTATTTGGCCTTGGAAGTCTGCATGCATTCATAGTAATTTAGTCATATGGGCCTATACACACTGATACTAATGATACATATGGTGATCCATTCTTGTAGGAAAGTATATCACATTATAGTGATATCGTAACCATATTTTACTTGTGTACGTAGGAACAATGCTATGTGATGTCCCTTCTTGTTTTGTCTAGCAGCGAAAGGTCGAGTTCCTTAGCTCCCGTGATGTCACTTCGGTGCTGGGTCAAATTACATCACTTCCTGTGATGTCATCAGAGGTCACAGGTCGTGTGATGTCACTTCCGCTACCCCTGGCATTTGGTGAAATGACGTCCCTGGATTCACCTCCCTCCCGACCACTCCCCCCTCCTTCTCAATTTATCACCCCCGATTTAAGCAGGTTCCTAAAAGATTGTAGATTCGCATTGCTTACTCACTCATGGTGAATACACATGGTGGGAGAGCGACATTGCCCTTTCTTGCACACTATAGTGACTGCTCCCAAAACTGTTTCTTGAACTAACAGTTACAAACATCCGCGCACGAAGGTTTATTAGGCAGAGTTGGGGAAATCAGCGAGCAGCGTTTTAGTAGATGACAAAGAACTTCCTCCCAGCAGCATCAGACATGCAACGAGTGTTTACCGCCTCATCCGAGGCAGCGGTGCTAATTAGCCTGTGTGCATCCCCAGCTGAAAGGTAGTGTTTTTGTCTCCCAGCCTCTTCACCATAAATGGAGGGTTACGACCTGTTCTGCAATTTGAAGCACCATTCCCGGAAGCCTTGAAATATTCATGCCACTTGCAGCATTCTTCAAATTGCTAAAAATTGACCTGCTTCTCAAGAAGCCCTTGGCTCGTGCTGGGGGCAGTGCTTGGGGGGCGGCGTATGATAATAAAGTTACTGACAATAATGACTTATTTTAAATAGTTCTTGAACCCCTGGGTATTTAAGCACTGTAAGGAGAGCTGTTACCTTTTCCGAATTCAAGTTTTTTTTCTTCTTCATTTTAAGCTTCCTCAGAACGGCTGAGTTCTGTTGGCAACACTACAATTGGGCCGGCTGATCTGCAGGAGAAAAAAAGCCATCTCTGCACCGCACACATTAACCCACCGAGCTATGTGACAACAAGACCAAATAGTCAGCATAGAGAGGCCTGATTCATGGAATTTTTAGCACAGTGCAAAGTGACTCTACACTGCCAACAAACACCCTGATTCACAGAGCAGTTCAAAGTGTATTTTTGCAGTGCATTGTCACTTTGCACTGTAAATGTACTCTTTGTACTTCGCTAAATGGGCCTAATTCATGGTGCAAAAATATGCTTTGCACCGCTCTGTCAATCAGGGAGTTTGTTGGCAGTGCAAAATGAGTTTGCACCAGTGCAAAATCATTTTGCACTGTGCTAAAAATTACATGAATCAGACCTAAAGAATGCTGTCAATCCTTACCTTATTCACAAAGCCTACAACTGGGGTAATGAGGCACTCCTGCACATCTCTGAGATGCACATGTGCAAATGTGATTCACAAATAGTTGCTCAAGGGCATTTCAGAGATGCTCCAGCCAGCTCTGTATTTGCGTTAGTTTTAGGGCTTCTGAATATGGTCTGTAGAGGAGCAGTTGGACACCTTCTCCCTGGTCTCTGCCCCCTTAGCACCATCGTATGTTAATGACAAAAAGCCACAATTGGGAATCCGTGCATGCATCCTTGCAATATTACTGTACCACGTCGAGTATATGAGAGACGATATGCACTCAGGCAACCATTTAGAATGTACCCACAAGCTGACATAGTGGAGGAAAGCTACCAAGAAGGATGTCCTTTGCCGAGCTTTCAAATTGAAGCCATGAACAGAATAGATGTATGTTAAGACAAAGTCTGACAACAGCACCATTATGTCATAAAGTAGATATAAAAACCTATGCTGAAACGATATGAAAATACTTAAAGATGACAACATAACTAGAACACTAAGAGAAACATGTACCTAATGATACAGTAATCGCAAACACAAAGAAGAATGAAGTGACTCACTGATGAATAACTGTAAATACACCGTAACGCGAGGTAGAAAGAATTCATAAAAGCTTGCTTATAAGAGGTATATGTTCAACGTTTAGGACGACCATTAGAAGAAGATGGATGACGGCTTATGTAAATTAAACCAGCTACCTCAAAAATTAAGCCCAGGATCATGAAGTGAAAAGACGATGAAGAGGCTGTTTTTCCCTTGAAAAATAGATGAGTACATTGGCCTGAAAACAAGGATGCTATTTCGAGAGATGAAGGCAAAGTATGAAGGGAGTCTAACGAGCAGACCATGTGTGAAGGACATATTTCTCAAGATTAGGAGGAACAAGATTATTTACTGATGCCAAGTACTGGACAATTAAAAGAGTATAACGTTTCTATGGGATATAGTGAGCAAGTCTCTAAAGGCCAAGAGAAGCAACTGCACCCAGTATAATTGCATCAAATAGTGTTAGATACACTGTCAAAATGGCTAGATTCGTGGTCTCTCAACACGTGGCGAAGAGCTTGCATACAAGGGCTATTCATTAGGCCTGAAACTAAAACTATGGTGTGCTACACTCCCTTGAATGTTTCAGGACAGTGCAGACTGGCAAGGTTAATCTTCACACATAGGACACTGGCATGAAGCCTACCGATAAGAGAGATGGTAGACGAATAGGGGAAAAAAGGGAAGAGCTGACATATCTTCCAGCACCTTGATTTCCTTTCTATGTTAGCGAGGCAAATGTCTAAGGTTGGATTTGGGTTGCTAACCAATCAGAAAATCCTGCAATGCACTATTACATACAACGTTGTAAGTATTATTCCGCTGCCATATTCTTGCTGTAATCAGCATTATACATATTTAGAAGTAGCTCAGGGTGTGTCCTACAGACAAGAGATCGCCAATAGGAGACTAATACTATATGTAGACATGTTCCCCTAATCCAATCACAACCCTCAATAGGTTTTTGGAACATGCCTTGTAGGATGACGTCATAAATGATGCATCTAGCATTATATAAACTAAGTATAATCAAGAAGAGATTGTGATCCTGCATAAATTAAGTTGATTAATGCTGATTATCCCTGCTTACCTTTATTGAGATAAAAGCAGTATTTTACCATCTTCTTTGAGTCTGTCCGGTTATTCTGCCTGAGACATTTTATTGGTAATTCCATCTAGCACTAAGACGCTTCAAGGTGCTAGAGCGCACTTGGTAGCAGTGCGGATGGTTCAGGTTTATCGACCTAGAACCATGACCTAGACTACAAGATGATTGACGTCTCCCGCCACAAGCATTACGGTCGCGGGGTCTCCAGCGTAGAGCAGCACGCAAAGAATCACGTGATCAACATACGGTCGGCAGGTCCCCCTTTGACGAAATTCCTGTCCAGTCCCCGAAGGTGCCCTGCGGATGAAAGGCGAACTGATCGATTGTGGGAAAGTCAATGCAGAGAGACTCGAGCTGAGTGACGGATGTAAGTAGACCATTTCAGCTAGTAAAAATATAGAGAGGGGAGGGACTGTGATTGTGTTATGTTGTATATATAAGAGACATAAAGATTAACTGGATTTTGCAGATTATAAAAGGAAGAGTGATAAGAATACCTAGAATTCACATGCCTGAGGGGAGCGGAAAGGCCCCAAGCTATAGCTCCATATCGGAGCATTAATGATTCCTAAAGGAAGAGCCAATTAGAAGAGAGTGTGCCAAACTCCCAGAGGGAATAACAAAGAGAGGAGTTACATTTACTAAAACAGTAAAGGAAGACGTATGTAAGGGGAATATATATATATATTGAAAGTGCACATGTGTAAGGGGTATAATATGTTCGTATAAAAGATAGACAGCCTGATTCATGGAATTATTTGCGTGAAAAATGCAGATTTGCGCGCCTTTCTGCCCGAAAATTCCTGTTTGAAGTATGGGGATTTTTAGGCAGAAAGGCGCGCAAATCTGCGTTTTTCACGCAAATAATTCCATGAATCTGTTGTGCTTTCAATCCCTTGGTTCCCTCTTCTCCCCTTAATTCCACACTCTCCTCACCTGAACTGCTGGAGTCGTTGTCTGTATCTCCTTTCTTGGTGGGATATGCTTGTCACGGAAGGAAGCTACAGTGAATGCTTGTGAGACAGCAGACCTGTGACTCCTTTTTCGGGAACAAGCCGGAATAAGGGAAAAAGCCAATGAGGCAGAAAAAAACCTTTGTGGCACAAAAAAGACTCTTCCTCAATCTTTGCGGACCTTGCCCTTGTGTAGGAATCGATGTCGATGCAGATTCAGTTGCACAGAGGAAAACCGTGGAGCAGATGGCACTGGAGGATGTAGTCACCAGGAGAACTCAGCTGGGCAAGAAGGTGTGGTTAAGTCCACGGACCCGGACAGAAACACAGGCAACACAAACAGGTAAGCGAGAGAGAGAGAAGGGAAGGACCGGAGGGCCGGTAGCCGAGCGGGAAGACTACGAGAAAGAGAAATTGGGAAGAGCTGAGAAAAAAGATCGGATGCCGGGCCTAAGGAAGACGTGGGCCCAAGAATAGTAGGAGCAGGTAAGCCGCGGCGGGCCGGTGGGGAGGAGAAAACTTCGCGGAGGAAGCAAAGCCAAATGAAAAAGAACAAGAAGACAGAAAATACCAGACGCGAAGCATCAGTCTAAAAAGGAGCGTTAGACCCAGAGCCGGAAACATCCAAAGTGGGTTGCAACGCAAGGTCCGCCGGGGAGGAGGAGGAATATGTACTCCCAGCGGGCTCTGCACCACAACAACTAGAACGGCGCCATAGACAGCAGCAGAGAGAGAGGACTAAAATTGTCTATCTCTATGCCGCAAACACCAACGCGGAAGAATCCGCCAGTCTTGGCGGCGGCAGATGACAGTATGCCCCCCCCCAGTGCGCAGAACCCCTGGCTTACCAGGATGCAAGCGGTGGAATCTGGCAAGCAACCGGGGGGCGTGTACTTGTGAAGCCGGTTCCCATGAATCCTCGGACTCAGGGTAACCCTTCCAAGACAATAGGTATTCCAAACGGCCTCGGTAGAACCTAGAGTCCCGTATGGTTGAAACCTCATACTCCTCTTTGTCCTTCTTGGACAGAAGAGCCTGACGGGGAACGGTTCTTTGGTATGGGTCAGTAAAGTATGGTTTGAGAAGAGAGGAATGCGACTGAGAGTGGGAGGGAGCCGAAGACGATAAGCAACAGGATTGATTTTGGAGAGGATGGGAAAAGGTCCCAAGAAAGGAGGTGACAGCTTAAAAGGACGTGTCCATCTGGGTAAGAACTTTGTGGACAACCACACCTGTCACCTGCCTTCCACTCAGGACAAACCCTGCAACGCTTGTCTTCTTCAATCTTGGTGTGTCTTCTGCTAGCCTCCAGGCTTCGTAAAGCAGTGGCATGAGCTTCCGTAATGTTCCCTAGAACCTCCTCTGCTGCTGGGGAGTTTGTAAAACTGGGAACCCTCAGTAAAACAGATCTTGGGTGAATCCCATAGGTACAGTAGAACAGGGAGAGACCAGTGGCAGAGTGTTTGGTGTTATTGTAGGAGAACTCTGCGGTGGGGAGCTCAGAGTGGCATTGAGGCGTTCAGTCTGGCCATTGGATTGCAGATGAAACCCCGAGGAGAGAGCTCTTTCGATACCTAATCGGGTACATAAGGCTTTCCAAAACCTGGAAACACATTGACTCCCTCAATCTGAGATAATCTAATCGGGAATTCCATGTAATTTGAAGATGTCTTGTGCAAAATCTTCAGCCATCTCTGTCGCAGTTGGGAGTCCCGGAAGAGGAGAGAAATGTGCCATTTTGGAAAATGTGTCCACCGTGACCATAATACTCGTTCACGATTCGGACCCAGGAAGATCCACTATAAAATCCATGGATATGAGCCCCCGAGGATGAGTAGGTATCTCAGCTTGAGTCAGCAGCCCAAGGGGTTTGCCAGAAGGATACTTAGCCCTGGCGCAGATAGGACAAGATCTCACGTACTCCAATGTCTCTCTTCTTAAATTGGGCCAGAGAAATGATCTCGCGATAAGTTCCATGGTATTATTCCAACCCCTATGGCCCGCAGTGGGTGAATTGTGACACCAACTCATGATCTTTTTACGTAACGGACCTGCTGGGATGTACAACCGATTTTTATAGAATACCCAGGCATCTTTTTCTTGATAGAGAGAATTGGGATGTAAGGACAACCATGGTAGTTCCGGAATGACAGCTACCTTGACCTCTTGAAGGAAAGAGCCGACCAGAACCAAGATCCAATTCTCGTGAAACATCGGTTCGATACTGATCGAGGCCTTCTCTTTGTTCGAGTCCTTGCGAGACAATGCGTCAGCCAACCAATTTAATTATCCAGGAATGTAGGTGATTTGGAAGTTGTATTGAGAAAAAAGGTAGGCCTGTCTGGAATTAGAACATTCCATGTCCTACAGTACCTTCAAGTTCTTATGGTCGGTTCTGATAGTAAACCGATGTCGAGCTCCCATTAGTAAGTGACGCCATTCTTCGCATGCAAGTTTCATTGCAAGTAATTCCTTTTCAAGAACTGAGCAATTGTGTTGGCTGGGAGAGAGGGTCTTGGATAAGTAGGCCACTGGATGTTCCACCCTATTGACTGACTGTAGTAACACTGCCCCGATATCGATGGCTGATGCATCGGTCTCCAAGATAAAAGGTTGCGTCTGATCCGGGTGTCGAAGGATCGGAGAAAAACAGCAAAGGCTTTTGAGATGGGCAAAGATCTTTTCGGTTTCGGTAGACCATTGAAACGGGTAAGCGTTCTTCTTGAGAAGCCGAGTAATGGGAAAAAGCACTTCTGAGAAATAGGTATGAATCTTCTGTTGTAATTAGAAAGCCCTAGAAATCTCTGCACCTCTTGGACTGATGTAGGTGCAGGCCAGTTGAGAATGGCCTGAACTTTGTCTTGAGCCATGGATATTCCGTCTTCCGACAAGACGTATCCTAGATAGTGCACAGAGGGAACAGCAAATTTGCACTTCTCGGCCTTGATGAACAATTGATTCCTTTGAAGACGATCCAAAACCTGAGTGACCTGTAGTACGTGTTCCTTCATGTTTGAGGAAAAAAACAGAATATCGTCAAGGTATATGATGACTGAAACTGAAAGCATATCGGAAAACATCCTGTCCATGAACCGTTGGAATGCGGCTGGCGCGTTCACCAATCCAAATGGCATTACCTTGTATTCGTATAAACCGAATGGGGTGCGAAAAGCGGTCTTCCACTCATCCCCCTCGGCTATGCAGAGCAAATGGTAAGCGTTACTAAGGTTGAGTTTCGTAAACACCTTAGTCCCCTGTGCTGCCTCGATGATGTCAGTTATTAGCGGCATTGGGTACCGATCCCGTATTGTAACCTTGTTAAGGCCCCTGTAATCAATACATGGCCTAAGTTGGTACCTCTTTTCTTGATGAAGAATAAGGAAGCCCCTGCGGGGGACTTGGAGGTCTGAATCAGGCCATTCTACAAGTTGGTATCCAGATAGCTTCTTAGCACCTGCTTCTCAGTCTGTGCGAGAGAGAACATCCTACCAAACAAAACCAGGGCGTTAGATTCCAGATCGATGGCGCTGTCCTCTGGAAAGTTTGACGGTTCTCCCAAGGAGGTAAAAGAGTTCCATTGGAGGGTGTTCCCTAGCAGACACCATCTGTTTGAGTAGGGCATTTTCTGTCTTCACTCCCTGTAGTTCTTGGGACATTGCTTGAAAAGCCTTCCAAAGCTCTTGAACCTGCTCTTCGGCAGACATCTTGTATTTCTTTGGCGTTGCAATCTGTTGTGCTTTCAATCCCTTGGTTCCCTCTTCTCCCCTTAATGCCACACTCTCCTCACCTGAACTGCTGGAGTTGTTGTCTGTAGATTGGAGGTGCCGTCTGATCGGGGTGTCGAAGGATCAGAGCAAAACAGAAAAGGCTTTTGAGATGGGCAAAGATCTTCTCGGTTTCGGTAGACCATTGAAACTGGTAAGCGTTCTTCTTGAGAAGCCGAGTAATGGGAAAAAGCACTTCTGAGAAATAGGTATGAATCTTCTGTTGTAATTAGAAAGCCCTAGAAATCTCTGCACCTCTTGGACTGAAGTAGGTGCAGGCCAGTTGAGAATGGCCTGAACTTTGTCTTGATCCATGGATATTCCGTCTTCCGACAAGACGTATCCTAGATAGTGCACAGAGGGAACAGCAAATTTGCACTTCTCGGCCTTGATGAACAATTGATTCCTTTGAAGACGATCCAAAACCTGAGTGACCTGTAGTACGTGTTCCTTGCTAGGTAGTCTTTCTCCTTTCTTGGTGGGATATGCTTGTCACGGAAGGAAGCCACAGTGAATGCTTGTGAGACAGCAGACCTGTGACTCCTTTTCCGGGAACAAGATGGAATAAGGGAAAAAGCCAATGAGGCAGAAAAAACCCTTTGTGGCACAAAAAAGACTCTTCCTCAATCTTCGCGGACGTTTCCTTGTGTAGGAATCGATGCCGATGTAGATTCAGTTGCACGGAGGAAAACCGTGGAGCAGATGGCACTGGAGGATGTAGTCGCCAGGAGAACTCAGCTGGGCAGAAAGGTGTGGTTAAGTCCGCAGACCCGGACAGAAACACAGGAAACACACCAGGTAAGCAAGAGAGAGAGAAGGGAAGGACCGGAGGGCCGGTAGCCGAACGAGAAGACTACGAGAAAGAGAAATCGGGAAGAGCTGAGAAAAAAGAGAGGACGCCGTGCCTAAGGAAGACGTGGGCCCAAGAATAGTAGGAGCAGGTAAGCCGCCGTGGGACGGCGAGGAGGAGAAAACTTTGCGGAGGAAGCGAAGCCAAAGGAAAAATAACAAGAAGACAGACAATACCAGACGCGAAGCGTCAGTCTAAAAAGGAGCGTTAGACCCGGAGCCGGAAACATCCAAAGTGGGTTGCAACGCATGGTCCACCGGGGAGGAGTAGGAATGTGTAATCCCGGCGGGCTCCGCGCCACAACAACTAGAACGGTGCCTTAGACAGCAACAGAGAGAGAGGACTACAATTCTCTAACTCTATGCCGCAAATGCCAACGCGGAAGAATCCGCCAGTCTCGGTGGCGGCGGATGACAGTATCAGGCTAAACGTGTTTAAAACAAAAAAGAAATAAGAAACAATTGCAAAAATAAATAAGTATGATTATTTTACTTACATTTTTGGGGCAAAATATTTACGTCAATCAACTAACCAGAAATAAACGAAATCTAAAAATATAATTAAAGAAGACCGTTTAAGATACTAATAAACAATGAACGATATAAAAATAATTAACGGAAATTGTACAAGAAGGAACAAAAATAACAGATTCTTTTAAAAATAGTAAACAAAGGTAGGGAAAAGTTTCTGATTTTCAGGAATACAAGCAGCGATTGATGGTGCCTGCTCAAATATATTAAAACGATCTATTTAATAAACTTGGAAGGAAGAGGAAAATATTGGGTAAGTATTGGCAGTCAGAATTGACTTGTCATCGTGGAGGAACACAACACCTCTCACACATTTATGCAGAACATTACCAAGATGTACAGCCAAAAGTAGGCAGTATCATTCCGGATGGATTAAGGGCACGACCAATAAAACATTTATGCCCTGGCCTCCAGGAGGTTTGTTGTCAAATACGGTATGACGTACTCTGCGACATATTTACATTCCACACATAAGGCAAAGAAGCTAGAGAAAAGATTGGCAGTATTAGAGCTTGGGAAAATGTACCAGAATGAGAAAGAAGACCCAGTCTATAGGGAGTGGATGCTTAATCAGCATAAAGGAGAAGATTTAACGCCATCAGCTCCTCTTTCCCTCCTGAGAAACAAGAAATAGATGAGAAAGAGAATGGATTTTAGCTTCTAAAGGAATTAAAAGCAGCAGTGGGGTATGTTAATCCACAATGCAAACCCCCTGCCTATACCAGTGAAGAGACAGAGGAAGAGAGTAAAAGCAGAGAATGCACAACTATACAGACATGGAATGAGTTTAAACATTTTGATGAGAAACTGGATACTCAGAATAAACAAATAGAGATAGAGGAAGAGGCATAGAAACAAAAAGGACTAAAAGATACAGCTATAAGTATGACAATAGTACAGAACAAATGGCTGGGAGGACACATATTGCTTAAACTAGATGATAAAGGTATTGATGACTTCAAGAAAGAGAAGGAAGAAGAGAGACTATACAAACAAGAAAGAGACAAGGAATGTAAGTGAAAAGGAAGAACGAAGAAAGCATGAGACAAAATGAGAAAAAGAGAGTTTAGAAGAAGAGAAACAAGAAGAAATAGAAGCCCAAAGATTGAAAGTAAGTAGGTTGCAAAGAAGGCAAGAGGAAGTAAGATTAAGGGAAATAAAGAGAAGAGAGGAATAAATGAATGGAAGTAGGGAATTTAAAGATGATGAAATTGAATATCTATGCCATAGAAGCATGATACCCATAGAAACACAGGAGCGAACTGAAGAGGAGTGAGGGTCACAACGGTCCCCTGAAGGGTTGCAAGGATTATTAGACATACCAACGTGGAGAGAAGAAGACACAGAGACCATAGGGACAAGAATGGAGAAATGATATAGACAAATCAGTGATAAGGAAGGATATAGAACTCCAGAGGGTGTACAGGGCGTTTCCTTTAAAGAAACTGGAGGAAGCTAAGATGACATCAGAATAGACAATCATAGATCATTATCTTTAAATAGGTTAGATCTTGATGATGTGGAAGATGACAATAGTCAAGTTGAGGCGCAATAATGTCAGATGAAGAAAGGAAACAAAATGAGAGAACATGAAAAGAAAGTGCATATGGATTTTCAAGAGAATCAAGTGTAGACAAAGGGGTAAAGAACATCAGAAACAATGCCATATAATGAATGACCCTATGTGAGCAAACTAAGAGAGTTGCCAGGAAGAAAAGAAGCATGCAATGATAATTCTGGCTGGAGTGTGGGTAGATATGACCAAGGGCCAGACTTTTTTTCACAGTTTCCACTATTAGAGAAAGGAGGGGATCGACCACAATATATACCATGGTCCCAAATGGATACATTTAAAGTGCACACTGCCAAGTTTAATTTATGGTGTGGGAAAATGGATCAAAGAATTAGAGAACAGGATGTCATTAATGATGTTAGCTATAGGCGATATAAAAGGCCTATTATGAGCTATCTTGGTGGAGAGAGCCGGCGACATTTGGAAAAGAACAGGGTATCCAAAAGTATCTGTGCAAAACAGTGCATGATGGACCGCCATTTAAAAATTGTATAGCAGACATATGGCGAGCATAAAGTACAATATCCAGATAAATCGGATGTTGGGGCATTAATGATTAGGAACATAAGGGAGGATGAAGACCCCATTGCTTTTATTCAGTGTATTCTGGAGTGCGGAGATGCACAAACCGTGGGATAAAACAGTAGCGTTATTTTATCACATATTATGTCAAGGACTGCCAGAGCCAGTACAAAGGCAGTTAAAGAAACAGGTGGGAATGGAAGCAAAACCATAGACAGAGATACAATTGGCAATCGTGCATTATTGCAGAATGCTTGAAGAAATAGACAAGAAGAAAGCTGAGGGTAGAAAGCAAGAAGAGGCGAAGTTGGTGGAGAAGAAATTATCAAAGTCCTCCATAGGGGTAGCAGTGTTGACAAGTAATGAAGGAAGCATGGCTTAAGTAGTGCAGTTACCACAGCAAAATAATATAGCCAATGCCCAAGATCAGAATGGGTAGAATTATATGCCAAGAGGCAGAGTGAAAGGACCTCGAGAAGGAGGGTGAAGAGGATTTCAAAAACCTCAAGGAAAGAGATGATCTAATGGCAGACCACCACTAATATGTTGGAATTGTGGAAAAATAGGGCTCATTACTAGAACATGTAGAAGCAGAGGAGGCATGCAACAATATAACTGGCAATCTCCAGAAATGGTGGATGGGATATGTTCCACAATAAATACAGTTACACAAGAATGTTATGCCCAAGATCACATGCAGAATCAGACATATGTGCCACAACCACAGCAGTTTCAGCAAGTGCCAGTGCAGAAACAACAGTCACAACCCCAGCAATTCCAACAAGCACCAATGAAGACAGATTCATTACAGGGGCAGCAACAGCAAACACCTATGCAAATGCAACAGGCACCCACTCAACAAATACAGTACATTCCAATGCAACAGACAGGTGCATCACAGTGGCAAATGGACTCGAGAGCTACACAAGCAGCAAAACCCAAATTGGGGAGTGTGACTGTGGTAGGAGGGAATCCTTTCACAGGAACAAGGATTCATTTATACCCACAATATGAAAGTCTACAGGATGACCTTATGTGGTCAGTACTATCTATAACACCAGACCCCCAAGAGGAACCAAGGGTCATGGTGACGATACGAGGCAAGACATTCTCATTTCTTGTAGACACTGGAGTGACTCATTCCTGTGTCCATGAGGGAAAATATCCAATGTCTGGCATTGCCATAAACTTTCAGGGATTGTCTAGGGTGACGAATTGAGTTCAATTTACAGACGAATTACCCATGTCTATAGGAGAATCCAACATGTCTGTGTCGTTGCTATACTCTAAACAGACATCAGTAAATATACTAGGACGTGATTTAATGACAAGGCTTAGCATGACGATATCTTTTACTGATGAAGGCATAGTGTGTTCAACCCCAGGGATACATTATATACATGTGAAGGAATTTATTTTAGCCTTTACAGGAAAGAAGGACTTATGCTGAATCCCTCTAGATGAGAAGTATTTTTATATGGAGTGACTGTTTTGTTATCATGGTTACCTAGATGTGGCAGATAAATTATTAAGGATACCTGAAACAATTTTGTTCAGGCCAGAAATTCCTACTGATGATGAGGAAGGGCAAGTTATTCCTTTGGAATTGGAAGCAGCAGTAGTAAGAGAAGGGTGATGCTTCATGAGACAGACGATGAGTGAAGGGGATGGAGAACAGTGATAGCCCTTAATGAAGGATACGGACTGACAGAATTTACAAATGAATTGTTTAAGGATGACAATTCAGATGATGAGTTAGTTTTCTTTATAACTGTGTGGCAGAGCAGGTGAGAGCAGCTTTGGTCTTCCCGGGGCCTCTGTTTGCTTTTTAAATTGTAACTCCTTCAGCGCTTCAGCGACGTGGTTTCTGCCTTCCCTCCCACCCTCCTGTGCCACCTATTCCTGGTTCCCAATCCCTCCCTCCACCCAGCCTGCCCACCTCCCCTGATTGGTAGTGCCTTTTGTGTCCTCTAGGCCTACCGGCCCACAGTTCGTCTTGCACACAACCCCGACAACCCTGCCACATAGCAGACTCTCAGACTTAGGTGTGTTTCTCCAATATTTATAATTGTATTGTGAAAGTATTTAAAATTGCATTATGAAAGTATTTAAAATTGCATTGTGAAACCTAGGCCTTTTCCCCCTTTACAGGACTCTCAGACTTAGGCATGTTGTTTCTCCAGTCTTTAAAAATTGCATTGTGAAAGTGGTGCCATTCCGCGGTTCTGACTTCTTAGCATAGCATTCATCTAGCAAACTTCTACCACTGTCTGAGCTCCTGTCATCTTGCCCAATTGTCTACTATTGTCTCGTCGCTCTCTGTCTAATCTACTTGCACCCCTCCCTGCGTGCCTCCCTAGTGTTCTTCCCACCCCTACCACCCTCTTCCCCCCTCTCTTCTCTCCTCTCCCCACCTCCTCTATGGTGCTATCTGTCTCTCCTATCTTTTCCAACTGCTTCTCTATCAACTATCCTGCTCTACTTACTAAATCTGGTAGGAAGAAGCTTAAAAAGGACATCCTGGTCTACAACCCAGGCCTCCCTATCGCTGACACCTATACCAGTGCCTTCTCTAGGCAAAACCTCATCCTCTTTGTTGTTCCCTCGCCAGACCTATGGACTCTCCATATGGTCTGTGTGCTTTCTCCTCTCTCTTCTTCTCCCATTAATGGTGGCACCCGGTGGGAGGCCCTCCTGGCCTCCTTTGACTCCTCTAAGGCCATCACAAATGTTTACCTAAATGGTTCCATCTTGGTCAAAGGCCCTTGGGCCAATCTTCTTCTCTTTGATAGACGCTTCCTGCGCCTCATCAACTTCCTTCCTTCTCCTGCTGTCCCCTCTCTTCCCTCCACGGCTCCCTTGCCTCCCCCTGCTGTCTCCTCCTTTGCTACCTTGCCCTCTCCTACTCCATCTTCTATCCCCCCTCGGGCTCCTTCAACAGCTCTGCAGGGTGTACCTCTGATTTGTACCCTTCCCCGGAAGTCTTTCAATTATGGCAACCTTCTCCATATTGCCACTCTTAACTCTAGCTCAGCTGTCAAACACTCCCCTGACATGTGCCGCCTCCTGGAAGAGCTTGACCTTGATGTCCTAGGTCTCATCGAGACATGGTTCATGGCCAGCTCTGTCACAAGCTTTGACACTCTCCTCACTGATGGCTACAAGATCCTCTCCACACTCAGGACCTCCCATTCCAGAGGGGGTGTATCCTTGATCTTCCCTGAGTGGATTTCTGCCTCTGTCATTCCTACGCAGGCCAAGTCCTCTTTCAAAGGCCTTGTCTGCAGGCTCTCTCTCTCCTAGCCATTCCCTTACTGTGGCCACCATCTATAGGCCACCTGGTCAGATCTCCTCCCTCCTCTCTGAGTGGGTGGACCTCTCCTATTCCCTCCTGGTCTCGACCACTCAACTCCTCCTTTTTGGAGACTTTAACATCCACCTGGATGCTTCCTGTCCTTCCGCTGGACTCTTTCACGATCTCTGCGACTCTCTCTCATTCACTATTCTCCCCTCTGACCCGACTCACTCTGCAGGGCACATGCTTGATCCTCTGATCTCTTCAGACCTTCCCCTTTCTATCCCTCTCACTACTCCTCTCTCCTGGAGTGATCACTTTCTCCTTTCCTCCCAGTTCACCCTCTCTACCCCTCAGGCCAAGCCACCTCCAGCACTGTCACCCACCATCTCTGTTATCCGACCCATGAAGCGTGTGTCAGTTGAGGCTTTCGCCGCCATATTCTCACTCCCCTCCCCCTTTGGCTGACTCACACCCTGACACAGCCCTTTCCATGCTCCACTCTGCTATATCTGCTAATCTTGATGTGCTTGCCCCTGTCATGAGGATCCGCTTGAAGCCCAAAGCCAATGCAACTCCTGGTATGACTCATACCTTGTCACCCTCACATGCAAGTGCAGGGTGGCTGAGAGGAAATGGCGTGCTTCCGGTACATTCTCTGACAAACTGGCCTGCTGCCTGCTCCAAAGGAAATACCGGCTCTCTGTCAGCACCAAGAAGAGAGCCCACGTCTCTGTGACATCTAACAACTCGGGTGAACTCTATAAAATCTGCAATGAAATGGCCAATCCTGCTGCAGTCTCTACCTCTCCTGTCCCCTCCCAAACCCTCTGCACGGCTCTGGCTTCTCAATTCATCTATAAAACTTAGGACATCCTGTCCTCTCTATCTTCCTCTCCCCCTCCTCCCTCTACTACCTGCTCTTCCTCTGGCCTTTCTTTCAGCCACCTCTACTCCCTCCTTCTCTGCCTTTCCCCTGTTCTCCCCAGACAAGTTTTCTGGACAAGTCTGATCTATGAAAGTCTCATCAAAACAGGATCACCCGTGTGCCTCTAAAACCATCAAGGACCACACTGACAGCCTGGCTCCTGCTCTGGCTGACTTCTGCAACCGCTCCTTCGCCACTGTAGTCTTCCCTTCCTCCCTGAAGCACTCCCTTGTGCACCCTCTTCTTAAGAAACCCTCTGCTGACCCTTCCCACCCAGCTAACTATCGTCCAATCTCCATCACCCCTTTTCCTAGCCAAACTCCTGGAAAGGCTGGCCATCTCCCAGCCTAATCTTCACTCGGAATCTGTTGGTTATCTCCATGACCATCAGTCTGGCTTCAGAGCTGCCAGAAGCACGGAAGCTGCTCACCTGAACATCTGTGAAGACCTGCTCCAACCTTGATTCCAACACCCCCTGTGTCCTCATCTTACTTGATCTCTCTTCTGCCTTTGACACGGTCGACCATGCCATCCTGCTCAACCGTCTCCGTGATAACCTGGGTATCACTGATCAGGCCTTGGCTTGGCTGACTGCCTTCCTCTCCGATCGACCCACCCAGGTCCAACTTGGGTCCTTCCTCTCCTCTATCTCTATCTACACCTGTGGTGTTCCCCAGGGGTCTAACCTCTCTCCCTAGCTGTTCAACCAATACCTGGCACTTCTTGCCCACCGCATTGCTGCTCTCTGCCACAACTTTCAGTGCTATGCAGATGACACTGAACTCATTTTCAGGCTCCCTTCTGCCACCTCTTCTCCTTCTCTCATCTCTGATTGTCTGTCCGCCATCCAGGAGTGGTGTGCCACAAATGATCTCTGCCTTAATGCCATAAGACCGGGATTCTCCTCATAGGCACACCTGCTCCCTCCTTTCCTGTCACTCTCTGGCCGGCCTCTCTTGGCCCTCTTCCTGCTCCCACCTGTGAGCTTAAAAACCTCGGGGTCATCTTCGACTCCACCCTTTCCTTCTCTCCTCATATCTCTGACCTCTCTAAGAAGGCCTCAGAGGTATTCTTACTTTCCTCTCCTTCACCCAGGAGCTCACTGTCTCCAGAGCTCTGGTTCTCTCTAAGCTGGACTACAGCAAAAGCCTCTTTCTAAATCTGCCTGCCTGTTCTCTCTGCCCTCTGTAACTCATCCAAAACAGGACTGCAAGACTTGTCCTTGGCCTCAAGCCCAGGGATCGTATCTCTCCAGGCAAGGATTAAGTTCAAAACCCTCTGCATTGTACACAAAGCCTTCTGGGGCCTGGGGCCTTAATAGCTTCAACTCTCTCTTCCTAAACATCTTCCTTCTCAAGCTCTTTGCTCATCCACCTCCAACTCCCTCAGGGTTAGTCGCTTCTCCAAGTAGCGAGTTGGTGGTAGATCTCATTCTTCTGCTGGGGCCTCCCTCTGTAACAGCCTCCCTGCCTCACGAAAGCACCTCAAGACCTTCCGCTTTGCTTCTTCTTTCTCTCCTCCTCTCCCCTGCTGATCTTCTGGCTGAATCTGAAACTGCACTGGTTACGTGGTTACTCTCTGATCTCAGGCCCAGTTCCCTCCTCACCAGTTGCACACCTGCACTGCCCCCCTGGCAACCCTTGCACTCGTGGATTGTTTCTGTATCCCTACAGCCCCTACTAGCACTTGACAGCTGATGTCTGCACTTACCCTTGCACTTGCCACCGGCTGGCCGCACTTTTATCTATTATTTATTGTCTTTATTTTACTGTTATCCTATGTACTGAACTGCCCCCTCTCCTTTCCCCCTGCACTTTTCCCCTTCCTCCCTCCCCTGCACTTGCGCAATCTCAATGTCACCTGGCCTAGTAGGATCGCTATCTCTGTCTTCCCTCTGTTTCCCCTTCCTTGCCTTGTCGTGCCTTGAAACACTTGTGTATTGGCGCGTTATAAATGCCATATCATATTCTCAGGTCTTGGGACATAAGGAGTGGTAAGAGGTGTGGACATGTGTCTCGAATGTAACGTGTATACGCTTTATTTGTAGTAATGTATCAGGGAAACGGAAATGGGGCATAAAATATGTCTTACAAAAATAAATGTTATCATCCTCGAGTCAAGTGTGACTTCTGCAATAAAGTCACTTTGTGGGGACCTGTTGAGGAGGACAGGGGAGGTTCTGGCGGTAGGGGAGCTGCTGACTATGCAATGTGACCACAGGCAATACGGCATGGGGGATCACCAGAGCCTATTCACCCTCCCCAACCTCAGGCAGCATCCAAGTATCACCTATACACATAATACATGCATGTCTTTTCCCAGTGGGCAATCAGTGTATGCTTTAGTTGAGTGACCAAGCACTTACTTCCTCGCCACCAGACCTTAAGCTGCTGGAATGGGCCAAGATCAGAGTGAGTCAGCTAGATGGCCCGTGGACAACACACCCTATTGCACACGGAGACAAGGACATGGGAAGCTCACAGGCCACTCTGTGATATCATAAAGACATAGTGAGGCTCACCAGATACCTGCGAGAAGGAGGCGCGGGTGCCAACTACCCCCTTTGAGAAGGCGGTGCAGTTGCCCACGACACCCCCATTGGATACATGGTCAGTGAGAGAGCAGTCACAGCCTTAAAGAACGATAGCATAAAGAGTCGTGCACCACTGGGAGAGTTTCCACCTGACTCCAAGATGGCAGACCATGGTTTTAAACTATCAGTAAGCGTTCAGTGGAGAGCACTTGCATAATTAAGGGAGGCAAGGGGAGGAACAGTATTCACACATGTGAATCTGGATTAGGGAAGAAGACACACTGGGTAGGGGCATGGGGAGGAGATTCAACACCAGTCATGCAGCACTGTCGCAACAGAAGTATTTCCAAGTATGTCCCCAGCGTCACTAGACACTCAAAGGGCTGAACAGGAATATGAAAGGTGGCCAGAGGAAATAGACCTTGGAGTCCGGATGTCGGTCCAGAGAGAAGGTGTTCAGAGCAGGAATGGGGGTAAGTAGGAGAGAAGTCAACGCTTCCTGAGGGCTACACCTCACTTTCTGACGCAAGTCAGAGGGAAAGCAGATACAGTTGGGAGGAGACTGCTGGGGACTCTGTCACAGAAGCTGACATGGCTCAGTACAATATGAGCACAAGTATAGAAGCTATTAAAGGCTTTTCTGGCTCGAGCCAGAGAACCCAAAGGAGAAGCTCGAGTCGAGGAGCACATTCTTTTCAGTGATAATAGGTTCACTCAGACAAGCAACCTGGTAAGTGTGGAGAAACTCTTGCTGGTAAGGTATCCCCAAAGGCAATGGAGGGTAGTACTTTGCTGGTAGGATTGTGCTGGAGTTACCTTTAGGACCCTGTAAGGGCAAACCGTGGTCAGAAGTGTCAATAGCTGGACCACAACTCACCCCAGAAGGAATCGAAGAAGCAAACTGGGTGCTCTATCTATACCAGGAACTATGAATAGTGCATTTCCTGACTTAGAGCTGAGGGTCCTGTTTATGAATAAGACATTTGGACTTGAACATATGCTCCTTGTTATACTTCCATCCTGTCACTATCCTCCCAAGTGTTCATCCCACCTGAATCCATTGCAGCAGCTAATCCCAGGGGACAGGCTGTGAAGTTATACAGCATAGAGAAATAGTTGACTATCCTGGGGGGTTATACAAGGAAGGCAGGTTAGCCTTTTCAACCATCTCGTTAAGACTGTGAGTACAGCAACTTGGATAGGACACACGTTTGTGCTGCTTAACCCTGACTCTGCTGTACAAATAAAGATGTTGGCCTTGATCATGAGTCTCATATTTTTTCTGTTACTCCCACAGGTTCACGCGTGGCATATCTGTGCTGAAAAGGTATACCTTTTCACTGAAACAGATAGGTCTCCTTTTACTGTGATCACTGAACTCTCACCCAATTCTGAAATGCACGACTGCCACCCCACAATGGGAAGAAACATTAGTAATCTATTAATAAAACTGTTGTCAGAAGCTGCACACTTATCCTTTTTCTTCTGCTGCTCCCATGCACCTGGAGGTGTTTGCTTGGGGGTCTTGAGAGGTACTGGCCAGAGATTTTAGCTTTAGCAGCTCGTAATTCTAAGTATCTATGATAGAGGTTGATGTTTATATATCAGGAAGTCACCTGCTAACATATTTCACCAAAGAGTCATTGATATCATGCTATAGATGATTTTTTGTTTGTTTTAGTTTATGGTTGCAATAAGCTAACTTAAACTTAACTCAGAGCAATCACTTACTGAGCATGAAGTACCTGCGTGGGGGTGAATTCATTCACAATTTTGCTTGGGTTTTTATAGTATTTTTAATTTTTAATAATTGTGTAATTCGTTTGTTTAATTAAATAAATAATATATATATATATATATATATATATATATATATATATATATATATATATATATATATATATATATATATATATGCGGCAGGAGTGGCGGCTTGGTCCCGAAAGCGTGCTGTTGTAAATTTGGTGTAAATCCTCCAGCAGTTTTCTTTAAAATGGGCTAAAAGCCGTTAAAAAAAATGTGTGATATCTGGGTTCGGTCCGCGGGACCCACTTCTGTGTTTGGTCCGTGGAGGGCATCCGATTGGCCTAGAGGGGAAGTGATCCTCCGGAAATTGGACGTGCCCACTGATTGGATGGTGAAAAGCGTTAAGTGTGTCAGATTTTTTGGAACACCTACCAAGTTGGATGTGAGGACAGCATCTAGTGTCCGCAGACATCGAAGTAAAAACATATAAAAAACACAACATTGCACTTGTCAAACTTATCAAACAATCTCTGGGGAGGTGAGGGGTGATGAGGATGGGATTGGATATGGCCCTAAAATGCCAAAGAAACATGTGTTTTTCATCCCCGAAGTCCGTGAACAGTCCGGATGCTCGGTTACAGTCCTGTGATGTTCACAAACACTTCAGATGTTCAAGGACATCTATGCCTATTTCTGCATTACAAGGTTGCTGAAAAGCAGTTTTTGGATGCCTTATGACTTTGGAGCCACTCAATGAAACTGCACATTTTGGTATTATATTCTAGACCTGATTCTGAATGGTTTTGCAAAGTTTGGTGGGTTTCTATCAAGAGGGGGCAGAATTAGAGGGGGGTCCCAAAGGCTTATAAATGTGGTGCCATTTGACGAATCTACACAAAAGATTGCAAACACATTTTAGGTCTAGATATTCATGTTTTTGTAAAGTCTGGTGAGATTTTGTCAAGAGGTGGCTAAATTAGAGGGGGGTTTCAACATTTTTAAACGGCTTATAACTTTGTTGCCGTTTGACGAATGTGGACAAAATTGTCCAGGAAGATTGTAGACTCAACTTTGAATGTTTGTGTAAAGTCTGAATTGGTTTTGTCAAGTGGGGGCTAAGTTATATGACAATTGTATGTACATATATTTTGAAACCTTTGAAAAAATAAAACATGCGGTATTCAAGCAAACTGTTGTACTTAAGTTACAGTTACATGAATATAAATATATAAGTGGACAGGACATAAAACTGGCTACCATCACCAAGGCTGGGAAGGTCCAACTGCCTGAGCGTGGAACCACTTGAGTAAACACTCCAACATTCACAAGGCAACACTCCACATGACATCACCAACTCTCACACACACACAGAGACAGGAACATCACAACACATCTCCATCCTTTACTGATAAACAGTACCAACACACACAGGCACATTATAACACATCTCCTTCCTATGCTGATTCAGACCGCACTCACACATAACACATATGTCAAATGGAACACAGCATATCACCCTTCTTCACGCACGTCAACACTCACAGTCAAGGGGCTGCCTCCAATTACACTGGGAAGGACTTTATTTCCAAATACTCTGGTGAAAACACCCGCTACCTCCACACACTCTGGCGGAGGTGCTACCTCCAATCTCACTGGCGGGCGAAGGCGCTACCCCCAAATACACTGGCGGATGCGCTACCTCCAAATACCCTGGCAGAAACACTACCTCCAATTACACTGGCGCAGGTGCTACCTCCAATTACATTGGGGAGGCGCTACCTCCTATTACACTTGGGAGTCGCAAACTCCAAATACTCAGGTGGAGGCATTACCTTCAAGCACTCTGGTGGAGACGTTACCTCCAATTACACTGGCGGAGGCGCTACCTCCAATTGCTCTGGCAGAGGCACTACCTCCAATTTGTTTGTTTGTTTATTTGGTATAGCGCGAAACCAAACCCAAAGGGTAGCTGTTATACAGTTAACATTAATAACAAAGGTGCATCTATAAGCAAATGCGGAAATACAGTTAAGGCTAGTTGACCAGAAACCAATTAATCTAGTTACAATCATCAAAGGGTCTCTAGAGCAGGTGGCAATGGGAGAGGTCGAGCTAAGTGTCGTTGGAACGTAACCAGGTGAGGACTTTCCGCCTGAAGCTAGGGTAGGGTTGGTCCATTCTGAGGTCCAGAGGGAGTCTGTTCCAAGTTTGCGCAGCTATGACTGGAAAACTGGAGCCGCCAACTGTGCTCTTTTTGTATCTGGGCACCACTAAAGTATAGGCATTAGTTGATCTAGTGGGACGGTTTGAGATTCTCTTGTTGACTCTGTTTACCAGGTAGGGGGGAGCTATGTTGTTAAGACATTTAGAGGTAAGGGAGAGGGTTTTGAGGGCAATTCTGTCTTTGATTTTTAGCCAGTGGATATTTTTCCTAGAGGTGGAAATATGAGCTCTGTTAGGAATATTTAAAGCTACTCTAATAGCGTTATTTTGGAGAGTTTGGAGTTTATCAAGGATATTGTAACGCTCACCTGATTCCCGTAGAGGCGCCGGTCTTGACTGGGCGTATACCGTATCTTCAAAGGTGATGTGTAACACACGGCTGGCTCTTTGGGCTGGACCTCTGTGCACTGTATGTCTGACTTGAAGGGTAAGATGTCTGCAGATAGAAAATATGGGATTAAGGAACTGGGTTATTGAATGTCCCTCTCTTCTTCCCTTTCTCTTCTCCTGTAGAACCCCAAAGGTTAATGCTCTCACCTTAGGTAAGTGAACGCCGTGCTCTCCATCTGCCTCGGGGCAGGGTGCTGTAACCAGTTTCTTCACTGGATAAGGGGAGCAGGCCTCTTGACTTCAGAGGACTGCTGTCCGTCGTTTACTGCACGAACGGTAAGTTTCGAGTAATTCTAATGTCTTTAAAGTCTTTAGTAATGATGTTTCTTGTTTTGCAGGGTTCCGGCGATGGCGGATGACGGGCTGAAGTGAGTTGAAGATGGAGCCCGTGTGATGAATAGAAGCGCCTGGAAGCACGTAAGTAAGCGCTTGTTGCCTGCTTCACGATGCGCTCTAACTGTCTTTTTATTTTGCAGGTACAAGTTCGGAGCGGCTGCAGGGTGCCGGAATACCCACTGGGTTAGATGTGGAAAGGAGTAATGGCACGTGAGTATTAAAGTTCCCCAATGTCTTTAAACGCACCTTGTTTTGTCTTTCAGATGCGGGATGCAGCGCCGAAGGCCTCCGGAGCGTGCGAAGAGTTGGTAAGCTTTTGTCTTTCAGATGCCGGAATGCAGTGTGAAGACCTCCGGAGCGCACGAAGAGTAGGTAAGCCTTTGTCTTTCAGATGCCGGAATGCAGTGCGAGGCGTTGGTGACAGCCGATGGACCAGGTAAGTGAAGAGCTGTCACTGAAGACCGTAATGCTAACCTGTTCTTTCTTGTCTTTATAGGTGTTGCTGAAGACTGGATTCAGGATGGTAAGCCTTTTTCCTTAGGCCCAGGATCAGATGCAGAAGACACGATGAGCGTTCTGCTGCAGAGGATGCAGAATAACGCAAAGCAAGATTCATCCATCGGGTGTGGTTTAAATAGCCTCCTGTAGTGCTTAGGTGTCTCCTTCCACAGCCACGCCAAAGAAAAGAGTTCCTGCTTTCCAGAAGAGTTCCAGTGTTCTGAACCTAGGGAGTGGCTCCTGCCCCACCCAACAGGAAAAGTAGTCCCAAACAGAAGAGGATCAGGGGTTCAACTGGCAGGTAAGTAAGCAGCATGGTCTGCTGCAGGTAAGTCCACCCAAGCATTATGAGCCCGGCGCTTCCAGCGCTGGGACTGGGCATCTTTATGAGCCTGGTGCCACTGGCGCCAGGACTGGGTCCAAAAGGTCCCAATTGGGACTGGCTGGCACTCGGAACCGGGGTTATGGGTCTGCTTCCAAGGGAGTTGGGAAAACCCTGACCTTTTGGAAACAGAGATCATGACAGTACCCCCCCTCAAGGCCCCTCCCAAACCGGGCTTCTCCGGGGGTTTTGGCTTGTCAGGAAATGTTCGGTGAAATCTTTTGATTAGGCGAGGAGCGTGGACATATTCAGCAGATTCCCAGGATCTCTCTTGGGGGCCGTAGCCTTTCCAGTCAATTAGGTAAAATAGTTTAGATTTGGAGATCTTGGAGTCCAGAATGCTTTTGACTTCAAACTCGAGTTCTCCATCAACTAGGATAGGTTTTGGAGATTTAGTTAGTCGGGTTTGAGGTTGCACGGGTTTTAATAGAGAGACGTGGAAGACAGGATGTATCTTCATGTGCGGGGGCAAGTCCAACTTGACCGCTACTGGGTTTACTATGGTAGTGATGGAATAGGGACCAAGGTATCTTGGGTTGAATGTGCGTGGTCCTTTTAGAGGTAGATATTTGGTGGATAACCAGACTTGATCCCCTACTTGATATTGAGGGGCTTCCTTCCGATGTTGATCTGCTCCTTTCTTGTATTGTTCTTTAGCCCTTTGAAGGTGAGAAACAGCTTCCTTAAAGTCTTGGGTGATTGTAGAATGCAGGTAGTCTACTGCTGGTGTTTCAAGATCTTGGAGGGGATCCAACTCCTAGGTTCGAGGGTGACTGCCGTACAAAAGAAAAAACGGGGTTTTCCCAGTTCCCGAATGGACAGAGTTATTGTAGGCATATTCGGCTATCCAAAGGATGTCTTTCCAAGTTTTTTCAGTTTGTTGCAGCATGCAGCGTAAATACTGTTCCAGAGTTTGATTGGTCCTCTCGGTTTGTCCGTCGGTCTGAGGGTGGTGACTGGTCGATAGTCTCACATCAATTTGAGCCGACCGACAGCAACTTCGCCAAAAATGAGAAATAAATTGACTACCTCGATCCGAAATTAGAACCGAAGGAAAACCGTGCAGTCGGACGATGTTTTCGAGAAATTCTCGGGCCAGAGTTGCTGCTGTTGGCAAGCCTTTGAGCGGAATGAAATGCGCCATCTTGGAGAATAAGTCCACGATTACTAGAATCGTATTGTATCCGGAGCATGGAGGTAGATCGGTGATGAAGTCCATAGAAAGCGTATGCCAAGGGCGAGGTGGGATGTCAATAGGGCGTAAGAGGCCTGCTGGTCTTTCCTTTTGACTCTTGTTTTGGGCGCATACTCCACAGGACATTATAAAGTCTCTGATATCTTTTTTCCAAGACGGCCACCAGAAGTAGCGCTTGATCTTTTCTGAGGTCTTGGCCATACCGGGATGTCCTTCCATTAAAGAATCGTGATAACAAGAGATTACTTTTTTCTGTAAATCTGTGCTGGGTAGGTATAATCGTTCTTGGAAATGCAATAAGTTGTCCTTTACTGCAAAGTCCTTTCCCTGCAGATGCCAATTCTGTATGTCTGCTGGAGTTACAAGTTGCCTGGCTTTATCCTTAACTTCCTCTATGGATTCTGTGGCGATTACACCCAGAATTCTTTGTTCGGGAATGATTGGTACAGGTTTAGGGTTGATCAAGTGTTCTTCCACTCCCATCCGAGAAAGGGCATCAGCTTTACCGTTCTTTGTACCAGGTCGATAGGTAATTATGAAGTCAAACTCGGCAAAGAATAATGCCCAACGGAGTTGTCTAGAGGATTGGGCTTTTGCGGTTTTCAAATATTGCAGGTTTCGGTGATCCGTAATCACAGTAACGGTGTGTCGGGCCCCCAGCAGATAATGCCGCCAAGCCTTAAAGGCAGACTTGATAGCCAGAAGTTCCTTGTCAGTAATCGTGTAATTGATTTCAGGAGGCGAGAATTTGCGGGACCAAAATGCCACGGGATGCAACTGATTGGTTACCGGGTCCTTTTGTGATAGAACTGCCCCCATGGCAAGGCTTGAAGCATCAGTTTCCACGATGTAGGGGAGTTCGGGGCGAGGGTGTTTTAAGATTGGTGCAGAGATAAATTTAGTCTTCAAATCCTGGAAACCTAGTTCCGCCTCAGTAGACCATTCAAAACGTTTGTTTTTCTTTAACAAGGCAGTGATGGGCTGGACTATTCGAGAGAATTCGGGGATAAACCTGCGGTAAAAGTTAGCGAAGCCTAACATGCTTTGCACACCTTTTACGGAGGATGGTGATGGCCATTTGAGAACTGCATCGACCTTCTTTGAATCCATACGCACTCCGCCAGGTGATAATATGAATCCCAAGAATTCAACTTCAGTCACGTTGAAAACACATTTTTCCAACTTAGCGAAAAGTTTGTGTTGACGCAATCTTTCGAGGACCATTTTCACGTGTTTCCGATGTTCAGATTCCGATGAAGAATAAACGAGGATGTCGTCAATGTAAACAACAACACACACATCTATGAGCTCTCTGAGGACATCGTTCATAAAATATTGAAAGGCGGCCTGGGCATTGCAAAGTCCGAAGGGCATGACCTGATATTCAAATAGCCCATACTTGGTGCGGAAGGCCGTCTTCCATTCATCGCCCTCTTTTACTCGTACCAAGTGGTAAGCTCCTCTAAGATCCAGCTTTGTATATATGCATGCTTTTCTGACTTGGTCCAGGAGTTCAGGGATCAAAGGTAACGGATATCTATTCTTAACGGTGATCTGGTTCAGGGAGCGATAATCTATACAAGTTCTAAGGTCTCCTTCCTTTTTTGGAACGAAGAACAAAGCTGAAGAAGCAGGGGACTTGGAAGGACGAATATACCCATTTGCCAGGTATTGATCCAGGTATTGTCGAAGGTGAAGGTTCTCAGGCTTGGTGAGGGCATAAATTCTACTACAAGGAGGAGTAGATCCAGGTATCAGGTCTATCTGGCAGTCATAAGACCTATGAGGAGGTAGAGAGTTAGCCTGATCCTTCCGGAAAACATCTTGGTATTCTAGGTATTCGGGAGGTAACTGGGGAGTCTCTGAAGAAATTGCTGCCAGTGCAACACCAGGTGGAGGGTGACATGTAGAGACACATTCTGGAAACTGGACCGTTCTTGCTCGCCAATCGATCAGAGGATTGTGTTTCTCTAACCAAGGTATTCCTAGAATAATCTGAAACTGAGGGGCCTTGATCACATCGAACACGATCTTCTCATGGTGTCCATCTTGACTTACTAGCGTCACCTCTTGAGTGGTATGCGTTACTGGCCCGGAGGCTATCTCCGTACCATCCACCGTAGTAATGACGTCCTTTACAGCCTTGGGACAAAGAGTTAGATTCATCCTCAAAACCATTTCATGATCCACATAATTGCCGATGGCACCGCTGTCGATGTAAGCTTCAATTGCATGTAATCGATCCGGATTATCAGGACTAATGAGGACCATAGGTATCACAAAATGCGAGGTCACGGACCTGGTTTTCATGCTCGGCAAGAGGACCTCTATTCTTGTCGGGCGAGGTCGTTTCCCTGCTCAGAGTTTGTAACTTTGGTAACTGCAGCTCCTACTGCCTTCTTGGCAGGTTTCACCGGACAGTCTCGAAGAAAGTGCCCTGAGTTTCCGCAATAGAGGCATAATTGCAACTGTTTTCTCCTTTCCCGCTCCTTTTGTGTTAGAGGACCTTTCAGACCCCCTATTTGCATGGGTTCCCGGAGTCTACTCCTTTGGAAGGAGTTGGCGGTTTGGAAAATACTCGAGCATCAAACTTGGAACGATCGGCCTTCCTGTTCTGCAGTCTGTGATCTATTTGAACGACTAAGTCTATATAGTCCGAACAATCTTGTGGGGGATTCACTACTTGGGCTAACACATCTTTGAGCTCTCCACGTAGACCTCTATAAAACAGCGTAATCCTTTTGTCCTCAGGCCATTGAGTTTCCACTATCAGTCTGTTGAAAGACGCAATACAAGCCAAAAGGTCTTGATTACCTTGTCGCAACGAAAGAAGCTCATTGTCCAAGTCCTGCCCCTGTGAATGTCTTGCGAACAGTTTTTCCATACTGAGCTGAAAAGCTTGAAAATCATGGAGGACCGGATCATCTTGATTTACTAGAGGGATCGACCAGTCTGCCGCATTGCCACTAAGGTACGAAAGCACGAAAGCTACTTTAGCTTGATCAGTTGGAAAGGCTGCTGGCCGGCATAAGAAATGCAACCGGCACTGATTGATAAATACTGCAAACCTCTTTGGGTCACCAGAAAATCGTTCGGGCGGAACCAGAGGTACATTCCCAGGTAGGTTGATCTGCACTGGATTCATAGAGGATGTAGAAGGAAGATTTCCCCCAGATGCGGGTAACAGGGTCTGTCCGGCTTGTGACTGTAGCAATTGTCTAGCGAGATCATCTGTTCGCTCCTTGGAAATAATCAGTTCCCTTCTTAGAGCGTTCGTTTCCTGACGGGCTGCATGCACTTCTGCCCTTAGTTCCCCAAGTAACTGGGCTAGCTGGTCTGTATCCGAGGTTTCCATAGCGCCTGGACGGGAGTTTTGTGGTAGGCTTTGCGTTCTGTAACGCTCACCTGATTCCCGTAGAGGCGCCGGTCTTGACTGGGCGTATACTGTATCTTCAAAGGTGATGTGTAACACACGGCTGGCTCTTTGGGCTGGACCTCTGTGCACTGTATGTCTGACTTGAAGGGTAAGATGTGTGCAGATAGAAAATATGGGATTAAGGAACTGGGTTATTGAATGTCTCTCTCTTCTTCCCTTTCTCTTCTCCTGTAGAACCCCAAAGGTTAACGCTCTCACCTTAGGTAAGTGAACGCCGTGCTCTCCATCTGCCTCGGGGCAGGGTGCTGTAACCAGTTTCTTCACTGGATAAGGGGAGCAGGCCTCTTGACTTCAGAGGACTGCTGTCCGTCGTTTACTGCATGAACGGTAAGTTTCGAGTAATTCTAATGTCTTTAAAGTCTTTAGTAATGATGTTTCTTGTTTTGCAGGGTTCCGGCGATGGCGGATGACGGGCTGAAGTGAGTTGAAGATGGAGCCCGTGTGATGAATAGAAGCGCCTGGAAGCACGTAAGTAAGCGCTTGTTGCCTGCTTCACGATGCGCTCTAACTGTCTTTTTATTTTGCAGGTACAAGTTCGGAGCGGCTGCAGGGTGCCGGAATACCCACTGGGTTAGATGTGGAAAGGAGAAATGGCATGTGAGTATTAAAGTTCCCCAATGTCTTTAAACGCACCTTGTTTTGTCTTTCAGATGCGGGATGCAGCGCCGAAGGCCTCCGGAGCGTGCGAAGAGTTGGTAAGCTTTTGTCTTTCAGATGCCGGAATGCAGTGTGAAGACCTCCGGAGCGCACGAAGAGTAGGTAAGCCTTTGTCTTTCAGATGCCGGAATGCAGCGCGAGGCATTGGTGACAGCCGATGGACCAGGTAAGTGAAGAGCTGTCACTGAAGACCGTAATGCTAACCTGTTCTTTCTTGTCTTTATAGGTGTTGCTGAAGACTGGATTCAGGATGGTAAGCCTTTTTCCTTAGGCCCAGGATCAGATGCAGAAGACACGATGAGCGTTCTGCTGCAGAGGATGCAGAATAACGCAAAGCAAGATTCATCCATCGGGTGTGGTTTAAATAGCCTCCTGTAGTGCTTATGTGTCTCCTTCCACAGCCACGCCAAAGAAAAGAGTTCCTGCTTTCCAGAAGAGTTCCAGTGTTCTGAACCTAGGGAGTGGCTCCTGCCCCACCCAACAGGAAAAGTAGTCCCAAACAGAAGAGGATCAGGGGTTCAACTGGCAGGTAAGTAAGCAGCATGGTCTGCTGCAGGTAAGTCCACCCAAGCATTATGAGCCCGGCGCTTCCAGCGCTGGGACTGGGCATCTTTATGAGCCTGGTGCCACTGGCGCCAGGACTGGGTCCAAAAGGTCCCAATTGGGACTGGCTGGCACTCGGAACCGGGGTTATGGGTCTGCTTCCAAGGGAGTTGGGAAAACCCTGACCTTTTGGAAACAGAGATCATGACAGTACCCCCCCTCAAGGCCCCTCCCAAACCGGGCTTCTCCGGGGGTTTTGGCTTGTCAGGAAATGTTCGGTGAAATCTTTTGATTAGGCGAGGAGCGTGGACATATTCAGCAGATTCCCAGGATCTCTCTTGGGGGCCGTAGCCTTTCCAGTCAATTAGGTAAAATAGTTTAGATTTGGAGATCTTGGAGTCCAGAATGCTTTTGACTTCAAACTCGAGTTCTCCATCAACTAGGATAGGTTTTGGAGATTTAGTTAGTCGGGTTTGAGGTTGCACGGGTTTTAATAGAGAGACGTGGAAGACAGGATGTATCTTCATGTGCGGGGGCAAGTCCAACTTGACCGCTACTGGGTTTACTATGGTAGTGATGGAATAGGGACCAAGGTATCTTGGGTTGAATGTGCGTGGTCCTTTTAGAGGTAGATATTTGGTGGATACCCAGACTTGATCCCCTACTTGATATTGAGGGGCTTCCTTCCGATGTTGATCTGCTCCTTTCTTGTATTGTTCTTTAGCCCTTTGAAGGTGAGAAACAGCTTCCTTAAAGTCTTGGGTGATTGTAGAATGCAGGTAGTCTACTGCTGGTGTTTCAAGATCTTGGAGGGGATCCAACTCCTAGGTTCGAGGGTGACTGCCGTACAAAAGAAAAAACGGGGTTTTTCCAGTTCCCGAATGGACAGAGTTATTGTAGGCATATTCGGCTATCCAAAGGATGTCTTTCCAAGTTTTTTCAGTTTGTTGCAGCATGCAGCGTAAATACTGTTCCAGAGTTTGATTGGTCCTCTCGGTTTGTCCGTCGGTCTGAGGGTGGTGACTGGTCGATAGTCTCACATCAATTTGAGCCGACCGACAGCAACTTCGCCAAAAATGAGAAATAAATTGACTACCTCGATCCGAAATTAGAACCGAAGGAAAACCGTGCAGTCGGACGATGTTTTCGAGAAATTCTCGGGCCAGAGTTGCTGCTGTTGGCAAGCCTTTGAGCGGAATGAAATGCGCCATCTTGGAGAATAAGTCCACGATTACTAGAATCGTATTGTATCCGGAGCATGGAGGTAGATCGGTGATGAAGTCCATAGAAAGCGTATGCCAAGGGCGAGGTGGGATGTCAATAGGGCGTAAGAGGCCTGCTGGTCTTTCCTTTTGACTCTTGTTTTGGGCGCATACTCCACAGGACATTATAAAGTCTCTGATATCTTTTTTCCAAGACGGCCACCAGAAGTAGCGCTTGATCTTTTCTGAGGTCTTGGCCATACCGGGATGTCCTTCCATTAAAGAATCGTGATAACAAGAGATTACTTTTTTCTGTAAATCTGTGCTGGGTAGGTATAATCGTTCTTGGAAATGCAATAAGTTGTCCTTTACTGCAAAGTCCTTTCCCTGCAGATGCCAATTCTGTATGTCTGCTGGAGTTACAAGTTGCCTGGCTTTATCCTTAACTTCCTCTATGGATTCTGTGGCGATTACACCCAGAATTCTTTGTTCGGGAATGATTGGTACAGGTTTAGGGTTGATCAAGTGTTCTTCCACTCCCATCCGAGAAAGGGCATCAGCTTTACCGTTCTTTGTACCAGGTCGATAGGTAATTATGAAGTCAAACTCGGCAAAGAATAATGCCCAACGGAGTTGTCTAGAGGATTGGGCTTTTGCGGTTTTCAAATATTGCAGGTTTCGGTGATCCGTAATCACAGTAACGGTGTGTCGGGCCCCCAGCAGATAATGCCGCCAAGCCTTAAAGGCAGACTTGATAGCCAGAAGTTCCTTGTCAGTAATCGTGTAATTGATTTCAGGAGGCGAGAATTTGCGGGACCAAAATGCCACGGGATGCAACTGATTGGTTACCGGGTCCTTTTGTGATAGAACTGCCCCCATGGCAAGGCTTGAAGCATCAGTTTCCACGATGTAGGGGAGTTCGGGGCGAGGGTGTTTTAAGATTGGTGCAGAGATAAATTTAGTCTTCAAATCCTGGAAACCTTGTTCCGCCTCAGTAGACCATTCAAAACGTTTGTTTTTCTTTAACAAGGCAGTGATGGGCTGGACTATTCGAGAGAATTCGGGGATAAACCTGCGGTAAAAGTTAGCGAAGCCTAACATGCTTTGCACACCTTTTACGGAGGATGGTGATGGCCATTTGAGAACTGCATCGACCTTCTTTGAATCCATACGCACTCTGCCAGGTGATAATATGAATCCCAAGAATTCAACTTCAGTCACGTTGAAAACACATTTTTCCAACTTAGCGAAAAGTTTGTGTTGACGCAATCTTTCGAGGACCATTTTCACGTGTTTCCGATGTTCAGATTCCGATGAAGAATAAACGAGGATGTCGTCAATGTAAACAACAACACACACATCTATGAGCTCTCTGAGGACATCGTTCATAAAATATTGAAAGGCGGCCTGGGCATTGCAAAGTCCGAAGGGCATGACCTGATATTCAAATAGCCCATACTTGGTGCGGAAGGCCGTCTTCCATTCATCGCCCTCTTTTACTCGTACCAAGTGGTAAGCTCCTCTAAGATCCAGCTTTGTATATATGCATGCTTTTCTGACTTGGTCCAGGAGTTCAGGGATCAAAGGTAACGGATATCTATTCTTAACGGTGATCTGGTTCAGGGAGCGATAATCTATACAAGTTCTAAGGTCTCCTTCCTTTTTTGGAACGAAGAACAAAGCTGAAGAAGCAGGGGACTTGGAAGGACGAATATACCCATTTGCCAGGTATTGATCCAGGTATTGTCGAAGGTGAAGGTTCTCAGGCTCGGTGAGGGCATAAATTCTACTACAAGGAGGAGTAGATCCAGGTATCAGGTCTATCTGGCAGTCATAAGACCTATGAGGAGGTAGAGAGTTAGCCTGATCCTTCCGGAAAACATCTTGGTATTCTAGGTATTCGGGAGGTAACTGGGGAGTCTCTGAAGAAATTGCTGCCAGTGCAACACCAGGTGGAGGGTGACAAGTAGAGACACATTCTGGAAACTGGACCGTTCTTGCTCGCCAATCGATCAGAGGATTGTGTTTCTCTAACCAAGGTATTCCTAGAATAATCTGAAACTGAGGGGCCTTGATCACATCGAACACGATCTTCTCATGGTGTCCATCTTGACTTACTAGCGTCACCTCTTGAGTGGTATGCGTTACTGGCCCGGAGGCTATCTCCGTACCATCCACCGTAGTAATGACGTCCTTTACAGCCTTGGGACAAAGAGTTAGATTCATCCTCAAAACCATTTCATGATCCACATAATTGCCGATGGCACCGCTGTCGATGTAAGCTTCAATTGCATGTAATCGATCCGGATTATCAGGACTAATGAGGACCATAGGTATCACGAAATGCGAGGTCACGGAACTGGTTTTCATGCTCGGCAAGAGGACCTCTATTCTTGTCGGGCGAGGTCGCTTCCCTGCTCAGAGTTTGTAACTTTGGTAACTGCAGCTCCTACTGCCTTCTTGGCAGGTTTCACCGGACAGTCTCGAAGAAAGTGCCCTGAGTTTCCGCAATAGAGGCATAATTGCAACTGTTTTCTCCTTTCCCGCTCCTTTTGTGTTAGAGGACCTTTCAGACCCCCTATTTGCATGGGTTCCCGGAGTCTACTCCTTTGGAAGGAGTTGGCGGTTTGGAAAATACTCGAGCATCAAACTTGGAACGATCGGCCTTCCTGTTCTGCAGTCTGTGATCTATTTGAACGACTAAGTCTATATAGTCCGAACAATCTTGTGGGGGATTCACTACTTGGGCTAACACATCTTTGAGCTCTCCACGTAGACCTCTATAAAACAGCGTAATCCTTTTGTCCTCAGGCCATTGAGTTTCCACTATCAGTCTGTTGAAAGACGCAATACAAGCCAAAAGGTCTTGATTACCTTGTCGCAACGAAAGAAGCTCATTGTCCAAGTCCTGCCCCTGTGAATGTCTTGCGAACAGTTTTTCCATACTGAGCTGAAAAGCTTGAAAATCATGGAGGACCGGATCATCTTGATTTACTAGAGGGATCGACCAGTCTGCCGCATTGCCACTAAGGTACGAAAGCACGAAAGCTACTTTAGCTTGATCAGTTGGAAAGGCTGCTGGCCGGCATAAGAAATGCAACCGGCACTGATTGATAAATACTGCAAACCTCTTTGGGTCACCAGAAAATCGTTCGGGCGGAACCAGAGGTACATTCCCAGGTAGGTTGATCTGCACTGGATTCATAGAGGATGTAGAAGGAAGATTTCCCCCAGATGCGGGTAACAGGGTCTGTCCGGCTTGTGACTGTAGCAATTGTCTAGCGAGATCATCTGTTCGCTCCTTGGAAATAATCAGTTCCCTTCTTAGAGCGTTCGTTTCCTGACGGGCTGCATGCACTTCTGCCCTTAGTTCCCCAAGTAACTGGGCTAGCTGGTCTGTATCCGAGGTTTCCATAGCGCCTGGACGGGAGTTTTGTGGTAGGCTTTGCGTTCTGTAACGCTCACCGGATTCCCGTAGAGGCGCCGGTCTTGACTGGGCGTATACTGTATCTTCAAAGGTGATGTGTAACACACGGCTGGCTCTTTGGGCTGGACCTCTGTGCACTGTATGTCTGACTTGAAGGGTAAGATGTGTGCAGATAGAAAATATGGGATTAAGGAACTGGGTTATTGAATGTCTCTCTCTTCTTCCCTTTCTCTTCTCCTGTAGAACCCCAAAGGTTAACGCTCTCACCTTAGGTAAGTGAACGCCGTGCTCTCCATCTGCCTCGGGGCAGGGTGCTGTAACCAGTTTCTTCACTGGATAAGGGGAGCAGGCCTCTTGACTTCAGAGGACTGCTGTCCGTCGTTTACTGCATGAACGGTAAGTTTCGAGTAATTCTAATGTCTTTAAAGTCTTTAGTAATGATGTTTCTTGTTTTGCAGGGTTCCGGCGATGGCGGATGACGGGCTGAAGTGAGTTGAAGATGGAGCCCGTGTGATGAATAGAAGCGCCTGGAAGCACGTAAGTAAGCGCTTGTTGCCTGCTTCACGATGCGCTCTAACTGTCTTTTTATTTTGCAGGTACAAGTTCGGAGCGGCTGCAGGGTGCCGGAATACCCACTGGGTTAGATGTGGAAAGGAGAAATGGCATGTGAGTATTAAAGTTCCCCAATGTCTTTAAACGCACCTTGTTTTGTCTTTCAGATGCGGGATGCAGCGCCGAAGGCCTCCGGAGCGTGCGAAGAGTTGGTAAGCTTTTGTCTTTCAGATGCCGGAATGCAGTGTGAAGACCTCCGGAGCGCACGAAGAGTAGGTAAGCCTTTGTCTTTCAGATGCCGGAATGCAGCGCGAGGCATTGGTGACAGCCGATGGACCAGGTAAGTGAAGAGCTGTCACTGAAGACCGTAATGCTAACCTGTTCTTTCTTGTCTTTATAGGTGTTGCTGAAGACTGGATTCAGGATGGTAAGCCTTTTTCCTTAGGCCCAGGATCAGATGCAGAAGACACGATGAGCGTTCTGCTGCAGAGGATGCAGAATAACGCAAAGCAAGATTCATCCATCGGGTGTGGTTTAAATAGCCTCCTGTAGTGCTTAGGTGTCTCCTTCCACAGCCACGCCAAAGAAAAGAGTTCCTGCTTTCCAGAAGAGTTCCAGTGTTCTGAACCTAGGGAGTGGCTCCTGCCCCACCCAACAGGAAAAGTAGTCCCAAACAGAAGAGGATCAGGGGTTCAACTGGCAGGTAAGTAAGCAGCATGGTCTGCTGCAGGTAAGTCCACCCAAGCATTATGAGCCCGGCGCTTCCAGCGCTGGGACTGGGCATCTTTATGAGCCTGGTGCCACTGGCGCCAGGACTGGGTCCAAAAGGTCCCAATTGGGACTGGCTGGCACTCGGAACCGGGGTTATGGGTCTGCTTCCAAGGGAGTTGGGAAAACCCTGACCTTTTGGAAACAGAGATCATGACAGTACCCCCCCTCAAGGCCCCTCCCAAACCGGGCTTCTCCGGGGGTTTTGGCTTGTCAGGAAATGTTCGGTGAAATCTTTTGATTAGGCGAGGAGCGTGGACATATTCAGCAGATTCCCAGGATCTCTCTTGGGGGCCGTAGCCTTTCCAGTCAATTAGGTAAAATAGTTTAGATTTGGAGATCTTGGAGTCCAGAATGCTTTTGACTTCAAACTCGAGTTCTCCATCAACTAGGATAGGTTTTGGAGATTTAGTTAGTCGGGTTTGAGGTTGCACGGGTTTTAATAGAGAGACGTGGAAGACAGGATGTATCTTCATGTGCGGGGGCAAGTCCAACTTGACCGCTACTGGGTTTACTATGGTAGTGATGGAATAGGGACCAAGGTATCTTGGGTTGAATGTGCGTGGTCCTTTTAGAGGTAGATATTTGGTGGATAACCAGACTTGATCCCCTACTTGATATTGAGGGGCTTCCTTCCGATGTTGATCTGCTCCTTTCTTGTATTGTTCTTTAGCCCTTTGAAGGTGAGAAACAGCTTCCTTAAAGTCTTGGGTGATTGTAGAATGCAGGTAGTCTACTGCTGGTGTTTCAAGATCTTGGAGGGGATCCAACTCCTAGGTTCGAGGGTGACTGCCGTACAAAAGAAAAAACGGGGTTTTTCCAGTTCCCGAATGGACAGAGTTATTGTAGGCATATTCGGCTATCCAAAGGATGTCTTTCCAAGTTTTTTCAGTTTGTTGCAGCATGCAGCGTAAATACTGTTCCATAGTTTGATTGGTCCTCTCGGTTTGTCCGTCGGTCTGAGGGTGGTGACTGGTCGATAGTCTCACATCAATTTGAGCCGACCGACAGCAACTTCGCCAAAAATGAGAAATAAATTGACTACCTCGATCCGAAATTAGAACCGAAGGAAAACCGTGCAGTCGGACGATGTTTTCGAGAAATTCTCGGGCCAGAGTTGCTGCTGTTGGCAAGCCTTTGAGCGGAATGAAATGCGCCATCTTGGAGAATAAGTCCACGATTACTAGAATCGTATTGTATCCGGAGCATGGAGGTAGATCGGTGATGAAGTCCATAGAAAGCGTATGCCAAGGGCGAGGTGGGATGTCAATAGGGCGTAAGAGGCCTGCTGGTCTTTCCTTTTGACTCTTGTTTTGGGCGCATACTCCACAGGACATTATAAAGTCTCTGATATCTTTTTTCCAAGACGGCCACCAGAAGTAGCGCTTGATCTTTTCTGAGGTCTTGGCCATACCGGGATGTCCTTCCATTAAAGAATCGTGATAACAAGAGATTACTTTTTTCTGTAAATCTGTGCTGGGTAGGTATAATCGTTCTTGGAAATGCAATAAGTTGTCCTTTACTGCAAAGTCCTTTCCCTGCAGATGCCAATTCTGTATGTCTGCTGGAGTTACAAGTTGCCTGGCTTTATCCTTAACTTCCTCTATGGATTCTGTGGCGATTACACCCAGAATTCTTTGTTCGGGAATGATTGGTACAGGTTTAGGGTTGATCAAGTGTTCTTCCACTCCCATCCGAGAAAGGGCATCAGCTTTACCGTTCTTTGTACCAGGTCGATAGGTAATTATGAAGTCAAACTCGGCAAAGAATAATGCCCAACGGAGTTGTCTAGAGGATTGGGCTTTTGCGGTTTTCAAATATTGCAGGTTTCGGTGATCCGTAATCACAGTAACGGTGTGTCGGGCCCCCAGCAGATAATGCCGCCAAGCCTTAAAGGCAGACTTGATAGCCAGAAGTTCCTTGTCAGTAATCGTGTAATTGATTTCAGGAGGCGAGAATTTGCGGGACCAAAATGCCACGGGATGCAACTGATTGGTTACCGGGTCCTTTTGTGATAGAACTGCCCCCATGGCAAGGCTTGAAGCATCAGTTTCCACGATGTAGGGGAGTTCGGGGCGAGGGTGTTTTAAGATTGGTGCAGAGATAAATTTAGTCTTCAAATCCTGGAAACCTTGTTCCGCCTCAGTAGACCATTCAAAACGTTTGTTTTTCTTTAACAAGGCAGTGATGGGCTGGACTATTCGAGAGAATTCGGGGATAAACCTGCGGTAAAAGTTAGCGAAGCCTAACATGCTTTGCACACCTTTTACGGAGGATGGTGATGGCCATTTGAGAACTGCATCGACCTTCTTTGAATCCATACGCACTCCGCCAGGTGATAATATGAATCCCAAGAATTCAACTTCAGTCACGTTGAAAACACATTTTTCCAACTTAGCGAAAAGTTTGTGTTGACGCAATCTTTCGAGGACCATTTTCACGTGTTTCCGATGTTCAGATTCCGATGAAGAATAAACGAGGATGTCGTCAATGTAAACAACAACACACACATCTATGAGCTCTCTGAGGACATCGTTCATAAAATATTGAAAGGCGGCCTGGGCATTGCAAAGTCCGAAGGGCATGACCTGATATTCAAATAGCCCATACTTGGTGCGGAAGGCCGTCTTCCATTCATCGCCCTCTTTTACTCGTACCAAGTGGTAAGCTCCTCTAAGATCCAGCTTTGTATATATGCATGCTTTTCTGACTTGGTCCAGGAGTTCAGGGATCAAAGGTAACGGATATCTATTCTTAACGGTGATCTGGTTCAGGGAGCGATAATCTATACAAGTTCTAAGGTCTCCTTCCTTTTTTGGAACGAAGAACAAAGCTGAAGAAGCAGGGGACTTGGAAGGACGAATATACCCATTTGCCAGGTATTGATCCAGGTATTGTCGAAGGTGAAGGTTCTCAGGCTCGGTGAGGGCATAAATTCTACTACAAGGAGGAGTAGATCCAGGTATCAGGTCTATCTGGCAGTCATAAGACCTATGAGGAGGTAGAGAGTTAGCCTGATCCTTCCGGAAAACATCTTGGTATTCTAGGTATTCGGGAGGTAACTGGGGAGTCTCTGAAGAAATTGCTGCCAGTGCAACACCAGGTGGAGGGTGACAAGTAGAGACACATTCTGGAAACTGGACCGTTCTTGCTCGCCAATCGATCAGAGGATTGTGTTTCTCTAACCAAGGTATTCCTAGAATAATCTGAAACTGAGGGGCCTTGATCACATCGAACACGATCTTCTCATGGTGTCCATCTTGACTTACTAGCGTCACCTCTTGAGTGGTATGCGTTACTGGCCCGGAGGCTATCTCCGTACCATCCACCGTAGTAATGACGTCCTTTACAGCCTTGGGACAAAGAGTTAGATTCATCCTCAAAACCATTTCATGATCCACATAATTGCCGATGGCACCGCTGTCGATGTAAGCTTCAATTGCATGTAATCGATCCGGATTATCAGGACTAATGAGGACCATAGGTATCACGAAATGCGAGGTCACGGAACTGGTTTTCATGCTCGGCAAGAGGACCTCTATTCTTGTCGGGCGAGGTCGTTTCCCTGCTCAGAGTTTGTAACTTTGGTAACTGCAGCTCCTACTGCCTTCTTGGCAGGTTTCACCGGACAGTCTCGAAGAAAGTGCCCTGAGTTTCCGCAATAGAGGCATAATTGCAACTGTTTTCTCCTTTCCCGCTCCTTTTGTGTTAGAGGACCTTTCAGACCCCCTATTTGCATGGGTTCCCGGAGTCTACTCCTTTGGAAGGAGTTGGCGGTTTGGAAAATACTCGAGCATCAAACTTGGAACGATCGGCCTTCCTGTTCTGCAGTCTGTGATCTATTTGAACGACTAAGTCTATATAGTCCGAACAATCTTGTGGGGGATTCACTACTTGGGCTAACACATCTTTGAGCTCTCCACGTAGACCTCTATAAAACAGCGTAATCCTTTTGTCCTCAGGCCATTGAGTTTCCACTATCAGTCTGTTGAAAGACGCAATACAAGCCAAAAGGTCTTGATTACCTTGTCGCAACGAAAGAAGCTCATTGTCCAAGTCCTGCCCCTGTGAATGTCTTGCGAACAGTTTTTCCATACTGAGCTGAAAAGCTTGAAAATCATGGCGGACCGGATCATCTTGATTTACTAGAGGGATCGACCAGTCTGCCGCATTGCCACTAAGGTACGAAAGCACGAAAGCTACTTTAGCTTGATCAGTTGGAAAGGCTGCTGGCCGGCATAAGAAGTGCAACCGGCACTGATTGATAAATACTCCAAACCTCTTTGGGTCACCAGAAAATCGTTCGGGCGGAACCAGAGGTACATTCCCAGGTAGGTTGATCTGCACTGGATTCATAGAGGATGTAGAAGGAAGATTTCCCCCAGATGCGGGTAACAGGGTCTGTCCGGCTTGTGACTGTAGCAATTGTCTAGCGAGATCATCTGTTCGCTCCTTGGAAATAATCAGTTCCCTTCTTAGAGCGTTCGTTTCCTGACGGGCTGCATGCACTTCTGCCCTTAGTTCCCCAAGTAACTGGGCTAGCTGGTCTGTATCCGAGGTTTCCATAGCGCCTGGACGGGAGTTTTGTGGTAGGCTTTGCGTTCTGTAACGCTCACCTGATTCCCGTAGAGGCGCCGGTCTTGACTGGGCGTATACTGTATCTTCAAAGGTGATGTGTAACACACGGCTGGCTCTTTGGGCTGGACCTCTGTGCACTGTATGTCTGACTTGAAGGGTAAGATGTGTGCAGATAGAAAATATGGGATTAAGGAACTGGGTTATTGAATGTCTCTCTCTTCTTCCCTTTCTCTTCTCCTGTAGAACCCCAAAGGTTAACGCTCTCACCTTAGGTAAGTGAACGCCGTGCTCTCCATCTGCCTCGGGGCAGGGTGCTGTAACCAGTTTCTTCACTGGATAAGGGGAGCAGGCCTCTTGACTTCAGAGGACTGCTGTCCGTCGTTTACTGCATGAACGGTAAGTTTCGAGTAATTCTAATGTCTTTAAAGTCTTTAGTAATGATGTTTCTTGTTTTGCAGGGTTCCGGCGATGGCGGATGACGGGCTGAAGTGAGTTGAAGATGGAGCCCGTGTGATGAATAGAAGCGCCTGGAAGCACGTAAGTAAGCGCTTGTTGCCTGCTTCACGATGCGCTCTAACTGTCTTTTTATTTTGCAGGTACAAGTTCGGAGCGGCTGCAGGGTGCCGGAATACCCACTGGGTTAGATGTGGAAAGGAGAAATGGCATGTGAGTATTAAAGTTCCCCAATGTCTTTAAACGCACCTTGTTTTGTCTTTCAGATGCGGGATGCAGCGCCGAAGGCCTCCGGAGCGTGCGAAGAGTTGGTAAGCTTTTGTCTTTCAGATGCCGGAATGCAGTGTGAAGACCTCCGGAGCGCACGAAGAGTAGGTAAGCCTTTGTCTTTCAGATGCCGGAATGCAGCGCGAGGCGTTGGTGACAGCCGATGGACCAGGTAAGTGAAGAGCTGTCACTGAAGACCGTAATGCTAACCTGTTCTTTCTTGTCTTTATAGGTGTTGCTGAAGACTGGATTCAGGATGGTAAGCCTTTTTCCTTAGGCCCAGGATCAGATGCAGAAGACACGATGAGCGTTCTGCTGCAGAGGATGCAGAATAACGCAAAGCAAGATTCATCCATCAGGTGTGGTTTAAATAGCCTCCTGTAGTGCTTAGGTATCTCCTTCCACAGCCACGCCTAAGAAAAGAGTTCCTGCTTTCCAGAAGAGTTCCAGTGTTCTGAACCTAGGGAGTGGCTCCTGCCCCACCCAACAGGAAAAGTAGTCCCAAACAGAAGAGGATCAGGGGTTCAACTGGCAGGTAAGTAAGCAGCATGGTCTGCTGCAGGTAAGTCCACCCAAGCATTATGAGCCCGGCGCTTCCAGCGCTGGGACTGGGCATCTTTATGAGCCTGGTGCCACTGGCGCCAGAACTGGGTCCAAAAGGTCCCAATTGGGACTGGCTGGCACTCGGAACCGGGGTTATGGGTCTGCTTCCAAGGGAGTTGGGAAAACCCTGACCTTTTGGAAGCAGAGATCATGACAGATATACTTGTTAGATCCTGCATATAGAGCATTGAAGTAATCCAACTTGGATATGATGAGTGCATTAGTTAGTGTAATGCAGCTAATCTCAGTTAGAAATGGTCTACATGCTCGGATCAATGTACAAGTATATGCAGTGGAGGATGCTAGTGAGTTAGTTTGTTTCTTGAATGTGAGCGCTGAGTCGAGATAGACCCCAAGGGTTTTGACTGCAGGCATCACTTTGATGACATTATTGTCGATGTTGAATGAGGCATAGTTTGGGTCAAGTTTTTTGATGGCCAACTCTGAGCCGAGGATCAGTAACTCAGTTTTGTCGTCATTCAGGCAGAGGCCGTGAGATGCCATCCATGCCTGAATGAGGAGATATATCTTATTTACTAAGGCCGTGTCTTCCAAGAAGTTGCTCGAAAGGGGGATAAGGATCTGAGTGTCATCTGCGTAATTAGTGTAAATGACACCCAGTCTGTCCAACTTGTCAAACAAAGGCTTAGTAAAGATGTTATACATCGTCGGAGATACACATGATCCTTGAGGGACACCGCATGAAACTTGTGTGGGATCAGGGGCTGCTAGGGGGGAGAAGACTCTCATTGTCCGGTTTGCAAGGAAGGATTGTACCCAGGTTATGGCATCACTTGAAAAATGAGCGGCGGAACTGAGGTGATTGCATAAGACTGCATGATCTACCAAGTCGAAGGCCGCCGATAGGTCAAGGAGGAGTAGCATAGCTGATTTGCCATTGTCCTTCAACTCGTCAATTTGGGTCTTAAGGTCAATCAGGGCTGTTTCAGTACCATGAAGGGGACGGAAGCCAGAATGACGTGAGCCTAGTAAATTGTTAGTTTCTAAGTAGTCCTGAATTTGCAGGTAAGCTACCCTGTCAATAATTTTAAGCAGAAATGGGACGGTGGTGATGGGTCTGTAATTTGTCGGTATTGAGGGGTCAAGTGTTTGTTTTTTTAGCAAGGGAAGCACCCAAGATTGTTTTAGGTTATTGGGCACTAGGTTAGATTTAAAGGATGCATTGATGAGTTTAGAGATGAAGGGGGCTAGGTCTCTAGCTGCATCTTTTATAATTTGGGCAGGGCAATTATCTCCTTTGCAGTTGGATGGCTTTAGAGATAGTATGATTTTTTCTGTCTCTATTATAGAAATTTGTCTGAAGCTAAATGGGTGAGGGGTGTTAGGCTGGTTTGGAGGAAGCTGTGGCTGAGGTGTAGGCTCCGTTGGCAGAAGCAGGGAAGCTTTTTTATTGGCAGTTTTGGTTTGGAGCAAGCTAATTTTACCCACCAGGGCATTTTGTATATTAGTGCACCAAAGCTTATTTTTAGGAATGTTATCAGGGTATGGGTGATTCCATTTCACGGAGGATGGAGAATAGCTCCTTGGTATCTGATTTAGCCTTAGATATTCTATCATTAAAGGTGTTTCTTTTAGTGCTTATGATTTCCTTTTTATACTGTTTGGCGAGAGTGGCTAATTTAATTTTGTCCTCCTCAGTGGGTGAGTTTTGCCAAATTGACTGCAGCTTTCTTTTTTGAATTCTGAGGTCTTTCAAGTGTGGTGTGAACCAGTTGTTTAGGTGACAAAGTTGTTTGCTTTTGCTTATTTTGGTAGGGGCAATCAAGTCAAGTGCCTTAATTATCGTGCTGTTGTAGGCTTCGACAAGCGATGTGGGGTCTGTAATGTTATCTAGATTGTTGAGAGTGGGGAGGAGGTGGGGTAAGAGTTGTTCTACTGTGATATCTTTTTTACTTCTGGTGGGAAGTGGCGGGGCCATAAGTATAGGTTTGGGTCGGATAAGGTCGAGTGAGGCATTGAATACAATTAAGTAGTGGTCAGTCCAGGATTGTGGCATTATGTTGGTAATGCTAATGTCGCAATTCCGATCAGCAACCCAGTCTAGGGTCCTACCTTTGGCATGAGTAGGGGAGGAGACTTTTTGTGTTAGGGCATAGTCATTCAAAAGTGAGGCGACAGATAGGGCGTGTTTGTCATTATAGTCATTAAAGCCCAGGTTAAAGTCTCCCAGTAGTAGAATTTGAGCGTGGTCTTTAGTGTTATTAGTTAGGATACTAGTTAGGTCATCTTCAAAGGTTCCTAGTGGTTCAGGTGGTCTGTAGATGACATACATGGTAAGGGTGCGGTTACAAAAGAGTTGAAGTTTAGCAGTAAGGAGTTCACATGATGGAAATAGCAATGTAGTAGCTAATCTGATAGGTAATGTGGATTTGTGGATGATAGCTAGGCCACCTCCTTTGGTGTTAGGTCTGTCGACTCTTAGTATTTGGTAGCCATCAGGTATTGCTAGCATGATGGCAGGGCCAGCCGCCTCATGGAGCCATGTTTCGGTTATGACCAATAGGTCTAGGTTCTCATTGGTTAAAGTGTCAGAGATCTCTGTAGCATGGGCTACCATGGATCTAGCATTGATGAGTGACCCAGTTAGTGATAGGGTGCTAGTTGGTATAGTGGAGGGAGGTTGTTTATTTTTAGTTAGGGTGACTCTTTGTGAAGGTGACTGGTTAGTTGTTATGGGGACAGGTTGGAGAGGGGCAGATTTGAAGTATTGCGAACGTTTGTTAGCTAGATCGATATAGCCTCTATAGTTGTGGAGGGATGATGGTTCATGGAGACGGGACAATCTTTCCCTCAGTCTCATGTTTCTGTCCTTAGGAGGGTATGAGGCAACGGATGCAAATGCCATGGTGGTGAGGAGGCTCAGTACAAGGTGTAATGTTTGGCATTGGGTGATTTTCATTATGGTCGTGGGCAGGGAGGTGTTAATGATAGGCAAATCAAGTTTGGGCTATAGGTGTGGACTGATGCCGTGTGCAAAGACGTGTAACTATATAGGTTATGGCAATTCAGTAGCAAGGAAGTCTAAGCAATTTAGTAAGAGACAGTATACTGGTAGTTGGATAATCTAGGCAAGTACAAATAGGCTAGGACCTAGGTAGGCAGGCAAACTAGGCAGGTACAAGTAATGGCAAACTAGACAGGTACAGATGAGCTAACTAGGGCAGTGTTTCACCTAGATGCGAGAATCACAGCGCAGCCAAAAACACATTGAAAACATAGAGTAACTCGGGCAGTGTTTCACCTAGATGCGAGAATCACAGCGCCGCCAAAAACACATTGAATACATAGAGTAACTCGGGCAGTGTTTCACCTAGATGCGAGAATCACAGCGCAGCCAAAAACACATTGAATACATAGAGTATCTCGGGCAGTGTTTCACCTAAATGCGAGAATCACAGCGCAGTCAGAAGTCACATGTGTGTACGCATCACTTCGAGACCCAAGAAGAGCAAGTTAAGTGGGACTTGGTGTTACAAAGGAGCGTATTGTGCGTCAGGAGTCTGAATCAAAGTTTGTTCAAATTGGGCTGGTTGAGTCACGCTTAGAAACTGTAGCAAGTGTTACCTTCCATTGATGTTCAACATGTGGCTTTTCTGTGGGTGCATGAGTAGGGAGTCTGGCCCTGGGCACTGGCCAGCTTGGGACAGTCTCTGGACAGTTGTTGGGCCTTACCCTCAGGGCCTTTCCAGGAAGGGCCACCTCACGCCTGCCGGTTTCCAATAGGCTCTCATACGAGTTGCGCTGGCCAATCAGTGTCGGGCATCTCACTGATGAGGAAGCTGTGCCTGGGGTGTCGGGTGAAAAACACGGGCGGCCATCTTTAAGAACACACACCTCGTGTGTTGTAATGGCGAAATGCAAATAATGCAGTAGGATCAAGGCAGCACACCTCTGATGTAACACTACTGCCTTTGAAATAAAAGCTCACTATTTGTAGAAACTTGTTGGAGCTACCGCGCATAAGGCGCCAAGAATAGCTAAGAGAGATGCAATAATGCCGTACAAGTACTCAGCAGCGTACCTTCAATAGGGCTGCTCGGCATCCGGGTGGTGCTGTGATCCACTGCTCCTGCACTGTATCGGAGCGCCTGCTCGGCGAGGAATTCGAAATGGCTTTGGTTTCGAGGGCGGTGGGGTCTGGAGATTGGAGCCTTTCCAGGAACGGCAGCTCGCACCCACCCGCTTCCAATAGGCTCTCATACGAGTTGCGCTGGCCAATCAGTGTCGGGCATCTCACTGATGAGGAAGCTGTGCCTGGGGTGTCGGGTGAAAAACACGGGCGGCCATCTTTAAGAACACACACCTTGTGTGTTGTAATGGTGAAATGCAAATAATGCCGTAGGATCAAGGCAGCACACCTCTGATGTAACACTGCTGCCTTTGAAATAAAAGCTCACTATTTGTAGAAACTTGTTGGAGCTACCGCGCATAAGGCGCTAAGAATAGCTAAGAGAGATGCAATAATGCCGTACAAGTACTCAGCAGCGTACCTTCAATAGGGCTGCTCGGCGTCCGGGTGGTGCTGTGATCCACTGCTCCTGCAGTGGATCGGAGCGCCTGCTCGGCGAGGAATTTGAAATGGCTTTGGTTTCGAGGGCAGTGGGGTCTGGAGATTGGAGCCTTTCCAGGAAGGGCAGCTCGCACCCACCCGCTTCCAATAGGCTCTCATACGAGTTGCGCTGGCCAATCAGTGTCGGGCATCTCACTGATGAGGAAGCTGTGCCTGGGGTGTCGGGTGAAAAACACGGGCGGCCATCTTTAAGAACACACACCTCGTGTGTTGTAATGGCGAAATGCAAATAATGCCGTAGGATCAAGGCAGCACACCTCTGATGTAACACTGCTGCCTTTGAAATAAAAGCTCACTATTTGTAGAAACTTGTTGGAGCTACCGCGCATAAGGCGCTAAGAATAGCTAAGAGAGATGCAATAATGCCGTACAAGTACTCAGCAGCGTACCTTCAATAGGGCTGCTCGGCGTCCGGGTGGTGCTGTGATCCACTGCTCCTGCAGTGGATCGGAGCGCCTGCTCGGTGAGGAATTCGAAATGGCTTTGGTTTCGAGGGAGGTGGGGTCTGGAGATTGGAGCCTTTCCAGGAAGGGCAGCTCGCACCCGCCCGCTTCCAATAGGCTCTCATACGAGTTGCGCTGGCCAATCAGTGTCGGGCATCTCACTGTTGAGGAAGCTGTGCCTGGGGTGTCGGGTGAAAAACACGGGCGGCCATCTTTAAGAACACACACCTCGTGTGTTGTAATGGCGAAATGCAAATCACAATTACACTGGCGGAGGCGCTACCTCCAAATACTCTGGGGAAGCGCTACCTCCAATAACACTGGTGGAGGTGCTGTCTCCAAATACTCAGGCAAAGGCACAGGTTCTACCTCCAATTGCTCTAGTGGAGGCGCTACCACCAATTACACTGGAGGAGGCGCTACCTCCAAATACTCTGGCGAGGCGCTACCTCCAATAACACTGGTGGAGGTGCTATCCCCAAATACTCAGGGAAAGGCAAACCTCCAACACTCTGGCGGGGACATTACATCCAATTACACTGTCAGAGGAGCTACCTACAATTGCTCTGGCGGAGGCGCTACCTCCAATTACACTGGCGGGCAGAGGCGCTACCTCCAATTACTCAGGCAGAGGCGTTACATACAAACACTCTGACGGAGGAGCTACCTCCAATTACACTGGCAGAGGCACTACTTCGAATTGCTCTAGCGGAGGCGCTACCTCCAATTGGAGATAGCAGAGGCGCTACCTCCAAATTCACTGGCAGAAGTGCTACCCACATACACTCTGGCGGGCGCTACCACCACATACACTGCTACTGGTGAAGGCACTACCTCCAATTACTCTGGCAGAGGCGCTATCTCCAATTACACTGGCAGAGGTGTGCTCCCTCCAATCACACTGGCGAAGGTGCTACCTCCAATATAGTCACGGAGGCGCTACCTCCTCACTTCCTTGTGGCACATACCCAATCTACAAATTCTACGGGCTCTACACCATTTCACAGCTTCTCTGGCTCACTACCTTCAATTACTTAGGCGGAGGCGCTACTTCCACTATAGTCACGGAGGCGCTACCTCCTCACTTCATTGTGGCACATCCTCAATACAAATTCTACGGGTGTTACCACATCTCACACTTTTCAGACTCTCTCGCTCGCTCCTACTACACGCATTACACTATTTCACAATATTCCAAATCTCATATCCCTCAAAAACCTTCCTTTTAACCGGGAACAATACTCCCAAAAAAAATAATCCTTTAATCTACACATATAAAGCCACTTTCTCATCTTATTAAGGATAGATGACAATTTATACATTCTCACTGTTATGCTTGGAGGCACTGCTACCTCCCATAAACACCTGTGGCGTTTCTAACATATATACGGGAGTAGATACCTCGAGACCCATGTTGCACTCTCACCCATATATAATATCTACTCTGGACGATACCCACACTCGACCTCTTTCACTCAGAGCAAAACAAATGTTATGCCCATGTGCACACATTACACTCTTCATACGTGAGTCACATAACAACATTTTGCATTACCATGTTGCATAAATATCATTCTAATAGTCCATGTTGTTACTTGAAACGTATCCTAGAAGTCCTCACAACAGTTATCCTAGCCCATTCACACATAGGCTCACGCTTCATGTCATTGCAGGCTCGCTACACACACTAATAGCAAACTGTATCTACATTCCCTAAACATCCATGGCTAGTTTATGGTTGCATAGCTTGCTTTAAACCTAAACAAAACCTACTACTGTGACCTACTAATACTCTGTGAGTGTCCATAGCCAGTCCTATGCTTTACCCACACACACACCATTGCCTCCCAATAAGCTTTGCATCGTGGCACTCACACACACACAATGCACCAAACTTATACTCCTTGCAGAGGCGCTATCTCCCAATAACTTGGTCCCTCAGCCGGAGGCGCTACCTCCCAAACATGCGAGACATCATTCTTACACACTATGCTATCCTCACAGGCATGCACTTTAGACACTTTTAGCTTTAACTTGCTTCTTATTTTCTCTTAGAACTACTTACCAATCACATTGCTAGTGACATTTGCTTTTGTTGCTAAGAGTCCATGCTGAATTAAATAACCATGTACGTGCATTTATATTTAACTTTACGGCTACATTTGAATTGTCCATGCAAGTCCATATTTTTTCTGAAAGTCCTCAAATATGGTTATCACTACTTCATGCTTACTTCAGTCAATCTTCATTCGTTTGCTTAAACCAAAACTGCATGAACATCATTAACTATGGGGGTCATTACGAGTTTGGAGGCAGCCTGGCTAATAGCGCCATGGCTGCCTCCAAACTTGTGTCCGGGTCTGGGTTGTCGGAATGGGGACTTACCGGGTCATTCCAACCTTGGAGGACCCGGTAAGTCCCCATTCTGAAAACCATTCCTCATTCCCATTCGAGCCCCCATAGGACTCAATGGGAATGGGGGAGGAGCTAATAATGGGCCCGCAAATAGCGGGCCCGTTAATAGCTCCCTGGTCCCTTAGCAGCTCTCGCTAAAACCAGCCGGCCTTAGTGGGACCCGCTAAGGGACCTCGGAATGCGGCGGTAGGGGGTTAACGGCATCGGCATCCTTACCGGTGCCATTAACCCCTTACCGACACACTCGTAATGAGGCCCATATCTATAAACATCTTGGTGCTTCAGAAACTGAGCGGATCACATTTGCCTTTACATCCTGAATACTCTTGCTTACTGGGCTACGTGCATTCCCCATAACAGCACTTCTTTCACCTCTACTCTAAACATTTTCCATTAATGATCTTTCTTAAAGTCAAAGGCTATGTTACTTGAACTTGTGCAGGCACATCTATGGTGCTGACACTGCTCATCATACAACGCTCTGCCTCAGTTCCATATCTTCATAGAATATTGCACAACATGCTGCTTTTCATCACTACACGGCACACACACAACTCTTTATTATTGCGCTACGTTACGATACTACGCAGCACTTCCACTTAACTTAATCTCCTGCAATGTTCTAATTGCTGGGCTACAAAGCGACAAGGCGTCTCTGTTTCTCCGACGTGGCAACTTCACGAAACAGTTCACTAAGCGAGCCACATTCCACCTTCCAAATGTAAATGGTGAATGACTGCAATTTTCATTTAACGTTGGCCGCTACTGAACACCTCAAGGGATGAGGTGGAGCGGCTTCTTCTCTTCTGTGCAGTGGTTTGTTTTGAGTGCCCTCCGGATACCGCCATGTGACGCCATCACGCTATAGGTTCGACGGGGCAAGTCCTTCCCACAAACTCTGCAACGCTTCCCTTCTCTGCGTATCACCTGTTATGGAACTTCAGGGTCTTGGAATATTACTAATACCCTACGCCTGTAACATCCACACAAAGAACGTTGGTATCTTCATTCCATTGCTTCGCAAACTCCCCCTGTCACTTGTGTGACGTAATCAGTCACAGATACACAGCGGAGCATCGCTGAGCTCCAGCTGACCAACGGTCTTCCCAGACACGTTCCTCTGCTCAGGCTCCATGAGAGACGTTAAGATACTCTCTTCCTCATTTGAGCTATAATACACAAATGCAGCATCACATATATTTTCACATGCTTTCTCAGACAGTATTAAGGACACGGCCTCCATTCTTCGAGGTTCTCCTCCTGAAGCTTTGGAATGATCCACCCACGGGTTGAGACTTACTCCTTCTTTAAGCCCTATCCTGGACAACGCTGGGACGTTCCTTCCCCTTAGACTGTTTGACTTTATGGGCTTAAGATTCCCCTAGGGACTTCTGAGCACTTCCTCCCTTCTCTTTTCACTTTTTAGGGATAAACTTCTTCTTCGCTTCAATTTAAAGATAGCCACTTCCCTTCTTATTTAACATGCACAGCTTCTTTTTTCTCCTTATGGGTCGGCTCCTTTTTTTCACTTTTTGGAGCACATCTTCTCCTGTCAGTAATGGAGCACAACTTAACCTTTCTTCTTATGGCCCATCTTCTCTGTTCAGCCCTTGAGACCCAGCTCTCCCTCCAGCTTATGGGTTACTGATCCCGCCAGCTATGGGGTTCTCTTCTTCCCTTTTTTATGCCCTGGGTGATGGTTCTTGTCTTGGGGGCAGTGTTGTCCTTCTTCTTGTCCTTTTCTTTCCTGCACCCCCCCACTGCAGGCTTCCTCACCCAGGGTTGGACTGGCCCTTTCGGTCGGTCGTCCCGTGGCCGAACGGATTTTGGGACTCCTGGGGCCACTTTTTCAGCAGTCACCCCTGGGCCGTTTTTTTTTTTGTTAAATAAATATTTTTTCTTATAATTTTTGTATTAGCATTTAGCACAATTGTAGTAGTCACTCTGTCTCTGATATGAGACTATGGGCCTCATTACGACCCTGGCGGAAAGTTACCGCCAGGGCCGTGACTTTACCGCCATGGTGCTAACTACGTTAACGCCATGGCGGTAAGGGGATTTACCGCCCCATTCCGACCTTGGCGGGGCGGTAAATCCCCAATCCCCATTTACCCTTCCCCATTCCCATTTTTGCCCCATAGGGCATAATGGGAGTGGGGAAGGCGTTAATTACGCCACCGTAAATTACGGTGGCGTAATTAACACCAAGTTCCCTTACCGCCATGGTTTTTTACACCCGCTAAAAGCAGGTGTAAAAACCGCCATGGCGGAAAGGGAACTCGTGATTGGCGGTAAGGGGTCGGCGCAGCTAACGATGGCGCTAACCCCTTACCGCCAGGGTCGTAATGAGGCCCTATGTGTGCGGGGCGGCACCGCCCGAGCCCGACGTGACCCGAGAGCGGAAGCAGAGCCGTTTGCCTCGCAGCAGGCCGCTGCCATGCCGGCGGTCCAGTGTCAAGACTCATGAGGGTGAGGGGGATGGTGGGCTGGGCTGGGCCGCTGGGAAACAACAGGCAGCACAGTGTCTGCAGTCAGATGACTGCAGGCAGCAGCATACATAATTAATCAAAGCAGGGTAACACTCCAGATCTGAGATGTTGTGTTACCTTGCTTTGATGATTGCATCATGCATGCATCATAATTTATGATGCATGCAGATGTGTATGCATGCAGATGCGTATGCATGCAGTTTGCTCGGCTCGCTCGGGCGGCGGGCTGGCTGAGTTGTTGTATGAATTGCAAACTAAAAGCAATTAACACCATGGTCACCTCTGACTCCTACTGACCCTGGGGCTGGGCTGGGAGCTGGGCCTGGGCCCGCCCAGCCCCCCGGCACGGCAGGCAGCCAGGCAGTGACACACATTAACATTTCACACACAAATTGCTTCACTTCAACTTTGCAGGAAGTAAAAACAAATTTGTTGCACTTCTTGCAAAGTTAAAACAGCAACTTGTGCCTGGGGCTTGCGGCGGCCGCCGACAAGGCAGGGGCCAATGAAAATTCGGCACAGGGCGGCTGTACCCGCCCGACAGACTCTGTGCCGCCAGGTCCAACGGCATCATCACACCACGTGACGTGATGATTTTCATGATATTTGCTGTGCCTCTCTGACCCCAGGTGGCATGATTTTGGCGGCCACACCAGTGCACCACAGACACCACAGCACATAGCACAGCGGGCATAAGCGAGAGACTACATTCTAGAGACAGAGAGAGCCTGAGCCAGCTGAGCATGTCTGCAGCCACACACCAGTGACCAGTCCGGTGGTGGACCACCACCACAACTCGTCCGAGGCCGCCAGCCAGTCCATGTCTAGTGCCCACTAGTGCCCTGCCCACAGCCACTGACTGAGACCACGAGGACTGCAGCCAGGCAGGCAAGTTGGAGGATGCCGGCCGTCATGCCCAAGACAGCCAGGGCCAGGCCAGTCCACAGCCTGCTAACAATTCGAACTGTGCTGCACAAGCAGGTAAGGACTGGAAAATGGCCAAAATGTAGTATGGGGTAATGGGACCCCCCCCCTTCATGTGGGGGGCACTGGTGATCAGACTCACAGGCTAAGCACTCCAGGGGATTACCTACTGGGTGTCAGTCTATTACCAGATGTACTGTTGTGTTTTAAAATGCGCCGATATAAAAGACACAGGCTATGCTTCATTTATACTTTAAAGCGAGTTGCAAAGCTAACATCATGGCAAGGAATAATGCCCAGTTGCCATCGTTTTTATGTATAGAGGCGTGAAAATAAACATTATATCCAATCACAATGATACACGCTGCCGCCGTTCCTGTCAGCGTGCGCGTCTCGCGCAATGCCCAACAGGTTCCTTGGTTCAGAAATCAGGATTTGACTGAAATCTAAATTTGGTCTCTGCGCGCGAGTAAAGCCATTAAGTCACGTAAATATGCAAACCTCGCTGCAAGTGGAACCATTTGCACGCGCAGCTCTCGCCCTGCATACGGACAGAATAATCTAGACGAGGCATAAAAAGGCCTCATTACTATGGGTCACGCATTGCGGCTCTTATGTGCGCACCAATAAGGGAACATTGCAAATTGGTAGTTTTAAGCCAGAGGTGACTGTGTCCCAACTTCCAATTACGTGTACCGGTACAATTTAAGTCATGGCACAAAGCAATGTGCATTTTCATTGACGTGAAAGCAGCAGTTTTACGCCGCTGTGCTTCATACGACTGAAATAAGCACGTTCGTATATTTGTAACATTTGCACACACGCGTATCGTCAATAAATGGCAATTGTGAGCTATCCTTTAGAGTCTATCTAGTCACTATTAAAAAAAAATAATAATATATGCTGTTCCAAACAAATTGATGGTTTATGTATTCAGACTGCAGCGAAACATAGGCAGGCCCACACCAATAAGCTTGTGGTACCTTGGGCTCTAGAAACGCATGATGCGTTCGTTAGATTTTCTTGAATGCCATTTGTAGACTCGTAGGTGCAGATACTGCACACACAATAAAACTGTGCACGTGTGTTGTGCGGTGCAAATACACAGCAAGCATGTGTGCAGAGTGACTGTGCCATTCGCAAGAACCTATTTCTCATAAGGTCTTGGGGTCCGGCTGCAGTTACGCGGCGGGGCTGAGGGCGAAGCCCAACCCTAGGGCGAGCAGCACCTGATCTCGGCAAGCAGCTGGGGGGCCTCTCGGGTGGTCTCGATGTTTACCCAGTTCTCGGATTTAGGGGACCATCCGAGCGGCGGGTTCATTGGCGCAAGGTTGGTACCAGAGTTGGCATGAATGGCCTGCAGTCCCTGCATGGCTCTCGAGTGCAGTGCATGTCAATAGGAGCTGTGGTGTGCGGCACTATTGTCAAGTGAGGTAGTGGTTCGTGGGGGCGAGCTCGTGTGTTTGGGGTCAGGCGACGGTTTCATGTGGACATACATTTCCAACTCTCAGCTGCTTAGGTGCCTGGGGGGCAACGTGCTCGCCTTGAAAGCAAGACCAGTCCCACATGGAGCAATTACGATGCAATGAAAGCCGTTTTCAATATTTGATTGGATATCTTAATGGATGCGTTAGTACGTGCATAGTATTTAGCTTAACTCACTCAACCTCTCTTCTTCCCAACACCTTTCTTAAGCAGTGTCCAAAAAACTGTGATGCCCTTTTTCATCCAGGCCAAGTTTCAAGACAGTTGCAAATACTTTTGCTTGCAAAGAACATATATTTCAGAGACATTTCTGGGACTTGATTTATTTACAAACGAACACATCGCACCAACATATAATTAGAGAAACTGCTGAACAATAAGAAGTGATTAATGATAGGCCTCTGTAAACGACATAGCAAATTAATTCTGCGGGTTTGCTTATTTGTGTCACGCATTGGCAAGCAAAGAAGTGTACACCTTTTGAGTATATTTTTGCAGTTAAGACTGGTACACTATTTTACATTGTAACTTATGCGCTCTTGAAATAGCACACACATACTACCACTACAAATGTTTAAAAAAAGTTGAAAACCTGCTCATCTGAATCCAAAGTGTTTGCAGCTTCTAAGATATCTAGGAGGACATTAAGACATTTTTATTAAACAAGTCGCGATTTGCAACTCCAATTAAGCTATTAACTCTCAGAAGACGGCTTTGATAAACACGCTGGCAGGCACTTCAAGTGCAAGTTTGATAAGGCCTGATTAAAGTGCGCTCAAAGAGTTCCCATGAGCAAAGACGTTGCTAGAGAGGGTGTGGGGTGACTGAGGAGGCTATAGCCCTGGGTCCTCTTTTCGTTATAGCCCTGGATAGAAGCTCAGGGGGCAGGGCTGCCTACAACCAAAACGGTAGCTAGCCCAGAGTCCCGCCAGTCCCGACATTAGCATAGCCTGCCCCTAGCAACTTGTGCTCAAGTACTCTTGCTGAAAAGACATGTCTCAGAGCAACTCTGGCTTCATGTCATTGCGAGGGGCCACGCCCCACAAGATCGACATCCCGGACCCTTGCCTGACACAGATAAGTTCTGCAGCGCTCTGCATAACCATGGGGGGAAGTGGGGTCACACAGGGGGCCAGCCAGCCCCACCAGACAGAGACAACTGGCGCCTGCTTCCTACAAGGTAACAGTAAGACACTGCATGCCACGTAACAGAGCACAACACTAATCAGCGCTTCCCAGCCATGTGCAGCACCATAAATCATTTGCTAGCGGGCCGGCTTGCTAGCTGTGGACACAAATCAGAACACCTTCTTAAGGTGTTACCATTACTGCTTACTCCTGCATGCACTAACACTTTACCACCACTTAACAGAGCCACAGACAGCCCTACTATGCATGTTTAGGAGCCACGTGCGTACGGCCTCTCTAAGTCTCTTGCATGTGTACAAGCATGTGAACATCAACACATGGCAGTGTTTAACATGTGCAGTAATTGTAGCACTTTATTGCAGCATCTGAACAGCTACTACGACACATCCTGGCACAATGAAATCGCAGAAGACAACAAGGCACACTCTGGTGACAACTAACAAGTAGTGCTGCACTACCTCATGTGTGTTTACTATGTTGATGTACCTTTGTATACTGCTATGGTGATATTGTATGTGTGTGTAGAGTGAGAAGCAGAGATGTGTGTTTCTATGATTGTAACAGCTAGAGGTCGAAGCGTGTGCAGTGATCAAACCTTACCCTAACATCCCCAACCTATCCATAACCTCTCCCTAAACCTCATTCCGGTTTCCCTACCCCCCCCCCACGCCCTTCCTATCTAACCATTGTCACCCTAACCCTCCTTCCCTGCTGGAGTTGCAGAGCCCTGTATAAGCATTGACTTGAAGCAGGTCCCAAAACGGCAGTGGGGGTGATTGGTTCATGCCACTCTTGCACCTCAGAGCTGTGGATGGACCCTGTCACAGAACCGTAGGCAAAGTAATGTTATTTTATGAGTTGTGTTGTAATGTAACAGACACAGGAACCCTCCATACATAGCATTTTTTGTAAAGTCGTGAATTGACGCAATTCACGGATGATGGTTTGAGGGCCACTTTTTTGAGGCGAGCAGTGGGCCACTTTTTTGAGGCGAGGGGTGGGCCACTTTACTTTTGGTGTCCAGGCCTATTTGTTGTCCCAGTCCGACCCTGTAATCAGCTTACTTCTGTTTCTTGCAGGTTCTTCTTTTTAAGACCAACTCGCCGCCATTGTTAAAAAGTGACTTTCATGGCTTCTTGTAGTTACTTATTAGCTTTATTGACAAGTACTTAAGTTACAGTTACATGAATATAAATATATAAGTGGACAGGCCATAACACTGGCTACCATCACCCAGGCTGGGAAGCTCAAACTGCCTGAGTGTGGAACCACTTGAATAAACATTCCAACTTTCACAAGGCAACACTCCACATGACATCACCAGCTCTCACACAAAGAGACAGGAACATCACAACACAAACTTATGTAAGTAGTATTGGCAAGGACCGTAAAGCATGGCTTTGCAAATGTGCCTGTATTTTATTTTTTGACAAGTGTCATGGTGCAGATACAAAAAATAGTTGATATTTTGGTGACTGAGGTTTAGCCTGTGGCCATGGGCAGTGGTCAGATTGTCCGGATCATCGCATAAGGTAATGACCGAGACAATATGGATAATGGCCATGACCACAAGGGATGACAAATGGGGTTAAAGTGGCCATGTCCACCTGGGACCGGCTATGGAGTAAAGGTTTTCGAAAGTGGGATAGGTTTGAAAGGGAAACAAATGGTGCTTATGGTAATATGGTCATAGGGTTCTCCCTTCTGCAGGCTGCCATGGAACGGGAAGAGGGTCTCTGTATGGAGCCCTGCCTTCAACTTACCACAAATGTGTAGAAGTGTGAGAGCTGAGAATGCAGTTTAGCCACTACTCATCCATGCACACCTGCTGAACTGATGTCATTTCGACATATTAGGTTATTTGGCTGCCAAAGCGACCTGACAAAACAGTACAATCATCTGGTTAGCAATGGCCATCTTCAGGAAGCCATATGACCATCTACAGTAAAATCCTATTGGAATTTGCAAATAACTCATGGTCATAACCACCCACATGTACAGTGAAATCTATAGAATGAACCATCTTCATACATTGTTTAACAGAATAACTTTTCATAGTGACCTTTCTTTGGAAACCCGGAATACTGGACTACATCAAGTTCCTCCTCTCCCCATAATCTTAAGCAACAACCATCTCCTGAGAGCCCATCTGATACTAACTTCCACTCCTTATAATCCCCTCAGAGTGAATCGCTCATTTTTGCTAAGGTGCTTTCACACCCTTGTCTCAACTTGTTACGCGTCAGGACTCCAGTGAGAGCAAAGCCATGGAAAACTGTACGGACATTTCTGGCCTGCATGTGACAGACTGTAAAGACTGGAGGGGAGGTGGGGTTTCTGTACTTCTGCCCTCTATATGGTTGGGACAAAGGCACAGAGCAACAGAATCATACAATTACCACGCCGGGTTTACTGCGCCGGCCGAAAATCTTGACATATTTCTTTTTTCCGACCCCCTTTTTCTCAGAATATATATGTCAGGGATGGGGTAAAGTAAATAATTAATGTTGGGTCGGAGTATGGGGGGTTGCGGGGGGTCTCCCCTCGCATATATAGTCTGTGAAAAGGGGGTCGAAAAAAAGAAATAAAGTCAGCATTTTAGGCCGGCACAGTAAACGGGGTCGCAGTAATCACATAGATCCCAGAGCAACCACAGCCAAGGTTCTCTACATGGTAGAATGTATGAGCAATCAAGTCTTAAGCTCTCAGGAGGTGATGCAGGCAGGTTCTTAGGTACAGTGAGTCCCCCCAAAGGAATGTCCACACACTAGGTTAGGTGATAACACAGCTTCTTTATATAAAATAAGGTTGCTACCCAAATATATACACAATACTTATTCAAAGAATGGCAAATATATACACGCTATGTGGTACCACAGAATACTTAAATTCCAGAATAGATGCACTAACTGCAGATAGTTTTACATAGGCATGTGAAGTCTTAAGTGAGGTTTAACAGCATGGAAAGGGAAGAAAGGCAGGTTAGTTGTGAACAGTGGCAGAATGCTTTCTTTATACTAGATATTGCCCAGTACAATAATGTTCAATAACGTACTTTCTTCCTAAAAGTTCTACCATCCGAAAGTACTTAAGAGGCCGCAGGAGAACAGGATTCAAGACGAATCTGGGAGCCTGGATGACTCTTGGGGCTAGAAGATGCTCTTCCTCATCACAGTACCTTTGGTGCCTTGGCAGGCGAAGTGGCAGAGTTTCTCGGTTTCACTCGATGCTTCCCTTCAAGGATATATCCCCCCTTGGAAAGAGGAGCCACTGGGATGCTAAGTCCAAGAAGAAAAATTGAACAAAAGTCTTTCAGAAGTGCAGCAGTTTGACTCTTCCCAGTGCTCTTTGTTGACTGTAGAAGTCCTGGGAAGATGAAACTTGATGTGGGCTCCTTAAAGGCTTGACAGATAAGAGTAAGCCTCTGGAGACCCTTTGAGGACTTCTGGCGGGGAGGGGTGCATAGGTCACTTTTGGTGTCAGGTTTGGGTATATCACAGTTTTCCGACTTTCCATTCTTCGGTACTGCAGCTGCAGAACGGACCCCTCGACAGCTTCTGGTGACCTTGACTCGACCATGGGAGTGTACTATGGACCCTCACCAAGTCTAAACCCTTGGGACATCTTTGTTAGCTTCTAGCGGTGGGAAACCCACTGGCACACCTTCCTCTGTGCTCCGCGACTCTGGACACTCTCCAGCTCGGAAAGGTGGTCAGTGAAGACAACAAGGATGTCCTTTGAAATGTTCTTAGGCAGTTTGGAACTTTCGTAGTTCTGACTGTCCAGCAGCACTATGCCAGGGTACCCCCTCTTCTGGGTGGTAGACAGCAACGGTTTACAGCGGTCACAAAACGCACCTTTGGGTCACACCAATGGACTTCTTCAACTTGAGATATCTGGGCACTCTTCTTCAGGACTCACGATGACCCCTTCTCTGGATGGCAGGCACACAGGACTGGCTTCCAGGGTACTTCGGATGAAGAGTAGCAGGTTGCACGATGTTCCATCATAGCTGCCAGAGAGGTCTCCTTTGCAGGTTCTCTCTGGATCAGCCCTTGGAAGAACACATCAGCTTTTGGATCTTGCGAAGAAAATGCAGTAGCAGACTTCTCCTCCAGCTGGGATTCAAGGAACAGCTTCTTCTTGCTTCAGATTCGACTTCAGGTTATGTACAAATTGGTGAGTGAGAGGATCCCTGTTATACACATTGGTTCCCATTCACTCAGGCTGAGCCAGGCTCAGTCAAGCAATCACGCAGGAGGGCAGTCATGAAGGCAGGCATCCAATCAGACTCACAGGCCTTCAGGCCATTCACTCCACCCAGACACTGATAACAAAGAATGTGGATTGGGGTAAGTACCCAATCTTTAGCACACTACACTGCATTAATATCAGTTTCAGTCAGGGCTGTCTCACTCACCATGTCACCCACCGAAACCAGACACCCACAACATAGAATGTGCATTGACTCCCCCCTCCATTCATAAAGGTCCCAACCCAAAAGTGTACCCACAACACCCAGTCACTGGAAAGGATCTATCCAGTCTGGCATAGACTTCCCGACAAGACCATGTATGCTTCTTCCACCCAACAGCCAGTCAAGAGGAAGGGAACAGAGACAGGGCTTCCCAGGACTTCGGGAAACAGGGTAAAAGGCAATAGAAACCAAGAGGCCATTGTGGCAATCTTGCTTTTCATCAGGAATCCATTGATTCCTAAGGCAGGGCCTGGGTGTCCCTAAAATGGAGAACATTCAGAGCCACTACCAAGTCAGTATGTAGCTGCCACCAGCCCATACCCTGCTCTGTCGGCAACACACATGTGCCCACCCAAAAACACACATAAGAGGTACAAGGGTGGCCCCACCCATGGGTGCCATAAAGGTACCTCATGGGTGCTGTTCACCAAAAGGAAAACATGAAGAGCAGCACTGCCAGAGGTCCAGGCTGGACCTCAGTGGCAGAAAACATAGCGAAAACACACACTGAGAAGTGGTAGGTCAAGGACTGGAGGTCCTGCCTCTCCAAAAGGCATTTCCAACATGTACCCCCCCCAGACTGAGGTTAAGGCAACTGATCTCCCATGAGATTGCTACTCTCATTCAGATGGTCCACATACCCTCTGGAAAGGCCATCTGCATTGTCATGACTCTTCTCTGGACTATGCTCAATGCTGAAGTCTAGCCCTTGTAGGCTAATGGACCACCTGAGCAGTTCATCTGCATAAGAGTGTATGATCAGCTTGGACCTTAAATGCAGACCCTGTAAGGTAAGGTCCAAATTATACTAAAACACTCCTTTTCAACAGTGGCTCACCTATGTTCCCTACCCTTGAGTTGCCTACTGATGAAAGGTATGGGTTGTTCTCTCCCTTTGTCGTCTAACTGAGACAAGACAGCTCCAATTCCAGTCTCACAGGCTTCAGTTAGCACAATAAAGTTTTTGCTGTGGTCAGGGGCAGAAAAGATAGGTGCCCTAAATAGACTTTCCTTCAATGGGGTGAGGCCTGGTGTCAGTGAGAACAGAGGGACATACTGCTGGACCATTAGGTCTTCCTCTGCTCTGGTGTCTGATCTGGAGAGAGTTGCACTCCCTCCACTGGGCCATTCTGAGGGTTGATATGCAGCAAATCAGAAAGAGGCTCACTCTCATCTTCTTCTTAGCAAGGGGCATGAGACTTCTCCTCTCCTGGGGAAAGGCTTGAGTCTGTTGACATGGAAGATGTGAGAGGCTACCGCAGGAATACCCACGTCAACTAGATAGTTGGCCTCACCCATTTTGGAGATTATCCTGAAGGGTCCAGTCCACTTATCTGCCAAAGCTCAAGGCTTGGTAGGCTCCATCACAAGGATCTCCTGACCAGGAGTCCAATCCACTTGTGAGACCTTAAGGTCATGCAAGTACTTGTTCAATTCTTCGCTTGCCTTAAGGTTTGTGTAGCGCTCACCTGGTATCCACGGGGATGTCACTCAGCCTGTTCTGACTTCTTACGACCTCAAACCCTTCCCTGTAGTCTACTTGACAGGAGACTGGGCCTCAAACACAGGATTGGTAGAGTTCAACTCCCTATTGTCTCTGTGTACTTGAACCCCTTCTTCCCCGGGGTCCAACCCTTCCCTTTGATCCACAGCTCACCTTGTTTTCTTGGAAAGTGTGCTCTCCGTCCTGCTTTCAGCGCAGGGGCGCGTTGATTGATGCGGGCTCGTTGCTGCCTAGTTACTTCACTGGCAAGAGTGAGTCAGGTAAGTATAATGAGTCTTTTGAACAGTTCTCTAACTTTGTTCCTTTCCTTCCTTAGATGATGGCCAGCGTCCAGGGATGGTGACATGCTGCTGAGATGAGTAGCGCTGAAGATGAGTGAGAGCGTGATGCAACCCTTTCGTATTTGTATTTAACTGAGTTCTTTTTCTGTGTCTTTTAGGTGCCACGACGTTTTCATCGTAGATGCCGGTTATGAAGAAGAAATGCGGTGAATAAGCGCACTATGCGGCGCCTCTAGGTGTTTCCACACTAACCTGGAATGTCTTTCCCCTCTTGCAGATGGATGAGAAGTTCCGGAGACAGAGTTCCCCCAGAGCGGCTGGGATTCAGGTTAGCATTTAAAGCTCGTACAGTCTTTAAAAATAAGCGAAGATTTGCTGAATGCTTACTAATGCCTTTTTTCTGTTCTTGTCCCTTTTCCTTAGGAAGCGGCGTGCCGGGATGGGAATGACACCGCCGAAGATGCCTACAGAACAGAAGAAGCGATGAATGATGGGCAGAAGCGCCGCAAGGTAAGGCTGTTCCTACCGGTGTTCTTGTTCTTGCAGGAGCTGAGTGCAGAAGAAAGATGCAGGCCTACTGGAGACCGATCCGAACACGGTGAGTGTCACACTGCAGGTGCAGAAAACACAAAGCATGTTTCTCAGCCTGGGTGTGGCTTAAAAAGTCTCTGGGTATCCCAGGTGTCTCTGGGCTGAACCACACCCAAAGGACGAGACCGCACATGCAGTTCTGGGAACGGAAATATGCGGGGGCATCCATCTTGTCTCCATCAATGCACTACAAATCCAATCCCCAATGTTATCCTACGGGAGTGAGTGAGTCTGGTGCCACAAGCGCCAAGTCTGACTCCAAGTGGGTCTTTGGAGGGATGGAGAGGCCCTTTAGGGCCATGTAGGTGATTGTGGCCTGGCTCCAGCCTGACATCTTGGAGGGCTGGGGACATGAGGGGCAGGAATCATGACAGCACTCCCCCAAAACCCCCCTCAAGGTGGCTCTTCTGTCTGGTCCTGGTTTGTTTGGATGGTTTTGATGAAATCGTCTAAGCAAGCGAGTTGCATGGATGTACTCACAAGGCTCCCATGTCATGTCTTGTGGACCATACCCCTTCCAGTCTACTAAGTAGTATAATTTGGATCTGATGTACTTTGAATCAAGGATGTCCTTGACTTCGAATTCTGGCTCCCCGGCGACTACTACTGGCTGCGGTGGCGTTGCTAACCGGGTCCCAGGTTGAACAGGTTTAAGGAGAGACACGTGGAACACAGGATGAATCTGCATGTTTGACGGCAAAGCTAGTCTGACTGCCACAGGATTTTAATCACAGAGGTGACGGTGAATGGACCCAGGTATCTTGGACGGAAAGTTTGGGTTCCTTTAATGGACACGTGTTTAGACGCCAGCCAGACCTCATCTCCCACTTGGTAGTTGGGGGCCTTTGCTCGGTGTTGATCAGCAAACTTCTTTTGGCAATTCTTAGCCTGAAGTAGGTGTTCAGCTGCCCTTTTAAAGGTTTGAGAAATGGTTGTGTGCAAGGTTTTGACTGCTGGCCTTTCCATGGTTGTAGGAACGTCCAAATCAGAAGTACGTGGGTGCCTGCCATACATGGTATAAAAGGGTGTCTGCCCAGTGCTGGTGTGTAGGGAATTATTATAAGCATATTCAGCTATCCATAATAGGTTGAACTAGCTTCCTTCAGCTTGGTGTAACATGCAACGCAGATACTGCTCGAGCGTCTGATTTGTCCTCTCAGTTTATCCATCCATTTGGGGATGGTGACTGGTGGCTAGCCGGATGTCGATCTGGGCCATAGAGCAGCATTTTCTCCAGAAGTTAGATACAAACTGAGTACCTCGGTCTGAGACTAAAACTGAAGGAAACCCATGGAGCCGTACAATGCCTTCAAGAAATACCTTTGCCAGAGTGGAAGCATTTGGGAGCCCCTTAAGCAGAATGAAAAGTGCCATTTTTGAAAATAGGCCCACAACCACAAGAATAGTGTTAAACCCTTGACTGGGTGGTAAGTCAGTAATGAAATCGAGGGACAACGTGTGCCAGGGTGCTGGTGGGATTTCCAATGGTTGTAATAGCCCAGCCGGTTTCAGCTTGGATGACTTGTTTTGAGCACACACTCCACAAGATAGGATGAATTGGATAATGTCTTTACCCCACGTGGGCCACCAATAATTTCATTTTACCGTGGCTAGGGTTTTAGCGATTACGGGGTGGCCCTCAATCAAGGAATCATGATAACCGGACATGACTTGTTCTCGTAGTTCTTGGTTTGGTAAGAATAAACAATTCCTGAAGTAGGGCAACTGATCTTTTATCATGTAATGTTCTCCTTCTGCACTCCACGCTTGTAATTGCTCCTGACTCATCAGGTTTTGGATTTCTTCATGTAATTCTTTCAGAGTTATGGTTGCTGTGATTCCTAGGAGCTTGTCACTCGGGATGATTGCTATTGGGTCAGGGGTCTGATACCCTTGCTCTTCCACCCCCCATACGGGAAAGGGCATCGGCCTTCCTGTTTTTCACCCCTGGTCGAAATGTAATCACAGTCATATTCAGCAAAAAAAAGAGCCCAACGTAATTGTCGTGAGGATTGGGCCTTTGCCATTTTTAGGTACTGGAGGTTCCAGTGGTCAGTTATTACAGTGATTGTGTGTCTGGCGCCCAAGAGGTAGTACCGCCATGCCTTAAAGGCTGACTTAATAGCCAGGAGTTCTTTGTCTGTGATAGCGTAATTGAGTTCAGGGGGTGTGAATTTACACGACCAGAAGGCAACAGGGTGTAACTGGCCCGTTTCGGGATCCTTTTGTGAGAGGACGGCTCCCATAGCCATGCTTGAGGTGTCTGTTTCCACCAGGTATGGGAGATCAGGGTGAGGGTGGCGTAAGATTGGGGCAGATGTGAATCTTGCTTTGAGTTCCTGGAAAGCTTCCTCGGCTTCTGTTGTCCACTGGAACTTTTTGTTGCTTTTCCTTAGCAATGACGTGATGGGATGCATGATTTGCGGAAATCCTGGGATGAACCGGCAGTAGAAGTTTGCAAAACCCAGCATACTTTGAACCCCCTTGAATGAATTTGGGGATTGCCAGTTGAGGATAGCATCTACCTTGTGTACATCCATTCGGATTCCATTCGGGCTGAGAATAAAGCCCAGGAATTCCACCTCAGAGACGTGGAATGAGCACTTTTTGAGCTTGGCGTAGAGCTGGTGTTGACAGAGTTTCTCCAATACGGATCGGACGTGTTTCACTTGGTCCTGCTTTGATGCGGAATATACTAGAATATCGTCGATGTACACTGGAGCACAGACATCAATCAATTCCCGTAGGACATCGTTCATGAAGTATTGAAATGCTGCAGGCGCTTTGCAAAGGCCAAAGGGCATTATTTGATATTCGTACAAGCCATATTTGGTGCGAAAAGCGGTTTTCCATTCGTCCCCCTGTTTTACGCGAACAAGGTGATATGCCCCCCTCAGGTTTAGTTTTGTGTAGATTTGGGCATCTTTGACTTGATCAAGCAATTCAGGGATCAGTGGCAGGGGGTAGAGGTTTTTTACGGTAATCTGGTTCATTGCGCGATATACGATGCATGTTCTCAAGTCCCCCTCCGTTTTTGGTACGAAGAATAGAGGACTGGCTGCTGGAGACTTCGAGGGACAGATGAACCCGTTGGCCAGGTATTGGTCAAGATATGCCTTCAGTTGCTGGTTTTCTGGTTCCGTGAGTGCGTAAATTCGCCAACAAGGGATTTGTGCGCCGGGTATCAGGTCGATTTGGCAATCGTATGGTCTATGCGGTGGCAGGGTATTAGCCTGTTCTTTCTGAAAGACATCTTGAAAGTCCTGGTATTCACTTGGTAGGGTGCCGATTGCCACAGTCGCAAACGTGGAGGTTCTGGTGTCTATTGGTTGTTTCTCTTGGCGATAACATGTGTGGGCGCAAGTCTCGGGAAAGGCCAATTCTTTTGCTCGCCAATCGATTCGAGGATTGTGAGCTACCAACCATGGCATTCCCAAAATCAACCGGAACTGTGGTGACTTAATGAGGTCGAAGACGATAGATTCTTGGTGTCTATCCTGGAACAGAAGGGTTAAAGGTTAAAGCTGCAGTACATTGGGATACTGGCCCAGAAGCTATTTCCGTGCCGCCGACAGTGGTAACAGTGTCGGTGGTTGATTTAGGGCATAACGGAAGACCCATCTTTGCCGCAAGATCCTGGTCGATGTAATTCCCAACGGCTCCACTGTCAATGTACGCTCTTACTGCGTGCATCCGAGATGGTTGTTGGTGATTGATCAAGACTACAGATAGTGCAAAATGGGAGGTCTAGAGTTCACTTTCTTCGCTCGACAAGTGGACCCCTACACTTGCCGGGCTGGGGAGTTTTCCAATTCCCTGATGGTATCTTCCTTGTCCGTGGCCCCTACCGTCCTCCTCGGTGGCTTCACAGGGCACTCTTTAAGGAAATGAACTGACCTTCCACAGTACAGACAGAACTGCTGATGTCTCCTTTTATCCCTTTCCACTTTAGTCAAGGGGGATCTGACCCCCCCCCCGATTTGCAATGGTTCTCTTGAACCTTGCATTGTGCAGGCAATATTGTCCTTTGAACGCACATACATAGGGGCGAGTGTCCGGTCTGGTTCGATCTGCTCTTCGGTCCTGCAACCTATGATCCAGTTGACTAACAAGGTCAATTAATTCTGAGCAGTCTTTCGGGGGGTTCACTACTTGTGCGAGAACATCCTTGAGCTCCCCCCACAACCCCTGATGAAATAACATGGTTCTCTTCTCCACTGGCCATTCTGCTTCAACTACGAGTCTATTGAACATGGCATGCATGTTAATAGGTCTTGATTCCCTTGGCAAAGGGACAGAAGTTTGTTGTCTAATGCCTGCTCATGAGAACAACGGGCGAACAGCTTTTCCATCTCCTGCTGAAAGCCCCTGAAGTCATGCAGCAAAGGATCGTCTTGGGCCACAAAGGGTACCGACCAGTCCGCGGCGCTACCACTCAGGTAGGATAGCACAAAAGCAACCCGTGATTGGTCATTCGGAAAGGCCGCTGGTCTACAAAGGAAGTGCAGGCGGCACTGGTTCATGAATGTTGCAAACCTCTTGGGATCCCCCGTAAATCGTTTGGGCGGGGCCAAGGGAACTGCCCCAGGAAGGGTTATCTGAACGGGATTGGCTGATGGTGCTGGCATCGAGGGCACGCTTCCTGGCAATGGTGCATGCCCTGCTTGTGACTGGAGAAGTTGCTGACTTAAATCATCAGTGTATTCTTTGCCTACTATCAGCTCTCTCCTCAGGGTGTTGGTCTCCTGCCTGGCTGCCTGTACTTCGGAACGCAGCTGCCCCAACATGTGGGCTAACTGGTCGGTTTCTGACGTTTCCATGACGCCCAGGTGGATTTTTATGTGAGGCTTTGTGTTCTGTAACGCTCACCTGGTATCAACGGGGACGTCACTGAGCCTGTTCTGACCTCTTACGACCTCGAACCCTTCCCTGGAGTCTACTCGACTGGAGACTGGTCCTGAAACACAGGATTGGTAGAGTTTAACTCACTATTGTCTCTGTGTGCTCGAACCCCTTCTTCCCCGGGGTCCAACCCTTCCCTTTGATCCACAGCTCACCTTGTTTTCTTGGAAAGTGTGCTCTCTGTCCTGCTTTCAGCACAGGGGCGCGTTGATTGATGTGGGCTTGTTGCTGCCTAGTTTCTTTACTGGCAAGAGTTCGACAGGTAAGTGTAATGAGTCTTTCGAACAGTTCTCTAACTTTGTTCCTTTCCTTCCTTAGATGATGGCCGGCGTCCGGGATGGCGATGTGCTGCTGAGATGAGTAGCGCTGAAGGTGAGCGAGAGCGTGATGCGACCCTTTCGTATTTGTATTGAACTGAGTTCTTTTTCTGTGTCTTTTAGGTGCCGCAACATTTTCAGCGTAGATGCCGGTTATGAAGAAGAAATGCGGTGAGTAAGCGCGGTATGCGGCGCCTCTAGATGTTTCCACGTGTCATGATCTCTGCTTCCAAAAGGTCAGGGTTTTCCCAACTCCCTTGGAAGCAGATCCATAACCCAGGTTCCGAGTGCCAACCAGTCCCAATTGGGACCTTTTGGACCCAGTCCTGGCGCCAGTGGCACCAGGCTCATAAATATGCTCAGTCCCAGCGCTGGAAGCGCCGGGCTCATAATGCTTGGGTGGACTTACCTGCAGCAGACCATGCTGCTTACTTGCCTGCCAGTTGAGCCTCTGATCCTCTTCTGTTTGGAACTACTTTTCCTGTTGGGTGGGGCAGGAGCCACTCCCTAGATTCAGAACACTGGAACTCTTCTGGAAAGCAGGAACTCTTTTCTTACCTAGGCGTGGCTGTGGAAGGAGACACCACAGCACTACAGGAGGCTATTTAAACCACACCCGATGGATGAATCTTGCTTTGCGTTATTCTGCATCCTCTGCAGCAGAACGCTCATCGTGTCTTCTGCATCTGATCCTGGGCCTAAGGAAAAAGGCTTACCATCCTGAATCCAGTCTTCAGCAACACCTATAAAGACAAGAAAGAACAGGTTAGCATTACGGTCTTCAGTGACAGCTCTTCACTTACCTGGTCCATCGGCTGTCACCAACGCCTCGCGCTGCATTCCGGCATCTGAAAGACAAAGGCTTACCTACTCTTCGTGCGCTCCGGAGGTCTTCACACTGCATTCCGGCATCTGAAAGACAAAAGCTTACCAACTCTTTGCACGCTCCGGAGGCCTTCGGCGCTGCATCCCGCATCTGAAAGACAAAACAAGGTGCGTTTAAAGACATTGGGGAACTTTAATACTCATGTGCCATTACTCCTTTCCACATCTAACCCAGTGGGTATTCCGGCACCCTGCAGCCGCTCCGAACTTGTACCTGCAAAATAAAAAGACAGTTAGAGCGCATCGTGAAGCAGGCAACAAGCGCTTACTTACGTGCTTCCAGGCGCTTCTATTCATCACACGGGCTCCATCTTCAACTCACTTCAGCCCGTCATCCGCCATCGCCGGAACCCTGCAAAACAAGAAACATCATTACTAAAGACTTTAAAGACATTAGAATTACTCGAAACTTACCGTTCGTGCAGTAAACGACGGACAGCAGTCCTCTGAAGTCAATGCCTGCTCCCCTTATCCAGTGAAGAAACTGGTTACAGCACCCTGCCCCGAGGCAGATGGAGAGCACGGCGTTCACTTACCTAAGGTGAGAGCGTTAACCTTTGGGGTTCTACAGGAGAAGAGAAAGGGAAGAAGAGAGAGACATTCAATAACCCAGTTCCTTAATCCCATATTTTCTATCTGCAGACATCATACCCTTCGAGTCAGACATACAGTGCATAGAGGTCCAGCCCAAAGAGCAAGCCGTGTGTTACACATCACCTTTGAAGATACGGTATACGCCCAGTCAAGACCGGCGCCTCTACTCAGGTGAGCGTTACACCACGCTAACCTGGAATGTCTTTTCCCTCTTGCAGATGGATAAGAAGTTCCGGAGACAGAGTTCCCCCAGAGTGGCTGAGATTCAAGTAAACGTTTAAAGCTTGTACAGTCTTTAAAAATAAGCAAAGATTTGCTGAATGCTTACTAATGCCTTTTTTCTGTTCTTTTCCCTTTTTCTTAGGAAGCGGCGTGCCGGGATGGGAATGGCACCGCCGAAGATGCCCACCGAACAGAACAAGCGATGAATATTGGGCAGAAGCGCCGGAAGGTAAGGCTGTTCCTAACGGTGTTCTTGTTCTTGCAGGAGCTGAGCGCAGAAGAAAGATGCAGGCCTACTGGAGACCGATCCGAACATGGTGAGTGTCACGCTTCAGGGGCAGAAAACACAAAGCATGTTTCTCAGCCTGGGCGTGGCTTAAATAGTCTCTGGGTATCCCAGGTGTCTCTGGGATGAACCACACCCAAAAGACTAGACTGCACATGCAGTTCTGGGAACCGAAATATGTGGGGGCATCCATCTTGTCCCCATCAATGCACTACAAGTCCAATCCCCAATCTTATCCTATGGGAGTGAGTGAGTCAGGTGCCACAAGCGCCAAGTCTGACTCCAAAGGGGTCTTTGGAGGGATGGAGTGGCCCTTGAGGGCCATGTAGGTGATCGTGGCCAGGCTTCAGCCTGACGTCTTGGAGGGCAGGGGACATGAGGGGCAGGAATCATGACAGCTTGCTGTTGAATGGCCCATCATCTGTGCCATCCTCCTTCTGAGGCCTAAAACATAGTCCCCCAGTTGCTTGGCAGGATCTGGAGGGCTGTCTTCCAAACCTTCTTTTACGAAGGCATGCATCCCCCTCACTGGATGTCCAAAGAGGAGCTCAAAGGGGCTGAAACAACATCCTCTTGAGGTACCGCTCTGTAAGCAAACAGCAGGCATGGTAGGAGGAGATCCCATTTCCTCCTTAGGGGTTCTTCCAAAGCACCCAACATGCCCTTGAGAGTTTTGTTAAATCTCTCAACCAGACCTTTGGTCTGTGGATGGTACGAGGTGGAGAACTTATATGTTACATCACATTCATTACACATAGCTTTCATGCAACTAGACATGAAGTTGGTTCTTCTGTCAGAGGTCACCTCTTTAAGAAAACCAACTGTGGTCAAAAGTCCAGGAGAGCCCTGGCAACCACCCTGTTGGTTGTTATGGTCCAAAGGAGTATAGCCTCAGGGTACCTGGTGGCATGATCTACCACGACCAGGATGAACCTGTATCCACCTGATGCTTGAGGGTCAAGTGGACCAACAATGTTGATGCTCACACTCTCAAATGGTGTGCCAACACTGACAACGACTGCAGTGGGGCAATGCCACTACCTCCAGTCTTGCCAGACAACTGACAAATGGGACAGGTCTTGCAGTGGAATTCCACTTCTACTCCCATCCTGGGCCAATACAAGTCTTCCTAGTCCCAAGATGACTAGCTAAGGACACCTCATGTGCCAACTGCAAGAGGAAGTGCCTGGATACCTTGAGTACAACCAACCTCTTGACTGCATGAAGTTCAGGCTGAGTGGGCTCACTGTAAAGGAGCTAACCCTCCCAACACATCTTAAAAGACCTAGGCACTTCTCCTTGTGCCTGGGCCTGTTCTCTAAGACCATCATGAGAGTGGCACTCTCTTTGACCCTTACGGAAATCCACCATAGAGGGCTCACCTTCAGCAAACAAGAACTGGAGGTCTGGGTGATCCTCTGGGATGAGTACATCTCCCTGAAGAGGGTCTTCTGGCTCTTCTCCCTCAGTAGTTTAGTCCAGGGCCACCACTGGGCCTAGTCCCACAGGAGCTGCAGCCACAGTGGGGGTTGCTGAAACAGCCGGAAGAGAAGGGGCTAACTTCACAGAGGTGGTCTTCTTACTCTTCCTATTAGCCTTGGGTTTTCCCTTTGGCTTGGGTAACTAATTGTCAGTCCAACCCTGGAAACTTACTTTGATAGATAATGTTTAGAACTCTCAGAACTCTCAGATCTCAAAAGGATTGAGCTACTCATGGAAGTAGTCTTGAACTCTGCCACACACAGAAATCTCCACCAAACGAGCCCTGGATTGTCAGGGACACTACACTGATCCGAATTGCAGGAAGAACTGGGAATGGATCTACTGACACCACCCTGGGTCATTCTAACCTGAAATCAGTCCTCAGTATAAAATGATATACCTCAACAAAAGGATGCATGGTCTGAATTTGAGAAGAGCGTCTTTGAGGAGTTGTTTTTTAGGCTTAGTGAATAAAAGCTGAGGACTCCTGCTTTCCTTAAAGGAAAAATACACTACAGTTTCTAGCTGAGGAACGAAAGAGGCAAACCACAAAAAAGGGAGTCTTGAGACGTTAGCCATATGAGACCTTTCAAATCTCCAGTCCATGGCATAAAAGAGTCTCATGCTATGGATGACCCAGAAGCCACAGCTTGTGAAATGTCAACATCAAAAGATGATTCCAAAAATATTGCAGCTCCAGCTTTCCCGAGGCTTGGTGCAGTTCAACCCCACCTGAATCTCAGCGCTCAAAGCCCTAAAATGCTTAACCAAAGATCGGGCAGCATAGACAGATTGATACCAGCTCTTACAATGCATCAAGTAGAGGGCCTTCTGAGAGATTCATCAGTCCTATTATCTGAAGTAGAACTGTGAGAAACTGTCTCTTTAGACAAAGACGTTTTCCCAGAAAGACTGGCTAACATGGATCCAGAAGGACTGGCTGACAAGGAACCAGAAGGAATGGCTAACGTGGAATCAGAACGTCTGGCTTATATAGAGTCAGGAAGACGGGCTAACATGGAACCAGAAAGGTTGGCTAACATGGGGTCAAGTTGAAATGGCTGAGGGAACTCGTCCTCACCCTTTGACAGAGAATACATGCTTATCGTAAACCTTGGAGCTTTGTCATTTTTATTCCGTTCTCTAAGAATCAAATCATTGACCATACGAATAACTGGTCATTTGAAAAGTGAATGAGTCTTAAACCTGGTAAAACAAAACAGTGGTAGTGGAACAAACTAAAGGTTGAACCCCCTCCATTCACTATCCCACATTCTGGCAAAGGTATTGTAGCACTAGAGGCAGTACAACTCTACCCCCTCGGATCAACATCTGCAGTCTCTCTGTCCTCCACATTCTCATACTTAAATGAACAGCATAAGGTTGGATGACAGGAATCTACAAAACAATCATGTGGAGGGCCCTCAGGCAAAGCACAGTGGCTGACCCCTGAAAAGGCTGATTACTGGCCTTAAAGCCAAAAGCAAAGCCTTAGTTGTAGCTGACCCAGAGGCAAAGTCTGATATGATATCCACTTAAATCCAGGCAGGAGGAGCATGGTGCTTCCTACGTAACAAATACTTTCTATACTTCATAATGCAAATGTAGCAATGAAGAAAATGGGGTCTTAAGCCATTACAGATTTCACCTAATCACCTTTAGAAAGTGAAGGAGCCCCCCTAATTGATGACCACTGTAGTGCCTGAACCTGTGCAACTCACCAGATATCTTGGCCTATGACACCCATGATAGCTCACCATTGACTATAGTGGCTATAGCTGATGGGAGTTTTAAGTAAAAACTTCTGGTGAGCCCGGTGTTGCCTTCCCCTGCAGCATCTAAATGCTTCCTTAGCATCTACATACAAAATAAGTCTCTAAGGTTCCTGCAGCCTAGGGTGGCAGGTGTAAAGGGAAGCATGGTATCACAAGTATGACACTGACACAAAAGGTGCAATTTGTAAAACCTTTATTCAGTTCCTGGGGTTTGGAAAAACTGTGACATTGCCCTGTAGCTAGGATGGGAGTAGTCTCTACCATAAAATAATAAAGAAAACACAGTCCTAGTCAGTCTCTGTCAAATCAAAATGGCGTATACTAACAAAACCCAATGCCTACCCTCTTATACAAAAAGTGGGTAAAGGGGAATATGTATACAAAGAAGAATCAGTGTATGAATATAAAGAATATAAAGAATCAAAGTGGCTGAGTCAGCTCTCCTTCCCAGGTTGGACTGCAGGGATTAAGGCAGTCCCTGTAGACAGGATGACACACTCTGGCTCAAGTTCTTAAAACAAAGCAGTTAAAAACATGGATCAAGGCGCGCCTGGCCTTCCATGTTAAAGTCACTTTTCCAACGGTCCAAAAGTTCATTCACAGTTCAACAAAAGTATTCACAGGTCAACCAAAAGTTCACTCAGGCCTCCCTCGATCGGGCTCAGACCTCTCCAAGTAAAATGTTCACGTAGTTTTCTGTCTTTCGGGCTCGGACCTCTCACTCACAGCACTTGTAGGGGTTCCCTTCCCCAAGTTTTTATCAGATTCGTTAGGAATTCCCTTCCCCTAACTTATAACACTACCGGTCTCCCTCAGTTGGGCTCAGACCTTTTCCTGATGTCGAGGACTTTTGCATGTGCAAGGCTTTTACTATAGATATTCGCAGGACCACTTTGACTTTCCCTACAATCGCACTCTTGTGTTATTTGGCCCAGTGTCGCTTGGTCTATGTCGTTCAATTTCATAAGCACAAGAGTTCAAAATCCACTTCCCCCTTTTGCTGGGGTCAATCTTGTTCATCAATTTCTTTAAAGTTCATTCACTTCATGGCTTTATAACAAGAACATTTCACCTTTCACAGAGACTTTCCAGTGGGCTACTTCCTTTCGCCAGACTACTCTGCTACTCTGTATCACAGGCTTCACAGTTATCGGTAATTTCAAAGTTCACCACAGGTCTACCTTTCTTCACGCCTCATCCACATTCATGCAGCCTTCAATTGTTAGATATATTGTTGCCACTTCAATCTTTACTTAACACACACCGGTCTTTCATCTCGATTGACAACTCACCGCTTTGTGCATTCTTTTCTTGTCTTGGTCATTTTAATTCATGAGTCTAGGTTAATACCACAGGCTTGGCCTTGCCTCCACAACCCTGTCATTCACCCGGGAGGGTCGCGGGTGCCTTTGAAACACAATGCAGTCTCCTTGTCTGGGATTTGGCCTTCTCTACGTATTTCGTACAGCTCTTTGGAGGCAACAACCTCCTGCAAGGAACTCCTGGGTCCCTTTACCCTTGGTTCTCATCCCTCGATCGGTTGCTCTGCTCCAGTAGGTTCACCTTTGCCCTGGAAGTTCTGCTGCTTCTTGTGTTCCACCTTACGCAGAGAGTGTCCCTATGTTGTCTTTTATCCGTGTGGGGAGAACTAATGGGTATCAGATGTATGTGATTAAAGTCAAGTGTCTGACTTTGCCTGACCCGATTAGCGGGACATGTCCAATGGGATGTGTACTGGTTAGCCTTGTTACTCTCAGTCGCCCTCTTCCTCGGCCCAGTGTTTGTGTAGAAGGGGGGGTTGGCACATCAGAAAATCCTATGAAATAGGAGCGGTCATGGTTACACGAAAGGGGGATACCACGTCTCACCATCGGATGTCTCCCCCACCAAAGATCTCTCACCCAGGTCATCCTCCCGCACTGGCCCACACCCAGGAACTGGATCCAAAAGCGATGGCTGTGTCCTGGCCGCCTTGATGACAAGTCCCGGAGGACTAGCGCGTGAGACACCCTTTGGTTTCTCACACAGGACAACGGACCACATGAAACCCTGATGCACAGCATACTCCTGATCTGTCAGTGGGGGCAAGACAGGTAAGAAGTCATTGAAAAAGTGGCAAGCATATGAAAAAGGAACAAATATTCTGGCATTTGCTCATGGGCCCCAAACAGTAGTGAGAGCCAGAAGTAAGAGGTGGGTGCTGCTTACTGGGTACTTTCTAAATTTCTGCTTGTGCATTTCAGACTCCTCTGATTCTGAAGACAACAGAAGTGTGGAGGAGCAATACTTTATCTCACTGACGTCCCTCGACCAGCAGGGATGCAGATGAAGACAGCTCCCATGCTGCAGAAGAGCAAAGCCAACATATTAAGGCAAGCAAATCTAGAGGGTAGGTCTTTACTGTTGTGTGGGCTTTACAAAACAAGGTTTCCCTCTATTTTTTCAATGCAAGGCCCACTGGCTTTTCCAGGGCTTTAAGTGGGCCAGGGCTAGCCAGGGCACACCCACGGCAGTCTCCAAATACTGACATTGAGCCAGGGCTCTGCCAGAGATCCCCAAATGTACTCCCACCAGATGTATTCCCTTAAAATGTTCAGGGGGATGCCTTGAAACTCAACGATAAAAATTACAGAAGTACTCAAAAAGGAGTGTACACCAGGCAAGAAGTAACGCAACTTTAATCTGAGCCCAGGTGCAGATGGGAAAGCGAAAATCAAATAGAATCGGGACAGCACTGCATGAAATGCACTGTCAAACATACGTAACAGCCAAGCCCACAACAAGATACTCACGCAGGGTGGCGAGGCGTGATCTCTTCAGTTGGTAACCCAATCCGGAAGGCTTCCTCCTACCTGACCCGCAAATGGTTGGCCCTCCCCGAGGTTTTGACTCAAGAGCTATGGAGGGAGGAGATATTTCATATCCCTTTTCCCCCCCTCTATCCCTCTAAATCCTCACTCCTCTCTACACTACAGGGACCCTTGGCACCATTGGGAGATCGGAAGCCTATTTTGGGCAGAAGACGGAGGGGGGGCCTGTTGAGCAAAGCTTCGGTGGCTATGCAGACAGAAGGTACCACATGCCGTGGTTTGGATGGAGCGCCTGTCCAACTGCCTCCGGCCCCGGCATGCGTAAGGGAGGGAGACCCCGGGGCACACACACCCAAGTTACCCTTGCTCTTGCTACCCTGTAAGTCTGGACCGCAGGTGGGGACCTCAACACGGCTCTCTGGATCTATCTGTGGCAATGTTCCCATTGCTCCTTCTGCTCACTCTTTTTTGGATCTGGTAAGCCCCTTCTCGGACGAATCAAGGATTCCTGCAAATCTGCTAACCCCAGGAGGGGGACTCGACTCAGTCGCCACAGCCGTCCTTTTGGATACTCTGGCCAATGGTTGCGAGAAGATCTCCAAGGGCATCTCAAATCTGTCTGGAGTGTATGTCCCGCTGGCTAAACCTTTGGCCCCTCTACCAGTTTCAGCCCCTTTCCTTCCCTTATTATACCCAAACTCTGTTTTATCAGCCCTGCATACATCATTGGTTCTCTCTGAGGATCGTCCACCCCTCTCTTGTATGCCTTTGCCTTCGACCTCTAGGGGTGGGGGTTCAGCGGGTTTGGGTACAGAAGTGAAGTCCAGTCTTCCATCTGGTATTGGGAGTGAATCTAAGCTTGATGCTCCCATGGAAGCCCCAGTATACACAGCATCAGCCATTCCATCAAGCTGCTCCTGTCATTACCTCCGTTCTGAGATGGCCGAGGTCAAAAACCTCTTACTTGTTCTGATCAATGGGTTGCTGGAAGTCAGGGGGAGGGGAGTTGTGGGGAGGGATGGAAAGTGCGTAGCAGAGGCTGGGCCAGGGGGGCTGAATTCTGATTCTGACAAAGGGACATATCACTTACATTCCGGCCCATCCCCTCCTTCCCCACCTTCCTTGAGGAGTCAACCAGAGGTGGCTCCTCCTTCAGTGCCACCTTCACGATGGGAGTCCCCAGCCCCGGGGGGGGGGGGGCCCAGAGCAACATGTGTTCAGTGGGAAGGGAGGAAATTGCTCCTAACTCGGGTCAGGAGAGGCTCTTGTTGGGGCGTTACTCCTCGGAGGGCTGCGGCTGTTCAACTGTGTTTCTTAATGGAGTCCCTAAACTATCCTCTGCCTCTAGAGAACCAAGGGATGCACTACGGAACAAATGCCTTCATTAGTTGAGGGCTGTTGGGGAATGTGGGGCTGTATCCGAGGGCTCCATGCTGAAATGTATCAGACTGTCCAACTTTTCAGCCATTACAGATGTTGTCAAAGTAGTCTTTGGGGACACCCATATGGCAAGGGTCGTAGCGGAAAAATGCAATGGCCCCGGGCGGCCAGGGAAAAGCGACATTAGGGCCAGCTTATTCCTTACTCCTGCTCTTGCGTGTCCCTCAGGAGTTCATCCCAGTATTAACCCTCTTTCAGGGGAAAATTTGACTGCCTTGGGCCCGAGGCGCCTTGGGTTTTGCCGGAGGAAAGGGGATGGTGGCACCTGGTTATTGGCCCAAAGATATGTTAGGGCTTCCAATGGAGGGGGTGGATTGGTTGCTCTGCCCCGTTGTTTTCTTTGTTGCTGATTCTTTGTAATTTTGTATCAGAATTGTACCCTCATTTTTAGAAATGTTTTAGTAGGTTGTACTTAGATGGTTTTTTTTAGGCAGAATAAAGTTGTTTGACTGACTGACATACGCCCAAAAAACAAACCTTTTATAACATTAAGACCTAATTAGCATTGATCACTTTGCAATATGAAAAAGTCTCTCCACAAGAAGCTTATTGGTCGAAGGGAATTCATTATGCTCTATGATTGGGTCCCGCAAGCCTTGCCACATCCCCTCATTCCCACATGATAGTGCCAATTAATTGAAACATTTGAGATGACCAGCGGATCTTTATTCAACTGCACTGGTCATCTCCATCTACGTTCTCATGAGAAAATCTTCTACCATGACACTGTCAGAGCCTTGAACCAAGAACAAATGACTGCTTTAGTGTTGCATATTAGGAACTCTTCGACCTTCTTCCCAAGAGGATATGTACTGAGGGGCAATTTGAAACTGTCATGGGCTTTCCAAAACTGTCAGTAGATAAGGCTTTGTAAATTAATATGCCAAATTATAAAACGCTTGTGCATTCATTATTTTCCCGCAGCACCCATGAGCTCTGTTTTATGACCTTGAAAGTAACAAAGATTGTGAACGTGAGATTTGGGACGTGCTACCAGCCACTGCGGCTACTAGAAAATTAATTAAATGAGCTCTTGTTTCTAAATGCAAGCCCTGAGGCCTATTCGCAATGCTTGAGCCTAAAACTAAACCTATATACTTACCTGTGAGCCATCTTTATTATCTATGTTTTATTAACTGGACACACTCTTATTTAGGGCATTCTCCAGCCTAGTGCAAATTATTGTGTTGCTATCAAGGAATCCCTCTCCCCGTTCAAGGTGCTATACCGCAGCTGATAAGTGTGCACCTTTTTACTGCGCTGAACTTGCATTTTTACCACAAAGTAAAATGAGCACCAATACTGCTCTTCAGCAGTAGATGTCACTTTCAGCAATGTTTAGAACCAAAGATTTTTTTTTTACAGCACAGATTAAAGAATTGTCATTAGAATGATTTTAGTTTGTAAGAATGGACTTCATTCAAAAGAACTGTGGAATTGCATTGTCTGCTGACCTATTTTGAGTTGATGTCCTATTTTATATTTGAATATATATATTTGGTCAATATTTGTACACAATTTCACTATATTTGAATACATCATTTCAAGTAAAATGTACTCCCTTGACTGCGCTGTTGGGATAAAACCTTTAGTTAAAAAGGACCGACCACTTTTAAAGGTGTATTATCTACTTGGGAAGTGAAGCCTCCCAAATATTGCATTATGACGCGTGAGAGTCCCCCCTCGATTTCCTATTCCACTTAAAGCACTGGACTTTGCATTACTTGCTGTGCTGGCATTCATGGTGGATATGAAGCATTGTAAATCTATATATATATATGTGAGACTCTTGGCTCTTGGAAACATATATATATATATATATATATATATATATATATATATATATATACCAAGCAGCATAGAAAAAAAAAACAGGCCATTTGAAGGAGCATTGCACAACTCTCTCCCCAACTTCAAACTTCCCCCTCCCCTTTTCAAAAAATGGTTGCCCCTACAACAGAGCTATTAGTATGATGCACTCGTTCTGCAACACAACAACTGATTGACACCAGGGCCCCACTGATATATATCTTCAAGAGCTCTGGCAGAGAGCAAACACGTTCTCTAGCTTTACCAAAACAATCAAGTGCTATGGTGCCCTGAAGGGCTCGTGTCTGTCAATGACAGAAAAAAAACGTAAGAAGGATGGGACGGGCCTTTTATGGTGACTCCTTGGCAGAGTAGGAGAGGGGCTATGAAAGAATATACTTTAATTGTGATAGAGCAAGTGGTTTGCCTATCGGAGGGGATGGGCACACCTCATATGTGCAAGGATTGAGATGATGAAATAGACGGTTAGCCTAGCTGCACTTCAGAAAATCTTACAGATAGAGTGTGCACTGCGTTATGTGTATATATTCCAGTACGAGAGGTCTACTCGCGTCTCTGTTCGGCGGTATATTCATTTGTCCTTCTGTGGATTGTTTGTGCACAAGTCGAGGGTACACGAGGATGGTTGGACGCCGTCCATTCAATTTTTTCAGAAGGCGGATGCCCTGACCCTAGGGGTATTTTTGGGACTAGGAGTAAAAACAAGATACTTTTCTCTCCTTCATCGAACTCTAATAAAAAAAACTTGGCGTTCCTTGTTCGCACCTCGCATCTGGTTGAACTTGGGATTCGAAGGCGGTCTGAGACCTGGCTGAGGGACTCTAGTGACCCAACCATTGACCGCTCCACTCCCATACCTATAAGATGTATGAGCAAAATCGTACCACAGACTATGGTGGAGGGGTTGCATTCATTGCATGTGACGAGCTCAATTTATTTTCCTCCCCTGTTGACTGACAAGACAAAGATGTTGCACCTGAAAATTACCTTCTCTGCAAATACCTGAATGGACTTCATTTTAGTTTACCGTCCCCCAAGGGACACCCCCGATTTTATTTAGTCATTCATGAATATTTTAGCACCTCTAAATAAACCCAATCGTTCAACTCTGATATTGGGCGATTTTAAATGCTGGCCCAAACCAGTGGACCCTGAAGCTCTAGTTCTAGAACAACATTTTCTCAATAACGAAATGACAATTCATCATTCTGCCCCAAAATAAATCATGGGTAAAACCCTAATTGGATCGTGACAAGAAACGTACCTCTTGACTCATGGGCCTACACACCATGCCCATGCTCTGATCATTTCTGTGTCAGCTTTAAGGTTGAACGCCCAGGGAAACCTGCACTGAGGGAGAAGGTCTCTAAAAATATTACTGCACAGAATTGGAAGAAAATAAGTCCAGATGTACTCTACTGCTGTCTCGATAGACTGATGGCAGATACCCTAGAGTCACATCCCTCCAATAGACTGGCCAATATGTACAATGATTGCCTGGGCACTTTTCTGCAGTTAGTTGCACATTTAAAAACGATTGCACTTAAGAACAATTCCAACCTTAAATCTTGGTTTAATCCTCTTTTAGCCAGCCTGAAACAGGCTAAAAGACGTGCCGAACGAACATGGCGTAAAGATAAATTAGTAGTCAATTGGCAGTCTTAGAAAGAATTAGAAAAAGCATACAGACAGAGAATTATTTTCTTTTCCTCCATTTTTAAATATCTAGAAAAACCGCACCTGCAATCTGAACATGTCTCGCATACAGATGACGAGTTCCTAATAATTCAAGAAGCATTTCTGGATAAAATTGATACCACAATAACATAACTTCTAGAGGATCCTTCCTCAGAGGTTCTCTCTTCCACCCCTGTGTTGGCTACCATCGCATGATCAGATTCTGGCCATATGTTCCATTTTAAATCTATTTCTATTGAGGAGATGGAGACGGTACTAAAGAAAATGCGACCAACATGTTATCCGAATGATGTTATTTCACCTAAATTTATTCTGAATAACGTCACTATTTTTTCTCCTTTCATTACCCACTTCATCAATGCCTCTTTTCAACACAATCTAGTACCTGACTTAGTGAAACAGGTGGTACTTACCCCACTGATAAAAAAGATAGGTTTATCCGCACCTTTCGATCTGGTGAACCATGAAAGCCTTCTCTTAGCCTTACAGGCCATTGATGCTTGTTCTAGTGATACTGTTAAATGGTTCAGCTGTTTTCTTGGTAATCGTATGTCTAGAATAGTCCTAGACCAAGCATTCTCACTGCAGTCTAGGATCACGTGCTGTGTGCCTCAGGGCGCTTGTTTGTCACCCTCAATGTTTAATGTTGATATTCACTCTTTGTGCAAGTTACTGGATGGAATAGGTTTCTTGATTGCGAACTATCCGAATGATACAAATCTCTTGATAGAATTGTCAGGCGACTACTCTATTGACTCTAACAAGGTGCAAAATGTATATGATGCAGTAAAGAAATGGATGGCTTCTAATTGGTTATGCCTGAACAACTCCAATACGGAGAAGATTTAGGATCGAGATACAGGGTATAGAGTACAGGAAAGAGTAAAAACACTTGTGTTTTTTGAAGCATCATTGGAAGCAGATACTCAGGTAGACAATGTTGTTATGAAATCCCAATACCATCTAAGGTTGTTGAGGTTGGTGAAACCCTTTGTATCTCAGAAAAACTGTAAAACCCTTGTAAGAGCAGAGATAATGTCCAGACTGGTCTATTGCAATGTCCTATTCTGTCTACCAAAAGGAGTGTTTGAACCAACAACCAGATCCTCGATCTACAAGGTTGGCAGGCACGTTTTAAATTGACCCGCCCTAAAGTTAGACGCATAAGAAGTGGTGGCAACTCCTTTCCTGTACACACCAATAGGGCATGAAACTTACTTCCAGCCGATCTGCGCATGGAGAAGAGCCTCCACGCGGTTCAAAAAAGGGTGAGGACCTTATTATTTGCTTCATTCCTTGCTGGCTTACTCTGATTCTGTTTCTGTATGATTTTGGCAGTCCTGTCCTTTGTGTTGTTGGTCTTGGTCATTTGTGATTTTGTTTGCGCTTCTTTGCCTTCAGGCTAAGGTGCATAATAAATGTATAAATAAAATAAATACAAAATTGAGTATGTTAATGACCCGCCCCACATTCCTCCCACACACACACTGTTGTTTTTAGTACTTGGGCTCTGGATTTACTTACACATGTGTATTACTAAACTGTGATTTTCCTGGTCGTGAGTGGCAGAATTGGGTTTAAGAACGTTAGCGTTGTCCTCTTAGAATGAGCTCACGTGATCTTTAATTTTCAATGTAAATGCTAGTACTAATTGCAAACAAATTTGTGGTGACTTGTGGGGTCCCTCAGGGATCCTGTTTATCCCCTAAACCTTACATTTTTACTAAGCTCTTATTGAATCTGCTTGATGCCAAAAAGGTCATGTACGCCAACTACGTTGATGACACCCGGTGCCCTCTTCCACTCTCAGGGGATTATGCGAAGACACTGATTCCATCAACTCTGTTTTCTCCTTAATCCAGTCATGGATGATGGACAATGGCCTCTCCCTCAACGACTCAAAAACAGTTGATGATTACAAGTACTGCTGCTCGGCTTAATAAACTAGATGCGAAGTACCAGGAATTTCACATAGCGTCTGCGCTATTGTCATGCTCTCCAAAGTCAGGACTCTGGGTGTTGTTCTTGACCAAGAAATTAATGCCTGCTGCATTCATTAAAATTCCATTTTTTTTATTTTTATTTTTATCTGACTTTCAACAAAACCTTTACAATTTAAATATCACAAACATTCACAGAAATAGATAAGGATACAAACAGTATTTCATAGGTTTACCGTGGCTTCAAACCAATTACATATAAAGATACTTAGTATTATTCAACATCTATCAAAATCGTAGGATTACATAATTATCATAAAAATATTTAAATTCATTCATCCGAGGTTGTCTAGATCCATGAAACCATATTCTTAATTTTAGGAAAGAGGCGAACAATTTCATACATAATATGCATTTGACTGTGTGGGTATAACATGTTGAGCCATATTATCTAAAAACACATAAAATCGCAAAAAAATCACCACAAATTTCAATTACCCATAGCAATAAAAAAATACTGCTCAATTTAATACGTCCAATCAGTAATTTCACAGGGTCAGATAATACTATCATCCCAAAATGGTATCCCTCCACGCCCACAACTGTTTTATCATCTACTTCCGGGCCAGTTACTGTCCTATTCATACTGGAGGGATACAGCCTTCTTCTTCCAGTTCGGGATCAATATATAAATTCAAGGATTTAATAAAGGATGCCACCGCCAAACCCTTGAATTGTTCTGGATGGAGATGCAACAGGACCAAATATAAGCATCATCCCCCCTCATTCCCCTCTTTGCAAACTTCTCAAGTTAAATCATTTTTTTAACCCGTAACGCCAGGCATGAGAGAAACAAGTGCTTCAGAGTTTCTATTTCCCCTGATTTCACACAAAATCGACAAAAAGGATTGATAATGCCTGCCATCTTCCTCCTTAAAAATTCCTCCCGGGTAGGCAGAATGTTCCATCGTAATTTGAGAAGGAGGGATTGAAAGTATCGATTGGGAAACTGGGTAAGTACTCGTCCTTTATGTTCCAGCTTTAAATCACTAAGAGAGGGGGAATGAATGGAATTTATCTGTTGTGATGATCCAATCGCTTTCATACAGCAACCTTTTTACTCTCTCAGGATTTGTTACCAAGGTCAATCTATCTGCGTCAATGTCAGCAAGGAGATGATCGTATGTATCCCAGATCAAAACCATATATTTGTTTGAAACAATACCCGCTTCCACCAATGGCACCAGTTTACCCAAATCTACATATAGGGTATTATGCAAGGGGTCAATCAGGCTACGAAACAAGTCTAGCAGACGCCATTGGACCCTTGCCTTCAGCGATGCTAAGCCTGATTCATACCGAATTGCTGCCATTGGGATGTTATTGGGCAACTTCCACGTTTTCCTCCAAATACTAACTTCTAGGATTTCCCAGAAATTCTGCAGTTGATGGAAATGCAGCTCCATCCCACATAATAATTTAGGGACTATTTTCCCTGCATACAAGGAAACTGCAGGCTTTGAGGAGAAACGGCCAAATTTATTATCTAATTTCAACATTTGGGTCGTTAATGGAAGGGCCTTCTGCTTCAAAAAGACACAGAGCCCAGACCTCGAGGGTTGTGCCATTAGAGGAAAGCCCAGATAAAGGACTTTTGATGTGACCTCTATGGGGGAACCAATCATATTCCAACCCAACATTTTTCTTCTTTGACCTCCCAAAACCACCAAGACTCGGGTCTTCTTTGGATTAACCGTTAGTACATTTTCTGCTGCAAATTCTGTGAATTAGTTAAGAAGCCATTGAAGGCCTACACTGGTGGGATCGAGAAGCAGGAATTTGTCCGTGTAGGCCAACCATGGGATGCGCAAATCCCTCAATTTAGGAGACACTAGGCCCGTCTCTTCCAGGAACTCTCCAATGTCTGAAACATATAGGTTGAAAAGACAAGGGGCTAATGAGCAACCCTGCTTGATCCCACATATGTTTCAATCCGGCGACACAAGTTTCTGTCTAGCTTAAGCCGGACACAGATTCCTGCGTTATCATAAAGGGCCATTATCAGATTCAACAGACCTCCAGGGATACCTCATTTTGCCCGTTTAGCCCATAATCAGGTGCAAATTACACAGTCGAAAGCTGTCAACAAATCTATTGAGGCGACATAGAGTTCACCTCCAAAATTGTCCCAGGCTGAATCCTGGAGGGCACTCATTACCAGCCCGTTTAAATTTGTAGAGTGGCCTACTCTAAATCCGGCTTGAAGTTTGTTTAGTGGGTAGGAGCTAGCTATCCATTCATTTACATGAGGTACCAAAATAGATCGCAAACATCTTGCAGTCTGCATCTATTAGTGCTATTGGTCTATAGTTTCTAGCTTGGTTTCTATGACACACTCCCTATTTGAATCTTGTGCTTACTTGGCTCCTAAGTTGTCCTAAGTTTCAAGAATGGTTCTGAGGGATCAAACAGCTCTGTTGAATGGCCTGACCACCAGAATTTCATTTCTTGAAGGGCTATTTATAGGTAAAAACTTTAGAGCAACTCACGGTAGTATGGGAAGGAACATAGTGGTCCAGACTGATGGGGGCATGGTAAATATCAGCTTGGCAGCTTGGTTAAGTAAACCCATGGAGAACACGGTTGGTTTTTATGTTTCCTTCCTCATATGACCTCAAGCTTCTTTGTGAAACAGCTTCTAGGAGCTGATACATCCCCTTTAAGTTTGAGTGTGGTTCAGGTAGCTGAGGAACTGTTGACTGAGAGTGGCGAGAGTAGTGTGATGATGATTGAGAATAATGAGGAGGAACGACTGACCTTTCCTATCTTTCAAAGAAAGAAAACAAGGAAGGGAATACAAAGTAAGAAGGGTGATGCAAAAAAAGGGGATGTTAACAAAACTAAAAACAAAAAAGCTGATCGAAAGAACTGGTCAAAGGGTTCAAGGAAATCCTTACGTAATCTTTCAACCCTGTTAGTAGACAATTTGACCATTGTTCCTGAACCCCCCACCCCTACCCTACTCCGAAGGATCTCTCCCAAAGGTCTTGGACTCCATACAATAGTGAGCAGATCCCTCTTTTTTTAGTTTAACGCCCCACAGCCTGCCTGGAGTCCACTGCCTGAGGTGGGTTTTGATCTGGGGTTTCATTCCTAAAATGAAGACTGTTGGAGGGGTTCCTCCTCCACCCCTGCCCTGAATCACCATATCTTTCTTGTGATCCTGAGTGAGCCACGGTCCAGACAGGCTTGATAACGCAAAGATAGTTGGAAGGGAGTCTTGGGAGTCCCTTCTGGGGTGGTACTCAAAGTAGTAAAACTGGAGCTGCTCTCAGAGTCATCTGTGAACATCCCCACCTGCTTGAAATAGTGCAGTCCCATGTCCCTTATACGGTTCCTGTGTTTAGAACACTGGAGGAAAAAGGGCAACATTTACACCAAGCCCAGGATAGGCGTAAGGGGAGTAAATATGAGGATGTGTCTCCTGTTTCGGGAAACTTAAATTGTCTTATTTTGGAAAAGCTCCCAATAGATCAGGAACCAATTATTCTGAACAGGACCACAGTGCTATGCCTCTTAAAGCTGGCCCCATCACTTTCTCATATTAGCTCCAAAGACATCTTGTTGATTGAATTGACTATCGGCTCGACAGGTTCTCCATTTACCCTCTCATTTAGTTTTGGGTCAAATCACAGACAACCGGCTGTCTTGGAATAGCCACAATATAAGGGTTTTTAAAACGACCCTCCTGGCTAATGATTTTTTAATTATATTGGAGAGGGACCCGTACAATATTTTACTGGAAGAAGTCTACGAGCAAATGCCAAAGTGTAGAGGAAGACCCTTAGTTGCGCATAAACATGCCAACGACCCAGAGGTACAGCAAAAAAAGGGAACTAGAGAGAACTCTGCGAGGACTCAGGGGAGACAAAGAAGCCTAGTTTAGGGATCATGAAAATGCCTGTCGAAATTGGGTGCATGGCCATAAATATCAACTAATGATCAAGGACTCCCAGAGGATGATTAAATTACTTGTCAGTAAAGATACTAGAGAATGTTGGCCTCTAATTAATAACACCATTAAGCCCCTATTTTACGCACAAGTGAACCCGATTTCTGAATCTAAATGGATCAAACACTATCCAAACACATGTGCCGATGGGAGCAGCGACTTATTTAAGGTGGCCACTCCAACTGGGGTTCCTTGGGTGCTTGACCTGGATCATGAAACGATTTACTCTCTGATTATACAATGTAAAAATTCCAGGGCCCCAGGGCCGAATGGTCTGTCCAACATGCTCATGAAAGGGAACATAAACCTCTAGGTAGAAATCCTTTTGGTGGTTTTTCACGTTGTTCTCGTGACTAAGAAAGTTCTGGAATCTTGGTTTGATTCTATATTAGTTCCTATCTTTAAAAAAGGCCTTTGAGTAGAACCATCAAACTACAGGCCTATCGCCTTGCTAGATGTCCCCTCGAAAATGTTTGCTTCTTTGCTGATACGGGTTAAGTCGGCTAACAGACTGGTGAACTGGGTTCTCCACCCCTTTAAGATGAGTAGCAATGCCCTGGAGATTGATGGAGATGCGGATTTTATTCATACATCAATAATCAAAATGACTCAGGTAGTTTGGCAAAAGAGTATATAAAACAGGGAGTACAACAAACATCAGCAGTCTTTCAATCCTCTTACTTAATGCATCTTAGTAGAAACTGAGGTTATATTGCCTAAAATTGTCATCATTGATGTTGACATGCGTCACTACCTAAGTGAAAAACTACAAAAACCTATCGGAGGGAGTGATTGGTTCTAAGTGAATGTCTAAGCATAAGTTCCATATCAGTATAGAACCGTGGAGGAAAGTGATAGGGTGCTTAACATCAGATGGGGCAACTAAGCCCTCCCTAAACATGGCCGCTATGAACGTCACTAAATACATGATGTTCCATTGGCTTCACAAACTATAGGACCCTAGATGACATAGTCCACTACAATTGGTTGGCTTCCGCCCCCATCAGTACTTTTCCACCTACGTTTAGCAGCATGCATACTGAACATCCAGGTGCTAGTGGGCTCATCTAGAAACCAGCTTCCCACCAATTATTATATCAATCCATCATCACCTACTCAGACCAGCGTCAATTAGTGCTTTGAAGTTTGGCCTTGGATTTGTTCTTTGCTCTGGGAATTTTAAGGGGTGTAGGCACAGCCGGCCTTTGTGAATAGGTGTGACTACCTCAATCTTGTACTATGTAACTGTTATATGCAAGTAACTGCAATCTGTAAACGTGTAACCTGTAAAGCTTAAAGTATTCTTGAACAACGTGCCCGGTTACCCTCGGGTCTGGTGCGTGCTATAAATAAATAAACAAACAAACAAACAATCGTCCAATTTCTTACTTCCGTATGACTGGACACCATGAAATCGGGCTTTTCGTGTATTTAATATTCTTTTTTAATGGTCCTCTGACGTATTTTGTTTTGCTCAAGCTTCCTGTACAGGAGCCCCTTTTTCCTTCACATAATTTGTATCGAATGTCAGCCAAGTCCTGTTTGATAAGACTTTTGGCTTCCTGGCTTGTCCTATCTCCGTTTGCTAAGAATTATTTGTGCAATTAAAACTTGCTTTGAACTGTAACACTCTGAAGTAAGGCCTTTATGTTCAGCACTGCTTTATAACGTATACTGGAAACATCCATCTTTTATTTGTCCATATGCATCTATAGAGGTATATATATATTTATTGGCACTTGCCGTGGTCCATCTATTATGAACTTAGAGCTAGCTTCACGATCACTTTGCTGCTCGCGTTTCTTCTGCATCTGTACATGTGTAAAATGATTTGATATCTTCATTTGTTTCTGCGGCATAAGCTTCTTCATCCTGAGCCCAAGATGTCACTTATCCTTGTTTCTTTCCTGTTGCCTTATAGAATATCTGCACTCTCTGATCTCTACATCTCTTCTGTGGGTGTCATCTCTTTCCGTGTGACAACACCATTCATTCTTGCCTTTTAACTGCTTTGCTTCTTCGGTAATCTCATTCAGATGGCCATCATTTTGTCTTGTGTGTAGGTACGGTTTCTCAATGGGTACCTTGCCTCCCAGATGCTCTTAGGTATTGGTAATCTTATGGGTAGGGCACAGAGTCTACGCTCTGCTCTTTGCTGGTTCAACTGTCCCGCATACGTCACATACTTTGGTTCCCATTCTATAGGTAATATGGGCGAGGCAGTTGGGTGAGTACTTGGCTCCTCCTCTACACTCTCCCCTCTGGGTGATTTATTGACCACTCTCTCATCATCCTTCACATCTAGACATCCTTGTCTGAAGAATTGCTTCTTTGGGATCCATATCTTTATGACTCCCTTCAGACATCCTGCTGATTTCACATGCTTAACCTTGTTCAATGTCATGAACATGCACTGTCCACTTGGACTGCAATAGATCCATCTTCCCACATATTTCTTATGGTTCTTCGGTTACAGGAACTTCGTTCCCTCAGCTGCATGTCTACTGGCCTTCACAAAGTCTCTGATCTCCTCATCTGTCAGATCCTTGGGTTTCCATCCGGGCACAACATCAATCGTAATTTCCATCCATATAGCTGTCTTCCTGCATTGTGAAATTATTATCTTGATTACACAAAATCCAAGCAATACCAACATGATCAGTGCTCCAAGAAACTTGAACATATCTGCCATCCATTGTGGAACTCAAGAGAAGAGTAATCCAAACCAGATGTCATCAAAGTCTTCTACTTCGTCTATCATCTGACCATGGAGTTTCGTCAGCATGTCGATGGCCTCTGTCCAGGTTCCATTCTCGGCATCATGAGGAGGTATGAACGTGCAACATGATTCTCCAATGTTTGCACAAACACCTCCATCCATAGCTGTGATCATGTCTAAGACATACCTATTCTGGAGAGTCATCAGTCTTATGGCTCTCATCACTTCTCTGATTGCACCGAATCCCATTATGGTAGTATTAATTGTCTGCAGTAATTTCCATCTGGTTATCTGTAGCCACTTGGGATTCTTTGCATGAAGATCAACATGAACACTGAAGAGGTTTGGCTGAATAGTCTGTGTTCATATGGGATAGAATCAAAGGATTCTATTGATTTGGCTGAAAAGTAGCTCTCTCTTTATTCTTGTTATCATCTCCATAAATCTCTTCTTCCTCGGGTGAGCATCTGCTTTTGGAAAACTGGCAAGATTCAGGTCACTTTTTGGAATCACTAATGCTGGAACATGGACATTCACTAATGTGCATATACCTCCCCAGTCTTAAAGTAGCCTGATGTGGGCCTTGGATCGACATGCCCAATAATGATCCATGATCACAGCTGTACCATGAATCATTCCTGATGTATCAAAGATGCGATCACATTTTTGATTTTCTCCAACTTTTTTGTACCATTACTTCTGAAGCACAGTTTCGAGCTCTCCAGATGCAATATTTGCAGAGGTCCTCCTCTATCTTCGACCCATGTCAATAATTTAGAAAGTCTTGGCCACAATGATTTGCATACCTTTTGCACATTTACAATAGTTGATTCAGGACAGTAAGTTACCATCCAGGCTCTGCAGATCACTACTCCTTTTTCCCATCCGTCTGGTGATAGCACTGATCCCCAGATCTGCATGTGGCCTCTGTTCTTCCAAATTCAAATCTCGTCTGTAGTTTTTCCTACGATCACCAATTTCTTGTTCACTTCTCTTCTAATTTCTGCTCCTTTTACTCCAGGTTTCTCGTATCTGATCACCAGCCTTCTTGTCTTTGCGTTGTTTCTTCTGGATGTGTGTTTTCAGTTGCCCATTTCAGAGAGGCATCTTGACCCATGAACTGCCCTCTTGTTTTGCAAAGTGCCACATGTGAAAGACAATGTGCTATTTGGACATCTATTTCAACAGCTATGAAGATCTTCGACTTCCCCATGCCCTATGGCAGGAGTGTACATACAAGCATTCCTCCTTTGAAGTTCTTCTCCCGACTTACTTCATGTGTTGGTACCATATGTTATTTCCCAAGTGTGCTGTGCTGTCCAGCTAATCATTGCATTCATAATGATCTTCCTGTGTGCTTCTTTTAGGTCTCATTCTTTTCATATGAGCTTCCACAATCATGTTATGAAGTGTACCCATGTAGCTTATTCTCACTGAATTAGTCACAGGAACATCCGTTCCGGTTCCCTGTGTAGGAGAAAGTTCAGACTGTCTCATCTGTTAAGCAGCCCATTTAGGCATGAAAATGTTTCTCATAATCTCCATCCGGGACTTTCTTTTAGAACTTGTTTTTGGCTCAATTGTCACTGGACTAGGTGTATTGGCATGTGTCTCTCGTGTAGGTTCAATTTGTAACACCCCTTTACCTTGTCGGGTTTTCCCAGCCTGTTTCTGGCCTCTAGAAATGTTCTCTAAGACACGTTTTGTATGTGAATTATTACTAATAACATCCATCTCTAGCTCAGGCAATTTACAATCTTTCTTTGGGACAGGAATAACTACATATGGTCTAGGCCGCCTAGTAGTTGCGGCACGTATAATTTCCTTCTGCTCAGAAATGTACGCAGGAGTGTTAGCTCCATTTGCACCAATATAAAATGCTGTTCTCACAGTCAAGGAAAGCAGTACGATTAAAAACACAATGCAAGTGTAGATTTCGCAGTGGTACCTCAACCTGCAACATCTACTTCTTGGACAACGTGAGTGCCTTTCTTCATGTGGTAGAATGATGTTGCTGCTTACATTACCCATGTTGACCACCTAAAGAAGAAAATACTTATTTTTAATGTTTCAGCATGGTGAACTGCTTCTGGAAACTGCTGTCTTGATTCAGCAAGTCATCCTTGATCAATTGACTGCTTACTAAATGATTAAAACAATATCTCTGTGTCTCTGGAATCAGTCTTTCACCAGTGGAACTGTAGACACCTTTTCAGTATGAAGAAAAACGACCTTAGTACGTCTATACAATCTGAACGACATAGATTATCTTCCAATCTATGCATCGAATATGCCTCAGCCCAGGTGATATATCGAATTTATTTCAGTAGGAACTAAAAGTCTTTCTTTATCAGGAACTTCTAGATCTGTCCCTCAGAGGAAGGTTTCTATACAACCTGTGATTTCTTTCAGAATATATGCTCAGACTATGGATACAGTAGATGAGGATTCTATGGAGGATACATTAGAGATGAAACCCAAAAGTTTGTTTGATCCGCCAATTGACAATCCGGTGATTAATATGTTCAAATTCAAAGTTGAAAATGATTTGAAGAAAATTAAGTACAACCCAAAAGTTCTATTTAACCTTAAGCACTCTCATCTTAAAGAAATTGAATCCTTGTCGAAAGATCTTTAATTAACAATTAAACCTGCAGATAAGGGGGTGCAGTAGTAGTGATGGACTCTTGTTTCTATCATACCCAATGTAAGGACATGTTGAATGATAATAGTACTTACCTTCCGTTAGATAGAGATCCAACTGCCCAAATCAGGGTTACAATGGAGGACTGTGTAAATAAAGCATTTGACAATGATTGGATCAATGCTAAAACGAGGTCCTTTCTACTGAAAACGTATCCAATAATTCCAGTACTGTATGGACTTCCAAAGATTCACAAAAATCATCTTCACCCCTCGTTAAGACCTATCGTGGCGGGTACTGATAGCATTCTAGACCCACTGTCCAAATATGTGGACAGGATTTTACAACCCCTGGTTCAACTAATACCGACCTATTTGAGAGATACCACAGACTTCCTCTTGAATATCAAAGAGATCACTTGCCTGTCATCAGAATGTATTTTATTTTCAATGGACGTATGTAGCCTATACACCTCCATCCCACATCAGGAGGGGTTTGAAGCTGTAGAATGGCTACTGTTACAATCTCAAAATGTGAAATGTGTCAGTTAGTGTTGGACTTTATCACAATTATCCTGCACAACAGTTACTTTCGATATCAAGGACAGTATTTTGCACAAGTGTCTTGAACATCGATGGGGTCAGCAATGGCCCCTACTCATACAAACATTTACATGTACTGGTTTGAACAACAGTTTGTATTGGATGTAATTGAATGGTCTACTAAAATTGTTGTTTGGAAAAGGTATATTGATGACATTTCTGGGGTCTGGTGTGGCTCCAAAAATGAACTTTAAGAGTTTTTTGAATACCTGAACAATGTACACTCACGTATTAAATTTACCTTGGAGATTGGCGACCCAAAATTACACTTCCTAGATGTTAAGTTGGAAATTGTCAACAATCAAATTAAAACATCATTATTTCACAAACCAACTGATGTCAACAACCTACTGCATTATGCGAGTTTTCATCCGAAACCAATGATGTCAAGTCTACCGTATAGTCAGATCTTACGTCTCAAAAGAATAATCACAGACTCAGATGATTTCCAAGGGCAATGCAATGTTTTGACAGATAAATTTACCTCCAGAGGATACGCTAACGTTATCCTAGAGCAAGCACAAACTAGGGCTCTCCCCATCACAAGGGAACAACTTCTCACTCCAAAACCCAAGTAGGAGTCAGCTTCGATTTTACACATTTCAAAGTACTCAAGACAAAGTTTTCACATAAAAAGAATTTTACAGAAACATTGGTCTATTCTACACCATGACCCGACGTTACTTGAACTGTTTCCACGACCTCCTATGATGGTGTACAGAAGAGGTGTTAACCTCAGAGACAGGTTAGTGAAAGCAGAAAGGGTACCTAAACAGACACAATCCACATTTGCAACCAAGAAAAAGAGAACATTCCCGTGCTTGACGTGTAGTCATTGTAATAATGTGGCAAAGGGGGAATATATTCTACACCCTCAGACGGGGAGGAAAATTAAACTTAAGGATTTTTCCACATGTAGAACCACAGGGGTTGTCTACAGCATTAAGTGCCCACGTGGCCATATGTATATTGGCCAAACAGCAAGGTCGGCCCCTGAAAAATTGACAGAGCATAAATCAAACATTCGGTGTAAGAATGAAAAATCCCCTGTAGCAAGACACTTCACCAACGAGAGACATAATGTGACTCAGTTAAGATTTAACATTCTGGAAGTAGTCAAAAAAACGCATAGAGGAGGTGACTATGCAAGGATTTTGGCACAAAGAGAGATGTTTTGGTTTGATCTTTTGGACACTATCTCACGTAGAGGTCTGAATGAGGAGTTTTCCCTCAACTGTTTCATCTAGGTATATATAAGTAGGGCCACAACATCTCTGATTATTTTTAGAAACTGTTTAGATGGGCTTCTTTTGGAACTGGTGTACGCACTGTAGGATTCTTCATAGTTTCTGTGTGTGATGACTGATTTTTAATTTTAGGTCAAGTTTAATCTTTGATTGTATAATAGTTATGGAAAGGGTTGGTGGACGAGGTATTCTTTTACATCTTTTGACTCTGGAATCTTGGTTTTTTCTGTCTTTAATTTACAGTGCATCCTTTTTTTTTAAAAGAATGTTTTCTCTCTCTTGTTGTCTTTCCTTACCTGGATTGGCATCTATCTCTGTACATTTCCGCAGCTCGAATTATCTTCCTAGCATGTCACACCGACATGTGACTCTGTCACGTGACACCGACATGTAATTCCGTCATACGCACATAAGATATATTCATGAATGGTGAATTAAGTGTTCTTTTCCTTTAACATTTGTTGACTCTGTTGTTTATTTTTAGGGTTTGAATTTGATTGTGCATCAGGACCTATTTTGTAATATTATCTTCCTTTTTTCTTGTTCATTTTCCACACCTGGAGTGGCATCCATTATTGTACATTTCCATAGTTCAAATTACCTCTTTAGAAGTTTGATCAGCATCACCATTACTTGAGTTCTATTAGCATCTCGGAAAGCAATCTTTTGGGCTTTCAGAGTCGAGTGACGCGGTCAGGTGATGATTTGTCCCTCTTGGGAGTTTCCGGGTCACAGGACGTGGTCATGTGACCTACCTCTTCCTGGTTTCATTAAATCCGGCAAAAAATGCACATTCAGTACTTGGACACTGTGCGAGTGGTGCACGTTACACTTAATCGCCGGGATTTTGCCTGCGCAGAAGATCGTTTTCATCTGTTGTAAGCATCACGATGGTGACTTCATTTAGAAGTATCTGGATCTTTATTTAATATTGGGCCATCGTGGTTCATTGAATTATAAGGAGCATTGTTTTATGCTTACCCCTTCTAGAATCTAACAGTACGTGATTTTGAGTCTGCAAGTGCCTAGACGTTTTGACTGGAACACTGGTGTCATCCATTTATGACGAGTCGAATTATCTTTGCGGATTAGTTGGGAGTTACTGTATGTTCAACAGATACTTCACTGAGGTAAGGGTGGTCCATAGCGAGATATCTATACGCTCATTTAGATTAATTTCAACACTAATTGTGAGTTTTTACATTCATTTAGGACTCTTAATCTGCCAGCCTTAGGATACTTCGATTATATCTAAAACGGAGATTGTACAACCTGGTTGTTTTTCCTACTTAAGTTCCATTGGGAATTATTCTCTATCTTCCAAACCTTTGGGTAAGCACTTGGGTCTTTATTTATTTATTTTTGATTTACACATCTTTGGTTGACGATTAGTTGAATCAGAACTTGATGTTCGGATTTTTGATTAGTGAATGTGATCTCCTGTCTAAATTAGATATCCTTGATGGATTCCCCATAGATTAGAGACAGCTGTGGATATTCTTGACTTACATAATATTCATTCAGTGTGGTAGACTACATATAAAGACACAGTAGAGGTAACTGTTTACACTAGTGCTTTTTTAGTTCTTTTCTTTTGGAGTCATACTGGTGTTAGAATTATGGTTCACCAACCATCAAGTAAAACATATAGGGAATGAGCTTTTTCTCTTTCTGCATTTAGTTAGAAATGAATAATGTGAATGCTTTGTCTAATGGATTTTGAGGTTTCATTTATTGAAAAGGTGATTAATAATTGTATGTATATATGTAATTGCAGATTTCTATTGCTCCTGAAGAAGGGGAGTTTCCCCGAAACGCGTAGAGTTGGAAATCACACCTGAACATAAGGACATATTGTTTGGTTTTTTCCTTTGCTTTTTATGATGGCCTTATGTGTAAATTACTATTGTTTGTACGAATTAATTTGCTAAACCAAATGTATATATATTTTTTTACCTTGAGTTGATTACTCTGAATTACATATTTTTGAAAATATAAATACTGTATTGACTGATTTATTTCAGCTTTAATGGTGTGCAGGGGACGGGAGTGTCTTTAAGTTTAAAACATTTTTCTTAGTTCATGTTTTCAAAATAGCCTCAGCACTTTCAGGGGTAACCTTTTTCCCTTCATGTGAAATCAATTGGCCTATGTACAACACTTCCTGTTGACAGTATTGTAACTTTTCTTTGTCAACCTTATATTCTTTGTCAGCGAGAATAATCATCAGCTGGACAGAATCGCGTCTGCATTTTTCCTCTGAGATGCTGCAAACTAGAATAACATCTACATATTGTAACACAATGCTTTCTAAAGCAATATTGGTTAAGTCCATCTGAAGGACTCTATTGAAAATCGATGGGGACTCACGGTACCCCTTGGGTAAACACGTGCTTTTTAGGACACTTTGTCTGAACATAAATTACGTCATATCCTGCGAGTCTTTGTGTAATGGGATTGAGAAAAATGCATTTTTCAAGTCAGTCACCATGAAATATTGTGCGTCAACCGGTATATTACATACGATTGTAGACGGGTTCAGGACTAAGGGAACTCGGCCTCAAAATTTGGTTTATCGACCTAAGATCTTGTATTAGTCTCCAAGACCCCCCCTTCCCTGTTTTCACAGGATAAATCTCAGTATTACATGGTGATTCTGACGTCACCGAGATACCCTGGTCCATCATGGCATAAATCATCTTAAATATAACTTTATCTGCCTCTCGAGACATATGATATTGCTGTGCTGGAAGGTAAAATTGCTCCTGGTTTCAATTTAATCTTTCCTTCCCCTACGCCTTTCAGTAGGCCTACGTCATAGGGTCCTGTAGTCAGTAATGAAACTGGCACCTTCGCCATATCTCCGTCAAAATATTCAGGACGCTTTTCTGCTAGCATCATTTTCTGAGGAACTTCTCTTTTAATCGTTATTACCCAATACGTAATGTTCATCTCAAATATCACCTCATTGTCAGATGGGTGATCCTCAAACAGGTCTTCATAAGTGATATCAGTCAATCTGTAGCCTTCTCCAATGGCGATTACTGCACGCCATTGTCTTTCCTCATCATCATTGCCATCAAGCAAAGCCACTTCCCTGTGCACTAGGACTGCTTGTATCTTTAAGGGAAAGACTTGTCCCTTTTCCTCGAACATAGGAATCCTTGTCCTGAACAAAAATTAATCGGGAGTTCTCATCGTTCAGTCCTGGCAGCTATGACATTAGAATGGGAACCCCATACGGGAAGATCTCTGGTTCTAATGGGATTGCTCTTATAGCTATTTGTCCTGCAAATGCCATGATCATTTTGCACATGTTTACATAATGCATACCTGGCATTGAACACACTGTACCTTCCTCAGTAAACGAGATTGTCATATTCAATTTCGTCATTAAATCTCGTCCCAATATATTAACAGGTGTTTGCCTCGAATATAGCAGTGGCACCTTCATGTCACATTCTCCTATAGTAACTGGTAATTCTTCTGTAAAAAGTAACTCGACTTGTAGCTCCTCTGAATCCCTGAGTATTTACGGCATTGCCAGACATTGAACATTTTCCCTCTCGTATACATAAGCACTTTGCACCTTTGTATACTAAAAATGAAAAATATTTGCCTCCTATATTGACGTCCACCCTCGGTTCCTCAAGTGGGTTTGGCGTCACGGATAGTATGGAACACATCAGATCTTACAGTGAGCTGTCCTATTGCAGTTACAGCCTTGTCTCATCATTCGTAAAAGGATTCCCTCCATCAATAGTGATACCCCCTACTCTAGGAGCTATTGACTTCCCTGTGTTTGTGTTCTGCTGAAACTGCATTGGTGATTGCTGTGACTGTCCTTGTGGTGGGTTACCTCCTACCTGCTGTGGTTGCAAGCCTTGCTGCATTCTCGGCGCTTGCTTCTGCACTGTTTGATTCTGCGCAAATCCATTTCCATTTTGCTGCAAATATGCAGGTGGATTTGACATCCCTCCTCTTGAAAAGTATCCATTTTGCCCAAACCCCCGACTTCTACACGTGCGAAACAAATGCCCTGTCATGCCACACATCCAACAAACAGACGGTGGGCTCCCCCGATCTGCCTGCTTTGCATAATCAGAGTACCATTCTGCATATTTCGAAATCCACCTTGGTTATTCTGAAAGTTTCCCTGATTACACTGCCAATTCCCTTGATATCCTTGCCAACCCCGTCCTTGAAATCCCCTTCCTCGTGGAGGAACAATCCACCATTGTTTTGATCAACTGTCTTTGATTATTCACCTGCAGCATGTTTACTGCCTGCTGTGAGTTCGACCTGTCTACATTCGTCAACATTGCCCCTTCAATAGCATACTTGGATAATATCTTCTGCACCAACTTCGCCTCCTGGTCTTTGCGAGCATCGTCTTTTTTGTGATTCTTTTCTTGTAGGAGTCTGCAATAATGCGCAGTGGTCAGCTGAATTTTTCCAGCCATGGCTTAGCCTCTATCCCCACTAACTTCTTGAGCTGTTTCTGTACTGGCTCTGGCATAATATATGGTAGAATGCTGGTAAAGATTTCCACCAAGATTCACGCGTTTCAAAGATTCCTGAAAACTTTGAAAGTAAACCAATGGATCATCTCCTTCCTTAATCTTTTTTGTCATTATAGCTCCCATATCGGACATGTCCGGATATAATACTCAAAGTGCTTTCCATACAGCCGCTCTACAGTTATTGAACGGTGCTCCATTGTGAGCGGTGTTGACTGTAGTCACACCAGGGTACCCTGTCCACATCCAGATGTCATCAGCTCTCTCCCCAAGTATGGCGATTAAAAGACCTTTTATGTCCTCTATAGCCAACATGTTTCCTCCTGTCATTTTCTCGAATTCATGTATCCATTTTCCAGTGCCAGAAGTTAAACTTGGGAGTTTACACCTTCCTTGGATTATCTTTATCCATATAGGGCCACGGTATATATTGTGGTCTGGCCCCTCCTATTTCTAACAAAGGAAACTGTGACGCCCCAAACTCATTCTCATCTCTTATCATTTGTCTGTCCACTGCAGGGACAATATTTCCACATTGCCGTCTACCTGGCAATGATCTTAATCTGCTTACATAAGCCGGCGACTTGCCCAACTGACCGTGGAGTTGCCCCCTAGGTCGTTCTGACTGTGTTAATGGCTCTGTCGCTTTAGACACAGGCACGTTTAAATCTGACCATCTTACTTCCTTATCCATAGAAAAGCATCCCTCAGACACACATACATCATCTCTCTCTTCACAAAATGAAAGGCTTCCCTTTCTTCGTCTGACATTTCTCATGCCCAGCTCGTGCAACTTCTCTCGTCTTCATGTCTATTTAGGGTCAATGTGTCTAAAGACAGCTCCTTATGTCGCACATTACATGAGGCTTCCCCCGTGTATAACTGAGTGCTCTCGAGAAGGTCATTTTTTCCCTTCCCCTTTGGCTCTTTCTGAGCTCTCATGTCATGGTATACTTTATCGATCGCTCCCCCAATGCTCCTTCGAGTCAAAGTCGTCTTCTAGATTTGCTCTAGACGGGCCTGACAATGACTCATATTCTGGAAAAAAATCCTCTTTGTCTTCCCATGCTACCTTTGGATTTGGATCACTTGCTTCCTTCTTCAAATACTCAAGATCGCGTCCTTTTTGCCTTCTTTTACGCTCCATATCATCGTCAAATTCTCTTGGCTTTTTAGCTTCCTCTCTCACTCAGTCTTACTCTTTCTTTTTCATATCCCTTCTTTCATTTGCCCTTCGTATCTCCTCAACCCTTCTTCTTTGCATCCTTTTATCCTTTAACATTTGTTGCTCTTCTATTTTTTTCTTTCTAACCTTTTCTGTTCATCAACTGTTCTTTGTTTATTGTCACTTTTTCTTTGCTCTTCTGCTCTCTCCTGTTTTTTAGCTTGTTCGTCTTTTTTATCTTGCGTGTCTTGATCTCCCTTTGTCTTACATCTTCGATGCCTTTACCATCAAGCTTAAGCAAAATCTGACCTCCCATCCATTCGTTCTGTAAGAGCGCTACCTAATCAGTTGTATCTCTTTCTCCCTTCCATCTCTTTATTTCTCCTCCTATATCTAGAGATGTGCTTGCTCGATCACTTCTCTCCTTATCGCATCTCTCCTCGTTCCTCGCAACCTTGGAGATTATATCTTTCTCACTGTTTTTCTCTGGCCCCTTGTCACTACTTTGCGTAGGTGACTCATAAACCGGGGTGCTATACCTGCTTTAAGTTCTCTTAATGGGTATAATGGGCATAACCCATCATCTTTCTTATTCTCGTCTTCTATTTCAGATGGGGCGGACGGAGCAGAGGGCTTTTCACCCCTCTCTCTGTATACATTAAGTATCCAATCTAAAGGAGGCTCCTCATCTTTCTCTTATTGGTACATTTTCCAAGCTCTAAACTCGCTAAGCGCTTGTCTAGCTTCCTTCCAGTATACACAGGACTGCCTTCGATAGTGATCCGCTTTGTGGCCACGTCATAAACATTTTGTCTGCGGTTCTATTAACCCATTCTGCACTGTACTGTCTAAGTTTAGGTGCATGTTTCGGCAACTGCTTGCAGATGTGCACAAGTGGAGTAACATCCTCCATTCTGAACCTTTCACTTTTATCTTGCCCACCGCTCGTTTACTTTAATCACAGGTTTTAAAAACACGTTTCAAGAAAACAACACAATATGAGCGGGCACCAATCGTTGCAAGCTCCAATCCCATTTGCCCACAATTTTACTTTAATCATGCAAACAAAAACATCAAGTACAATTTAAAACAATCCCTTTATTTTCCTCAGCTTCACACTTCTCCCATTTATCATAACTTTTTAACTTTTTCCTTTGGCTATGACATCATTGTGCTTTCAAAACCACATAAAGCAAACAGACAAACTTGACCTGTCACATAAAGTTTTCTATGATCTTCTTTCTTAACACTCATCTTACCCTCTAAAAAATGTTCCTTGCGAAACTTAAATCTATCTCCTTAGGACCGCCTTTAATCGAACCCGTATTCTACGTCATCCACAAACAGGATTTTAGATAAGATTTCTTCTAACGTTCATTAAAACTTCTTTAAAAGGTATAGGGTGTATCCTCTTTATCATGGCCTCTCACATGATTTTATTTATTATATTGCTCAGCCACGCTCAAGTTAATATCTTATTCCCCATATATATTTATTTATATATATATATATTTAGTTGTTCACTCTTACTCTTTCATTACGTTTATCCCGCCTCCCTCCGTTACTCTCCTTTATTTTACTATGCATGTATCAATTTGCCACACTCCTCAGTTTCTACTCACCATTCGCATATGTTTTTCTTCTTCTGACCCTCGGGATCACCACCTCTGTTACCGCCTCTTCAAACCGTGGTTTGTTCCACTCTTTGTAGAAGTGGGAGGGGATTTTTATAGAAAATAAAGGAACCCGTCAAACCTTCCTTGGAGGGATTTATTGGTATTTTACACTATCAACAGGGAGCTTTGCGTCCGGTCAGCTGAATGGCAAAGGTCGTGCGGTATTACCGAGGCTCTAAAGTTTACTTATATCGATGGTCGATGGACTTTTAAAGAACCATCCTCTCTGTGCTACCAAGTGAGCTGGGTTCTCCAGCCCTTTGAGATGAGTAGCAATACCCTGGAGATGGATGGGGATGCAGATTTTATTTGTACATTAATAATCAAAATGACTCAGGTAGTTTGGCAAAAGGGGAGTCCGTTTTAATAACAAGTATATAAAACAGGGAGTACAACAGAAGAGGAAGTGAATGTCTAAACATAAGTTCCATATCAGTATAGAACCGTGAAGGAAAGTGATAGGGTGCTTAACATCAGGTGGGGCAACTAAGCCCTCCCTAAACATGGCCACTATGAACGTCACTAAATACACGACGTTCCATTGGCTACACAAACTATAGGACCCTAGACTACATAGTCCTCTACAATTGGTTGGCTTCCGCCCCCCATCAATTTCCACCTACGTTTAGCAGCATGCAGACTGAACATCCAGCTGCTAGTGGGCTCATCTAGAAACCAGCTTCCCAACAATTATTATATGAATCCATCATCACCTCAACAGTCCAGTGTCAATTAGTGCTTTGAAGTTTGGCCTTGGATTTGTTATTTGCTCTGAGAATTTTAAGGAGTGTAGCCACAGCCGGCCTTCGTGCATCGTGTGACCACCTTGATCGTCCGATTTCTTCCTTCCACGTGACTGGACACCATGAAAACGGGCTTTTTGTGTATTTAATATTCTATATTAAAGAATACGGACCTGGTGGGCGGACCGGCACCCGCGAACAGAGCATGTCGGATGCACCAGAACCATTCTGAATGGTGCCGGTGCATCGGCCTACCTATTTCCATTGAGCACTATGAGGCTCAAATGGGAATGAGGAGCATTTTTTAATGGCGCCCGGGAATGGGCAAATACCGGGTCTGGTGGGGCCGTAATAACCCAGCAATTTCCCATTCCCGGGCACCAGTACAATTCGCAAGTTCGGCGGCAGCCTGCCGGTTTTACCGGGAGGCTACCACTGAACTTATAATGAGGCCCAAAGATCTTCCAGTTCCATCCGGGAAGGAAACTTTGATACGCTAACTTCAAGTGGGCTCTGGCCAGTAGTGAATTAGAACGTGTTGGCAATTTAAAATATTTAGGTTTTTATCTACATGAAACTTTTAACCATAATGAATTTTACTTGTACCTGTTGTCAAAAATGATAGTGCTAGCTGCTCAAGCTAACCAACTGAACAGGAAATACAGTCATTATTCATTGATCCCGGATTTAGACTTTTATAACCAGAAGGTTCTGCCGGGGGTCACTTATGGTGCTGAGACATTTTTGCGATTTCTGTCAACTAATTGGACTAGACTTGAGGGCTGCTTTTGGTTCAAGCGTTGGTAATTAGGTATGAACTCGCCCAATCCTCCATAGCAGTCAGTGTCCATTGGAAACACTTAACCATGCTACCAAAAATTACTTCAGCCATTGAAAACTCCATCTGGTGGCAATTGAAGATGCAAATGGAATGGAAAATCTGCTCACGACTCAACAAATGGGTGCCTCGTTGTAATGAAATAATGGAAGTGTACGACGTAAACATTGAGCTGATTATCTCCTTTCCTCATAAAGCCAAAAAATCTTTGGGAATTGGATTGGATACACACAATTCAAGAACTGCGTAAATACCATCTGTACGTGGGAATTCTGCTTGACTTTAGATCACCGTGTGAAATCCCCCGCTAATGGATCCAATTCTTGAATGCGACATGGTGGTCCCGACCACTACGCTTAAGGTCAAACCTGCTTCCAACTAGAGACATTCTAGGGGCTAGGGCAAAGTTGGGGCAGGAGAAAGAGTTTGCTGCTTTTGTCAAACAGAAGGGAATATTGAGTCACTGTTCCACTTGTTACTAGTAGAATGTCAGGTATTAACTGAACGCTGAATGCTTTATTTAAAGCATCTTTTAGAAGACTTTAGAATGCTTTCGAGCAGCACTGTGTAGTGACACGTGATCTCTACTTGTAACAACGGTTGGAGTTTGGTGGCATTGCACTTTGTGAATGAGATCGTACTTACTTGAAGAGCTTTTATTTAAAAAAGGAGGATTTCTTTTTTTTATCTAAATGTTTATGTATTTGTATTTGCCTCCCATTTGTATTTCATTTGGACTTACCTCTTATGTGTACTGATGTGTTAGTTGTGCTGTAAATTACACAAAATGTTGTTAGATCACTTGTTGATTTCAAATTTGTTAAAGGTCTCTGTTTTAACAGACAACAATAAAGAAAAACAAAAAGAAAGAACTTAATATGAAAGTGCATGTCAACAGCTTGTCTATTCATCATCTTATTTTATTAAGCTGTTGACTCAGCGAAAACCTTTTTGTCCAATGATGTTCACGCAACTATTGCAAGAGCCATTATTGGATCTACAATAGACTATTGTGCTAGTGTCTTGATGTGCATCTGGAAGAAAGCACTTGCCAAACTTCAGGCTGTTCAAACAGTATGGTTCAGACTGGAGAAGGCCTCGGAAAAAGATCTCAAACGTCTGAAGCTAGGAGAGCGCTTCACTGGCACTTCACGGGCGCTTCACTGGCTTCCAGTTGACGCTAGGATCATCTTTGGCCTGCTTTCCTTGACACATAAGTGCCTGGCACTTAGTCTGGCTTAGCAGCCGGCGCGCACACTACTGCGGTCTAATTACACTCACCTTCTGTGAGTACCCAGAGGTAAATTGACCATGGTCGATCAGGGAACATTTCAGTATATCGCTCCTAAATGCTGGAATGCGCTACCCCCTGATTTGAGGGCCTGTGTTTCCCCTGCTTGCTTCAAGCACTTTTTACAGAAGACTGTGCTCTTTGCTTGAGCTCTCTATGCTGCTCTTTGTTTGCTCGTTATTCATCTGCTTGGGTTCTTCTTATTTGTTATGTTTGTCCTGGTAGCGCTTCGATGCCTAAGGGCCTTTGTTGCAGCGCAACACAAATAATACATGGAAGGTAATGTAAAGGCGAGTTGCAATTTACTGTCATGCCGTCCCAGCACGATTATTGTCTTCTGTTCTTCCTTTTACCCCTCCGGGTGATCCGTCACAGGATTAATAATATAGGGGTTTCTCATAACGCCCCTAATGACGGCTTCATAGGTGCTAATTATAAGGTTTCCAAAGGCAAGCCAGGGAAACATAAGAGCAACCTGTCAGGGTAGTGCAGTACTTCCAGTGAAAAAGTTCACTTATTACTGAAAACTCCGGAGTTAATTGTATGTCTTTGCAGAAATCAACTTCCACACGATCCTTATAGATTAGGGGTCTTCTCCAGGCTCGCTCTGCAGAGGAGGCAGGGCCAACATGGCAGTAAGGAAACATGGCGACAGGCTGCTGCTTCAGAAAGGGCGGTCGGGTTTCGGGAGATTGTGCACTTGGGGTGCTCCTGGCCCCTGGGTAAATATACATCTCCAGAGCTGTGATTTCCCACTTGTAACAAGTCAAGGACAGCAGGGCAGCAACGAAACCTACATTTGGAGGGGAGGGGGCTAAACCTTCAAATGTTGTGAAAAGTGCTAATTTCAGATACGGTGGGGGAGGGGCAAACTTATTTGTGTGAGGGCAACTAACTTCTTTATGCATTCGAATGAGACTCTTCTAGTGCAGCTTCAATGTTACAAGCAGTTAACTCTCCTTGAAATCTGAAAGCACCTATTTAAGGACTGCTTTGAGCATGAGCGGTCTCCTGTCCCCTCTCTACAATTCGAATAACTCACCTGGCATGTAAGTATTAACCCCACATTACGATTTCAATTTCCTAAAAATGTATACATATGAATGCAGGTGCTAACAAGGAAAAGTCTTTACGTTAATACTTGCGGGGCATTTGTTAACAGCGAAGCCCAGGCGCCGTTTAACATCTGTGTCCCAGACTGTCCACAGCTCTGTAGGCCTGCCAGATCGAGTCAACCTATCCCACATTTTCGGGGGGCAGAATCCCGGTCAGCTCAATGGTACTCTGCCACTGAAGGACAACAATAAAGGAATGCACGGCCTCATCTAATGGCTGCGGACGTGAAGGAAACCCATGCAAAAAATGCGGACACTGGTTCCCTCAGCATCTGCAGAGTCTGGTCCCTGGCAGCAGGGGAACGCTGAAGCACACTTCCGGCTTGCAGCCCACATGCCGCCGAGCATCACATAACTGGGCTGTGTTTAAGACGTTTATTTCTTCAACACGTGGCATTCGGCCCACTGGCTGGAAATGAAGGGTGAAATGACATCTGCCCTGTTTCGGTCTGGTGGCCGCTGGTATGTGCTGCCTGGCGGCAGGTGAAGGGTTACCGTGCAGTTGTACATCCGTGCCTTGTAAGAATACACAACAACACCTGGTAATGTTGGTGGAGGTGATGGCACGCCCTGTGGCCCGTTTTATTTCAGAAGCGTGATGCCCCGCCTCCGGGCATCCTGCTTAAAGATATACACACAGGATTGGATTGGCCCCTCGACCTTGCGGCCTGTGGCAGGGTCGAAATCGCCCCTGGGGAGTGTGGGCCGGTTTCTGGCCATGCCTAGGCTGGTTTGAAAAAGAAAAAAAAATTGAACAAAATAATTGTTTTTTTCAAAAAACATTTTTTTCAAAAAGCCTTGCATCCTTCTTAGGTCGATAAATGAGTACCAACACAGGTTGGGTGATATTTTATGCATATTTGTTCTATAAAAAAGGAGCTCAAGCGGATTCACAGTAATTTAGTATACTTAAGGTCAATGCTATTTGATACCACTTCCTGTTTTGTCAAGGGGTGAAATGTCGTGTTTCATTGCTTCCCTGGGTGTCACTTTGGGTTGGGGTCAAATGACATCACTTCCGGTGATGTCATCAGATGTCAAGGGTCGTGAGGCGAACGGTGGGCCACTTATTTGAGGCGAGGGTTGGCCCACTTTCTTGTCCCAGACCGACCCACACACATTTTAGCAGCCATCGTTGTGGAGATCACCCGGTTATGGCCATGCAAGGAGACTGGAGATGTGTCTATATTCTGTTAGGATTTCTGTATTGCGTTATTTTTCCAGTGTGAGAGTTGATGGTGGGCTCTTTGAGTGGTTTGTGAATGGCGCCTTCATCTGCGGAAGAATTCATGAGTTCCGTGATACTGTATGTGGGACGAGTATTAGCACCTGGGAGTTGCAAGCATGTTTATATTAGGTTCTCATGAAGGATTTTTTTTTATTGTTTAAGGTTTACAACATACATTTACAATTCATAATAGTAAAACTCATGTCAATGTAAAAGTTTGATTAAAAAAAGACATTCCAAATAAAATTAAGCTCATCACATGCTACACACAACGTTTACATGCAGTAAGCCACTGCCTTTCATTTACATACATCGAACTCCTTTATACACGTGACAGCAGCAGTTGATAGTGCAACAGGTTTACCACCCAACATAGTCAACCACAGATTCTCAGAATCCACATTGGCCAAATTATGTACAAAACCTCCAAAAAATGTGATGCGCCCAGGCCTCAAGGTGGGGCAAAATAGTAACAAATGCTTCAGATATTCTCTCTCCTTCAAGTGACAAAGGGCCTGCAACAGGCCCAATCATTGGGCAATGCACTTCAAATGGAAACTGTTTCTTTCGTTAGCAGTACATTAAAGTGGAACCTTGTGAAGTTATTCTTGCACTGCCTGGTATTACCCAAATTGACCTTTTACAATTGACCTTTTGTCCTAATTGATCTAATAATAGTGGTCCTAAATGATCTTCTGTGCAATTGACCTTTACCTTTCTTTTACTTTTATATATATGTGTGGGGTGGGTTTGGGGTAATAAATAATATAATGGGATTGGGTAGTGGGGTACAGGGGTTTTGGATTGAGTGGGGAGTTGCAGGGGCCTTCATTTCACGATCAATTGTGAAAAGGTCAATTCTCCCTCGATTAATTGTGAAACGGTCAATTAGTATACATCATACTCCCTATCAGGAAATCTCATCACATAAGGCTCCGCTATGCCCGCTCTCTTATGAGCGCCCCTTAAGTTTGCATACAAAGTGAGCTCCCCCAAGGCCTCACCTGTTCCTATCCAAGCCCTTAATAACACAGTCATCTTGACTTTAATAGGATTTCAAATCAATATGTCACTAGTCAAATCCAGCCCCTTAAATTGGTCCAGACAATGCCCGAAAAAGTCTCCTATTGGAGAACCAACATGCGTAAGTACGGCTAATCCTACATCTGCATAGGCGGAGAGCGCAACATTTTCCGACATAAAGCCAGCTGCTTCCACACTACCCTACTACGGAGTGATTGCCGTCCTAATTTGTGGCGGATAACCATTAAAGGGAGGCACTTCAGAATAAAATAAAGTATCTTTTCCAAATGAGGACTTCATAATAATCCAGCGCGTCCAACAGCTGATTTGGTAGAACCTCCAAATCATAGACTAAATTTGGGACGACGTTTCCGGTGTAAAATGTCAAAACTGGCACCAGAGAATATTTCCCAAATGTATTGCTAATCTGCACCATTTGTGCTGCCAGCATAATGGTTTTCTTTTTTAGGGTCTCTAAAGAAGTTCTTATATGGATGAACCGAAATCGTGAATTCCAAATAGACGAGGTTATCTGTAGTCTCCAATCTGACCTTGTTGATAAACCAAGCACATTTGCATCTCTTATCCCTACGGCAGAATTTCATCACTTTTGTTTTCCGTGAGTTAACCGATGACTTGGGTGCAAATATAGGGGTGAGTTAAGGAAGACTTATCCAATTATTACAATTCATTTTAACACCTTTCACCAGTTATTTAAATAATCTTATTACCACATATATTGAATGTGGAGACAATAAGGAGATGTCACACGAGGAAGAATAGTTCTGTCTAATGTCTCTTACTTCCTTCCTACTTTGTTTTTTCGGTTCCTGAACAACTGTGTCATACCTAAGCTGATGACGTGTAACCACTGCAGTTCTTACTTTCATCTCCAATAGAGACGGTATAGATGGAGTTTCTGCTCCAAGGTAGTGTTGATAAATGTGTATTTGATAATGCCATTAAAACGTACAATGTTGGGATCGTTCCATTTTAACCTATTGCAACCACAATTTATTTATTTATTATTCATTTTGCATTTATTTCACTGTGCCTAACCCTCAGGCATCTGGGCGCTAGTTAGATAAAGTGCATAGCCCAGTACATAAAGTCCAAGAGGACACATATAGATTAAAGCGAAGGTAGTTGGTACCCGTATGTCAGCACGCACATTAGACAAAATAGGTATTGTGAGAAACCTCAGGGTGTCTCACAGTCTAGACTCCACGGATCTCTTGCTCAGGTGGCCAGGGCACAGCCATCGCCTGTGGATCCAAACCCTGGTGGTGGAACAGCGTGGGAGGAGCACCTGTTTGATGAGTCCTGGTATGAGACGCGGTATCCCCCCTTTCCGGCGCACGCCTACCCGACATCCCCCAAGGCTTCATGGGATATTCCAAACTCCCATCCTACCCCAGTGCGAAGAAGGCAAAAGCCTCATGGGAAACCAAAATCAATGTATTCACAATAACATATTTATTCTCTTCTTTCTAACAATAACTTTCCCTCCCCTTCTGAGGGACACTGCAAAACCCATATTCCCTATTTTCTTATGAATGGATCTCCTGACAATTATTCAACTGACCTCTTTTCAAAGTCTGCTAAGCACTACATTTCCCAGCATCCCCTTAATTCATTCTATCCTTCAAGTTCCAGGAAGAAGAAGAGTCAAACAGGAGTAATGAAGATTATCCAAGGGAAGGTATACACATCAACCATGCCAACTCTATGGCAAAGTCCTGATAATGAGGCCAGGCAAGGTCAGGCGTCCCTCTACAATCATTCCCACCTTGAACATGTTAAAGCTCCAAGTCAGTTTAAAAGGCAGAGCACACGGGCACATTCTGAGCGAGCTGTGAATGCTCGAGGAAGCACAGAAGCCAGGAGAGAAGGACTGCAGTAAGGAGGACTGCCATACTACTGGGCCTGTGAGTACAGGGCAGGCTGCAGTATGGTGAGGGAGCTCTGAATCCAGGGAGTCAAACCAGGGGCAGCTGGGGTTACCTGGCAGTGCCCAAACCAGAGCTCCTCCCCTGGATGAGACAGAAAAGCCCATGCCTTTGAGGGACAGGTGGAAAGACCCTCATTACATCTCATTAGGACCCTATGCAGCTCCCAACACTGTCTGAATGCCATTTAGGGAAGCTAGCTAAGTGGGAGTGAAAGAACCGGTTGCTTTCTGGGACCTGAGGTCCAGAGACAATTATTTTTGCAAATCCAGAGGGGTCAGAGCCCAGCTGAGGGAGACCTATGTGAGAGGTAAAGCATTATTGAACTTTAAACTGAAAGATACAGAGTAGCGGAGTGGTTCAGCAAAAGGAGATTGCCCACTCGAAAGCCTCTGCAAAATGTTTGATGTCTTTTGTGAAGCGGCAAGAATTGAATGAAAGAAACAAGCTATAAGAAATTAACTTTAAATCATGAAACTATTAGGTTTGATCCTGGCAGAGGGAAAACCCTGGATGAAACGGTTGTCTTCCAACTTTTTCTGTATTTGAAACTACGTGAACCAAGATGCTTTGGTGAAGGACGGAAAAGTGATACGTAAGCAAGAGTCGAAGTGGTCCTGCTGGGGTTCTTGGAGAAATCTTTGCACATTCAAAAGACTTCGACAGTGAAAGCAAGGTGAAGAGAGGCTTGATCCCGACTGAGGGGAGCCCAGAGAGTGTGATTGAAGCTTGGGTAAGGGAACCCCTATAAATCCTATGATTGGCATTAGCATAATTGACCTAAAAACATTTGACCTACCATATTTGATCGAATTTATTTACCTCTTTTCGGTCAACTTTAATTAAATATATATATGGGGTGGGTAAGGGTATAGATTAGGTTAAGGGGAAGCAGAAGGGTTGCGGGGGGTCTCCCCCTGCATTTTAGACTGAAAAAAGGTCAAATAAATTTGATCAAATGTGATTAGGTCAAATGTTTTAGGTCAAATAGACCCAAACCCTACGATTGCAAGGTCCGAGCCTGGCTGAGGGAAACCTGCGTGAAGTTTTAATACCTTGAGAGGTCCGAGCCCGACTGAGGAAGACCTGCGTGAACTTTTAATACCTTGAGATGTCCGAGCCCGATTGAGGGAGACCTGCATGAATTTTTGCTACCTTGAGAAGTCCGAGCCCAACAGAGGGAGACCTACGTGAACCTTTGATGAACTGTGAAAGAACTTTTGGTGAGCAGAGAACAGGTGACTACATCGTGGAATGCCAAGTAGGCCCTGGTCCACGGTTTGAACTGTGGAATTGTGCTCATCGTGTGAAGTGCATCTCCAAACCAGATTGTGTTTTACCTGACCCTGTGCTATACAGCGTGGGGAAGGGAGTTAGCCTCAGATAACACCACATCCTGATATTTCTTTAAAGACACTGAGATTTTCCTTTTTGAACTACACACCCCATTTTCACATTTGTTGTATTAGAATAAGGGCAGGAATTAGGTTTATTTAGTATAGGGCATTTTATCTGATAAAGACTGACTAGGATTGCATTTTAGTTTTTTTTGATGGTCGAGAATACTCCCGTCTTGGTTTGGTTTGTTTATTTGTAAAGCGCAGCCCATCCCTCGGGTAACTGGGCGCTAAAAATCTTACAGCTCAACAGTGGTTACATATTGTTGCACAGACAGAATATGAACAGAAAGAGAACATTACAGTAAATGGTACAATAAGTCTTGTTCCTTGTTACAAAGTGGACCAAGGGTAAGGCACAGTAAGATGCAGCGTGATCAGTTTACAATTTGGATATTACCATTATGCCGTACATTCATTCTATTGTTGGGTGTAGAGCAGTTCCTTGACTTTGGCTCTAAATGACCAAAATGAGGTGTCTGCTCTAATCGTCATAGGAAGAGCGTTCCAATATTTAGCTGCCAATACCGGAAAGCTAGCTCCCCCAGCGGTTTTCAGGTTGAATTTAGGTATGGTAAATTGGTGAAGGTAGGGTGTTCTAGTTGGTCTGGTGGAGTGTTGTCTCGTGAATTTGTCTGAAAGGTACCGTGGGGCTGTCAAGTGTAGGCATTTGTGTGTGATAACTAGCGCCCGTAGTTTAATTTTATCTCGGATGGGGAGCCAGTGGGCTTCCTTTCTGAATGTGGTGATGTGGGCCTTCCGAGGAAGATTGAGAGCGCAGCGGAGGGCATTGTTTTGCAGAATCTGCAGTCTGTATCTTAGTTGTAGGGCAATCTTAGTTGTAGGGCAAGATAGGAGTTTTCCAACCCCATTGAAAACTTAAATCAAGGTGTTGAACTTGCAGCTCTTGCGTCTGTCATACTTTTAATACCATGCCTCCCTTACAGTATGAATACACAAACGAGCAAATTCTCACCTCATGGTGCAGGGGGATACGTCAGGCATGTCAGCAAGCATATTAGACAAAATAGGCATGAATGCACAAATTGGCAAAGTCTCATCTCATGGTGAGGGGGGCTACTTCAGGCGTGTAGGCAAGCATGGAAGTAAACTAGGGGCTGACTTAGGATGTATACACAGACTTGGCAGGCTGCCTCACATGAAGAGAGATGCATATCAGTACAGTGAAGTAACAGTTTTGACAGGTTACATAGAATAGCGATTGTGTAATAACAGTATAGTAGCATTAGCACAGTGCATTGAGAGGCGAGCGCGGTAACCAAACAATAATATGGGGCATTGTTCAGGAGTCATTGTTCGGGAGAGTCGAGAATGTTACGGAAGCCGCTTGCTGAGACCAGGCTAGGCAGGCCGGCAGTGGGAGCAGTCAGGTCACAGAGTGTATCGTGTTAATCAGGAGGAAGACTCATGCCCAGAATGAAGCAGGGTTACAGCGGTAACACCAAAAGCAAGCGGGCAAGCGGGCAAATAGAGTGAATTGAGGACCAGTGTGGGTGGTTGGGCCGTCACAGGCACACTGGACTTGCAGCAACGGGGTGATCAGTGGGCATGTTCATATTTGTGGCGCGAGAAGAAATGATAGGATGGCTACGGCGAGCAGGTTACAACCTAGGCACGCATACCCTTACTTCTCCTATCCTTTATCAACATGGAAACTAACATATTATGATCGCTTAAGCTGGTTTTCTTGATGCAAAAGTCTGTACACATTTCCAAGAGACCTTTAGAGACAAGCACATAATCAAGGGCTGAGGAGGACGTTCCCCTATGCCACGTAGGATAACTTTGAGAGTCCCCAGACATTTGGTAATTTATCATAAACGGACCCCAATCCTCCATTGTCGGCCTCCACATCTTACCATGTTCGAACTTATTTAAATCCCCCTGTGAAACACACCACTCAAGGTGTCCTTCTCAAGGCATAAGGCATCTCCACAATTGGAATTCAGGTCCCCAGCCACAATGATATAGAGTCCAGTATAGGCGATATGGCAATCTACAAATGACAATGGCAATTTACCCAATATCACGATCGCCATGAGAACGTTGCCAGTAAATATTCACCACCATGGACCTGGACACAATTGATTTCACGTGTCAAGATGACCACCAGCACCCCTCTACCCAAGTCCTCACTTTTAAATTTCACACTTTTCTTCATACCCCCTGATTTGGTTGTGTACCTGCTAATCACTATTGGAGGTGATTGGGCAGAGGTGTGGCCATAGCCAAACTTAAGCAGTCTTTTTTACTCATAAAAACGAGCGGGCCGACATAATGTCTACACTATACATTGTACTTGGCTCTATGTTCCTCAGATTATACCTGCTTAGAGCAGGTAACCCACAGCGCTGCAACTGCTATATAACAGGAGTCTCAAAGCAAAGCAGAGCTCAAAATGAATTTGTGCTCCAAAATTAGCTGATCAAGCAAAAACCAAAGAAGGTGAAATATTATGGCTTTCCGAGCGCCTGAGCTCACCTGCAGTATTATTTGCTATTAGTGCAAACAATTGGCTTCAGCTAACATCCCACCAAACGAGCCGGATTCGACCTGCTTCTCCTTTTAGCTTCTGCCGGCGTCTGCTGTTGACTGCACTTCTGCAGCACTTCCCGTGGCGCTCCGCGCTCGGAAGGGGTTTAAATAATCATGCTCCACCTCTTCCTGTACTCAGCTACTTGCCACCACTCGAACACCAGTATAGTGCATAGACTGCCGTTGACTGCACTTCTGCAGCACTTCCACTAGAAGGTTTTATGGATTTGAGAATCTTGATGACCTTTGCAAAACTAAATTGAACTCGTCAAGGGTAGCTGAACACAAGCCAATTGCAAGGCTCATCATAGCCACGGATGCCAATGCGACAATATTAGGCATGGGACGGGGCTTGGAAGGAAGCAGCCATGGTAGTAACTATTTCTTTGTGTATTGATTATAGCATGAGTGATAATTAGTGAAATTCTCTTTGCAAGAATTTCTCAGGATTTTCTGGGGGATCTTTCAGAATGTGTTCCATCTGAGGTTCTTGCCTGAATGTAGAATTTTTGTACCAAAGAGTGACCTCAGTTATGTACTCAGACCCTTTCCAAGGCTCTGCCTTCATGTATCCTCAGCCATAATTCAATTATCCCATATTCCATTCCAATGGCTTATTTAACAATTCACTACATACAAGGGCAAAACGTGTTCCCTCTTCTCCGCCCAAGGACAATCTGGTATGGCTCAGGGTCGGGAAGTTTTGTCAAATCTCCTTTTGGACCCCCAGCGATCATTCTGCACACAGGCAATTCCAGGCTCTGACATCTCCATCAGCGTGCTCAGCTATACCAGAACCCCCTCTGGCCATCTGCTGAAGGATACCCAACACGATTACCTGGTTATCATCCCCCACAACACCTAGGCAGAATTGAGCATATTTCAAAGCCCTCACACATCCACAACATGACACCATAACATCACCAAAGAACTAGTAACTGCCACTATGAAAGTTCTGCTGGCAAATAAGGAACACTCTCATCCCTTCTTTTGATTTCCCAACTTTACCCTTTCCTGCTCTACTTGGCCCCTTTTCCTTTTCATCCCATAGACAATGGGCTGGCTTCCACCCTAGGTGAGGTCCCAATTTGCTGCTACACTGACAAGGCTGAATATCGGCTGTAGGTCCATAAAACAACAGTTCAGTTGTGCTAAGTCTCAATGTACTATGACCACTAAAAGTGCTCATTATGTCGTCCAGCTGCCTCTGGTGTTGTGATAGGTTTCACTCTGGGTACCTTCAATGCAAAATCAAATCGTCTGGCATTGTGTCTGACCGTGCAATAAGGATGTATATAGTATGTTGCATTGATCATCCCTGCTCCATCTGCTTGAGCATAACTGGACAGTTGAAGAACACAATGAATTCACAGGAGAGTGTTGAACACAGCCCACACTCTGCAGCGAGACACCACCACTGTGAGTACCACCACCAGATATATATCACTACCTGATCATCATCTGGTACAATTGCAAATCCTGAATGAATGAAAACAGGAAGAACACCAAGAGGCCTGTGCAGCTCTGAATACAATACGACTGGGGCTGGTGGCAGTGGATATCAACATGGATGTTGAGATTTGTAGGACTGTGACAATCACACAGACTCAAGTGACATGGCATGAATTTTGTTAGGGAGAATTCTCCAGAATGGCTAATTTCCCTTACCTACGGAGTCCCTCAGCAGCTTTGCTGGGTTTCTAGGATTTATTTTTTACACCTGGTAAGAGTGTGAGCCTTTTTTCCCACTCTTACATGTGTTTTGCTATGTGTGTTTAATGTTTTTGTGTTCCTAGACTGTGGAGCCTCACCTACTCCAGAGGCATCATCTTTTTACTGTGTGTTACACAGCACCTTCAGCGCAGTGACACAGGGTTGTCTTTTAGACTTCCCAACTCAGACTCCATATTCTGGGACTGACTACTGCCTCCCAGAACATGTAAAGTTGCCATTAACTTTATTAGTCTCTTTAAAACCACAGACCCAGTACAAAACATCTTACATCGAGTACTGGAAAGGGTTAATACTTATCCCTTTTTATCTGTTTCTCTTGGAGCACTGTTTCACTCCCTTTTCATCAAGATTTGGCTGGTGGCAGTGGTAACTACCCTAATTTTTCTACCGCGGTTATCTTAAATAACCTTGGTATTGTTTTAGGCTATCTTGGTAGCCTCAAACTTAAACCCGCTAGACCGTATACATTATTATACGGTTCCAGCTGGGTTTAGTCGCCATTTCTTTTTGGAAATGTCTTTCTCGTGTTTTACTGTGCCTGCCAAACCAGGTTTGGTCCTTTGTTCGCCATCCTTTTGCGGGCTTCTACACAGAAGCCCTCCTTAAGACGCCTGAAAGTCTGGGTAGGCAGGATGTGAGGGAGGGCTTTTAGGACCCCTGCCATGGGTTCCCTTGGTAACCCAAGTCGCACTCCTGTTTGATTGGCTAGATGACTGTCCCACCGGGACAGGTCACCCTGCTGTGTGATTGACAGCCAGGCTGTGTGAATGGGGGAAAACTGCATAAAAAGCAGGTCTCTGGGACTGGAAAGGCAGAGTCGCCACTGGAACGAAAGAACCAACGAGGAGCTGACAGAAGAGGACCCCTACAACGACTGAACCGCCCGGTGAAGCCCTGCTGCAGGCCTGAATCTTCAGACTCCAACGACAGAGAAGATCCTCCAGGAATCTTCTTCCCCTGAGCTGCTGGGACCAACCAGTTCATCCAAACTGCAAGCCAAGACTCCCCCTCTGGTCGAATTCGCTGTACAGAGCTACAGTGGGCCGGATAGCCAGGAAGGCCGGACCCTGCTTGGGTTTTAAGGAGCGCACCTTTTATTTGTTGCTTTGCTCTGCTGCTGGTTTCATCCCTGGGCAGTGCAGAACTCTCCAGTCTTCCTACTTCATGTCAGTCCGACAGTCGCTTCAGGAACCGTGAGCCTGCAGGACCTGCCAGGAACGACCGTCTCAGCTACAGCTTCTTTTCCATTTAAAGGTACTGTGCAAATCCGGTTGTTCGTTTCGTCCAGCTGCGGTGAAGGTGTGGGAAACCTTTTGCCAATCCGAGGGCTTGTCCTTCTCATCTCTTTAAAGTAACTTTTCTGCCGACCAACTTGTGTGTGGTGTTCCCAAAGGGTGCTGCATATAATTCTGCCTAACACTGGTGTACAGCGGTGAGGATCAAGTATAGTAATTACACTTAGAGTGCTGCTATTACCTTAGATCAACTAACCACAAAGCTAAACATCACTAAAAAGCAATACTAATCATGTCTGATATGGAAAGCTACAGTCAGGAGACCCTGCTTAGTTATACTGTGGATTATCTGAACAATCTGTGTAGAAATAGGAATCTCTCTGTTAAAGGCAAAAAGTCTAAATTGATTGAAAGGTTGCTAGAGAACCAAAGTCTGGAGAATGGGTCTGAAATACCTAACCCTTCAGCAAATGTGGAAAGTATTGAGGATGATAATGTGTCTATTATTGATGAGTTTGAGGAAGAAGTTTTTCATAATGGAGGCCTCACTGCTACCTTGCCTGCTCAGCAACCTCAACCCTTGTCCACTGGGACCCCACCAGCTCCTACACTCAGTCCTGAATGCATTGCTCTAGAAAAGATGAGGCTTGAACTGGAATTCAAACGTCTAAATGCTCAAACTGAACAAAAACACCAAGAACTCAGAGAAATGGAGTTGAATCATGAACTAGAAATGAAAAGGTTAGCTCTTGAAAATGCTTCTCTCCCAGAGTCTTCTAGGTCTTCCAGTCCTAAGAGACCCCATATGTCTAAAGAAATTGTGGGTATGTATGAGTTTAAGCTTGATATTTTGGATTGGTTGGCAATGTTTGAATATCACCATGGGATTCAATGTCTTACAGGGAATCAGTTGCTTCCCTGGCTTTTCTCTAGGCTACCCACTGTTGCATCTGATGTTGTAGTGGAGTTGGGGGAGGTGGATAGGATGGATTATGAGTGTGTGAAGCTAGCTTTAATTGCTAGATTTGGGAATACCCCTTCCCAGTACCTTAAGAGGTTTAGGACCCTCAAAAAGCATGATGGTACCCCTTGGGCTACCTGGGTATGTGAATGTTTGAAAAACTTAGATGGCTGGGTTAAGGGTTACAGAGTAAACACTTATGAAGGTATGAGGAATCTTGTTATGTTGGAGTCAATTTATGATGCCTGCACTCTTGAGCTTAGACAGCACTTGACTGATTCTAAGGAGATAGATCCAAAGAAGTTAGCTAAGGTTGCTGACTTGTGGGTTGCCAACAGGGCTACTCACAAGGATTCTGGGGCCACTCAGAAGAAGGATGAGGGAAAGCAGCCAAATAAAGATAACAGGGAGAATTCTAATACCTCCCATCCAGAAGAGGCCCACAAACATAACCAGGGTAAGCCAAATGGGAAACCAAATAGGGCTAGTGACTCCTCTGGTGCACACCCAGAGGGAGGTCAGAATAAACCCCCATTCCAGAGAGCATTTGGTAAATGCTATGTTTGTGGGTCAACTGACCATGTCAAAGGAGATCCTAGATGCAAATGTAAACCTGCAGGGATCAGCACTGCCTCCTTAGCCTTCTCCCCAGAGGAAGAAGTACAAATGGCTAGTGCCCACTTTTAACTATTTGCTGAAGCACCCTTGGGTCTTCAGGCAACTGTATCCTTAGAGTCCATGGGTCTGGGTAAGAAACAGAATATGGATGTGTATGACTCCATTCCAGAAAACTCTAGAGGTTATTATATGGACAGTGTTCTTGTCAATGGCCAGGATACTCCTGCCAGGAGAGACACTGGGGCCAGCAGAACAGTGGATGAAACAGTGGATGAAAGCTTTTTCAAGCCTGAGGATGTGGCTAAGGCACCCAAAGGTCCCACTAAATCTTCTGGAGGCCCTGTCCAGTTGGTTCCAATTCTGCCAGCTCTCATTCATTGTAATAATATGAAAGTGAGGATCCCTGCCAGTGTCCAGAATGAGGTGCCTGGGAGAGTCCTGTTGGGGAATGATCTAAAAGCTCTAGGAGTAGTATCCAGTACCCCAAGGCCTCCCAGTAAGGAGAAACAGAACCAAACCAAATTGGCTAGAGAGGCAACCTTAAGAGACCACTCTGAGCCTGTGGGAACCTCTACAGAGAACCCCACTACAAGCCCTGGTGTTAGTAAGTTGACCTCTGACTCAGGCAAATCTAAAGCTAGTATAGTAGGGAAATGGGAGCCCCAAGCAAGCTCCAACATTGCCCATCCAATGGTAAACTCTTTGACTCCCCCTGCTTCTGAGGAAGAGGTGGATAGACAAATTGGACCCCTCTCTAGGCCTGTGAGAACTGGTCATTCTCAAAGCTGGTGGAACACCAGGATAAATAGGTCTAAGGCTAACCACCTTAAGACTGTTGGAGCTTCTACTGAAGACTCCAATGTAAATCCTAGTATTAGAAGAGAAACTTCTAAAATAGGTAAGGTCAGATCTCAGAGGAAGTGGCAGCATGTACCTTGATTGACCACAGTCCCTCCAACCAAGATACCTGAGACCCAGCCTGCTTTTGTGTTACGCTCACCTGGCTCCTCAGGGGCGTTGATCGGAACTGGACAGCTGCTGCCTCCACCAACGTGACTCTGAGTGCTGAGATGACTGACTGGACTGGCCCACCTAGTTTCGTCTGCTTGACCCATAGAAGTATTCTCCTAAAAGTGGAGAAAGGTAATTAGCCACCCGTGGATTCGAGTGAGCACACCCTCATTGTTTTCCCACTAAACACCTCCAATAATCCCTTTCACTAGTCTCTCACCTTATGGTTTTAAATGATGAACTCTCCATCCTGCGTGCGGTGCAGGGGCGCGTAGATAACCTGTTACTTCACTGGTCCGAAGGAATTGGAAGAGTTCCAGACGAATATTGACTCCAAGGTAAGTGGCGAAGAGCCGTAGGAATATTGTTCTCAAGAGTTCAAAATGTCTGTTCTTCACTCTGTGTCCTTCCATTGTCTTGCAGCTTGGTCCGAGAGAAGATTGTCTCGTGGAAGCTGACCGCGTTAGGTAAGAGTCTGTATGACCCAACACTGTCCGGTAAAATAATAATGCCAGTGCTTAACCTGTTGCTTACTCTCTTACAGGTACGGCGTAATAAGATGCGACGTGTTGAAGAATAATATCTTCGGCGGTAAACTCAGGTAAGTCTATGGGGGTGAAAGAGATGGTCTTTGTTGGCTTTCTCGGCTCACCTTATTGCCTTTCTTGTCCCCTTAGGGGCCGGGAGTTCGGCAATGAAATGATGGAGCTGCGCCGGGTTGCGGAGATACTGTGAAGACTGGTGAGTATAGCGCGGCTCTGCAGCTGGCGAGGCGACGCGTACAAAATAAAGTCCTTTTCCAGTTCGGTGATGCGATGGATCCAGGATCAGGTGAGGAATAAGGTAATGTTCTTGCTCTAACCTTTCCTTCTTCTTCCCCTTCTTTCTAGGAACTCCGGACTCGAGGCGGGCGTGGCAGAAGACAGGATGCTGGACTTGCAGGCACGGTGAGCGTTATGCTGCAGGATGCAGAATAACGCGAAGCGTGTGCTGCCCTTCGGGTGTGGTTTAAATAGCCTCCAAAGTAGTCCCATGTAAGAAGTTCCCCAAGACCACACCCGAGTAGAAACATAGTTCCTGAAGAAAAGTAGTCCCTTCCAGGTCGCACAGTGGCTTGGATTCTTTGCAGCATGGTCTGCATGAGGTAAGTTTAATCATATGAGCCTGGCGCCTATGGCGCCAGGACTGATCCCATTTATGAGCCTGCTGCCTACGGCGCCAGGACTGAACCCAGATAGCCCCTGGCCGGGGTTGCTGGGTTTTCAATAGGTGCTTGGATGCCTGCTCCCAGGACTGATGGACTTGGTCTGGATGTCCGGGGGTGGGCATCATGACATCTTGTAAGAGAGGTGGTGAGGAACCATGGAGGCCCCTCTAGATCTAAGGGATCCTTTTCCAAGGACCCCTTGAAAAAGGCTATCCTAGGCTCAGAGGTTGTTACAACTTCTGAGGGACTGTTAGAACAGATCCGCTATACAGTTAAAAAGAGAAATGTACCAGTACAGGTTTGTAGGTCATATAGCCTACAAATGAAAAACATTGGTAAAAAATGTCCTAGCAAGGGTTACAAAAGGTTGCTGGTGTACTCAGCAGGCCATTAAACCGACTTGCAACAGGAGATCCATCCTGGTGGGGATTAGATCCTCCTGTCCCTTAGTCTGGGGGGGGGAGCTCGAGTGTTAGGGAGAATTCTCCAGAATGGCTAATTTCCCTTACCTACTGAGTCCTTCAGCAGCTTTGCTGGATTTCTAGGATTTATTTGTTTCACCTGGTAAGAGTGTGAGCCTTTTTTCCCACTCTTACATGTGTTTTGCTGTGCGTGTTTTACATTTTTGTGTGTTCATAGACTGTGGAGCCTCACCTACTCCACAGGCATCATCTTTTTACTGTGTGTTACACAGCACCTTCAGTGCAGTGACACAGGGTTGTCTTTTAGACTTCCCAACTCAGATTCCATTTTCTGGGACTGACTACTGTCCCAGAAAATGGGACTAACTTTATTAGTCTCTTTAAAACCACAACCCAGTACAAACCATCTTACATGGAGTACTGGAAAGGGTTAATACTTATCCCTTTTTGTCTGTTTCTCTTGGAGCACTGTTTCGCTCCATTTTCATCAAGACTTGGCTGGTGGCAGTGGTAACTACCCTAATTTTTCTACCGCGGTTATCTTAAATAACCTTGGTATTGTTTTAGGCTATCTTGGTAGCCTCAAACTTAAACCCGCTAGACCATATACGTTTTTATACATTTCCGGCTAGGTTTAGTTGCCATTTTTTTTGAAAATGCCTTTCTCGTGTTTTACTCTGCACGCCAAACCAGGTTTGGTCCCTTTGTTCGCCGTCCTTTCACGGGCTTCTACACAGAAGCCCTCCTTAAGGCGCCTGAAAGTCTGGGTAGGCAGGATGTGAGGGAGGGGTTTTAGGACCCCTGCCATGGGTTCCCTTGGTAACCCAAGTCGCATTCCTGTTTGATTGGCTAGGTGACTGTCCCGCCGGGACAGCCACCCTGCTGTGTGATTGACAGACAGGCTGTGTGAATGGGGGAAAACTGCATAAAAAACAGGTCTCTGGGACTGGAAAGGCAGAGTCGCCACTGGAACGAAAGAACTGACGAGGAGCTGACCGAAGAGGACGCCTACAACGACTAAACCGCCCGGTGAAGCCCTGCTGCAGGTCCGAATCTTCAGACTCCAAGGACAGAGAAGATCCTCCAGGAATCTTCTTCCCCTGAGCTGGTGGGACCAACCAGTTTGTCCAAACTGCAAGCCAGGACTCCCTCCTCTGGTCGAATTCGCTGTACAGAGCTACAGTGGGCCGGATAGCCAGGAAGGTCGGACCCTGCTTGGGTTTTAAGGAGCGCATCTTTTATTCGTTGCTTTGCTCTGCTGCTGGTTTCTTCCCTGGGCAGTGCAGGACCCTCCAGTCTTCCTACTTCATGTCAGTCCGACAGTCGCTTCAGGAACCGTGAGCCTGCAGGACCTGCCAGGAACATCCGCCTCAGCTACAGCTTCTTCTCCATTTAAAGTTACTGTGCAAATCCGGTTGTTCGTTTCGTCCAGCCGCGGTGAAGGTGTTTGAAACCTTTCGCCAATCCGAGGGCTTGTCCTTCTCTTCTCTTTAAACTAACTTTTCTGCTGACCAACTTCGTCCAGAACTCTTGGCAAAGACTTAAACGCGAACTACCCTGAACTGTGTGATCTTGCGCAAAAGACTTTTGTCCTATTGACTTTAGCCCTAAGCCTTTTTGATTTGATTCCATCACTGTAGTTCCTCTTTCTAGATTGCTCTGCTTACTTACCTGTTGGTGCTGCTCAATTCTAGCCTAACTTTGTTTTTCCCTTGATCACACTTCATTTTTAGTTTAAACTTGTCCAGAATCTATTGGGAGTGGTGTGGTGTATTAAGAGTGTGATTTTTCAATAGCTTTACTTTAGTGAAATGTTTTACAACTGATGTGTAAATAAATGTATATTATTTTACTCAGAAACCTTGAGTAAGTGTTTGTTTGAATCATAGTAATTGCTGTCCTTTGTTTAACTATTGATACTGCTCACTTGCTCTTGAGATAAGTCTGGCTGCTCAGCCATAGCTACCACTTAACTGTGTAGTACAGGCTTGTACCAAAGGTGAATTTGTACTGTCACTTGTAGTCTTAATTGTGTGTGGTGTTCCCAAAGGGTACTGCATATAATTGTATATTGTTTAATTTTCACTACTCATGCATGCAATGGGGCACGCATGTGTGCTACAAACCATGTATTTCTGACACATCCATCTTATTCTAATAAACAAATGAGCTATTGTGGCATTATGTTCCATTGCCCTCACCATTGCATTTCTTGGGTGCTTCACAGTCATCACCACCATCAGTGTCCTGTTTTTTTTTTTATTAAAGCAGCTTTGAGGATTGTGGCATATTACTTTAGCTTGTCTTTGTAGTGTTGTGGTATGGCACAAAGTTTTCAGTGGGTAATTAAAATTGCATGTCTGGATTGTTAAAACTGTCATGGGCAACAGTATTGTGATATAATCATGGATATTTTCCAAATGCCACTTACCTCCTAAAGTACTTAGGAATCATGTCTTGCCAGAAGCAGTATGTTGCCATCCTACGCGTGATATAGAACTGCAATGGTTATTAGGCTGGCGCCACTTATATCCTGCATGTTAATGCTTTGTTGCATTTTCCCAATTCCAAGTGACAAATGATGTGTGCAGTCATTGGATCCAAGGACATTTGGAAGTCTTGCTATGCCATGAAACATAAACGTTACTGCATTCACTGTGCAATTATTTACATTTGATACTGGGCTCTGCATGAGTCCCAGCATGTCTGTGGGATATGAGAGAAGGATGGCTCTGAACTTCCAATTTCCAGGACCAGTGTACGTTGGAGCAATCTTGTTTCCAATTGCATTTTCCAGTTCCATATCGGATTGTATATGAATAGAAAAGTACAGTATTCTGTATATATTACTGTGAGCATCTATTCATCATGAACATGTTTAGGATCCCTTCAGGTGTGTAAGCATTCTAGCATACATAGATACACAGAAGTAATATTAACTACCTGTTGCTCCTCTAAACACCCTTGTATAGAATGTCCATTTGATTCCAAACAACTTTAGAATATACCTTGCTTCATGAAATCCTGACCTATAGTCCACCTTAATATATGTATGTATGGGATTATATAGAACGAACAGAGGTGGCCAGCAATGGAGCACTGCAGAGTGGGGACAGAACCATAGAGTTACAGGGAGGGTGCAGAGGGAGCAGATGAGCTGTGATCGATAGGGGAAGCTAGGTGAGGTTGTGAACTGGAGAGGAGGAGAAATATGGTTTAGTGGAGTGATCTGTGTGGATCCACAGGCGCCCAAGCCATCACAAAACATCCCTTTTCCTATTCTACATCACCCTACATCTGTGGCATTCAACACGTTTTCCCATCCTCTTATCTCATCCCGTCTCCTTTTCCTCTGCAGGCTAAGCTCTAGTTACCCGGGGTGGTGGCACAATTTGCCAACCTCGAGACAGCATAGGCGTGTCCAGGGAGTGGCCTGGGTGGCACGTGCTACCCCTGGAATCTGATTGGCCAGCCCACGTGCCATCCCATTATCCTACACTATGATCACTATGTGTGTGTGCGTGCGCGCTCGTACTTCATGCCACCCCTGCATAAGTCAGTGCCATACGTGGGCCACCCCAGTCAAAAGAGTCTGGACACACCACTGTGAGACAATCCAGGCACCCTGAGACCAACTCAGTTGTTATTTGGTGCAGGGTAAGTGCCTTGTAACTTAACATAAAATACAAGCTTGCTGACTGTAAACTATTGTTGTACTCTTCCTCTACCATACACTTCTAAAGTTGCATTTGCCATTAGAAGGACACTTACTACGACATACATATTGTATTGGTTTTGCAGTGTGTGGTTTGTTGTGACCAGCATACCTGGAATGGTATTTCAATGCATTGCTTTAACAGCTTTTACTTGTATGTTGATGCCTATTTTAAACCAGACTTTTTAACTACTCTCACTATAAATACATGAGAAATTATTCTGCTTCATTGATGCTGTTTCAGTCATTAACATACATTGCATTTCTGTAGTTTTATGTGATTTCTGCACTGTCCCAGTGCTATTCATGATTGTTTCACTTTTTGTTTTTGGGGCCATTTTCAGATGGAGGTTCTCGGTATGCAGCAGCATGCTATGGCATACTATATGTGCGGAATAAGACGAAGCAAAGGGCTAGGGAGTGACGAGGAGCAATAACCTGCATTGCTGTGCTGTCCCTTCAGTATGTACTTAAGCAATAAGTCCAGAGATGGTGGGGGCATGACCATGTCAGGTAATGCCCTGGGGCCCAGGGCCTGAACGAATGTCGCTGGGCTTTACCAGATTATGGTAATGCCCCCCCTGCTCCGTCGAGGGGCTTATTGCTATTAGCACCCCGGCATGTTAGACCTGGCTACTAATAGTGTTTTCTTTCGCTTGCGAGACACCAGGGATCGGTAAACGAAGTCTGTTCTCCCTTTTCATGGTGGCCATTAAAAAAGTAAACAAAGAAGATGGCTGCCATTGAACGGGAGAAGGGACTACAGGTAGGGACTACAGGTAGTCCCTTCTCCCGTTCAATGGCAACCATTAAATAAGGTTGGAAAAAAGTTTTAAAAAATGGCTGCTACAGAACGAGAGAAGGGACTACACCAGACACTGTAATGTCCCCCCCCTTTTCGAGGGGCTTATTGCTATTAGTACTCCAGCCCATTATGCCATGGTACTAATAGGGTTTTCTTTTGCTTGCGAGACACCAGGGATCGGCAAACAAAGTCTGTTCTCCCTTTTCATGGCGAGCATTAAAAAAAGTAAAGATGGCCACCATGGAACGGGATGAGGGACTACATGTAGTCCCTTCTCCCTTTCCATGGCGGAATTTAAAAAGATTTGAAAAAAGTTTTTAAAAAATGGCTGCAATGGAACGAGAGAAAGGACTACACGTAGTCCCTTCTCCCTTTCCATGGCAGTGTGTCGTAGTCTAGGAGCAGATGTGCCAGGGACAGAAGTTACACGGAGTGTTTGCTCCCGATCAGGACCAGAAAGAAGGTAAGTGGGGCGGGAGAGAGGGAAATCTATGAAAAAGTGGGCGGGGCGGCACTTAACTTGTTCCCCAGTGGGAGAGATGGTGGCCTCCAGCAATTAGGAGGCTCAGAGCAGCAGGATTATTGCATGGTAATGCCCCTGTTCCGAGCCTCACCATTGGCTGGGATGACAAAGCCACCCCCCTTCTGGGTACTAATGCAGCAGATGCCGTGGGGCTCATTTGAATACAAGCATGTACCATGAATTGAATCATGTCTAAGCCTTCACTGGAGTTTTATCTTTAGCCAGGTTACAGACTAACAGAGGGTAATCACTTGGCATGGTGGTCACTTGGTATGTTGCTTCCTTTATACAGATTACAGACTAACATAGGGTGATCACTTGGCATGTTGGTGGGCTTGGTATGTTGTATCGTTAGCGAGGATACAGACTAAGAGAGGATGATAGCTTGGCATGTTGGTGGCTTTGCATGTTGTATCCTTAGCCAGGTTACAGACTAACAGAGGGTGATCACTTGACATGTTGGTGGCTTGGTGCATCCTTAGCCATGTTACAGACTAACAGAGGGTGATCCCTTGACATGTTGGTGGCTTGGCATGTTGGCTTCTATCCTGTACCACAACGTGGACAAGTCATTGCCAGGAAGGAACTCGGGTGGGGATAGCATGTTCCTCAAATTTTGAAAGGTGCCCTTTGAATTCCTTTTCCTAAAATGTAAATCCTCTTCCCCATTCCAATACAGTTGCCATATTAGAGACTTTGAAGTGAAGCAATTACTTCTGAAGAAGCACGTTGGAACCATAGCTGTCATAGCCCAGGGATTCTCGATAAAGCTGTGATTGGCCATCTGCATTTTAACAGCAAATTATCACACTGACAAGAGTTAAACAGTTTGAACTACATACTTTGTAAAATATACGAAGCTGTTGGCTTTGCATCACCGCAAAATATATTCAGATAATGCATACAAACATGCTGTACGCCCTTTTCAAACAATAACAAAGCAGGTGATTTATTTCTGGATCATACATCCCTGAAGGGATTTTAAAGAACTATGAAGTTGTCTATTTTCACTTATCTAGCACAACCTGTCCCACGTCGTTCCTTGCATTCAGCCACTTGCAGCCTCCTAACATATAGTATTGCATGTGTCACTCACTGTGATGGATCATCACCAAGACCCTGGTGTGGGCATCCTCTCATGTGGCCAGGGTAAGGCAGCCGCTACCTCATCCTGATGGTTGGGGGTGGTATTATATGAGAGGATCACATGGGAGGTGACACATGCCAGGGAGAATTGGTAACCCTTTTACCTCATGATTCCCCTATACTTCCTAAAGTATTTATGGCTTATTGTAAAATAGAACAAACTAATGTTGCTTTTATACAATCACTATGGACTTCAGTACCCATAATTCTTATGGTACTGGGACACGAAAGAAGGGCTCAGAGGCAGTGAAGATTAAAAGTGCTATTAACCAAAAGGTGCAGTCTAGTTGTTACAGGCCAAGGCACCTGAGCGGGACATTTTAAAGCCAAAATTAGTTACATCTGAAGGAAGGAGCTGAGCTGGAGATTTTAAAGACAGTACGGAAGAAGAAGCTGAAGCAGAGGCTGTCCGAGGTGCAGGAACTTCCTCAGAGAGAAGAACGCCAACTGGTGCTGTCGCTAAAGGTGACGGTGAGCGGAATTGTAGAGAATGCACAGGGGGAAGCAGCGTGTGAAGAAGTCCAGCTAGTTGGGTGACATGCTCCCAGCTCAGTACACAGTGTGTCAATGAAGATTACTGGAGCTGTCTGAACTCCAGGGGCGAGATGTGCAGCCCACAGAAGGTACACAGAAGCTGGAGAGAGAGCAGGCAGGACACAGGATGTCAGCCGCTGCAGCTGACGGTGAAAAGGAGATGCTGTAGAAAGCCAGTGAATTGGCCAGATGCTAATGCTGACCCCAGGGCACTCCGAATAAGACAATTGTGGAAACATTATAATTTTGAATACCTAACAAACAGAGCAGAATTGACAAGGGTGTAAGTCTCCTTACATGGGACTCCAATTGGGGAAAGCCTGTGACTCGTATTCCAGACAGCGACAATGGCATAATTCCCCTTATAGGAGACACCAATTGGGAAAGACATATTACCTGCATTGCCAACATATATTAATAGCAAAAATAATCAGGCTGCGAGATCCTCACAAAATTTCACAGTTTTTGGACATTTATTTCAATCTCAAAAAACATTATTTTTAATTATTACATTGCTTTCGCTAAGCATGAAAGCGATAACGGACAGATTTCAATACAAAGACATAGGGAAGTGCAGCTGTGCACCCTCATCAGGATATGGAAGACGAGTAACCTAATGACAAGCACATATGAGTATAGGAGATTGGTGAAACAGATAACTCAAATGAGTGCTGCCCGAGGCTGCTGTTCAGCCCGGGCGTGTTTTAAAACAAAAACAGTGTACACAACACTAAAATAGAAACATACAACAAAGGGTATTTTCACAGTTGTGCCACAATTGATCGACACAGTTGTGTTTCGGCCACAATGGCTTGGTAGGAGCTTGTAGTTGTGGTGGCCTTCATCAGGAGAGACTTGTTAGGTGAGTCTGTCTGTGGGTGTGATCGCCCAACCGGAGTGAGGCGGTGTTGCTGTGCTGTCAACAATCCTAGGAGCAGTCCTAGGGCTGGTGGTGTTATGGACACACTGGTAAGTGTGGATCTGCCGTGTCGGGATAAACCGATTCAGACGGCGCTGGGCAGTGCCGCCGTGAACACAGCAAGAACTCCAGGAATGCTAATCAGATCGATGGCTAATCATAAGCCCAGTGCCGTCTAAAACGGTTTACCCCGACACGGCAGATAGACACACTGTCACTGTTTGGTGTTTTCAAAAGAGGAATATTCAAAACAGAAGTATCAACAGTTTTCTCTGTCCTCATATATGCAGATAATGTACGTTGGACAGCCTCAAAGCGGGTGTCTCCCCCCTGGGGAGAAGGGACGAATACCCTGGATTCATCACAATACTGATAAAACAATTGTCATTGTCTGTTACTTTGCCATCTGGCATGTGGAAGTGGCAAATAAGGCAAATGAGTGCCACATTGCCCAAAATAAAGTAATTTGCGTAACGTCGGATTTTAATATGATGAAATTACACGTAATAATTTATAAACACCAGGCCCATAAGTTCTGCCGCACATCAAAGTAAAACCCCGAACCCACTCTGCAAAGTCCTCTTTAAATGCACCCCTTTCCACTAAAGTTCTCACAATGGTAGCTTGAAGGAAGAGTACTGAAATCTTTAATTAAAATTATCTTTTATTTCTAATCAAATGTTGAACAGTGTAGAGAGCCTTTAGTGCTTTGATATGCATTCATTTGCCTTTACAATTTTAAGAGGTCACTAGTGAAGTGATCTTTAAATCCTACCAGTTTTGACCCAAGGGACTGGTCTTGTGGTCTAAAAAAATACATCATTTGCTGCAAAGATCAAAACACTCCTTTGGAAGAGCCCTAAAATCCATCGATAATGTTGATACACTTGTGTATAGGCGCGTTATAAATGCCATATCATATCATATATCATATCATATCGTTACAAATGCTCATGACTACCTTTACTGTATTAATGTTCTAAATTAAAATACAACATTTGTCACTAAACTTCTTGAACATGTACTAGGAGAGAGTTCAAAGCCCTGGCCTCAAGTTTCTAGAAATACCTTGTATTCCTCTCACTTGCCTCTCCCAATGATTCCTTATTCCCAAAGTGTTTCTCCTTCATGTTCCTTACGTAACAGTTATTATTCACTCTTCTCTTTCTTCATGTATCTTTCCTTCTTATTTCAAACATGCTGTTATTCTTTCAATTTTTTTTTTAAAAAAACTTCACTGGAACACAATCTCCCATCTGTCATCCCATCTCAATTCTTCTTTGTCTTGGCCAAATTACTCTAGTGAGTGGTTCCCTTTCAAGTCTGTTTACGTCAAGCAACATTCCCTCCTCCCTCTTCACCAATCTAGCGTTTGCCCTCTGTACTCTACTGACACTACTCTGCTCTATGTCAATAATTCCCCTCTTACTGCAAGATATTCTAAAGACTTGTCTATCTTCATTCTACTACATTCTCACCTGCATTTGCTACTGTAGGTCACCCCACTCTTCTTTCTTCTCTGAGGTTCCCAGACTCTGTTTGTACCTTCTGCTTTCTGGGCTCAGTCTCACGCCCCTCCTCTTCCTCTGCAAATCAGAGTTCACTAAGGCTCTGTCCTTGGTCATCTCCTCTTCTCTCTCTCTCTCTCTCTGAGATCATTACTAAATGTGTTTTTTCCTTTCACTTCTAAACGGAACATGGGAAAAATCTTTCTGTCTTTCTCCAATATTTCTGACATCCTTACTGGCCCTCTCTAAGCCTGCTTACTTGCCATCCAACTGTGCATTCATTCTTGTTTCCTTCACTTAAATCCTGTTAAAACCGAGGCTCTTTTTTCCATCTTCTTCGATGTCCCCCTCTTCTCCCCTTCCTTCTCTTTCATTCCCTCCTGCTCGTTTACCCGCCTGTGATTCAGCTTGCAATCTTGGTGCCTCTCTTTTTTTTCTCAAATTGCAATCACAGCTCCTAATTGTCGGTTCCACTTTTTAAATATTGATAAAATCCATCAACTGCTTGACTCTTTTATTGCTCCTCTTTCCTTGTTAGCCTTTCAGTTTATCAGCTCTCTCCTCTTCACTCGTCATACCATCTTTCTATTCGTATTCTGCTGTTTCTCCCACATCACTCCACTTTTTCGTCTTCTCTTCAGTCTCTCTTTTGGCTTTCCTCGAATCTCGTCTTCTTTTCCATTTTCTTTTTATTGTCTTCAAGTTTCTTTAGAATCTCACTCCCTCTTGCCTTGCTGCTCTTATTTCTTTCTAATCTCATCTTCCTTGACATCTCTGCTGTCAAACTCATTTCTCGTACCTTTGCCAAGGCCACCCTGTGCACAATCCCACTCCTTTGCACTTCTAGTGCCCAAACATTGTAACTCTACCCCCGTCCCCCTGCTAATACTCTCTTCTCCTTCCTTTGTACCACTCCAGGCTAAAACCTTACTTAAACCTCTTTCCCATTTTGTTTCCCGATATTGTTCAGCTCTTAAGAGTTTGTGTTATAAAAATAAATAAATATAAATACAAATTGTATTGTTGTATTCTAAGAATGTATTAATTTATTTATTTTTACATGTATAGAGCACACTGCAGCCCTCGGGCATTGAGGCGCTGTGAAGGACATGTATGAAGGCATGATCCAGGGTTACAATAATGCGGCCCCACAAAAATACTTGGTGCAAAAAATAATAAAATACATAGTGAGCAGTTACATTGGGCATTACAGCGAGACATACAGTGAGTGCATCCGCTTATGTCTTTTCAGGCATCTGTTAGACAAAGAGCCTAGTCTTGATGGCTTTCCTGAAGGCTGCGTGAGAGTCAATCTGACGCAATTCTGGAGGGAGAGCATTCCAGTGGGTGGCAGCCATGTTAGGGAAGCTCGAGCCACCAGTGTGCACTCTGTGTGTGATGGGTGCCATTATTCTGTTGGCGTATGCCGTTCTTGATGGTCTGGAAGTGGTGTGAGGGATGATTCTGTGGACTAGGTGGGGTGGTGCCAGCCCAAGGAGGCATTTGTGCGTCAAGGCCAGTGTTTTGAACACAATCCTCTCCTTGGCGGGGAGCCAGTGAACCTTCCTCCTGATTTCCGAGATCTGGTCGCGTCTGGAAGTGCCTGTGGTGGCTCTCAGAGAGTTGTTTTGAGGTAGTTGGAGTTTGGCCAGGTTTTTGCGGGAGGTCCCTACAAAGAGTGCATTGCAGTAGACGATCCTGGAGCAGATAATCGCCCTGGCAAAGGTGAGACAGTTTTCTTGGGAGAGGAAGGGTCTAACTGCGTTGAGCAGTTTGGAGTGGTAAGCTGATGCAGAGGCGACGGCATTGACCTGCCTGTTCATGGATAGGTCAGGTTCAATGTACACTCCCAGAGTCTTTAATGACTTTGGAGACTGCAATAGGGATGTTGTTGATAATAAAGGATGAGTATTGCTCACCCAGTTTTCCTAGGGTACCTGAAGAACCGATTAGTCGAAGTTCTGTCTTCTCACTATTGAGACAGAGCCAGTTCTCCGTCATCCAGGATTGGATGGTAGAGTAGATGGCATTGAGGGTGTTAAGGTCAGACTGGTAGTCACCTGAGAGGGTGATTAATACCTGTGTATCATCCGTGTAGTTGGTGTATGAGATGCCTAGGGTATCCAGAATTTTGAAAAGTGGCCTAGTGAAGAGGTTGTATAGTGTGGGGGCAATACAGGATCCCTGCGGTACCCCCAATTTGATGAGACTCGGGTCAGCACAGGAAGAATCAGAGAAAATCTTCATGACTCTGTCCTGTAGAAAGGAGGTTATCCAGGTACAGGCGCTTGGGGAGAAATTGGCTGCGGTGGAGAGGTGGTGACATAGGGTCTGATGATCCACCAGATCGAAGGCAGCGGAGAGGTCTAGTAGGAGAACAAGCGCGGGTTTGCCGATGTCTCTGAGATCGTCCATTTGATTTTTTTAATCAAGCAAAGCAGTTTCCGTGCCATGTCTCGGTCGGAAGCCGGATTGGCGTAGACCCAGGAGGTGGTTGTTCTCGGTGAATTCTTGGACTTGCAGATAGGCTGCTTTGTCCAGAATTTTTTGTAGGGACAGCACAGTGGTAATAGGCCAGTAGTTCCCAGGGACTAGTGGGTCAAGGGATGGTTTTTTCAGGAGCGGGCGGACCTATGCTTCTTTGAGTGTTGTAGGGACGCAGCCTGTCTGGAAGGAGGAGTTGATAAAGGCGGTGATGACTGGGGTGAGGGCAGATGCGCAGTCTTTGATGACCTGAGCAGGACTAGCATCGCCTTTACAGTTGGAGGCTTTGATGGAATTGAGGAGAGCACAGACCTCAGCTTCAGTCATATCCCTGAAGTTAAACACTGGAGTGGGGTTCTCAAGGATGATCGGAGGCGCTGTGTCGCGAGGTTTGGGAAGAAGGTCCGAGAGTGCTTTTTGGTGATTTAGGATTTTAGTATGCAATGTTACATGTTTGTCCAGGAGGGCTGTTTGAATCTTGTTGCACCATGCTGTGTTTTTTAGTATGGTGGGTGGGTGGGGCGGGGGGCAGAAGACTCAAGCTCCCTAAAGATGGAGAAGATTTCTCTCGTCACTGAATTGGCGTTAGCAATTCTGGTGTTAAAAGATGCCGCCTTGGCCTGAGTGATGGCGGTTTTGTAATTTCTGGAGATGGTTTTGAAGGCTGCTTTGGAGGCGTTTGTGGGGTGTTTTTTCCATGTGGCAAGTGCTGCCCTCTTTTTAGCACGGAATTCAATTAGTTCTTGAGTGAACCAGGCATTGGCATGTTTGGTTTTTTGGGTTTTTTTTAAGGGGAGAGGGGCAACTTTATCAACCGCTTGGGAGACGGCTCCATTAAAGGCTGAGGCAAGAAGTTCAGGGTCATTGGAGAAAGGTGGCAAGAGGGGCGGTGCTGCAAGAAAGGGCATAATGTTCTCTTTGGTGAGTTTACGGGAACTTCTCGAGAGAGCAGCAGGCAGAGGAGTAGTTCCTTTTGGAACCCCCTTAGGGGTTATGATGCTAAATTTAATACAGTGGTGATCAGACCAGGGGATGGGAGCAACATCCGAGACCAGGATTAAGAAGTTGTGGGAGGACACCCAGTCAAGCGTGCGACCCTTCTCGTGAGTGGGCTGTGAAATGGCTTGGGAAAATCCTAGGGTTGAAAGGGATTTATGGAGGGTGGCGGAATTCAGGTCAGTAGGGTCATTGAGACCTAGGTTGAAGTCGCCAAGCAGCAGGATGTTAGAGGTTTCCTTTAGATTGTCTGAGAGTGCATGAATCAAGGAGGTATGGAAGTCAGTGGCAGGGCCAGGGGGGCGGTAGGTGATGTGGAGGGTGATGGAGCAGTTAGGGGAGAGGTACAGTTTAAGTGGGAGGTGATCAGAATTTTGGCATAGTTCACTGTTAAGCTGCCTGATGGAGATAGTGTCTCTAGCTATGACAGCTACCCCACCCCCTCGTTGCCCCACCCAGTCTTGCCTATATATGGTGTAACCAGCAGGGATGGCAAGAGAGAGCAAAGGGCCAGAGGTGTCCGCTAGCCAGGTCTCACAGATGAAAAGGAGGTCCAGGTTGTCTTTGCTAATGAGATCATGAACATCAAGAGAGTATGCCGGCAGGGAACGTGAGTTGATGAGGGCACAGGTGATTTGTGTGGTGGAGCTGGTATAAGCACTATGTGAATTGCAGGGCAAGTCAGCAGCCTGTACCGTGGGGCATGTCTCAGCAGTATGCACGGTATCAACATTTAAGGCATGCAGTGCAGTGGGGCATGTCTCGGCAGTATGCACAGTATCAACACTTAAGGCAGGCAGTGCAATGGGGCATGTCTCAACAGTATGCACGGTATCAACATTTAAGGCAGGCAGTGTCCTTGGTATGTAGTCCAGGCTAAAGTACACGTACTGGAGGAGTGGACTGTGGGCATGTGCGACTCTCGGTCAGAGTGAAGGACGGGTTTGTGAAACTGCGTCTTCGTGCAGTACTACGTGGACCCAGAGGTATGGGGACGCGTATGACTGGGACCGGCATGGGAGTGCTTGGAGCGATGATGGGCCCAAAACATTGAGCTGCACTCTGGTGAGACATTGGGAGGAGATCCAAGAGAGTTTTGGGGGGCGCGGCTGGCGGTGCCCAGATGGGGCCGAGTCGGCGCATGGAACAGCGAGCAACGATGCCAGCCCCCTGTGAAGTTGCGCGGAAATTAGTGTTATCCGTGCAGGTGGGTGGGCTTTCAGACGGGGATTCGGGGGCGAGTCTAGCTCGTAGGCGAGCATTTCTGAAGATAATGCTTGGCGTGGAGCTGCAAGACTGCACGTTAAGAAAGCGCCAGCGGAGGCGCATGTTCCTTGTGCTGAGGGGGAAATGCACGGTTGCTCTCACCAAATTAGTGCTTGCGTCTCCCTTACCTGTGAGAGTAGGGCTAGAGGCAGTCTGCGGCATCGAGCAGCAGAGAGCTGCAGAGAGGGGTTGAGGCCTTGTCTCCTGGCTGAATGGTTTTATCTTCTTGAACCTGAAAATCGATGACACCCTTTATGTTTGCATTGGAGTGGATTTTATTTTTTTGTATGAAATAGTCACTCAGATTTGCTTTTATATGTATGGATGTTTGTGTATATTGTGAATGTAAAAATGAGTGAGCTAATAGCAAGTAGGGTGCATTCAATTTATGTAGATAAGCTGCCTGGATTTATGTGGAATTTTGTGGGTGACTTCCCCAGAATTGAAAGTTTGAAAGCCACGTTTTTATTTCTTAGTTTATTATATCACAAAAAAGATAATTTTGATTAAAAACAGCATGTTTCTTGTCCCAGATTTTGAGGTTCGATTGTCGTGGTGGGGGATATGTTGATCTGGGATATTTCTCTGTAGAAATAATCAAAGATCTGACATCTAGATATATTCCATAGATAGAAGTCATTACAACTGTCACACGAAAAATAAATCAGTGAAAGGATCGGAATAGACCCTCTCATGCAATATGCATCCCCTTGGGCCTGTTCGAAATAGGCCGAAGAGAATATGTTTGTTTTCATCACTTGCCAAGTGCATCCCATGTAGGAATACAGGATGTGCTTTCCAACATGCAGAAAGGCCCCCTGATCGGCGCAACTGTGCAGATAAATGAAGTAGGGCCCTTTGAATGTGTGCAACAGTGATATGCACATTCGGTCCCCTTTGATATTTCTACAAAACGTCTCTGGCAAAAGTGAAGGGCCCATTCATGCTCCTCTTTGAACTGTTTTCTTTCGGTTTCACTTGTGGGACTACATCTGTGGAACTATACCCACACACATGCCAACTGGCGAATTTGCTTGATCTGGGTACTGGCAACTCACTCTACATGCCGGGTCGGTTATGTTCTATATGTTATCTTAAATGTGGTGTGTACATTTAAACACGTATTGTGGATGCCAAATTCATGGACGGCGATTAATCCCCTGTGATGAACTATGATTTTTGTGCCATTCGTGATTGAACAAAATTGTTGATTGTGGTTGTACTAAATTGCAATGATCAAATGCTTGTATTACGCCCTGATGAAGGACTGCATTTAGTCCGAAATGCATTGGCAAATGTTGCATCTGCACTTATGCTTTAATTAATAAACCGAAGAAATATTCTCTTCTTGCATGAAATTCTACTTAGGGACTATATTAAACATCATATGAAAACTAGCATGTGATTGTTGACGGTATCAAATGCAGCCAAGAGGTTCAGGAGGGCGAACCTTTGTAGATAATCAGAAGGTTCTCCTTTATATCCTAGGCTGCCATTTGTGCTCTTTGAAGCTCTGCCAACAATAGAAAACTGCATGCACTGGAGTGAAGTGTGAGCCTCAGTAGCCAAGAACTTATTTTCCAAATGGAGGTCAGTAAGATATTTCTTTTGACACGCAGTGTATCCCAAGCACTGCAAGCGAGTCATCCAGGAATCAGGTGTGCACCTATGCAGCAGCGTTTGAGTGTAGAAACCCCTAATTCAAATAGCTAGGGAATATTACACAATAAAGCTTCCTTGACTTCTCTTTGCAGAGGTTATTCTGAGATAAAATCTCGGAACTGAAACTGAAAAACACAATTATACATAAGAAACTCATAAAGAGTATATATCCATATAGAATATGTTGCATGTACATCTATGTTATTGTGAAATGACACATTCGATATTGACTGATGTCTTTTTTAATATGCTTTTATTGTTTTTCTTAGACACATCCTGTGCCTCCTGCATGAATGTAAATATGTTTGGCAGTATCGAAACGGAATTGTTTTTATTTTTTGTTCCATTTTATAAAAAATAGCCCAAGAATATGAAACGCAGTAAGTTGCCCCGGAAGACCAAACTGCCTCGTTGTTTTGGTCAGTGGTGCATAATCAGAAATTGACATGTCGATTCCTCTGTGACAAAATTGAGTAGTTGCTAAAGCTCCTACTTGGCGCCCTCACTCCTACAAACCAAACGTGATCCCAATCATCAAGTCAAAACAGACACAGCTGAGTGATAAACCTCAGCACTGTGGGTCCTGATTGTTTAAAGGATGTCGAACATGGTCAAATCACGGTTTGATGTTGGCTCAACACTAAAGATTGCAGGAAACCTGTTGCTTTGCTTCGTCTGGTGCTATGAGTTCCAATCCAGGGGCTCAGGGACAAGATAGGTCCTTGTTCTCTTCTCTCCCATACCAGGGGGCGCTAGCTAGCACCTGGAGCTCCAGTGAGATGCTTGGGTACCAATGCAGCTGGCAGAGCGAGTCAGGTCCACAACAGCAGGGTTCCCCCAAAGGGCGAGCTGCTGCTAGAGTCCAGCAAACTACATATCTACCCGGAGTTCTTGGTCGTAGTCCAACAAGAGAGGAAAACCTACATTGCTGTGAAGAGGCGACTACGTGAACAAGGCCTGAAGTATGCTAAATTATACCCAGACAAATGCAGATTGAATACAAAGACAAAGTATACTTCTTTACCCTGCTGCAGGAGGCTATGAAATTTCTAGAGGAGTGCTCAAGTGGTTGAGTCAGATTGATAATATCCCAAGGGCAGCGATGAGACCTCAATGTCCGGTGCTCGCCGTTCCTCTGGTGGCATTGAATATGGTTGAGTGTTAAATGTAGTTATTGTTAGGCGGGCTATGCACCGTCAATATATTTATTTATTTCTTTTTTATAACATGCTTGAGTTCGGTTTTTAAGACTGAATACGGGATTTAAATCTCTGTTGCTCTGCGTGGTCTTGCTTCCAAGACCAGTATTTGTTTATGTATTTCTTTGTTTATATAGCGCACCTGGCCCAAGGGCATCTGGGCACATATCTTAGGTTACAGACACAGCATCAATATACAATATACGTTGCCCCTGTGCTATCCTCTTGGTGGTTTTGCTGGTTATTAATATATCATTTGACGCCATGGTAATCGCTAATATCACGCCTTGAAAAGTGTTTTTTTTAATAATATGCTGTATTTAAATTGTGCTGAAGACCGGGCTGTCGTCTGTGTACAACCCCTTCATACGAAGATGCAGGTTCTGTTGGGTTGGAAGACATGGGAAATGCATTCCTCTGATTGAGAGAGGGGTGGGGGACAAGGGTGGATTTTACGGGTTTAATTTATAAAATGCGTTTGACATGGATGCTTTAAATATTTTTGTGCAAATCAGTTTGTCAGTATGAACACTGATGCTCCTGCAACTATATGTGGAGCGACACAAGGCTCAAATATTGTTCATACAGGAAACGCATGTGTTGAACGCAGGCTGTGACAGGTTTGCCAAAATCTGGGGGGCGTAAAGGTTCTGCACTGCGTATTCTACACAGAGTAGAGTGGTGATGACGTTTATCCACAAATCAGTACAATATGAGCACAAAAAAGCAAAAGTAGGCCCTCTAGGGCGACATGTGTTACTTAGGGACATTGGTTGGCAGGGAAGCCGTGTTAATGAACGTCTATGGCCCAAATGTGGATGACCCAGAGTTTTATGCTGACATAGTGGGCTTGCTGGCACAGTATCCCCTCATGCCTCTTCCATGTGGGGGGGATTTTAATACAATTCTAGAAACAGATCTCGACAGGTCCAGCCACAGGCCCAGGCAACTTACCAGGGCCTCCCAGGTGGTGCAGAATGAACTGATGTTTTTCTGGCCTTCAAATTGCTGAGTGGATTCAACTTGAGATCAAGGTACAAAATTAGCTATCGCACTTTTGTATCTACAACAGTCGTTTTTTGTACTCGCATCCCACTTTACTTTGGTTCATTTATAAAAAGACCCTGAAGGATCCTCTGTTGTGAAAGAAATTGTTCTACTAAGTCGGTACAGATAGTCAATACAATCAATTGCAATAGTCAATCTCTTGTTAAACACCAATTTCTTGAAAAATATATTATAAAAATGTATATTTACAGGGGGAAAAAATCAGAGGAAACAAATACAAGTTACATTGTTTTTAATTTACTTCATGGAAACAAAGGATAATGTATCCGATTTTCATTTTTGTGTGACTGCATTTTCACTGATTTTGTATCAAATTTAAGTTTCAAGTGAAGTGACATAATTTCTAATTGCTTATGTCTGTTTTATATTTGTGGCTTTAAGCTCATATTGCTTTGGTTGTTTGCCAAAAAATAAATGTACTTTGAGTATTTTAGCAGTACTCTTGCATTAGAATTCCAATAGCCGCAAAGATAGCCATATACTCTCGCAATTTGCAACCACCAGCCCCGGGAAATTTCTTAATGCCTTTTTTTTATAATGAATACTATTAATTAAAACTACTTTCTTTACTATACGCCCCACAAGCAACCATTTCTCCTATTTTAATGTTGCCTGCACACGACTTCCTGTCCCTGAATGCCCACTTGAGTTCTTTTCCACTTCCTGACACCCCTATATGCCCGCCCTAAATGTTCTCTCACTTCAACTCAATTCCTTCCTATTAGAGCCACAACATTTCCTCAACGTAGAATACCAATGTTTTGGTCTCTGCTCCTGCCACATCTGGAGCCTATTTGTGTGCATGTTAATTTGACCTGTGCATGGCTTTAAGTGGACCGAGGCTAGGTTCTGGCATGGATTTACGAAACTTTGGAATTGGGCTTAGATTAAATGTCCTCGAGTCAGGGCCCTCGACCACAGGAAGAGTCTCCCCTCCTTTTCTGATATGCTGCTTTGGCAGAGCTAATCCTTTAGCTAATAGAACACATTGTAATGTGCCATAGGATAACGAATCGTTGGCTGATGAGCCAAGACCAAGAGCTGTTATGTGTACCCCAATTGTCACATGGTACAAAGTGTATTTGGTACGGTGCTGAGCACAGACTTCATTGGGCACACCCTGTGCCCCCGACTCGTAGAGCGGCATCGAGCTTGGAGAAACCATGCAAATACCGTAACATTCCTCCTGTGTGATGACCAATAAAACTCTTATTTTAAACAAACTATGTATGCTTTCATTTGGAGCACACAACCATAATCAGTTATGTACTACATACTCAAAACCTTTAGGTCTGGTCTATGATGTTCTCTGTGGGTAGCAAGACTCTTAAATAGGGTCACTTTTTCTTGACTAGGTTATATCCTATGCAACCTCATGGCTTCCACTTACTCTTGCTCCTGCGAAGGCACTGCATCATGTCCAGGCACGCCATCTCAATCTTCTTTGGAATAATCCCCTACATTCTGGATAAAGCCAAGGTTTGTGGAGTTATTTGCTGTATTCAGTTTCTTAAAGAAGCTTGGATTGCGGGTCACCTGTCTCCCATTGGAGGCAGTGATCATGGGCCCTTTTTTGTCCTATCATCTAATGGGTGTGGTTCACAGGTGACACATCTTCTCTGAAGGTTTGCAGTTTTTCAAGGGAACAGTGTCTCCAATGCGTGTGTTCTGATCCTGTAGTCCTCTGCAAATACTTTGTCAAGGGTTCCTAGCCCCTCTTGCCTACATGGTTTCACATCTTCAATGACTAGTGCTCTTGGACGGATGTGGGATCAGTGCCTGGGGACATCTCGTAGGAAAGCTTCAGCAGTTGAAGAACGAGGCGTGTATCGATATTACATTAAGAAATGATATAGGATCCGTTCAATGCTCGAATCTTGCCCCTGCCCAATACTGAACATCTTAGATTGCCCTCATGAACCATTCTGCATCACCATTGGCACGCAGGCACAATGGGGAGGGGTAGGAGTTTGATGATGGGGGTTAATTAATGATGAATCACACGACCGACTAGACACATTTGAAATTAACCCTCTTGAAATAGAGGACCGTTGTCAGATTTAACCTCCGAGATAGCCATAGGTAGCAAAAACCTTTGGCAACAGTGCAATGATGTCACATGGTGCTGTGGATGAAACATACTCTACTTTGGGTAACTAAACCATCACAACCATCGAGAAATGTGTCTCTGCACTTATAAATCTAAAGTCAATGCTCATTGTTGGGGTAAATCTTCATTTATTTAATTTTGTAATTATTTTTATTAGCATTTTCAAATATAACATTATGCCCCATCCTCCAACCCATATTTTAACGCCCCCTCATCCCCCCAGGCAGAGGTCATTTTCCTTTTACAAAAATGAAGGTCCTGTTGTTCTTAATCACATCATTTTCAATATACTCAAATTATGAGGACATCATTGCTGTACAAAATCTCTCTTTAAAAAATCCAAGATCAAAGCCCATTCCTGTTGACATTTTCCATATTGTCCTTGCAACACGTCATCCATTCCACTGCCATGAACCCCCACAATATAAACAGCCAATCCCTAACCGTTGGTGGCCTCTTCTGTTTCCATGCTATCACCAACCATGCCGCTATCAACATTATCATGAAAGCTTTACTGTGCATTTTAGTAAATAAGAGCATCGTCAATCAATCCACACATCCATTCCCGAGGTGTCAGGTTCACGTTTGTGAGAATCATAGTTCAACTACCCAATAGTTTGGACATTCCCACCATACATGTCTCCAATCACCCTTCTTGCCACAATCCCGCCAGCATTTTTCCATTATTGTCGGGAACATTACATGCAAATTTTCCGGGGTATAGTGCCATATGACCATGATCTTATATCACATTTCCCTAACCATAATCGACCATGTCAATTTGGGAATGTTTGCCCATAGATACTACCAATGATCTCTGGGTATTTCCACTTCTAAATTCTTCTCCCATTTGTGCATATATCCCCAGGTCTGTTCCATTTCACCTTCCATCAAAATCCCATATAGCTTGTGTCTGTTTCCCGTATGTGTGCTTATACATTTTTCAAAACCTGTGAGTTCCTGTCCCACTGCTATGTTGTCCCCAGACCCACTATCCAATGTCTTAGCTGATAGGCTGGAATACTATCTTTCTCCGAGAGCCCTATCGACTGTTTATATTCCTCAAATGAGCGAATATGTCCTCCTTCATATTTCACATTTTTACACAGCCCATGGTCCGCCATTGTCTAAAAGCTCTTGCACCATCCCAGGACGGAATTGCGGATTCTCGAATAAGGGAGTAAACTGAGATGGGCATGTGGACAAGCTTCCCTTTTCTAACAGTCGTCCCAGATATTATGTGTCACTGCGAATACCTGGCTAGCCTGCATATTTGCGGGTCCATATAGCCAGAGAACCCCTTCCAACTGGCACCCCACCAACTCCCTATCCATCCTTTCCCAGGGTTTCGTGTTGTTTCCTGGAAACCATTCCCTGATTATCCGTAGCTGTGTCGTAGTATTTTACAAAGTTCGGTAAGCCCCCACCATCTCTAAGTGACATTAACGTTCATAATGCAATTCTGGGGGTTCTATTGCACCAGAGGAATCTCAAGACGATTTTATTCAAAGCTTTAAAAAAAAGAATGCAGGACCATTATTGGGAGAGTCTGAAATGTATATAGCCAAAAAAAAAGTTAGCAGTCTCGGAAGGACCACCATTTTAATGGAACCTACTCTCCCTAACCACGGAATACAAAGTGGGATCCATTTCCCTAAATCCTTTTTTACTTTCTGCAATGGTTGCGGGTACTTGCGTCCATACAACTGTGAGATTCCCTTAGTAATATTCAACCCTGGATACTTGATGTAAGTATCTGCCATAGCAAACAGTGAATAGGAAGGCAGAGCGCCCTTCTGCACTGTGGTAAGACGTACGTCCAAAATCTTGACCTACCCATATTGACCTTCAGGCCTGCCACCCTCTCTGACCTTAAATTCTTCCATTAATGCTGGTATTGACTGTTCTGGATCTATCAATGTGATCAACATGCCATCCACAAAAGCAACAATCTTATGATCCTCTCCTCACAGAAGAATGCCCCTTCTTGATCTCATTCTAATTTTATACAGGAATGGTTCTAAATATATTTTGTAGAGGAGCAGCGACAGCCCTTCCTATTTTTATGTTACGGGAAACTTGTTTATTAATCACCAAATGTATCGTAGGAATCTACTAGTTTGCTTGTACCATCTGTATAAATGTGGTCCCCATTCCCATTTGTTCAATGGCAGGAATTAAAAAGGGCCACCCTTCTAATATCTGAGGACTGTCGACCTATGATAAAACCTGATTGATCAGCATTTATTAAGCCCGGAAGGAGCGCTGCAAGTATTGCCGCTAAAATACCTGTATACAACATTGCATCAATATTCATGAATGCCATCGGTCGATGGGACGCGCATTTTGTCGGATCTTTACTAGGTTTCCCAAATACCACAACTTTCGCCTCTGCCATAGTCAGTGTTTACTGCCCTCCCCCTAGCCTCCTTGCCACTATCTTGTTAAACAAAACCATCAATCTTGGAAAATTGTTTTCCTTATTTTTATCAAAAAACTGCTGTGAACCCATCCGGCCCCAGCGCTTTATTCAATGGCAAGGCTCTTATGGCAATCTCTACTTACTCCTCCTGTATGTCCCTTTCCAATTTCTCTCGCTCCTCTACCGTTATTCCTTGGTAAAGATACATATAAGAAGTACTGTTGAATTTCCCGTGGGTCAGCGTGATTTGATGCATATAACGTTTCATAAAATTGGGCAAAGGTTTATAATATAGCCATTGATTCAGTTGCTAGAGATCCATCGGGCTGAGTGGATCACTGACCCAACTTGGCTGCCTCTGATGCTTTCAACCGACGGGCTAACTGTTTATCTGCTTTATTGACCTGTATGTAATACCTCTGTTTTGTCATTAACAAAGATCGCTCAGCCTTTTGAGTCGTTATAGTTCCAACTGGCTGTGTAATTCCTTCAGTCTTTTACCTAGTGTCTTCGTCCTATGTTTCACTATAGCCTGTTGGATCTCGCAGTCGCTCTTCCAGGTCCTCCATTTCTGCCCTCCGTTTATCCAGTTGGGCTCGTAATGCTAGAAGTTCCCCCCGCGTTACTGCCTTAAAGGCGTCCCAGGTCCCTTGAGGCGTTATCATTTGGTTGCTATTAGCCAAAAAATACTCCTCTATTTTATCCTCTACCACCATAGCATTGTTCATTAATTCTGTTGGAAATGTCAATATCCACAACCCAGTTCGTGGCTCCACATCCCTAAAGTCACTATGAGAGGGACGTGATCCGACAATGAGATGGATCCTAGGTCCATTCCCCTAACCTCTCCCATTAGCCTGGGTGTGACCCAAACATAATCGATGCTAGATAGGGATTGGTATATATGTGAGAAGCCTGTATACCCTCTTTAATCTCCTTTCTTAATTCGCAATGCATTGCGTAATGCCAACCTTTCTCAATTTTCCCTTGGTGCCTGTGTGAGGAGCACTGTCCCTTTCTCAGCGCCCCCACGTCTATCGTAGGGTTCCATGCCAAATTAAAATCCCCCGCAAATATTATGTCCCCCATTGCAAAGTCCTCTAATTTAGCTATCACTTCCCTTAAGAACCCTACCTGTCCTGCATTAGGCGCATATATTGTTGCCAGAGTAAACCGCTTATATTCCAACTGTAAAAGTAAAAAAAAAAAAAAAAAAATCTCCTGTCCTTATCCAGCAGGGACCGCTCCACCGTAAGTCTTAGTGTATCTCTGAATCCCATCATAACCCCTAGGGTCTTCCCATCGCATGACATTGATACATTCGCGAGAATGACTGTATCTTGACCCCAGCTTTCCCCACCTTCTTAATATGCATCTCCTGCAACATAACTTTCGGCTTTTCCTTTTTCAACAGTGCTTCCACCTTTTTCCGCTTGACAGGGAAATTCAATCCCCTAACATCATAGGCTATGACCTTGAAAGCGAAACATTAAGTAAACAAACTCTGACCTGTAAAATCTGATCCTTAAATGTAGCCATCTCCTCTCTGCCTTCCCCCCAAACCCCCAACATCACCACAGAGCCCCACACAATCCCTCTCAGGACCAGACCGAAGGTCCTAGGATACCCTTGGGAAGCATCCCCTAAGGCTAAGACCTAGTACATAAACTGAGGTCACTGTCATTGGGAAGCATTCTAACACTTCCCTCCGATTCCAAGACATTAGCCGCCAGTTTGCCCCACCTGGCTTCCCAGTTATCCCGGCCTCCTTATATCTCTAAATTTCCTTTTTATGCAAACACTCCTTTTCCTCCTACGATACCCCTTCCCCCGTCCCTCCGCACCACCCCCTTACCCCCTGGATCTTTCAATTTATCCCTACTTCCTCCTTTCTTCCCCTGTACCCTGGACCATTCCCATTGTATCATTCCACGCTGGGAGGTAAGCCTCATTCGTCTCTCTCCCAGTCCTTCTTCCTCCAAGTTCCACAACACCATCCCTTCAGCACATGTTATCTGATGTCCTCCTTCCAAAGTGAAGAGTAGACCAAACTGGAACATCCACTTATATGGGATTTGTTTTAAGGTCAGGGCGTGTGCGACCTTTCCCATGTCTCGTCTCTTCCGCAGAGTTGCCAAGGCAAGATCTTGATACAGATGAACTTGTGTCCCGTTGACAGTGATGCTCCCCTCCATACTTGCTGCATGCAAAATGTTCTCTTTTATTCCGTATGAAGTTAGGGCAACAAGAATGTCTCTAGGCCATCAGGTTCTCTCCTCTTTGGGCCCACTCTGTTGATCCGGTTAAATCCAATGTCCTCCGGAGACACTTCAGTTAGTACATTTCCAGTTGGACCGTGCCTATTTAAATCCACGTCTAGAACTGATCCGCTTAGGCCTTTCACCCTAATGTTTGACCTCCTTTAGCGGTTCTCCAAATCCTCTGCTTGGATCTCTAAATTATGTGAGGCTCTGGGCAGTTTTTCTAAGAGTTCACTGTTCTGGTGCACTTCGTCCGATATCTCTGCTAGGCCTTGCTCCGTTGCATCCACTCTTCCACCAAGCTCTTTCATTTCCCCCTTAACTTCCATCATTGAATTCCTTAAGTTTTCCCTCAATGAGGTGAAGTGTTGTTGAAAGTTATTTGTGATCCGACCTTCCATTTCACAAAGACATTCTTTTAAGTCTTCTTTACTGAAGGCCATTTCGCCAATCTCTAGGGTATCCTCTTTCTGATCTTCTACTTCTTTCTTCTTAGCCCTTGTCTTTACTTCCCCACTTTGTTTCCAGCACCGCTCTATTTGACCTTCCGGCTACGCTGGGATTGTCTTCTTTTGGCTGACGTGCCTCTTTCATTGGGTCTTGGCATCAGGGATGCGTCACCTACTTGTTGAGTATGTGCTTTCCTCGTGCACTCACAGCCTAGGGACGTCTCCTCCTCCTGGATATGTGCCAATGCTTCAATAGTTCTTACAGTTTTGCCTCTTCAAGCTGGAGCTCAATGGCCTGTTATATTGGTCTCTGTATACTTATGAGCCTACTCCAATCCATACCCTTAAGCCCCACCACATCACATACCTTCACTGGGTTAATTCCACAGTTTTTAATCCCAAAAATGCAACCAAAATGAACCCTTTATTGGTAGCTTCCGGGTTGGACTCTCACCAATTTCGGGAGGTGTCTTCCCCCCTAGTATTAAACAAGTTTCTTGGTGTCGCAGCAGTTTATCAGGCCCAGTGGTATCTAGCTGCCTTTTTATCCTTATCTCCTTCAACTCGCCTCTTATCACCATTAGCAGGTTGGAAACAGGCTTGGGGATGAAATGCACTTCCAACTTGCTGTGGCTACTGTCTCTGTATTATGCCTTGCACGGAGTCGAGAGCACAGTCCTTACCGGACCACTGCTGCCTACAATCATCTGTTTCCCCCAATCTGCTGTGTCAAGAGCGTCCCTGCTAAGCTGCCTCCAAGGCGGAGAAGGAACAACTTCTCTCTGTCCCTCCTTCCGTTCTTCAACGCTGTAGTGTCGCCTCTACTGCACTACAGGTGGGCTCTGCCCGATAGCTTCTGTTCCACGTACCAAAGCTTTCGCGAACCGCTGTAACCTGCTACCTTCTTCCATCGCGGGGATCACCATCTCTGATCTTCCTTCTATGAACGTTCATGCAGGCAAACACCCCATTTTCTATGGCCGCAGTTGTTTTCACCTCGCATTCTGGGGATGGGGCGGGCGTATCCCTCAGTATTCCTCCTATAGCTTCTCCCTTCTCACAGGATCTTGCATGGTCGCCAGCCTGCCTCTAAGTCTTGTGGGCACGTTTGCTTAAGCAGCCACGACCGGAGCCGAGGACAGCATGTCCTTACACACTGGCGGCCATCTTGGAATCAGAATTTTCATTTGTAGTGCCCAATTCCTCCCACCTTAGAGACCCCAGCTCTTTTGATGGATTTAGGACTTTTTAATTTTAACTCTGGAGTGAGAGATCTTTTTCCCACTCTCTCGTGTTTTGACCTGATTTGGATTTTGTGTTTTTTGGAGTCTGACAAACGCCATAGGCATCTACTTTTTGTATGGTGACGCACAGCACCTTTAGTGCAGTGTCACAGAGAAATATCTATAGAATTCTCGTAAAGTTTAAATACCTTTTCTTGGGTGAACTACAGCTCGCAAGGTTAGTGAAGTGAAATTGACTTTACTTACCTTTTCTCTTTGTAGGACCAGCACACACCATCTTAGTGCTGGGGGGGTTACCTAGTAGCCCCTTATCCTACTCTCATGTAACATTTTTACATTTTTATGTTACCCTCACTACTTTAAATGGCTGGTGGCAGTTTTAATTTTTCCTAACAATGTGCTTTTCTACCGCAGGCTGAACTCTCTGCTGCAGTACAGCACCCATGGGTGACCATTTTGTCACAAAGGCCCATGTCTTCTTTTTTTGCCATTTTCTCTTTGTGAGGTCTTCTTGGGTTTTACTCTTTGTCGAGGCAGATTTGAGCACTTTATTTGTCTTGCCTTTGGCAGGCTTCAGCCCTGAGGCCCACCTCTGGCTCCAGTGTGTCTAAAAGGACAGGATGTGAGGGAGGTTCCCAAAACTCCCCTGTCCTTTGTCTCTAGGAATGCCTGAATGCAATCAGTCCTGATTGGCTGGCTGTCCTTTCAAGACAGCCACCCTGCTGTTTGATTGACAGCCTAGGCTGTGCATGAATGTGAGAAACCTGCATAAAAGATGAGGGTTTTGGGACTACAGACAGAGTCGACCACTGGGAGAAACATCCGACGAAGAAACTGTGAACAAAACTTGCTGCATCCTCCTGGACCTTTGAATTACCTGGTGAAGCACTGCAGCTGTGCTGAAACTCCATTTTAAATTCGACAGAGAAGCTCCAGAAGGGACGACTTCTTCCTTAGGATTAGTGGGACCAACTTACCACAAGACGAACCCCACTGGACCATCTTCCCTGAATGGATGTACTTCTTCATTGCTGCAAGAACTGACTGCCAGGGGTCAAGTAATCTGTAGTCTAGTGAAATGTCTGAAATCCGGCTAGAAGCTCTAGGAGTCTCCTAAGGACCCCCCAGAAACAAGACGACCAGAGCTCGAGTCCCCTCACCAGAGTGCAGGACCCAAGGAGTGAAAGAAGCACAACTGAGATCCGTGATGGTGCTTTTTACTAAGCACTGAAACTGCCAAGTGCTGCTGTAACCGAAAAGAGCCCGTAGCTGCTGATGACCTCCCAAGTACTGCTGCAAGAGCCCTCCAGACGTCCTCCCTCTTGTCGCCACGACTGAGGCTCAGGAACACCGGGTCTGCACCGCTGTAACAAGACAGAATCCAGCTGGACCACTCTTCTTCAAACCAGAGGTACTGTTTAGGCTTGGTACTTACCTCATTGCCTTTTAGCTGTGCTTTTCTCAGTTGGGCATTGCAGTGGCTTACCTTTAGCATTGATTCCAACTCCCTTGTCACAGGCTTAACAGCTTGTGTCCCTACAAATGATTTTCTACAAACTCTCTAACTTTGTGCAAGACTGTTTCTGATCTAAGAAGTGCCTAAGCTCCATAGACTGTGTTCCACTTGACTTTGGCTGTCCTGGCTCCCTGAAGACTCTTGTAAGGGATGAAGGGTCTCCCAGGCTCCTCTTCATTCTTAATGACGCACACAATATGCTCATTCCACGGTTGACAACACACCTCTGGCCAAGGTGTGAGGTTGCCATTGAATGACCCATAACTGTGCATGGCCTTTGTGTTATGCTCACCTGGTCTCTGCGGAGGCGTTGGGACATGGTTGCAGCCCTCCCGTGGGTGAGGTCGCTCGTGTCCGACTTCGCCCTCTGCGTTTATGTGGTGACTGGTGGTAATAGGTGATGCTGCTCGGAACTGCTCCTGCGTGCAGAATAGGGGGCGTGAGTATGCCAGCTTGTGCGCCTGCTCCCCTTCCAGACCCCTTCTCCTAAACCGTGGTACCTGTGGGATGCGCGGTCCCTGGAAAGCCCACCTGTTCATTAGTTTTGGCGAGCACTCTGTCCTGCTGCTTCTGGCAGGGGCGCTTGTATGATCTGGACTGAGTTCCTTCACTGGTCACCTGCACGTGGTAGTCCAGTCCTGCTGCGACTAAGCCACTATACTTCAGGTAAGTGTTCCTGTTTGCCTTTGTCTTTCCTCGTCTGTTTTTGTTGTATTGTAAAGTTTGTTGTCTTGTATTGCTATCCGTTCCACTTTTGATGTTTGCTCTTTTGATTTCTTCCCTTGCAGGTGATGTTGCCGGCCCGGCAGAAGCTGCGGAGCTCGAGGCTGCAGCCGGAGGGAATGCAGAATGAAGCTGCAGCGGTACAGTAGCTGGTAAGTTGTTAACTAGGGGGGGTGCAGTGTTCAAATGCGGCGCGGCCCTAGGACGGATGTTCTAACCTGATCTTTCTTCTTCACATGGTCTGAGTTCGTGGATGCGGAGCGCAGTGCTGCGGTATCGGGATCAAGATCACTGGTTGTCAGGAGATGAATCTGCAGATGAAGCGATGAAGCACCGGTTTCCTGGAGGTGAGTATGCAGGAGGACACCTGGTTTCAAAGGTAAGTAAACAGGTCCAAACGGCGGTGAGCGTCGTGTTGCACGCAAGTGCACAGTAACGCGAAGCACCGGCCTTAAAGATGGAGTGGCTTATATAGCTGAGCTTCTGAAGCCACGCCCACCAGGTTCAGCCTGCCTGCCACACCCTATGAGTCAGCACATGAGGATGTTCTCTGGAATAAAGGCTTTCAGCTCCTGGAAAGTTCATGTAAAATATAAGCACTCCTGCACTGAAATAAAGTGTTCCTGCTCACATCTCTATATGAGCCTGGCGCCAAAGGCGCCAGGACTGAGTCCAGCCAGGGCCCCTGTGTTTATGGGTCCCAAAGGGACATAAGTGAGTCAAGTGACCCATTTCCCCCCATCACTAGATATGTGGTTTTTGTGTTCTGGGGCCTGTGGCCATGACACTATGAGCCGCGAGACTCCATTTTCTACTAGGCTGCATGTAAACGCTGAATGCAAGCCTGCACCTCTCACCGCCATTCTCCGCGAACTGCCAGCATGCCAACCCCCCACTTCCTCCCCTCTGCCATCTCCATGGCTGTCCTGTTCTCACGGAAGCTTGGGCGCAAAGTGTAGCAAGCTAAACACTCTCTCTCCTCTTCCTTTGACATCATTGCCCTGTGTGTGACCGGGTCGGAGCCTGGCCCTGGAAAAAAACATCTGTCTCCACAAACCTGCCTCTGCACTAGCAGACCCCTTCTAAAGAAATATAGACCACAAGACCCCAAACCCCGCACCTCTTTGATGTAACAGTTGCAAGCCCCTTGCCAATATGCCACTCTAGTTCACCCCATATCACTAATCCCATGCAGCCATAGATTCTTCTTGTACTAACAAAGAGTAAAACACCTGCATTAGATTCAAAGAGATACTCGATTAATGTGTTTTTGAAATACTGTGTTAGATAAGACACCTGGACCAATGTACCCTCACTCTTGGTGGTTCAGGTCAAGTGTTTAGATGATATATATATTGTGTATGGAAATGTATGTATAATACTAAAATGTGTGTGGCCAAAAGGGCAAAGAGTTAGACAGGAAGAAATACGACGACACAGACATCGCCTGACCCTGGACCCGTCCCAGATGAGCCCAGCTGACCCGTGTGCTTCAAGACGTTACTAGTCCGGTGCTGACCAATACTGGAGCAGGACCCCTACATAAAATGTATTGTCCAGTCCCCTTTGCTCAACTACTTACTGTATCCCCTATAGCACACGTCATAGATGAAGTGTTTTTGTAATATAATGTGTATTTTCTGTTGTTTTGGCAGAGCGCTCTCGGAATAGCAGAGTCCTCTGCGTGCCCCATTTTAACTTTATATAAAGACTTGTCTTTTACTTCACTCGCAATTGCTCCTGGTCTCATTCCCTACTGGGGTGTGTCCATTAGTGTCTCTTATTTGGTTATTTCATTGTAAATGTGGGGAATGTCAGCTTTCACTCTTCTAGTCCATTTCCTTTGATATTGTTTGTCCCTCATAGGTGGTAGCTTGTTGCGAAATGGTACTGCTGGGAAAGGCTTGTCTAAATTTCATTGGAAGATTAAGTTCTCACATTTACTGAGAAACCTGTTTAACAGTTTTCCTTCCTTAAACCTTTCCTTTCTGCAGCCTCAGAATCTGCAAAGTAGAACTAGTGTGAGATATAAATGCCATCACTGTCCTTGTGATTGAAGTCACCTCGGTGTAGGAATTGTGTAAGAAGCATATCCAAAGATTATCCACTGACTTGTTCTGATTCTGAAAGGTAATTATAAAGTGTATTTACAGTTACATGAATTGCCTTTTTAAAGAATGCTTATTTAAAAATTGATAAATAACTATAAGAAGCCTTGAGTGTAAGTGTTACTTGTATTGACAGATTTCATCTGTACAGCTCACATTTACCCCTCTTGAGATAGGCCTGGCTTGCTCAGTCACGCTACCAACTTGTGTAGTACAGACCTATACCAAAAGGTGGGTTACCTAATACCAAGCAGGCAAGTGTTGTGTAGTCTCACACAATGTGACTGCATCAATTCTTGCCTAACACTCATTCCAAAGGCTTTTAACAACTTTGTGCTGATTTGATAGGAGCTCCTTGCAGTGCTGGCGATGCCGCTTGATACCACACACTTGTGGATGTATTCATCAACTTTACTTTCCAACAGTTGAATCCACACCTTTTGGCGCAGTCTTGCGTTTGTCGTGGCCTCTCCTTGGTGATTTGAAAGAGCAAGTTGAACTACTGTGGTTAGCAGGGTCGTTGGGATCACCATTTATATGTCTCTCAAACATAGCCCATCAGGAGCTATGGTCAATTCAGGTTTTACACCCCGTAACTTCTCAAACTGCTTTTGCTTCAAATGGTCTGTGATCAAGCATTGGAAGTACTTCTTTCCGCTCTTGACCACTTGGCTGATTGATCATTTGGAAATACATAGCCATCACTGAAGCCTAAGAAATTTGACATCGATTTCCGAACTGCAGCTTCAGTAACAATGTTCACATGTTCTGTTTCATCCTCTTCCTCAATGCACTGTGCAGCTTGTGATGCCTGGTGCCAGGACAGGTAGTCGGCCAGGTTATCACATCCCTGTATGTAATGGTCACATTGTATTCCTGTAACTGAAGTACTGAATTTTCAATCCTCGCTGCAGGATGCAAGGAAGCACCTGTCATAATGGGTATTAAATGCTTGCGATCCTTGATTACGGAAATGGGTTAACCCTATATATATATTTAGTAGTGTCTGCATCCTAGCACAGCCAACCCTTTCAGTTTGATCTGTTGCTGACAGCATGTCTAGCATATGCCTCAGGGCAGACTTGACTTCTGGTATCTACTTGCATAAGGCCAGCACTGAGGCAAACCAGACTTACATTCACTATGTCAATGTCTCATAGGGTTAAATAATGCTGTGGTGACATAGGACTTCAGCACTAGCTCCTTTAACGCAGATTCTGCCAGAGCTGTCCATTGCCAGGCATTCTCTCCACGATTGGTTTCAGTGGTTCACATAAGGTTGCTAAGTCCTTGATGAGCCGCCCGCAGTATTTATTTGTATGCAAGAAAGAACAATGCTCTTTTTGATCACAAAAGAACCTACAATGCATAAGAAGTCGGATTTGGCAGGAAGCCATGTGTTTCTTACAATGGGATGAGTTTGATACCCGACCAGGTTGTAGAGGGGAGTAAATGGAACAGTCACCAGGGCCAATACATTGGTGGACTTGTATAGATTAAGGACAATTGGCATTAGACAATTTTAAGTGCAGGTAGGTGATACATCCAGCTGTGTTAAAGATGTGACCATGATGGATGGGTACTAAGTAAATATATTGATTCATTTAAATCAATTTGAAAATGGACCAATTTAGAAAGACAGCTCTGAGACCGCTCCGAGCAGTCTTTCTGAATCGAATTGTCAGCCTCTGCGACATACATGAGTGTGCGCATGGGCTGACAGTTCCAGGTGTGTCTGTGTCTGTGTGTGTGCGCGCGCAAGTGAAAAAGTAGAATGTTTGTGATGGAGACAGGAAGGGGGTAAATGTAACTGTGTGGTTGGGCATTGGCTGGGAATGCTTGGGGTGAAAGGCAGTGGGGGAGTGGAGAACCAAAGAGAAAAGGAGTGTTTGGGTGGTCAAACCTCCAAATTATAAGAAACCCCATCACCGTGGGAAGAGCAGTGGGTGTCGGCGGGTAGGGGAACGGCTTGCTTGAGAAGGTGGAGTTGTGAAACTCTACAGGCATGTCCTTTTTCGGCTTTTTGAGGGCTGCACAAAATCGACCAAAATAAATCGGTCTTTTTTTATGTGCGGCCTTCAAAAAGCAGAAAGTGCTAGAGTGGAGGCAGAGAAAGCGAGGGGCAGCGGTAGGTCAGAGTCAAAAGAAAAATGTTAGCTAGAAGGCCTACAAGAGGCAGGTAAAGAGGTTAACTCTGAGGCAAGGAGCTGTGCTTTTAGTTTGTTTTTGAACAAATCATTGTGGACTGTTTCTTGGATGTCCAGGGGAAGAGCGTTCCATGCAATTGGTACAAGAACAGCAAAAGAGCGGAAGCACACAAGAGGGTGAGGTGCCACAAGGGTAGTCAAGGCAGAGCAGAGCTAATGGGAAGACTTGTAGAGTTTGAGGAGGTTGGATAAAGTGCTGTCTTACTGTTGATGGATTTGTGAACCAGGAGAAAATAATGTAAATCTGGTCCGGTATTGCATCGCCAGCCATCCAGCCTGGTGATGGTACGAGGAAGTAGGTGTAAAGTGAGTGAGTTCAAAGAGAGTCCTGGTAGCAAAGTTAATTATCTTGTTGAGCAGACAAAGTGTAGTTGAGACCAAAGAGGATTTATTTTATGCCTGCGCTTTATACACCATCATCATCTGGATTAAAGAAAATGACCTCTAAAAACGTAGAGCCTCTGCCCGCCGGTTCACCCAATACCCTGCATTGTACATAGCTTTGTGTTTTTACAATATCTTGTTGTTAGCCTGCCTTTATTCTGCCTGTATGTAATTTCTAAATGTTTTTGACTGTATAGATTTTGTTTACCTTATTGTATATATTTCCTGTTGTATATATCTGTACAGCTCTGTAACCCAAGCTGAAAACATTCCTGTTGCTGCTGCGCCCCGATACCCTCGGGTCTGGTGCGCATTAAAAATAATTAAACAAACTAAGGGTCTACGTCTGGCTGAATAGAGCAAAAGTACAAATTGCCATGCTACAAGAAACACATTTGACAGCGGAAAAGCAAATAACGATAGCTAAGAAATGGGGAGGACAAATGTATAACTCAACATACTCCAACTATGCCAGGGGAGTTTTGACATGGATAGCTCCGGGAGTTCCCTTCAAACTAATAAGACAAGAGAGGGACATGGAAGGCAGAATGGTGATTGTACACAGAATGTTGGTGAACAAAAAGGTGTGCCTAATAAACGCATATGCCCCAACCACTCTGCAACAGAATTCTTTAAGACAATTACACCCCGGCTAGCCCCTTTCAGAGGAGCGTCATTCATATGGGCAGGAGATTTCAACTGCACGCTGAACCCACAGATGGAAAGATCTGACAGCAAGCAGAAGAAACCAGCTCTGCTGGCCAGGGCCCTACAGAATACTCTAGACCAGCTGGAACTAGAAGACCTCTGGAGGAAGGTAAATGCCGATACCAGGGGATACACACACTATAGCGCCCCACACACATAGATTACTTATTTACAGGCAGGGAGTCCCTCAGGGAATTCACAGGGTTACATGTTAAGGCAAGAACGCCATCTGATCACGCCTTGTTGGATGCAACATGGACATACACAGAGGAGCCCCCATACCCACCTGGAGACTGGGGCACTGACAGATGATGTCTTCCAAGAATATATTAGAGAGACAATAGAGGACTATTTTGACCATAATGTGGGGATCGTGGACAGTACTGGCATGGTCTGGGAAGCTTTCAAGGTGGTGGTCAGAGGAGCAGCGAAAGGGAAGGCGGGTGGACTCAGGGGCTCCATTATGGCTGATCTGGGGGGGAAATAGAAAAGGAGATAGAACGGCAGAAGCACAGGCGGGGGAGAAGAGGGAAGAACCGGAGGAGCTCACAGCACTGCGATTGCAGTGTTGTGCAATCTAGGAAAAACTGGGCAGATTAGACTATGGGAAGTATGTACAGAGGCTACACACTGAAGGGGACAAGCCTGGCAGGCTTCTAGCCTGGCTCACTAAACAAGAGAACAGGGTCAAACCAATAACCACAATTAGGGATGAGCAAGTCGAGGAAGTGAGGACCGAAGACGGGATTAATAGTGTGATCTCGCAGTTCTATGAACAACTGTATTCCAGGAAACAGGAAGCGGAAGATATAACTGATGCCCTAGGGGAGATTCTCCTCCCCAGGCTATCGGAGGAGTAGGTTCAGACATTGAATGCACCCCTTACACTAGATGAGCTGACTGCTGTGATAGCCGACCTCCCAGGGTTAACCGGGGAATTCTATAAGAAATACAAAGACACCTTGGCCCCACGGCTGCTAGAGATGTTTCAGGAGGCATATGAGGAGGGAAGGTTGCCACAGAGCCTATCAGAATCGGTCATCATACCAATATTGAAACCAGGGAAACCGCAGCTTGAGTGTGGCTCCTATAGATAGATTTTCCTGATCAATCAGGACTCCAAAATCCTGACCGCAGCCCTAGCGGATCGACTCAAGCGGGTCATATCTACGCCGGTGCACCCAGACCAAACGGGATATGTACCATGGAGAAACACGACATGGAATCTGCACAGACTCCACCACGTTATTGAGAGCATGAACCAGAAACGGGGACTGCGCGGTGGCGTCGCTCGACGCCATTAAGTAATTTGGTTCAGTGAACTGGGACTGTCTCTTTGGGGCTCTTGCCCATTTTGGGACAGGGGTGGGGTACCTCTGCTGGATATGGCTTCTTTACAGTGATCCCAGAGAAAGGGTGAAAACGGGTAGGCACATCTGAGGAGTGGAAGATTGGCAGCGGTACAAAGCAGGGATCTCCACTATCCCCGATGCTATATATACTGGCCTTGGAGCCATTTGCCGTTTTCCTTAGGGCAGAGTACGATAACTCAGGAATAGAAATAGATGGGCGCTACACTTAATTTTGATATATGCAGACAACGTACTCCTCTGTTGGGAACCCGAGGGAAAACATGCCAGACCTACTAGAAGCACTGGAGGCATTTGCTCGACTGTCGGGTATCACGATCAACAAGGAGACATCCTCGCTCTTCCCCCTGGCAGGCTTGAGGAAGGCTACCCCTGACCAGTTACCGAGTCTAGGACTCACATGGACATCAACCACTTTCCACTACTTGGGAGTGGACATACACCACAACATCACAGCAACACACAAGCTAACACATAGGCGGCCCTAGCCAAAATAGAAAAAGCTATGATGTTCTGGAAGACACTCCCACTGGGGATGATCGGAAGAGCAGCTCTATTGAAGATGGCCATCCTCCCCGCCTGCTGTATTACTTCACTAATATCACATATAACATTTTTAGATGGCTACACACACTGGCAAGAGTTCCTGTGGGGTGAGGTGAGGAACAGGATAGCGCTGAACACACTGCAGTGAGATTATGAATGGGGGTGGTGGGAAATCAGGCTACCAGACTTTGAACGCTACTACCTGCTGGGACAACGCCAATTCGTTGTAAAATGGTTGGGGGATAACACATCCATAGATGCACTGCTTTTTCAGCCAGCAATAGGACACTATTAACTGAGGGACCTCCCATGGATGGACCAAGCTTTAGCCAAACCACTCCCTACTATAGTTCAACTGGGCCTGACTCTGTGGAGGAGAGTGTGGGAGATAAAAGAGGCGAGAGACCCCTACTCTAGAAAAATCCCCCTTGCGGGTCTAGTCTGCATCCACACGGCATCCCTGACTATCTACCGCACACAGTGGGAAGTCAAGGGAGTGGCACAGACCGGAGTCCTATGGAAAGATGGACAGTGGGTGGATTTTCAAACCTTGATGGATGAACAGGGCGTACACAGCGGACAATTCCTATTGCATAATAGTATGATACAGAGGATCAAGAAGAGGCGGAGGACATTGCTAGGAGAAGGAGACAGTGTGGGAGTACTGGACACGTGGTACGATGTGTCGGAGGGAGGGCCCACGATATCCAGACTCTATGAACGGCTCCTGTGTATCAATAATGAGAGGGTGTTGCAAGCAAGAGCTAGATGGGAAGAGGAACTCCACAGGACCTTCACTGATGAGGAGCTGAGCAGGACACTTCAGTATGCCAAAAAAGACTCCAGAAATGCGAGATTCAATCAAATGCAGCTGTACCTCATGCACAGGGCATACCTCACACCCAAGAGAATGTCGAACATGGGACACAAACAAACCCGAAGCTTCCCACGTTGTGCAACAGAAAAGTCTGATATGATATATATGTTCTGGTCCTGCCCGACGATACTTAACTTTTGGAACACAGTGAAAATGAGGGCAGAGGCAGGAGGGATCCAAATGCAAGTGTGGTCGCCGGAATCTTACCTCCTGGGGCTGTTCCCGAGGGGGCGGCAAACAAAGAACACATATAGCGAAAATGACAGGCCTAATGTGTATTCTGGTGAAACGTTGCATAGCGATGGCATGGAACTCGAGCACAGGGCCATCAGTAGAGAGTGGTGGGCAGACCTGAAAAAATTTACAATAGCGGAAACATCAGTGTGGACCAGAGTGATGCAGAGGGGAGAGGGGGAGAATTGGGCCCAACTACTTGCTTGGAACTCTCTCAAACAGGACCTGTTTAACAGCACAGATGGGCAAGACACGACAGGCCCTAGTGGGCCGCAGGAGGATTGATCTCCCGTCGACAGTGTGAGCGAGGGAACTCGGTGGGGGCTGTGGACATGCCGCAAGGGGCCTAACACGGGAGCTATGGATTATCAAATACTGAACATTATGGACAGACAAGGAGAGAGCCAAGCCGATGCGCCAAGGAGACGGATGATAGAGTGCGGATCCCAACACGAAGTGCCAGTTGTAGTGCAATGTTTGTTTGTTATGTGTTGGAAATTAATAAAGAGGTCAAAAAAAGAATTATTATTTCACACACTTAACTCGTCACAGTGAAAAATTTAAAAAACAGAGTTAATGTTGAAAACAGATACCAAGCTTGCACATCAGGAGAAAAGCTGGATAATAATCTGGAGAAAGAGAGAGAGAGAGAGAATCAGAGTGAGAAAATATCCGGGAAAAGGGGAAAATGAACTTGCTATCCTGTACAAGAACACTTTAATAATTAAGACAAAGAAAGGGATGATCCTCAACATATAGATGGAAACCAATCACAAAAGCAAGTGACCCAAGAGAATTAGAACTGTGATAAACTGAGGGGGGAAAGAGTTACAGCCAAATCGTATTCCCTCAAAAGGGATTCAAAAGGAAAGAAAGTTCAACTCCCCACTACAGGAGTTAAGGCGAATAATATGAGAAGTCACGAGAGACTATCTGTGGCTTGTATATTAAAGACTGGTACTAGCAGTACCCTCAGGAGAAGGGAGTCATTCTCCTGATATATGTTAGTTTTCTCTTAGTGGTAGGATCAGTTAGGGTCGATTTTGGACAGCAGACTTTCTTTGGTCAATCACGAGTGACGAACGAGCACCGTAGTTAGTAAAGCAGGTAGGGATCACCCATAGTCATAGGCAAAGTTAGGCCTTCTGTCTTCACTTTAATAAAGGATCCTACATTGTGTCATCTGAGAGTATGTGTCCTCCTTCTGGCTCACCACAATGGCTACAGACGGTAACAGGGTGCTCTGCAGGAGTTTCACATCTCCATCTCTCCACCAAAACCCAAAATTGAAATGGGGAGATGAAAAATAGGAGGTTCCTTAGGCATTATGTTATGTTAAAGGTTATTTATACCGCACACTATGACCATGTAGTGGTCGCTTGGCGCTCTGGTGATCTGTAAAGGAAGACGGTAAGATTGGGGTAAGTTAGTAGGACTGAGTGGGAGAAAAGAGCGATAGAGCTGTGATGTGCTGTTGGCAGATTCAGTTCGGTTTACTTAGTTCGCTGAGCTTAGGTGTGTTTGTCAGTTGGTAGCCTTCATGTGCTGTTGTGCGAGGCTATGTGTGGTTTGTTTTGTTGTTGCATTGTAGTGAAGTGTGTGCAGCTTGTTGTGCTTTAGAGGTATGGCTGTGTTTAGTTCAGTTTGAGGTGTATGCACAGGGGGGAGTTTTCTTGATTAGTAGGGTTGGTTGGTGGCATCACTATCTAGATGCGAAGCATGCTAAGCTCCACGATTCTATCTAGATGGGACACATGCTACTCTCCACAATTCTGTCTACATGTGATGCAAGGCTAATATTCACAATTCTACCCCGTCCATAACTGCTTAAAATGCAAACTGTGTCTGGCTAACATAATTGGCTTGATGCAAAGTATGGTAACCTTACACATTGAGGCTAGGTTCAGAATGGCTACCTTATACAAGTGGGGTAAATTCTGACTATGGCTGATGAGCACAAGTAAGCCGAGTGCCTAGGGGAAGTAGGTTATTGGGTAATGAGACAGTTGGGGTAGTTAATGGAGCACAGTAACAGCTGTACCCCCTACCTACACCACGCTTACCTTATCAGTCGCTGCTGGTTGACAGCTGCAGACTTTCCAGGCGGTCGTGGGCAAACACGGACTGGAGCTGCTTCTTCGTGAGCTGCTCTTTGCCTTGGGGGCCTTAGCCAAAGGGGTTGCCCGGGTAGGAGAGCTGCCCTGGGAGACTGTCCTAAGTAGGCAACAATGCCCAATCACGGGGGAGGGCAGGTCGGGTTGTAGGAACTGGAAAGGAGATGGGGTGGGAATGGAGTCTGCAACCACTACAAGTGCTTTTACACTAAAATAATAATTAAAAAATGTTCAGAAAAAGGGAATTATTTACCTGCCAAAATAGCAATAACTGGGCGTCTGGGGCACACCTGTAGTGCAGAAGCCTGCAAGGGTCTGGGACCCTCACAGAAATGAAAAACAGGGCAACAAGCAGCAATCAGAGCGGGGAGGGAGGCGGGCGGGCTGCAGGGACTGGGAAGGAGCTAGGGGTTGGGGTGGGAATGGAGTCTGCAAGTCCTACCTGTAGAAGGCTTTTAAAGTGTTTGAAGAGAGGGGGTGGGGGGAAGAGGTATTGGTTATTACGGAGCACTGAACTGTGCACACTGTACACAGACCACCAGCGTATTGCTCATGATGCCATTTATTAAGACGTGTAGCACAATAAAACATTGTTTCTTTTAATTCTGTAGTCTTGTAATAAATATTCAATCACACTGTATTGTTGTACACAAGGCTCATCACTGTGGAGCATGTTTCTTTCAGTTTATAGTGTTTGCAATTTATGTTTTGACTTTACAAAAGCAACTAAATAAAAACACAGAAAATAAAGAAACCCAATGAAATAGGCTATTATAAATGGAGAGGTTGAAACATGGCAAGCGACATGGGAAGGAACTATTAGCTTGAAAGGTTCAGGTGGTGAAGGTCTAGCAAGGGCTATGAGATTTTCATACTGTACCGCCTATGATACCATTCTCATAAGGGATTTATGGGATTACTGCTCTTTTTTCACTGCGAATCTCGAAAATTTCAATTTTTCTTTTTTCTTTGCACTTTTTCCTCACAGATAAATGCAGAAGACCCCAGGCAGCCCTTCCCCAACATCCCCATGCCCAATTAATACCCCGACCCCACTTACCATCTATATTTGCGATAATGTGCCAAGAAAACCCTACATTTTCTGGTTTTCAGTGATGGATTCGACATTTTCGTACTATCCCCTCATATGAAGCACAACACATTTTACTGAAGTCTGCTTAATTTAATTCTGTAGTTATTCAATTAACATTTAAAAATAATGCAAGGTCAGTCTTTGCAAATTCTTACAAATCCCATTAGACCACAAGGGCGAGATCCTTTGTCAACATACTCTACCTAAGAGAAATGCACTTGCCCCAAGGTGACAACGTATTTACCAGTGCTTTTTGTAAAATGATGCATATCGCCATAAGCACACTACATATTTGCTGCTATGCTGTCAAGCATACACAGTGAAACCTGTATTTGCCATTTATTGCAAACAAAGTGTGCTTGCAGTAAATGGACAATATGTTTCTAACATCCCCATACTCGCCAGCAAGGTAGAGTATCATGCAAATGGTACTCGCCCTTTATAAAAACTACTAACTAATGTTAGTTGGCTAGTACTTTTTGCGAGCCCTTAAGGTTGATTCCAAAAAGGCACTGGCTCCTGTGGTATTTAAACCCAGCTCTCACGATGCAGGGCTGCTTTGTATCCACTTTCCAATCCAACACTGGATGAGTTAGCCATTTCAGCAACAAGAAGAAATAAATCACATGATGTGACTAGAGGTCTTGCATTGTATCTAAGGATGCATTGTGTGCTGTCCAGAATTATAAATTATGCTGACAGCTACATAAATATAAAGCCAATTATTAATGCAAACTTTGTTACTTTACCACCAAAATATTTTCTTCCCATGATATTCTTGAATCTTTCAAACATTAGCCAAAGGGAGAAACCCAGAAGCTGGGTTAAGTAATATAATGGCCTCTGTAAGGAACTCACTGTGGCAACAGTAAAGACAGACACAAGTTATCACAGTTCAAGGGTGTTTATTAAACTGCATACACAGGTGGGAAAAATGCCTACACTAAACCTAAATCTAAGATGGGAGCAAGCTACGACCAGCAAATAATAATAAGGCCGTCCTAGTGGTGCCTTTTCAAATAAAAAGGCCTATACTAAAAAAAGAAACTATTGCCAATCTTTACAACTAAATACAAAAAGGAGTGTGGGTTACGGTTCACAAGAAAGAAGTGTTCCCAAATGAAAAGTCAGGATGTGGTAGCTTGGGGTTTCCCTCACCCGTGTTTTGAGAACGGGACAAGGTGGGACTCGAGCTTTCCCAGCACGAGACGACAGTTCCATTTTCAGCTATCAGGACCTTCGGTGGTTAAGTCTCTTTTCTACAAAAAAGTTTCTTGCCTCCAAGAACCTGATTTGGTCAAAGTAACAAACAAAAAGTTCCTTTCCGATTGTACTTGGGTGATGATTCTTCACCCCTGGGTCCCCCTCTACCGGGCTCAGACCCCTCTCAAATATCATCCTCCTTCCGTCAGGTTCCCTCTGGCTTGTATTCAAAAGGTTTCTCTGGTGCATTCACTGGTTGATGGGGTGCTGGCTTTTCACCCCTGGATCCCCTTCTTGCGGGTTCAGAACCTTCTTGAATAGCAGTCTCCCTCTGTCAGGGTCACTACGGCTCTCATTCATACGCTTTTTCCTTTTGCATTCACAAATCTTTGGGTGACTGCTTTTCACTCCCGAGTCCCCCTCTTCCAGGCTCAGACCCTTCTCAAAATGTTTGCCTAACTCCGTCGGGTTCACTACGGCATTCACTTGTCGTTGGGTGATCGCTTTTCACCCCTGGGTCTCCCTCTTCCGAGCTGAAACCCCTTTCGAATATCGACCTCCCTCAGTCAGGTTCACACCAGCTAAAACAATTTAATCTGTGGCATTCACAAGCCTTATTGTCTTTTTAAACAGTTTACTATGGACATCCCTCTGTCGGGTTCACTCTTGCAAACACACCTTTCATTGGGACTTCAGGCCCCTTCCATCGGCATCCCTTAGTCGGGTTTACTCTTGCCAGTCTCAGATATAGCTCTTTTCTCACTATGCAGGATTCATCTCCTTTACCTTTCCAATGGTTCGGCGGTCAAAGACTTCCACTGTACAGAGGATTTTGCTAGACCCCTGTATGACCACTCTGACAATTTCATTGCAGCTCTCCTAAGGCCTTCTGGTATCGTAGTTTCCCCAAAACGGGAGATCAACCAGAGTGTCTCGAGTAAGCAACCACATGGTGCCGAACCCCCTGCAGCTGGTTTCCCTCTAATTTGTTAACAGTTCTTTGAACTTCCCATAATTTGTCAATTGCGACTTTCGTTCAACACAGTTCGGTTTCTTATCGGCTCTCCCCTCGACTCGCCGGCTGTGATGTACTGATTTTCTGGTCTCCGGAGTGAAGGCCGGTATCACAGTAGCAAGCGTCTCTCTCTGTTCTGACTATCAGTGTAGGCATGCTCCGTGTATCGTTGACATCTGCTGCTACACACGCTGGCTATTGTTTGCTGTTTTAAGATTCCTTCGCGGGCATGGGCCGGAAAGGGCAAGGTCGCTTCTCTCCTTGTCACCCTTTCGGTTCTCGCCGCCTTTCTCCTCCTCTAGAACTGCTGTGCTTGGATAGCTGTCTCGTTGTGTGGTCTGTCTTGCTCATAATGTGCTCTAGTGCTCCACCATTTATCCATGTCGGGAAGGGAAAGGGCCATCAGGTGTGTGTGGTTCTGGTCAATTGCCTGACCCTTGGGTTGGGACACGTCAGGTAAACGCACTGTTAGACCGTTGTTTTCCACAGTAGGGGAAAGTGTTTGTGTTAGAAAAGAGCAGGGGGGGGTAGAGTTGCTAAGTATCCGACGGGGTAGGATGAGGAAGAGGTGTTATATTGAATTATAACATTCATACTAAGGGGTTTGGTAAACTCAGAAGGACGAGATTGGTAAGGTTTGTGAAACCAACGGGAATGACCGGGATTATTATCGTGAAATGAACATGGGATTTGTGGGAACACTAGTGTTTTATCAAAGTAGACTGGGTGTTTGGGAATGGATTTACCAGATGTGGAGGGGATGTCGGATTCTGGTAAAGGAGGTTCATTGGGTGGAGGGGCAGTTGAGTTGGTACAGCCTATAAAAGCCTCAAGGACCCAGTCTTTCTCATCCCTTTTTCCAATATAATACTATGCATCAACTGGGGCATCCTCCTCCTCCTCCTCACCCCCCCCCAGCATAACCCAGGGCTCCCCTACGCAGGTTATCCGCCCTCGCTCATCCACCCCCAGCATTGGGATCCGAGAGCACCAGCCCTTCCCTGGCCACCTGAATAAGGGATTCTCGAGGACTGTATGGGAGAATACCCTCAGGTTTCTCACACCTCTGAAGGACTTTGTAGCAATTACATTTTTTAAAAGCCACTGATTTGGTCACAATCAGTGCCAAAGGAACCAAGAAGCGGGCAGAGCAACCTGGTTCCTGCACTCATGGAGGAGCTGGAGCACTCCCATATTAACACCCCAGAACATCTGAATGTTTGGTGAGGTGCAAGAGCGCACTGTATGCACACTCAAGCCTGCAGATCCCCAGCATGTAACTCCAATGGGCCATGCAAGGCTTGGTAAGCAAAATCCCCCTGGCCTTTCATGGCTTATTGGGCCATTCGAGCGGGGGAGGCCAAACTGTCAAAAGGAAACTTGTTCCCTTTGACAGTTAAAGCCAGCCTAGGGGCACTGCCTTAGAGGCACCAAGCAGCTGAGGGAGCGCTCAGTGTTAACACTGGGCTGACTTAGTTAGTCCACAATGGGTTGCACTTTTGGGCCCATTGCCCATTATGGATGTGCTGCCACGGAATTTAGAAATCACTGTCAAATCTCCCATGAGAAAATAGTTTTGACGCTGTTTGGAGAAAATGATCTTTTTGCTATAAATAACTGATTATGAACATTTTAAACTTCTTGAAGCGATGTACGCGTCCAGCAAGATCAGCAGCCAGTAGTCCTAACATATAAGTTAAACAGTACATTGCAACATGTGAGAAAGACACTGCAAGATACGTTTGCGGTGAATGGAAAATTACATTTATTTTTACAGAGATGACTAGTACTGTGACGTTTTAATTAGTAGACGTATGTGATGGGTGCCGTTTGATTTGTTATGTTCAGGAAAGTCATTTCTGACAGACTGACTATAATAGCAAGGACCTCACACATCTAGTATTTGATACTGCACTAAAAGGTGAGGAGAATACAGTTAAAAAATGAATACCCTACAGAAACTGATTGCAGTTGAGGACTCTGCAATAATCGTATATGGTGGTTTTGAAAAAACAGAGTTGATAGTTGTAATTTAGTTCATCCTACTTTTGGTAGTTCAATCAAAAATAATGTGTGTATAGATAGTATGAGGGGTGGTTGTGGGGGAGAACCCACATAATACTGTGCATTTACTATTGCATGCAAATAACAATTTTAATGATCTTAATTCTGTCCCTTATATTTGATGGGTATATTAAGCATCTGAGGCACTCCTACCACCAGCCTTCACAAACGGCCCCCCATTTAATTTTCACACTTTTCCACTGTCATGCCCCCACTCCCAGGCTCAACATAATATGCACAATCTGGGCAACAAGGATATAGCAATTGGCCAATGAGGGGAGGGGGTCAGTCTGTAGACTTCACCCATTACCATAATTGATGTGTCAAGGATTATGGGAGACATGACATTTAGGTTCAGAGAAATGGCCGTACGCTCATTTGACTGTTTTTAGTATGTTGGTTGGCAGGAGGACCCAGAAATTTGGCAAAGTATTTACAGTGGAAAGTAAAGATGTAGGTTTGCTGCACTGAATAGGGGACGGTGTTGCAGATCAGCTGTAACTACCAAATATATTTTAGAAAATTGGACAGCTGAGGTAAAGTGGGGTGCAAGGAGGAGATGAACAAGTAATCAGCCAAACCACTGACAAGGAATTTTACTGCTCGCTGGAGACTGCTGCAATGGTTGCATGCTAGTCAAAAGCAGATTAAATTGCATTTATTTAAAGTGACACAGAGATGAGGTGTGATCCCTGTTGGCCTGACCTCGTCGTAGGGGTCAAAATAGTGAAAGGAAGATTGGTGGAGTACAGTGTAAACACAGAATTACAAGAACAGAAATTGAACTAAACGTCCAGGGCTTAGATCCCAGGAGAACAATTGATGTGGTCTACCTGAACTTCAGAAAACATTAAGAGAAAAGTTGCATGCAAGATAAGTAACCTCCATATGGGTGCATAGGCGGTAAACTGGAATAGTAAATAGCTAAACCACAGGAAACAAAGGGTGCAAGAGAACAGATTTCGACTTTTCCAAAGAATAGGGACACTTCCTCTCTGTATGGGGCAGAGTTGATAATCCAAACAGGGTGAAATAAATATAGGTCAATAAATTAGAAGTGGCAGCAGTCGGTTCAGCAAAAAGTCCTTTGCTTGGGGTGAAAAACCCAGGAGGAACACAGCATTCCTCCAGAAAAAAGGCAACACACAGAGGCATCTTGTAGTATTAAATGAATCCGTTTCCTTTGTTGCACAAAGAATACATTTCGGCTGCAATCAAAAAATAAGTATCCTAAATTTAAATGTATGTAAAACAGATTTATGGACGTTGATGATCAATGTGATCTTTAGCTGCTGTCAGATCTTATTTCTACTCTGCTGAGAAATACATCTGAAAACAGGGCTAGCAGACCCTTCCTATCCCCCAACAGCTGCCTCACTCTTGCCAGAGCCCTCATTCAGTCCAAACTGGACTACTGCAATAGCCTGTACCTAGGAGCCAACTAATCCATAATCAACAAACTCCAGGTTCTCCAAAATAATGCCCTACGTGCAGCACTTAACATCCCAAGGCGAGAGAACATCTCCACAACCAGGAAAGCGTGTAAATGGCTTTCCATACAGCAAAAAAATTGACCTCAAATCCATCTGCCTCACTTACAAGTCCCTAAACCATTTAGCCCCACCGTATCTCACCAATAAATTTACCTTAAAAACCGCCAGCAGAACCACCAGATCATCCAACTCCTTATGCCTGTCAGTGCCTAGATTTGCTCTAAAAAGAGCAGGAGGCACTAGTTTCACAGTGCTTGCCTCCCAACTTTGGAACACCCTTCCATTCAACATTAAAACTATTGAGTCCTTTCCAATCTTTAGGAAACAGGTTATTGGTTGGTTACTGAACAAAGAATAGCATTTACCCTCACCTTCGAAGACCGTCACCTCCCTAAGGCCGCTACCTTGCCTATATTATATGTAATTGCTGCCTGCACCATGTAATCTATGTAAATTGCTGTACTATGTAAATGTGTATCTCATGCCTATAACCGCTTCTTTAAGCGCCCTTCTATCTACGGGTCTGGAGCGCTATACAAATTAATAAAACAAACAAACAAATAAAGCCCACATTTTGGCTTAAAGACTACGGTCGCTGTTGGTGAACACGGGCCATGCCTCAACTAATTCATTCCTAGAAGTCTCACTATTTTCCCACGAAGAGGACACATTTTGTATGCATCAGTGGCCAATGGTCAACCTTTGTGTGTAAAACGCAGGAAGCAGTTCAGTCCAGTCTTTGCAGTTGGGAATTTCTTTGTGCCCCAATTGGCCTCCTCGGTGTAGTTTTCTAAGAGTTGTCAGGCTTATGCAAATTCTCTCTCAACGTGGAGTGGAGGGATCAGGGCAGCAGCAGCGAGTCGCCTTTCACTGGTCAAGAAGTTGAATGTTGCACAGGCGTTGGCCTGCAGAAGAAAGCAGATAAATTTAGATCTCACGCAAAAGTAAGATTTGTTGATCACGCTGCGTCGTCTTTGAATACAAGTGTAAGGTGTGACATGTCATACAGTGCCCTTCCATTACTTTCTGACACAATGAAATCTCAGGTTCACCTTTTGAAAGCATAACACCCGGCAGCCTCAATGAACTTGAATCCTTTATGTGACACTATATTCATAATTTTCTGGCCCAACAACTTATTTTGGCTGGAACTGTCACCTAGCAGATCTTTGGGACCATGAGTACTCAGATATAGCTAGCTCAAACTTCGCTCTCTTATTACTAAAAATGAATTCCTAACCCCAATTTCTTGCTCGACTTTTAATGTGGCAACCTGGACAGTTTTCAGCCACGTGGGGCAAAGCATGTAACAGTCCCTCTAAGTTGAGCTCTGTGTGGCTTCCAGTTTCAGGAGGGGAGATCGCCTGATATTCTGAGTAGTTGCTTGTCAGCACAGCTCAGCACATACTGCCTTTGCCTCAAATCAGACCAAAATGGAGGGCTAACATTTTTTGCTGACCTTCCCTGATCCCTTTTCTCCCAGGAAGCCCCATCTGGCTATCCCAGCAGAAGAGTTATGGCTTTACCCAGCTGTGATGGTTTTAACAGTTGAGAACCCCCTAACCCAGGTAGAAGAACATATTTGTCAGTGCGGCAGACCGTTATGTGTTTCACAGATTCAGCAAGACAACAGAGTTTCTGCGCGTGCCAATATTTTTACATAAAAATATGAACTGTTTTTAAGCAAGAAGAGCAAGTTACTTACCCCTGGTAATGTTCTTTCGACTGGATATTCCTTCCACGTATTGCTTTGTTTCCTGCTTTGGAAAAACATTTTCTTCTCAGCAGAGGGCGCTGTGCATCGAGACGGTCGACCCAATGTACCTAGAGGGCTTCCATCTTGGTTGACGTCATCGTTGAGTACATATACAATGTGCAGCACCCGTTGGCTTCAGTTCTATTTTTTCACCAACCCATAGGCAGAATTACTGCCATTGACAAGTGCCTTGAATCATCAGACCCTAAGAGAGCGTAAAGTCTAAAGCTCGGAAATTCTACAGTGGGGTAGGTTGGAAGGGCGATGAGGAATACGTGGGAGGAACACCCAGTAGAAAGACCATTACCAGGGGTAAGTAACTTGTTCTTCGAATGGATTGTGTCCTCCCACGTATATGATAATATTGCTTTGGGAGTCTAAGTTCTTTTGGAGTAGGGAGTAAGAATTTGACAGTTAATGTTTGTCAAGAATGGAGCATAGAACTGCCTTCCCAAATCTTCCCTCATTGTTAGAGGTGTCTAAACAATAATGTTTTGTAAACGTGTGGATGGTGGACCAGGTAGTTGCCTTGCAGATATCCTTATCCAAACTCCCCTGAAGTGCTGAGGAAGTTGCCACGCCCCTAGAGTAATGAGCCCTTAAGCCTTCTGGGGGATCTTTCCCAGCTAGCCTGCAGCACTCCGAAATAGCCAATTTGTTTGGTAACTGACAGACCTAGTTTGTATCCTGTATAACTAATGAAAAGTTGGTTGTGCTGTCGCAACTTTGCCATTCTTGAAACATAAAAGCTTAGAGCTTTCCTAGAGTCAAGTCTATGAAATCTTTCCTCTTCCTTGCCAGGATGAGGTGGAGGATAGAAGGCCGGAAGCGCAATCTTTTGTCCTAAATGGCAATCCGATACAATCTTGGGTAGAAAAGAGGGTTTGACCTTAATGACAACTTATCCTTGTAAAAGGTGGTAAACTGATGTTTACATGTTAAGTCCTGCCACTCACTCACCCTGCGGGCTTGTGTTATCGCTACTAACAAAATAGTTTTATAAGTTAGCAACCTTAAAGGGGAGGAATTGAGTGGCTCGAAAGGAGCACACGTCAAAAACATTTAAACCAAATGAATATACCAAGTTGGAAATTGGAAAGGTGTAGGAGGAAACACATTTGTGAGACCTTTAAGAAATTGAGTCGAGGGAATTTTGAAGTAGGATGCCTCCTCCAAGGTGCGCTTTAATATGGAGAGCGCTGCTAGATAACCCTGGACTGTTCCAATCTGGAGCCCCAGATTTGCCAAATGCAGCAGAAACTATGCGTAGGCGTATCGCATTGAAAAGGGTCCACATCTTTCTCCCTACACCAGCTGCAGAACTTGTTTCAATGGCAGCGGTATACGGATTTTGTTGCTGGCCTCCATTACGTCATCCTGGAGGTCCCAATCTTTGTATCTCAGCCTCTCAGAAACCATACATGAAGGCTGAGTGTCTAGACCTCTGGATGGAGAACCCGACCCTCCTCTCGCGAGAGAAGGTCTGCTCTTAGTGGAAGATGTATTAAAGGGCAGATGGACACGTCCAGAGGTCCAGGTACCACATTATCTTGGTCCAGTCTGGGGCAATAAGGATCATGAGTTTCACAAACATTCTCAACCTCCTGATGACTTGAGGAATGACGGGGACTCGAGGAAATGTGTACAGGAGTGGAAACTCCAAGTCCACTATGAACTCGTCTCCTAGAGCTCCTCTTGGGTGAAATTCGCTGGAGCAGAACAGTTTGCACTTCTGGTTGACACTGGTCGCAAACGGATCCACTTGAGTGGTTCCCAAAAGGGTGAAGAACTCTTGGAAGACTTCCTGAGCTAGCCCTCACTTGTGGGAGACCGTGCTCTGCCTACTCAGAGCGTCCGCCGCTGTGTTCTCCTCTCCGGCAAGGTGAACTGCTGATAGGGAGATTCCTTCTTGAATTGCTCAGAACCACAGGTAGAATACCATCCTTTGCTCCTCTCCATCAAAGGTACTGGTCCTATAGCACCTTTCTCTAGCAGTGTCAAAATGTCCTGCAACAGGAATGGGTCTGGAACAATTAGCAAATGGCTTCCCGGTGGATGATGCTGAGGTCTCTGGAGGAAGCGGAGGCAGTGACCTTAGGCTACTGTTTCCAGTGCCCTTGCATCCAGAGTAATAAATTGCCATTCTTTCAGATACTGTGACAGTCTGCCTCCCACCAGCGTCATGAGTCAAGAACCCAGAGGTTTTGAGGCTGCTGAAGCAGAAGCTGATGGTAAAGATGCTGCTGCTTGACGGACTTTGCACCTCTCCCTCGTCCACCACAAGGGAATCTTCTTTTACCCATTTGACCAGCCTGTCCTCTCGCTCTTCCAACTGAGGAGCAGTAGCGAAAGGACCTGCCTCTACAAGATGATCCGATGGGGTGAAAAGGCTGTTGCTGCCTGTAGCAGCACCAAGGGACTTGGCTGCCGCCTTTGAGGTCTGCAGCTTCTCAAGGCTTTCGTCAGCCTTATTACCAAGTAAGTGTGAGCTGTCAAAGGGCATGTTGAGGTGTCTAGATTACACATAATTTGCAAACCCTGACTTGCTTAACCATACAAATCTGTGTATGATCGTGCTTGCCGCCATGGCTCTGCTAATGCAGTCTCCAGACCTGATTGCAGAGACTCACACATGGCCTCCTTACTATTGTTTATCAGTTTAAAGAAGTCACTGCAAAGCAATGGAATTCCTTGCTGCTCTCCCTGAAAACAGAAACCTTGCTTTTCATAAGACCATCAAAACATGGCTATTTACTTAAACCTTTACATGAAAAGCACGCACCGTTATGCACCGCTACCATGCTAGGCCAATACGCAATCATGATGTGCTAGCCGTATGTAACGCTCTAATGATGAAATCACATTATGTAAGCCCTCTGTAACCAAATCCTCTTCCATGTAACACTATGTAACGCAAAATGCAATACCTCTGTAACTAACCCGCTCTCCATGTAACAGCGCCACAATGCCTTTGGGCTGTTTGTGTGCTTTATAAATGCAATAAATAAATAAATAAATAAGCTGTCTCTTTCAGGAGTGTGATCAGCCATCATTGCTATGAATGAATCACAAGTACCCTTGGTTATGCGCTTCCAAAAAAAAAGTTTTTTTTTACTTTTGTTTGTTTTCACAAATCTAAATTACGTTGCTTCTAACTTTCATCTTTTTCAATTTTTTCTTGCAATTCAATTTCACGATTGCTTTAACAGTTTTGTAAACACAATTTGTCAGTTCATTACAGTTTTGTAAACCATTCATCTGGTGTTTAAACAGTTTGTATATCCCTCAACCATTCGTCTGGTGTTTTCACAATTTGTCTATCCCTCTACACGTGTTTCCCCATCATGTGAAATAGTTCCTCAGGAGGGAGTGTTGCCTGAAAAGATTTTGGAAACAGGAGAATGAATGACATGGGTTGGGTCCCCAAAATAATATTTAGAGATTGCACAACTGATAAATTAGTTAACAGCCCTGAATCTTCAGCTTTTATTATATGAAAAAAAAAACTTACGTCTTTGTTTCTCCAGTTGAATTAAACTTGTTCCGTTCTCTGTCTCCCTTTAATTACTTCTCGGCGTGTCCTCATTCTATTGTGCGCTCCTCGTATCTGTAAGTAATGGTTCATTTATAAACTATATAATATTAAATATATTATTTGAATCATCTTACCTCTGTGTGGATTGTTTTTCTTCCTCACTCATTTCAGTGTGTCAGATGGACATGATAATCCATTCACTGGTTTAACAATGGCGGTTTTTATATTTCTACGTGTAGACGTTTATGCGTAATTAAGCATGTGGTGACGTCATCACGTTTTAGGCTTCCATGTTGGATTGGGACCAGAAGCGGTGAAGCTTAGCCTGAGTATAATCTATACCATGTGTTTCTGAAACATTTGAAGCCCTGTTGTTACCGCTGGGTGTTATTTCTTATTAATCATTATGTGAACTTTGAATTCTATCATTACATTTGTTGTTATCTTGTGATTCTTTTGCAATTAAAAGATAGAATTTGAATGAGGTAATTACACCATTTTGTTTGAGCATATTCAGGTATGCATTTTCTGAAATTAAACGGACACATTGTTCATCGTCATTAGAAAGGGCACTCTTTGTTTTTTATCTATAATTGTGTACCAGTCGTCACGAGAAGATTATGCTGGTTCATTTGAAATCTTGTGGCATAATTACAGATGCACATATGTCAATCATCATGCTGTGTAACATTTCAATATTTAAATTATGTATGTGCCGATACCATGACCATAATTATAAAAAATGTCCCATTTCTCAGTCCGTATTCAAACCTGTTATGCAACAGTCCATATTACATATCCAGATAGCTTCCAGTTTTCTTAACACTTTTATTCTATTTCCACCTCTCAATGGCATGTTGATGACGACCCTCGACTCAACGGTTTCTTCGATTTCTCGTCTCATCGAGTACTCTTAGGCTTATGACCCAGGCTTGATGGGTTTTGCCTTGGTCTCATAATAGCCATCGACCGTTTCAGGCCTGTTCCTCGAAGATTTTACACGTTTCCTTTCTAAAGAGCTCCCACTCATCTTTGGAGGAGGATTTAGTCAGCAGACTACGCTCCTTTTATCTGAGGAAGAAAAAGAAGGAGAGGGTGATCTATGCCTTCTCTTTGTTTTTTTATGACGAAGTGGAATGTGTACTCCTCGAGTGGGATTGTTTTTTTAAACCTTATTTTATGAGGAGATGAATCTCTCGACTCGTGGGATGACTGAAATTTTGAAGGAGTGGACTGGTGACAATCTTCCCACTGACAGTTTCGCTTTTCTCTCTTTTAAGGCCTTACCTGTCATCGACTGACAGGATCGACAGTCGACGGTTTTGTGCTCGACGCCCAGGCACCAGATGCAAATTTTAAGCAGGACCGTAATGGACATTTTGGCGCTGTAATCTAGGCACATTTTGAAGCCCGTCTTCAGAGTAGTAGGAGTAGAAGACGAGGCCATCTCAAAACTTTTTTGTGGAAAACTGAAGCATGCCATAATTCTCAAAGCAATCGTGGAAAAACAGAACTGAAGCCAACGGGCGCTACACGTGGTATATGTACTCGACAATGACGTCAATCGAGATGAAAGCCCTCGAGGGACATCGGGTTGACCGTCTCGACGCAAAACGCCCTCTATCGAGAAGAAAAAAAGAATTCTGAAGCGGCTGAAGCTGGAAACGAAGATATAAGAGGAGGAAAACATGCGAGGACACAATCCATTCGAAATGTGTGCATAAGATATCCAAGCTCTGGAAAAACACCGGCTCACAAAGCACCAGATTTTGGAGTGGAGTGACACTAAAGCCTTAAAAAACAAGCGCTTAGGATGGTGTTCACATGCCAGGTTGTGTACTAGTTCACATACAAGCACACCAGAGCCTTTGATCATCGAAAATAATCATTTTGCTAATGAGTTTCACAATAGGTTTAAGGGGTCCACAAATTCATGGCAAGGTGCACCTGCCACATTCATAAACACCAAGTAGCGCCTCTATTGTCCTTAGTGACATGCGTCCACATATAGAGAGAGGATGGTGCTTGGGGTCAGTGAGCATCCAATGGAGAGAGCCCAATCATGCTTGCCCTCCAGCACCCACCCCTATTCTACCCAATGCTCTCATCTTTATAGCATTTACATAACACATTAAATCCCCTTTAAAGATGATGTTTCTTGTAGTTCTCACCGTGTCCTGCACCTCCACGGCTACACCTTTTTGTCTCATAAACTTCAGAATGGAGCTGTCTAGTCGCTGAACTCGGTCCCCTGTACCGAGCACAATGATTTCTGAAAGGAGCAGAAGAGACCAACGGGGATCAAAGTAAGGATAAAGCAAAGTACTCACAACATCTTCCATTGGGGGGTTTCTTGCTACACACAAAGAAGATTCATGCACCAAGTGTCCCTGCCCACCACAACATCATGCATCAGTGAAAAACATCCAAGCAAGATGAACCGGACGTGCAAGTAACCATTATTTGGAGCACACCAACAGAATCTCTGACCCAAACTACAGTCAATTACTGATTAATCGCTCTTTCACCCGGACGCTTGAATGCCCCCTTCGCACAGTCCAAGACACTTTGGCTTGAGGTCCCCGTAAAGGTTTCAGCTCTTTTAGCCAATGTTTCAAAAAGTCACTTGGGCCAAGTTAGTGAGGAGAGAATGAGGAATTCTGCAGGCCAGGCGGGGGCCTCCACTCTGTGACGCAATCTCTTGTGGTGGTAAATGGGGTACCCATCAGATCTCTTGTAGTGCTACCTTGGATGACATTAAGAGTCAGAAACC